>NW_028270190.1:9564263-10164263 GCF_037043375.1 Chiloscyllium plagiosum
AAAACGCTGGAATTCCCTCCCCAATGGCATTGTAGGTTAACCGATGGGAGGTGGACAGCAGTAGTTCAAGACTGTAATAGCAATAGTAAACTAATTTGGCAGGGGGATGGGATCCGGACTCGTAGTCCAGCAAGTAGGCTAGCTGTTTGTCAGGATGTCCAAAAATGTAGGGAGGCTGTGGAGAAGGTAGCACTGACAGGGAGTACTTGCGGACACAGAGATGGGCTCAAGTGTGTATACTTCAATGCAAGGAGTATCAGAAATAAGGTGGGGAACTTAAGGCGTGGATCTGTACCTGGGACTACGATGTCGTGGCCATCACGGAACCGTGGATAGAAGAGGGACAGGAATGGTTGTTGGAGGTTCCTGGTTACAGATGTTTCAGTAAGATTAGGGAGGTGGTAAAAAAGGAGGGGGGTGGCTTTGATAATTAGAAATGGTATAACGGCTGCAGAAAGGCAGTTCGAGGTGGATCTGCCTTTGGAGGTAGTATGGGCTGATGTCAGAAATAGGAATGGTGCAGTCACCTTGTTGGGTGTTTACTATAGGCCCCCCAATAGCAGCAGAGATGTGGAGAAACAGATTGGGAAACCGATTTTGGAAAGGTGCAGAAGCCACAGGGTAGTAATCATGGGTGATTTCAACTTCCCAAACATTGATTGGAAGCTCATTAGATCAAGTAGATTGGATGGGGCGTTGTTTGTGCAGTGTGTACAGGAAGCTTTTCTAACTCCGTATGTAGATTGCCCGACCAGAGGAGAGGCCATATTGGATTTGGTATTTGGTAACGAACCGGGACAAGTGATGGGCTTGTTAGTGGGTGAACATTTTGGTGATGGTGACGACAATTCTGTGACTTTCACTTTGGTTATGGAGAGAGATAGGTGCGTGCACCAGGTTAGGTTTTACAATTGGGGGAAGGGTAAATATGATGCTGTAAGACAGGATCTGAGGAGCATAAGTTGGGATCATAGGCTGTCAGGGAAGGATGTCGTGGAAATGTGGAACTTTTTCAAGGAACAGATACGACGTGTCCTTGATATGTATGTACCTGTCAGGCAGGAAAGAGATGGCCGTGTGAAGGAACCTTGGTTGACGAGGGAGGTTGAATGTCTTGTAAAGAGGAAGAAGGGGGCTTACATAAGGTTGAGGAAACAAGGATCAGACAGAGCACTGGAGGTATACAGGATTGCCAGAAGGGAGCTGAAGAAAGGAATTTGGAGAGCTAAGAGAGGGCTTGAAAAATCTTTGGCGAATAGGATCAAGGATAATCTCAAGGCATTTTATGCGTATGTGAGAAACATGAGAATGACGAGAACGAGGGTAGGTCCGATCAAGGACAGTCGTGGGAGACTGTATATTGAGTCGGAAGAGATAAGTAAGGTCTTTAATGAATACTTTTCTTCAGTATTTGCAAACGAGAGGGACCGTATTGTTGAAGAGGAGAGTGTGAAATGGACTGGTAAGTTAGAGGAGATACTTGTTAGGAAGGAAGATGTGTTGGACATTTTGAATACCTTGAGGATAGACAATTCCCCTGGCCTGACGGAATATATCCTAGAATTATGTGGGAAGCAAGAGACGAAATTGCAGAGCCGTTGGCAATGATCTTTTTTCTTCACTGTCAACAGGGGTGGTACCAAGGGACTGGAGAGTGGCGAATGGTGTGCCCCTGTACAAAAAAGGGAATAGGGATAACCCCGGGAATTACAGGCCAGTTAGTCTTACTTCGATGGTTGGCAAAGTAATGGGCAGGGTACTGAGGGATAGGATGTATGAGTATCTGGAAAGGCACTGCTTGATTAGGGACAGCCAGCACGGATTTGTGAGGGGTAGGTCTTGCCGTACAAGTCTTATTGAATTATTTAAGGAGATAACCAAGCATGTGGATGAGGGTAGAGCAGTGGATGTAGTATACATGGATTTTAATAAGGCATTTGATAAGGTTCCCCATGGTAGGCTTATGCGGAAAGTCAGGAGGCATGGGATAGTGGGAAATTTGGCCAGTTGGATAGAAAACTGGCTAACCGGTCGAAGTCAGAGAGTGGTGGTAGATGGTAAATATTCAGCCTGGAGCCTAGTTACAAGTGGAGTTCCGCAGGGATCAGTTCTGGGTCCTCTGCTGTTTGTACTGTTTATTAATGACTTGGAAGAGGGAGTCGAAGGGTGAGTCAGTAAATTTGCCGATGATACGAAGATTGGTGGAGTTGTGGATAGTGAGGAGAGCTGGTGTCGGCTGCAAAGGGACTTAGATATGAAGCAGACCTGGGCTGAGGAGTGGCAAATGGAGTTCAACCCTGCCAAGTGTGAAGTTGTCCATTTTGGAAGAACAAATAAGATTGCGAAAGACAGAGTTAACGGTAGAGTTCTTAGTAAGGTGGAGGAGCAGAGGGATATTGGGGTCTATGTTTATAGATCTTTGAAAGTTGCCGCTCAGGTGGATAGAGCTTGTCAGAAGGCCGATGTTGTATTCGCGTTCATCAGAAGAGGGATTGAATTCAAGAGTCGTGAAGTGATGTTACAGCTGTACAGGACTTTGATTAGGCCACGTTTGGAGTCCTGTGTGCAGTTCTGGTCGCCTGACTTTAGGAAAGATGTGGAAGCTTTGGAGAGTGTGCAGAGAAGATTTACCAGGATGTTGCCTGGAATGGAGAAAAGGTCGTATGAGGATAGGTTGAGCGTGCTAGGCCTTTTCTCATTGGAATGGAGAAGGATGAGGGGTGACTAGATAGAGGTGTATAAGATGATCAGGGGAATAGATAGAGTAGACAATCAGAAACTTTTTCCCCGGGTGCAACAGAGTGTTATAAGGGGACATAAATTTAAGGTGAAACGTGGAAGGTGTAGGAGAGATGTCAGGGGTAGGTTCTTTATCCAAAAAGTGGTGGGACATGGAATGCGCTGCCTGTGGGAGTGGCAGAGTCAGAATCATTGGCGAACTTTAAGTGGCAATTGGATAGGTACATGGATGGTGCTTAAGCTAGGACAAATGTTCGGCACAACATCGTGGCCCAAAGGGCCTGTTCTGTGCTGTATTGTTCTATGTTCTAAGGTGGCAGCTCACCACCACGTTAACAATGGGAACTAGAGTCGGGCAATAAATGCTGCCCCAGCCAGTGGTGCCCATAATCCAGAAAATGAATACATTTATAAAAATAAATCCCTCAGTACTTACTGTCTGACAGTGCAGCTCTGCCTCAAGATTGACTGTATTAAAGTGCAGCACTACATCAGAACTGAGCCTATGAAAGTGTGGTGTTCCCACAGAACTGTCTCTCATGCACACACACACATGCACGCGCACACACATGCATGCTCAGAATCACGTATGTACACTGTCCCAGACACATACAAACACATAAATTCACAGATATACACTGTTTCTCCAGCACCCACAGACACACCCAAACACATACAAGCAAAGAGATGCCGACACAGACGTATACACACACACAAACACAAACTCACACAGACTGTTATGTCATGGGGTAAACCCGCTTAATTTAAAATTAACAAAACAGAGAATATTTATTCTGTGCAGTAATATGTAAAAATTCGAGTAGCCAAGAACTCATTAAAACAAAAAAATAACAACTATATTTCTTAAAATATGACAAAGAACTGTTAGCTAACAAGTATTCACAATTCCTTACTCTGACCTAATTTTTACCCTCCTTTCTATAATATGACTCTGAATAACTCCCATTAGATTTACAAGACAAAACTTCTTATCTCAAAACAGAACAATCTTTCGGTTGTTTTATTCGGATCCATCTTTGACTTCTTTTCTTCCCAGCGGTTCTACTTCAGAGTTTACTGATCCATAATGGTACTTATAACAACGCTATTCTTCAAGCAGTCTGTTTACGTATTCTGCTGGTCTTGGCAGTTCTCCTCAAAACTATTCATTATTCCCCGTTCGTATACCAACTGGCTTTTAATATTGTCATTATACACAATTCAATCTACATTGGAATTTGGTATTTTTCGAGTAATAATTTTAAACTGATTCGCCAATTTCGCATCTGTTTTTATTTGTCGTTACCAGGTAACCAGCTTGTGCAGCAGCTAGAGCACATATTGCATTGTGTCTTATTGAGAACACTTGGTGCTGTCATTGTTGGCTTTTAAAATGTATCATTCATCACATGTTCATAGCACCTACCCCCTTAAGAAAAAAAGAACCATCATAGATTCATAGAGTCACTGAGATGGACAGCACAGAAACAGACCAAATTATCTAACTCATCCAAGCTGATGAGATGTCCCAACCCAATCTCGTCCCATCTGCCAACACCCGCCCCATATACTGACAAATCCTTTGTATTCATATACCCATCCAAATGCCTTTTAAATGTTGCACTTGGACCTCCCTCCACCACTTCCTATGGCAGCTTTTTCCATCACGTTCCACCCTCGGCATGAACACGTTGCTCCTGATGTCTCTATTATATCTTTTCCCCTCGCCATAAATCTATACCCTTTAATTCTGGACTTCCCAACACCAGCGAAAAGACTTCGCCTGTTTAGCCTATCCATGCCCCTCATGATTTTATAAACCTCTGTAAGGTCAGCCCTCAGACTCCGACAGTCCCGTGAAAACAGACCAAGTGTATTCAGCCTCTCCCTTTCGATCAAATCCTCCTACTCTGGTAACATCCCTGTAAAGCTTATCTAATCCTTTCAAGTTTCACAACATCTTTCCGAAAGAAAGGAAACAGGAACTGCATACAACATTCGAACTGTGGCCTAACCAATGTCCTGAGCAGCTGCAACATGTCCTCCCTGTACTCAGTTCTCTGACCAATAAAGGAAAGCATACCAAACGCCTTCTTCAGTATCCTATCTACCTGCGACTTCACTTTCAAGGAGCTATGAACCTGCACTCCAAGGTCTTTTCCTTCAGCAACACTACCAAGGACTTCACTACTAAGTGCGTAAGCCCTGCTCAGATTTAATTTCCCAAAATGCTGCAACTCATATTTGTCTAAATTAAACTCCACTGCCACTTCTAAGCCAATTGGCATATCTGATCAAATCCCGTTTTAATTTCAGTAACCCTTCTTCGTTGTCCACTACACCTTCATTTTTGGTGCCATCTGCAAACTTAGTATCTATATCTCCTGTGCTCAAATTAAAATAATTTATATAAATCATGAGAAGTAGTGGACCCAGCACCAATTCTTGTGGCACGCAAATAGTCACAGGCCTCCAGTCTGGAAAACAACCCTCCACGGCTACCCGCTCTGTTTTACATTTGAACCAGTTCCAAATGACTCGTTCTCCTTGTATTCCATGAGATCAAACCTTGCTAACGTTTTTACCTGTATGTTTTTAAACATACCAGTTACTTAAGTATAGGTTCACGTCAACTGCTTCCCATATATATTGCGTATACATAACAATAAATAAAGACAAATCTCATCGAAACTCTATCAGTTATATCTGCGATTATTCATCTGAAATTACATAATTTCGACCCGGAACATGTATGATTTTTTAAAATTTACCGTCTGTAAAATAATGCTCCAATGAAATAATCTCGTATTCTTACCTTTAAAGCGTCCCATGAATGCAAGCAAATTGTGGTCAGTGACCACAACGGTCTCCAACACATTATTGGTGACATACACATTAAAATGTTATTAGGCCTGTATCAAACTCATTAGTCTCTTCTCAATTGGGTAGTATTTCCTCTGGTGGATGTTGATCTTCTTCGAAAAATAGACAACTGTTAGTTCGATCCCGTCCCCATTTTCATGTGGGGTTACAGAGCCAATCCAATGTGACTAGCATCGATAGCGACTGTAAATATTTTTGAAACGTTTGGTGCATCTGAAACTGATTTGGTGGGTAATGTTGATTTCAAATGGTCGAATGCCTCCTGGCATGGGTCTGTCAACTGTAACTTTGTGTTTTTCTTCAGCAAATCTGTTAACAGTGCCATTACACTGCTGAAGGTTTGAACAGACTTTTGATGGAATCCGATGAGTTCAGGGGATCGAAGCAAATCTTTCTCCGAGATTGACCGTGGAAATTCCTAGATGGCCTTCATCTTACCCTTCCGTGGAGTCAACCTTTCATGCCCGATGTCACGTCCCACGAACGTCACCTCTGCTTTCGCAAATTCAGATTCATTTAAGATTATCACCAGTTTTGCTGCTCGTTGTCGTTCAAAGAGATTTGCCAACTGTATCATGTGATTTTTTCAGAACTTAATAAAGATCACAGCATCATCCATATAGACAGAACGGTTTGTTAAGCCAGCCATAACTCTGTTCATGAATCTTGGGAATTTGGCGGATACATTCTTCATTCCAAAGGGCATCGCTTGAAACTGATAATGACCATTTGGGGTAACAAGCGCAGAAATTTCTTTCACAGTCTCCGTTAAAAGTATCTGCCGATAGCCATCCAGTAAATTCAACTTGATGATATAACTGGCGTATCCTACTTTCTCAATACAGTCCTGTGATTTCTGAATTGGATATGAGTCCAATTTTGTAAAGGTATTGCCCTTCCCATAATCCTTGCAGAATTATCGAGACCTGTCCGGTATGGGAACTAAGGCAATCATTGATTTCCCATCGCTCTGTTGTGATTCAATGATATACTTGTAGAGCATGGCCAACATCTCCTTCTGGACCTTTCTGGTTTTGAAAGAATAAAGCCAATAGAGATGTTGCGTTATTTGGGGAGTATTTCCTACATCTACTTCATGTACAAAAGTATTCGTCCTCCCCACATGATTCTTACGTTTGTTCTTGCAGTGTGCTAACAAATCCCTCCACTCCGTTCTATGCTTCTGAGACAGATAGCTTGCTAACCCATCCCACTCCTCAAGGAATTCTTCATTTTTAAATCTATTTTGAAGCATCTCAAATCCATATCATCTGGATTTCATTCCTCACTTTTTCGGGCAGTAACTAATGCCTGTTCTCCAGTTATTTCTCTCTAGTATAATATGGTGGCAACATGTTAATGTGATATAGTCGATTTCTTTTCTATCTAACTGCTTTCCTAAATCGCTCACTTGACTCAACTTTATCTAAATTCGATAGGGACCAGTAAACCTAACTTTGAAGTGATCTCCTATTACTGGTAACGGTATGAACACGTTACCGCTCGGCAAAGCATTCGAGTCTCAGACCATTTATATGCCACCTGCTTCATTCTACACGGTGCCCTCATTAGGTGATGTTCACATAACCTACCTATTCGATATAATCTCTCCCTCACCTCTGATATGTAAAGGTGAGATCTCTGACTGTGGTTCTGCCAACGTTTTGTTTTAGTTTATTTTCAAAGGGAATCTCACTTTATGACCGAATAACCTCTCAAAGGGAGTAAATTAAGTAGATTCGTTTGAAGCATCTCTAATGGCAAAGAATACAGATGGGATACCTATGACCCAATCATTCGGGTAATTCTGGCAGTATGCTCTCAAAGAGGTCTTCAAAGTCTGATGTCACCTTTCTACAGCTGCCTGGGATGCAGGATAACACGCACTGGTATTAAAGTGTTGTATAACTCGGCTAGCCATAACTTCCTTAAACAGCCGAGCAGCAAACCTTGATCACTGATCCCACCGAATCGCTCTGCGTAGCCCACACATCATGAAGGAAGCTACGAATTCCGCTACCACCTTTTTTTGCTTTGGTACTCCGGCATGGAATTCCCTCCGAAAACCTGGGAGACACATACATTTCAGTTAAGAAGTATTGGTTCCCACTTTCAGTTATCGGGAGGGGACCAGCACAGTCACTTATAACCTGCATGAAGGTAATTCAAATGCAGAAACTGGCAACAAAGGTGCTGGTTTTGTTACCGCCTGTGGCTTTCCTAATAGTTGGCATGTATTAACCTTACAGCAGAAAAAAAATATCCTTGTTCAGTCCAGGCCAAAAAGAATGTTTTCGTACCTTTGCCTGCGTCTTTCGTAACACGAGGTGACCGCCTACAGGTAGTTTATGTGTTTCGTAACACATCCTGTCTGCATGCAAGTAGCAACACATTCTGGTGCACTTCGGCACATATTTCCTCTGCACTAACCTGCTGTGGTCTCCATTTCCGTCTTCGGATTTTACCTTTCAGAAAAGAAAGTCTTCCAGACCAAGCTCTGCTTCCTTCTCAGACTCCGCATCCACATTAATATGTTTTTATCATCACGTATTGTTGTTGCAATATCCTTAGCCTTTCAGGACCAATCACGTCTGCCTGACCCTCTGCCTGTTACGTTTTTTCCTGCACAATTGCGTCAAACAGAATGTCAGCTATCGGAACATCAACTCCTTTATCTTTCTTTTTACTTTTTGCTTTGTGCTGTGACTTATGATCGTGCGATCTGGTTATCACACAGTCTGAGAACATGCCAGGATATTTCTGATTTATCTCCTCAGTAGTTTTTAGTCTCCATTGGGATTCTCCACAGCAAGCGGTGTCACCCCCACCTTGGATCCTGGCTAATCAATCCCAAGAACACACCGAATTCCTGGGACTGACACTCTTTCAATCACTCTCACTGTATCTTCCCAGTCTTCAGTTGGCACTCTAACTTGATCTTACCCAGGGGAACGCTGGATTTCTTTCCAACTATATCATAAATTATCATACTCTCGGGCAACAGATCAGAAAAAGTGTATATTCGCTCATCCCTTGCTACCTCTCAAAATGATAACTTCTTGTACTTTTCCCCCTGTTCTTCTTGAATAAATTTTGTGTATAGTGGTACATTCTTTGTAGAGGTCAGGTACTAATATCAAACCAGCCCCTGCCTAGGCTGTGCACTCTACTGCAGCTGCTCGGCTCTTCGTGGGATCTCTTTTACGACCTTCACTAATGGCATTGGCTAAGTTCCCTTTCGCACATCTTTTCCAACAGCGACCTTTTTAATGTGCCCTACCTTCTGACAATGAAACAGACCTTTGCTCAGTGCCCTTCTGCAACTACTGGCACTGTAATTTTATGTGGCCTACCTCATTAAGGTAAAAACACCTGAGGCCTTTCACTGCCTCTCCAATGGGATTCTTCGTTCTGTGGTAAAGTCTTATCAGTGCGCTCGACTCTTGGTTTCGTAGTGTAAGAACTGCCCTTCTCCAAACAGAATGAAATTCTGGCCGGAAGCTTGTCTTCCGCACCAACCTGTACTCATCTGTTAATTCTGCTGCGATTCTCACTTCGTGAACTTTCTGTTCCTCCACGTGAATTCTTAACCTCTCTGAAAGTGAGTATTTTATTTCTCCCATGCAGAATACCCTCTCAGAGCCTCTAATGTCTTACTTGTTTTCAAAGGATGAACCCTTTTGTCGAAATAGATATGATTAATTCTTTCGAACTCAAAATAAGCCTCACTTGCTTCTTCCTTTGTGTTTCTGAACCGCTCTCCAAATGTTTCTGGTACCAAATTAAACGCGCCGCAAAAAACCTGTTTAATCGCTTCATAATCACTTGACACCTCATCTGACAATGCGCCAAATGCCTCACTCGCTCTGCCAACCAGTTTCGTCTGAAAGAACATCACCCAGAAAAGGTCGGACCAATCAATTTATCTGGTCAAATTTTTAAATGAAATAAAGAGCACTTCCTAATCATTCTCTTCAAATTGTGGCAGTGTTTTGACATAATTGTTTGTATCACCACCATCACTTTTAATCCTCATCATGTTAACTTGATCTTGCTGAATAAGTCGCAACTTCTCAAGTTCAAATTAACTCTCTTTTTGTTCAGCTAACTACTTTTTCTTTCTTTATTTTTTCTCTTTCTCGCTTTCTCTCTCCCTTTCCTCTCTCTGTTTCTCTGTCCGTGTTTTCTTTCTCTCTGTCTGTGCTCAGCCAAGAACCTTCTCTCTTTCTTTTTTCCTCTCACTCCCTCTCTTCTATCGCCTTTTCTCTCCCTTTCTCTTTCCACTCACTCTGTCATTTTGTTTATGTTCCAACACCATTTCCTCAATTGTAATTTAAGATTTTCTACCTCTACTGCAATTTTCAGTTTCTCTGCTTCACCTAAGCTTTTGAGTAACCACTTTACCATTTCAAGTTTACGTTTGTCCATGGTTCCCACCAAACTAACTGAATTGATAATTCTCAATGTATGTCTTTGTTCTTTCCTTTTAAAGTTTCTTGGCAGATTTGAGAATTATCTTCAAATCCCAGAACATCTGTAGCAATTTTCAGTGCAGTTTCTCTCACTTTAAATTTATTCAATCACAAGTCACCGAAATTAAACAAATTGTCCAACCGATCAATCACACTAACCTATAAGTGTTTAAATCTGTTGGGATTATCCGTAGCCCCAAAATCCATTCACATCTGACTATGCCAGCACAAATCACGGAGCCAAGCCCCAAAATGTCTTACGACACGAGGTAACACTCCTGATTAATTTTAAATCGGGAACAGAGAAAAGCTTTATACGGTGCAGTAATCTAAAAATTCGTGCGGCCAAGAACTATGCAAATTAAAATTAACAACCTTATTTCTTAATGTATAACGGCGAATAATTGAGTAACATCTATTCAGCTGCTAGTCTGACATCACTCACAATTAAGGTGTACAAAGCAAAATTTCTCCCTAAACCAGGCAGCCCTTCTTTCTTCTATTTGGATCTTCCTGTGTCTTCTCTTCTTACGGATTCGGCTTCACAGTTTAGTGATCGAGAAAGGTACTGTCAAGAGAGCTATTTTCCAGGCTATTTTTCAGGCCTTTATTTCATGCAGCTAGTTGTGCTTTTATCCTCTCGATTGTTCAACTTTTACCCGGTATTATACCTCCGAACATCAATCGTGTCGTTGGCTTTTTAAGAGTGTTATTGTGCCCAATTCAAACTGGCCTGGAATTTGGTATTTTTCGAGGAATAATTTGACTGACTGGCCTGATATGAATGCTAAAAATGTGTTGCGGGAAAAGCGCAGCACCTCAGGCAGCATCCAAGGAACAGGAGAATCGACGTTACGGGCATGAGCCCTTCTTCAGGAATGAGGAAAGTGTGTCCAGCAAGCTAAGATAAAAGGTAGGGAGGAGAGACTTGCGGGAGGGGCGTTGGAAATGTGATAGGTGGAAGGAGTTAAAGGTGAGAGTGATAGGCCGGAGTGGGGGTGGGGGCGGAGAGGTCAGGAAGAAGATTGCAGGTTAGGAAGGCGGTGCTGAGTTCGAGGGATTTGACTGAGGAAAGGTGGGGGGAGGGGAAATGAGGAAACTGGAGAAATCTGAGTTCATCCCTTGTGGTTGGAGGTTTCCTAGGCAGAAGATGAGGTGCTCTTCTTCCAACGGTCGTGTTGCTATGGTCTGGTGATGGAGGAGTCCCAGGACCTGCATATCCTTGGTGGAGTGGGAGGGGGGGTTGAAGTGATGAACCACGGGGTGGTTGGGTTTGTTTGGTCCTGGTTTCCCAGAGGTGTTCTCTGAAACGTTCCGCAAGTAGGCGGCCTGTCTCCCCAATATGGAGGAGGCCACATTGGATGCAGCGGATGCAATAAAAGATGTGTATGGAGGTGCAGGTGAATTTGTGGCGGATATGGAAGGATCCCTTGGGGCCTTCGAGGGAAGTAAGGGGGGAGGTGTGGGCGCAAGTTTTGCATTTCTTGTGGTTGCAGTGGAAGGTGCCGGGAGTGGAGGTTGGGTTGGTGGGGTGTGTGGACCTGACGAGGGAGTCACAGAGGGAGTGATCTTTTCGGAACACTGATAGGGGAGGGGAGTGAAATATATCCCTGGTGGTGGGGTCCGTTTGGAGGTGGCGGAAATGACGACGGATGATACGATGTATATGGAGGTTGGTGGGGTGGTAGATGAGGACCAGTGGGGTTCTGTCCTGGTGGCGATTGGAGGGGCGGGGCTCAAGGGCGGAGGAGCGGGAAGTAGAGGAGATGCGGTGGAGGGCATCGTCGATCACGTCTGGGGGGAATTGCGGTCTTTGAAGAATGAGGTCATCTGGATTGTACGGTATTGGAATTGGTCCTCCTGGGAGCAGATGCGGCGAAGACGAAGGAATTGGGAATATGGGATGGCGTTTTTACACGGGGCAGTGTGGGAGGAGGTGTAGTTTAGGTAGCTGTGGGAGTTGGTCGGTTTATAGTAAATGTCCATGTTGATTCTGTCGCCCGAGATAGAAATGGAAAGGTCGAGAAAGGGGAGGGAGGAGTCTGAGATGGTCCAGGTGTATTTTGACCTCCTGATATGAATGCGGTTTTGTTTGCCATTTACAGGGATCCAGCTACTCAGCAGTTCGAACACATGTTGCATTGTGTCTTACTGAGAACACTTGGTGCTGTCATTGCCAGCTTTTACTTCCCTTCAACAACTCACAGACACACGCACACACTTACTCACGCACGCAGACACACACTCACAGATGTACACTGTCCCTCTCTCTCCCACACACATAAACACGCACTCACGTTCGCACGCATGCACGCACAGGCACACACTTCATCTGGTGTGCACTGCCTCTCTGCACGCACATACACTTAGAGATGAACACTGTCTTTTCCTTTTTGGCACGCACATGCATAGACACACCCACGCGCACACACACAACCACACACACTCATATAAACACGCACACATATTCACACACACTCACACAGACACATGCACATACACTCACTTAAACAAACACATAAACGCACAATCACAGACACAGACACACACACACCTCGAGGTGACCTCTCTGCTCCGCTCTATTGCGTTCGTAATTTTACATACATCTGTAAGAGCTCTCCTTCTTCTCTAAATTCCAATAAGTACAGTCGAAGTGTGCTCATTCTCTCCGCATAAGGCACCTTTCTCAATTCCAAAATCAATCCCGTGAACAGCCGCTTCCTCGAGTGCCAGTTCATCCTTCTGAAGTAAGGAGTCCAAAACTGCACACTGTATTCCAGGTGTAGCCTCTCCAGCATCCTTTCCAGCTGCGGTACAACCTCCTTGATATTAAATACTGTCCTCCCTAACATAAAGGCTAATATTTCATTTGTGTTTCAATTGCCTGCTGCAGCTGCAAACCAACATTTTGTGATTTATGGACAAGGACACCCAGGTTCCTCTGCACATCAGCATGCTGCATTTTTCTCCATTTAAATGATAGTCCATTTTGCTGTTCTTCTTAGCAACATGAACGACATTCCATTTCCCAACACTGTACTCCATCTTTCGTACCCTTGCACACTCACAGTGCGAGGGAACTCGGTTTTGTTCATTGAGTGAATGGCTGTGCAGAGTTTGCCAATTCTCCCCGTGATTTTGTGGGTTTCTCCGAGTGCTCTGGTTTCCTCCCAGAGGCCAAAGATGTGCATTTTAGGTGTATTGGCCTTGTCAAATTGCCCATAGTGTACAGGTTTGTGCTTATTTGGTGGAGTAGCCATTGCAAATGTAGGATTAAAGTGGGATGGCGTGAGTCTGGGTGGCATTGCCTTCAGGAAGTGGTTGTCGATTGGATAGGATGAATGGCCTGCTTCCACGCTGCAGTGATTATAGAACAATACAGCGCAGAACAGGCCCTTCGGCTCTCGATGTTGCGCCAACCCGTGAACTATTCTCAGTTCGTCCCCCTACACATCCCATCATCATTCATATGCTTATGGAAGGATTGTTTAAATGTCACTAATGTGGGGGAGTTAACTACATTGACAGGTAGGGCATTCCACGCCTTTACCTGCATCTGCCATTTGTCTTAAATCTATCACCCCTCAAGTTGCAGTTATATCCCCTCTTACAAGCTGACGTCATCATCGTAGGAAAACGCATTTCACTGTCTACCCTATCTCATCCTCTGATCATCTTGCATGACTCTATCAAATTCCCTTTTAGCCTTCTTCTTTGCAATGAGAACAAACCCAAGTCTCTCAGCCTTTCTTCATAAGAACTTCCCTCCAGACCAGGTAACATCCTCGTAAATCGCCTATGCACCTTTTCCACTGCTTCCACATCCTTCCCGAAATATGGCGACCAGAACTGTACACAATATTCCATGTGCGGCCGCATTAGCGTTTTGAATGTTTGCAGCAATATATTGCGGCTCAGGAACTCATTCTCTCTACAAATGAAACCTAACACACTGTACGCCTTCTTAACTGCACTATCAACCCACGTGGCAACTTTCAGGGATCTATGTACATGGACTCCAAGATCCCTCTGCACATCCACACTACCAAGAGTTCATCCTTTGACGAAGTACTCTGCCTTCGTATTATTCTTCCCAATGTGCATCACCGCACGTTTAGCTGCATTGAACTCCATTTGCCACGTCTCAGCCAAATCCTGCCGTTTATATCAGTTCCCCTGCAATCTGTAACCTTCTTCCAAATTGTTCACTACTCCACCGATTTTACTGTCGTCTGCAATTTTACTAATCCATCCACTTATGCCTGCGTCTAAGTCATTTATATAAATGACACACAGCAGTGGTCTCAAAACAGATCCTTATGCCACATCACTAGTAACCGGACACATGGCTGAACATTATCCATTAACCACCATTCGCTGCTTTCTTTCCAAAAGCTAGTTTATAATCAAATCTGCTAAATTACCCTCAATCCAATGCCTCTGCATTTTCTCCAACAACCAACAATGTGGAACTTTATCAAAGGCTTTACTGAAGTTCATATATACCATGTCAACTGCCCTACGTTCATGTACATGCTTGGCCACCTTCTCAAAAAACTCAATGAGGTTTGTGAGACACGACCTACACTTGACAAAATCATGTTGACTATCTGAAATCAAATTGTTGTTCGCTAGATGATTTTAAATCCCATCTCTTATAATCATTTCCAAAACTTTTCCTACAACAGAAATGAGGCTCCTTGGTTTATAATTACCTTGGTCAACTCTACTGCCCTTCTTGAACAAGGGCACAACATTTGCAATTCTCCAGTCTTCTGGTACTAAACGTTTAGACAATGATGACTTAAATATCAAAGCCAAAGGCTCTGCAATCTGCTATCTCCTCCCTAGCTTCCCCGAGAATCCTTAGATAGATCCCATCCAGCCCAGGGGATTTGTCTACTTTCACTCCTTCTATGATTGATAATGCGTGTTCATAACTAACCTCGATTCTTTCTAGTCTGATATCTCGTACATCATTTTCTGCTCTACAATATTCTCCTTTTTCTGAGTGAAAACCAATGAGAAATGTCCGCAAAGCACCTGTCCGTTCTCCACAGGGTCCACCTACAACTTCCCTCTTTTGTCCTTCAATGGCCCTTTTCCTACCCTAGTCGTCCTCTAATTTCCCTCACATAGCTATGGAATGTTTTAGCGTTCTCCTTTATTCTATTTGCTAAAGACTGCTCATGACCTCCCTGCACTCTTCTTAACTCTTCCTTTCAATCGTTCTAGGCTGATCTATGACTCGTAAACGCATAATTTGAATCATCTTGGGTCATCAGCATATAAGCCGCCTTCTTCTGCTTAACAAGAGATGCAACTTCTGTCGTAAACCACGGTCCCTTACTTTATCGCCTCCTCCCTGCCTGACAGGGACATACCTATCAAAGGTACGAATATCTGTTCCTTAAACCAGCCCCACATTTCCATTGTCTGCATCCCCCGCATTTTGCTACCCCATTCTATGCATCCTAATTCTTGCCTAATCGCATTTTAATTGCCCTTACAACATCAATAACTCTTGACTTGTGGCGTATACCTATCCCTTTCCATCCCTAAACTAAACGTAACTGAACTATGGTCACTCTCTCCAAAGTGCTATAATACAAATAAATCAAATGCCTGGCCTGGTTCATTACTAAGCACCAGATCCTGTGTGGCCTCCCCCCTTGTCAGCCCTTCCTGTGCGCATTGGACAAATCTGATCCACACGATGTACTAGAGCAAAAGTATTTCCAGTCAATTTTGGGGAAGTTAAAGCCCCCATAATGACCACTCTGTTCCATTAATTCCTACCCAGAATAGTTATGTCAATCCTCTCTTCCACATCCCTTGAAGTCTGCGAGTCCTCGTCAAATGTTCTTTCAGCCACTGTTGTATTTTCGTTGGCTAAAAAGGCCACATCTCCCCCTCTTTTACCGCCTTGCCTGTTCTTAATGAAAGATCTATCCCCTGGAACCTGCAACATCCATTCCTCACGCTGCACTATCCATGTCATCGAAATGGCCACAACTTCGAGGTCCCAGGTACCTATCCATGCTGCAAGATCTCATACCTTATTTCGGTTACTTCTGGCGTTGAAGAAGACACACTTCAAACCAGCTTGCTGTCTGCTTGCACATTGCTTTGACCGTGAAATCCAGTCCCTGTCCTCCCTACTCTCATCCCCCTCTGCACTGCAACTACACCTCAGTTTCCCATCACCCTGCTAAGCTCGTTTAAACACACCCAAAACAGCACCAGAAAATTTCCCACCCAGGATATTAGTACCCCTCTGGTTCAAGTGACAACTGTCCTGTTTGTAGAGGTTCCAACTTCCCCTGAATAAGCCCCACTTATCCAACCACATGAAAACCTTCCTCTTGCATCACCCTTGCAGCCACGTGTCCAGCTGGTATCTCTCCAAATTCCTTGCCTCGCTATCACGTGGCACGGTAACAAACCGCAGATAACAACTCTGTTTGTTCTAGCTCTCGGCTTCCACGCTAGCTCCCTGAAATCCTGCCTTTCACAACGGGTTCCTCATGGTCCCAGTGTTGAGGAACAATCCACTCCATGTTTTAACATTCCCAAACACCCTCATTTAACAACACAGGAATTGATGGTGACGATGTGACCCCTCTATTCTGTTCCAACATTGCTGTAATAACTTCTACTTGGTTATTGTAGTTTACAAGAGACTGCAAAAGAATAACCAAATGTCATTGTTTAAAACTTCAAGCAGAATGGCCAGAATCCAAAGGAACACACCATTCCCTTCTGTTACAGAATGTATGGTATTTTCATGGCCTAATCTCCAAGCCATAACTCTCCTGTGTTGCATGCTAGAATGTGTGTTTATCATGGGATTTACAACAGTTGTACACCTTTAATGATGTTCATACATTTGATTGACTTGATTCTACACTTAGAAAATGGTACCGGATTAGGTTCTGACTTCATCGTTCACAACTCTGACATAGAATCATACAGCACGGAAACAGAATCTTTGGTCCAACCAGTCCATGCTGAACGTAATCCCAAACCAAATTTGTCTCATTTGGCTGGCCCATATCTCTAAAAAGATGTCAATTCATGTTCTTATAAGCGCAATATCTGGAACGACTCTAGAAGTTAGTCCAGAATTAAGCTTGAATATCAGGATAATTCGCAAGATTCAGACTACTGTCAATCCACCATTTTAGAATGTCAAGGACATACTGTGTTAGTTAGCAAAAAAAGCACCTCTTCATTCAATCAAACACAATTTTAATACAATGGAGTGAAGACAAACAACTTGGGTCATGCCTCTGATGTAGTCACAATAACCTCGATCAGACCCATACTGGTTCCTCACTCGCACAATTCGCCCATTGGCTCACATAAACAAGACGTTTACAGATCCTGGTACAATGGGGGTGAAGGAACTGAAAGCAATGCCGCTGCATTCATAGATGGTACATAGATAGGTGGAGCGACAGGTCGTCTTCAGCAAGTGGGAAGGCTGCAGATGGATTTCAACAGCCGAGGAGAGTGCGCGAAAAGTGGCAGATGGAAATCAATGTGGGAAATTGTGTGGCCATGCACTTTGTTAGGAAGAATAGAAGTGTGGGATCTTAGTGAATGCTCCAGTCAGCTTAATATTCAAGTTGACTTCGTAATTCAAAAGGCAAATGCAACGTTTGCATTATATTTGATAGGGCTACACAAGAGCACAGATGATCGAACATTACAGCGTTCGACAGGCCTTTCGGCCCTCGATATGTGGTACTTTGGAACGGAACTGTAACCCATCAATTTTACACTATTCCATTTTCATCCATGTGACTTCCAAAGACCATTTAATGGTCTTAAATTTGGCGAGACGACGACTGTTTCAGGTACTGCAGTCCATGCCCCTGCTACACTCTGAGTAAAGAAGCTACCTCCGCCATCTGTCCTATATCTGTCACCCTTCGATTAAAGCTGTGACCCATCTTGCTAGCCATCATCATCTGAGGAAAAAAGGCTTTCAATGTCCAACCCATCTAAATTTTTGATTATATTGTATTTTTTCCATTAAGTCACTTCTCAACCTTCTTCTCTCTGACGAAAACAGTGTCAAGTCCCTCAGTCTTACCTCATAAGCCTTTCTTTCCATAGCAGGTGACATCAATGTAAATCTCCTCTGAATCCTTTCCGAAGCTTCTGCATCCTTCCGAAAATGAGGTGACAAGAACTTTACTCAATATTCCAAGTGCGGCCAAACCAGAGGTTTGTACAGCTGCAGTAGGACTTCGTGGCTATGAAACTCAGTCCCTCTGCCAATAAAAGCTAACACACTGTCTGCATTCCTAAGAACGCATCAAACTGATTGGCAACTTTCAGGATTCTATCTAGAGGGACACCGAATTTCTCTGGTCATCCATTTTGCTGAGAATCTTTCCAATAGGCCAGTACTCTTTATTTTTGTTAATCCTTCCAAAGTGAATTACTTCACACTATGCTGCATGAAACTCAATTTTCCACCTCTCAAACCAACTCCGTAGCTTATCTATGCACCTGTGTAAGCTGCAACATCCTTCAACTCTATCGACAACCATAGCGACCTTATTGTCATCTGCAAAATTACTAACCCATCCTTCAACGTCCTCACCAAGTCATTTATAAAAATAACAATCAGCAGTGACCCCAAAACAGATCCTTGTGGGACATCGCACTAACTGAGCTCCAGGATGAACATTTCCTATTAACAAACATGCTCTGTCTTCTTTCAGCTAGCCATCTTCTAATCCAAAAACTCTAACTCATTCTCAATCTCATCCCTCCATATGTTGTGCAATATCCTCCCGTGGGGTAACTTATCAAACGCCTTACTGCAATCCATATCCACCGCATCAGCAGCTTTACCGTCATTCACCTGTTTGGTCAACATTTCAAAGAACTCAATAAGCTTTGGTAGGCACGGCGTACCCTTCACAAAACCGTGCTACCTCGAATCAATTTATTGGGCTGTAAATGATTATAAACCATGTCTCTAGAAACCTTTTCCAAATTTCACCCAGAACCAAAGTAAGGCTCACTAGTCTATAATTACCAGGCTTGTTTTTGTTATCCTTCATGAACAAGGGGACAAAATTTGCCATCCTCCAATATTCTGGCACGATTTCTGTCAGCAATGACAATTACAAGAACTGTGGTTCACTATTCTGGCTGTATAAGCCAAGGTCTGACGGCATTTGAAGTATTGTGAGCATGTTGTGTCTATAACGAAGGATGGTTCGCTCATCTTGAAGGGGTCCACAGGACGTTGACAGGAATTATCTCAGGAATGAAGGGCTTGTCATACGAAAAGTGGTTTTAGAAACTGGGTATGTGTGCAACGGGGTTTGGATGGATTTCAGAGAATCTCATTGTAAGTTACAGAAAACTGAGCGGCACGAATAAAGCTGACATGGTGAACATTTTTCAATGAGCATGAGAGACGAGGACCCGAAGGCACAGCCTCGGGGAGAAGGGACGACAGTTTAGAACAAAGAGAGGAGGATATTCTGCAGGAAGAATGTGGTTAATTTGTGGAATCCATTTCCACAGAAGGCTGTGGAGGGGAAGTCGTTTAGTGGAGTGAAGACAAAAATAGGTTGCTCTGTGATTCGCAAGGGTATTAAGGGCTAAGGGATGGAGTCAGGAGTTTAGGGTGGAGAAGTATCTCAGCCATGAATGAATGGTACAGCAGACCTCATGGGCTGAATGGCCTACTTATGTTCCGATATCTTACGGACATATTGTCTAAAGGCTTTGCGATAACGAGGCAATACACAGGTGCCTACTTGCAAATGTAAGTTAAGCAAAGAACTACTAGGAACCTTTTGGTAAGATGTGATATTGACCATTAGAGATCAGGGAAGTCATTGCTCTATCTCCAGCACTGGACGAAGACTGTCTTTGAAAAACATGTACTCAGTATTTAAGATTTACAAAGAAACAGAGAAAAATTAAACTAAATAACCACTTCGTGGTTTCTCTGCTATGAGGAGCTCCTCATAATGAGTTGCTTAGAGGACAGCTGTGAATTCCATTTTTTTCTTTCTCAGACTGTAATCGGATGTCAAAAAGATACTTGAAACTAGCAGCAGAGGTAGGCAGTTCTGCGAATTCACTGCCTGATTATTCAGCTTTGCACAGTCGTAGTTACACTTAAGGAGGTGACAAGAAGCTTAGGTCACTGCAGTTTATGTGCTGAAGGGAAACGCACAATATTGTTAGGGAGAGAAATCCAGGATTTTGACTCAGCGACCAAAAGATATCCATTATTTGTCACCTCTCACGTGGTCCCTGCTCCCTCTTTTGGTTTAAGGTATCTTGCTTTAATTTTCTTCGGGTTGTTCGGTATTGGATTTGGTCCTCCTGGGAGGAGATGCGGCGGAAGCGGAAGAATTGGGATGCCGTATTTACAGGGGCCAGGGTGGGAGGAGGTGCAATCTATGTAGCTGTGGGAGTCGGTCGGTTTGTAGTAAATGTCTGTGTTGAGTCGGTCGCCCGAGATAGATATGGAGAGGTCTAGGAAAGGGAGGGAGGAGTCTGAGGCGATCCAGGTAAATTATAGGTCGGGGTGGAGGTTGGAGGCAGTGGATGGGAGATCTCCTGTGCTGATGAGATTATGGATTGTCTGGGAGATGATTGTTTGGTGGTGTGAGGTGGGATCATGGTCAAGGGGGCAGTAGGAGGAGGTGTCCGTGAGTTGGCGTCTAGGTTCAGCGGTGTAAAGATTGGTGCGCCAAACTACCACCGCGCCTCCCTTGTCTGCCAGTTTGATGTTCAGGTTGGGGTTGGAGCGGAGGGTGTGGCGGGCCGCGTGTTTTGAGGATGAGAGGTGGGAGTGGATGAGAGGGGTGGACAGGTTGAGGCAGTCAATGTCGCGACAGCACTTGGATATGAAGAGATCGAGGGTGGATTAGAGGCCAGCACGGGGTATCCAGGTGGATGGGGTGTGTTGGACGTGGGAGAAGGGGTCGTCAGAGGGTGGACGTGAGTCCTGGTTGAAGAAGTAGGCACGGAGGTGAAGGCGGCGGAAGAAATGCTCAATATCTAGCCACGTGTCGAACATATTGATCCGGGAGCATAGGGGGACGAAAGTGAGTCCTCTGCAAAGGACTGATCATTCATCCTCAGTGAGGGGGATGTCTGGAGGGATAGTGAAAATATGGCAGGGCTGGGAGCTAGGACCTGGGACCTAGGACATGGGACCTAGGACCTGGTGTGGGGCTGGAGCTGGGAGTGGGGGAGGATTTAGTCTTTGGGGCGGAGTTTGTCGTGGGGACGGAGTCGGTCGTCGGGGCGGAGATCGACGTGTGGGCGGGCTCAACGTGGGGGCGGAGATTGACGTGGGGGCGGCGGTATTCGTTAATACTTTACGTGCTTTCTCTTTTGCTTTTATGCCAACCTTGACTGCCCAAGTCAGCCATGATTGCCTCTTCCTCCCAGTACCATGCTTCTTCTTCCTCGGGATGAGTGTCTGCAGTGTCTTCCGAATTACTTCAAGAAACTGCTGCTCGTGTTGTTCCACTGCTTTTCTTTCTTGGATCATTTCCCAGTAAATTCTACCCACTTGCTCTCTCGTGCATCTTTAGTTGCCTTTGTTCACCTGAGAAACGGTTACCTCTGTTTCCATTTTCTCTATCTCTGAAATTTCAAGGTAAATTCAATCATATGTTGTTCACTTCAGCTCCCAAATCAAGTCTGTCTCATTGAACAACATTATGTCCAATATTGCCTTTTCCCAATTGAGCTCCATTACATGCTGCTCCAAAAAACCATCACGTAGACTTTGCAGAAATTCCTTTCTTTGCGAACCACGACCAAACTGGTTTTCCCAATCCACATGCGCATGATACCTGTAGATTTGCCTTTCCTCCCATCTTTTCTCTCTCCTGTTGTTTTGTGCACCCCAACTACTAAGGCCCATTTGGAGGCCTATAAGATACTCTAACTATGTTTTCCTATTACCTTTTGTGATTCTTCATTTCTATCCACACAGATGCTCCCTCATCTGATGCAACTTCATTTATTACTAATGGTTTAATTTCATCCCTTACCCATAGGCCAACCCCACCTGGTCTACCCACCTGCGTTTTCTTAATCGGATGTATATCCATTATTATTCAGTTCCAAATCCTGATCCACTTGCAGCCATGTCTCCGTGATGTTCACCACATCAAACTTCGAATTTCGGTCTGCATTACAAGCTCAATTTCGTTCCACCTTATACTGCGTCCACTCAGATCTAACACCATTTGTTCTCTGTTAACCATCGACTTCTCATTTGAATGCGTTTGTCCAGTGTAATAAAGGTTGATTGTTAAGGCTTCTCAGATGAAGACCATTCTATTAGAACAGGTTCTTTCTGCCCCAGCACTGGTGCCAATGTCCCATGAATCCAAACACATTTCGCACACGCCAACCTTTGTTACACAACTTTAGCTGCTCAGTCTTCTTTACACTGTGTCAGTTAGGTCCCTTTGCAGTATTCCTATCAAACAACGTCAGGGCAGCTACAGCACAATGTTCGATATAGTTTAAATCTCTCCCAAACTGCCACCATTTACCACTTCCTCGCCAGGGAATTCAGGCGAGCATGATGCTCTCGCTGCATGGTTACATTCGACACTCTCTGGACAGATATATTATCCTGAATCTGGACAGATTCAGGATAATTTTTTCTCTCCTCTTTGAAAGATTAAATAAATTCCTTCTGCACTGCTTCCATCAAAACGGAAAATAGCTAAAGACTATAATTTCAGATGGAGAGTAAAGCTGCCTCTGCTTGTAAAAAGAAATTAAACTATCCCAATGCTATGCCGACCAAAGATGCCCAAGAAATATACAGTAGGCTGATAGGTACATTTCCTCCACTACATTAAATAAGCCCAGAACAATTTCACCATGGGGTTAAGTCACGTGTACTCTCACCCTGACCTGGCTCGTGAATTAATAACTGAGCAGGAACAGCACGTGTTTCAATACAGTGTAAACATTTATATGCACTTTTAAGCTGAAAGTCAGGTATCCTCTTCACTGCCCCCGTTAGACATATGCGAAGCAGGTGCAGCATGAGTTCGATCCTGACCATTGTTCACATAACACTATCTTCGTCAAGAGCACACAGTCCAAATGCAGAATGCAGTTTGATGCAAAGTACAGCACGTCCAGGCTGCCCTCATGAAGAACTGAAGAACTGAAGAAATTAAGGGGAGTGCACTTAAGGGTAGTCAACTTCCCACTACATTGGAACCAAGAATCAATGCTAGGTTAAGTAGAACAGTGTTTATCAACACCGTCACATCTGAAATTATTGGGACAGAGACAACACTGGGTTAGACACAGAAACTGAAGTTTCCTCCATAGTATTTCAATGAAATACTTGCAGCACTGGAACAGCTCGGCGTTAGATACATTATAAAGATCCATCGGCACTGACTTCATCAAACACTGCCTTGAGAGCCACAGCATTGGATTAGATATACATTTGTATTTCTTTATCTGACACAGCACACAGATAAGACTCTGCCAACAGGGACAGAAGCGAAAGTAACACAGAGCCAAAATCTTTCTTCTTCAGAAGAAAGAATATGGAGTCGTAGAGTCAGGGATATGTACAGCATGGAAACAGACCCTTTGGTCCAACTCGTCCATGCCGACCAGATATCTAAACCCAATCTAGTCCCACCTGCCAACACCTGGTCGATACCGCTCCAAACCATTCTTATTCATATACGCACCCAGATGCCTTTTAAATGTTGCAATTGTACTAGCCTCTACGACGTCCTCTGGCAGCACATTCGATACACGCATCACCTTCTGAGTGAAAAAAAATACCCTTTAGGTCTCTTTTATATCTTTCCCCTCTCACCCTAAACCTATGCCGTCTTGTTCTGAACCCCCATACTGCAAGGAAATGACTTTGCACATTTATCCTATCCATGCCCCTCATGATTTTGTACATCTCTATAAGGTCAACCCACAGCCTCCAATGCTGTAGGGAAAACATCTCCAGACTGTTCAGCCTCTCCCAATAGCTCAAATCCTCAAACACTGCAACATCCTTGCAATCTTTCCTGAACCGGTTCAAGTTTAACAATATCTTGCCGCTAAGAAGGAGAACAGAATTGCACGTAATTTTCCAACAGGGGCTTTGACAATGTCCTGTACAACCGCAACATGACCTCCCAACTCCTGTACTCAACACTCTGACCAATAAGGGAAAGCACCCCAAATGCCTTCTTCACTAACATACCGACCTGAGACTCCATGTTCAAGGACTTATGAACCTGCACTGCAAGGTCTCTCTGTTCAGCAACATTCCCTAGGACCTTACCATTAAGTGTATAAGTCCTGCAAAGATGTGCTTTACCAAAATACAGCACCTCAACTTCATGTAAATTAAACTCCATCTGCAACTTTGCAGTTCATTGTCCCGTCTTATCAATATCCCGTTGTAATCTGAGGTGACATTTTTTTACTGTCCACGACATCTCCAATGTTTGTGTCATCGGCAAACTTACTAACTGTACCTCTTATGCTCACATCCAAATCTTTTATGAAAATGATGAAAAGAAGTGAACACAGCTCCAATCCTTGTGGCACTCCACTGGTCACAGGCGTCCAGTCTGGCCTCCAGGCCTCCACCACTACCCTCTGTCTTCTACCTGCAGATGTGAGGAACTCAGGTAATCGAGTCTTCGCCTTTGTCAGTCATGCCTGATAAGTTTATCTACACCATTCTTTTGCCCTCGTACCGTACCCCATCGTTCCCTTACGATTCAACGTGCTTTTTTTTTAATGACACTCAGCAAGTTTCCACCATTGTCCTCTGACACAATGCATTCCATAAATTCACCACTTCATGTTCGAATATGTTCTTCCTCGTCTCAAATTTAAAGGGTTGTCCCATTGTACTGAAGTTGTGCCCTTGCTTTCAGATTTCCCCAAATACTGGAAGTATTTTCTCCACTCCAGACAGACTTCTCGGGGCTCCATAAGTTTCAATCTTTTTTCTTCGCCGTCATCCTTCTAAACTACATCGCAGAGTCCTTAGCCAAAGATCATATCAATCCTTCAAACCCGGGATCATTCTTGTAAACCTCTGTGGACCCATCCCATCAATCATTGCCAGGACAAGTCCAGTACATTCTCAGATACAGCGTAAAACCCTTAATACACTGTGCCCATCATAACCGACCTGGACCTGGACAACACGGCGCTAGAAATAGAAGTAATCGCGCTCGACACTGCGACATTGAATATTTCAGCACGGGAACAGTTTTGAATTGGATATTGAAACTCTCCCAGAACTGTTAGAACACAGGCAGGTAAAGATTCAAACTGACTTTATACGTTTCTGGATCATAAAATCTCAGGATTCGTGGACATAGATAGTGAATTTGGATGAAGCATATTGCCTTTGTTGCATTGAAAATTCCTGCTAATGCCATCCGATGGATACAATGAAAAGCATGGTTCCACTCTCCCAAACAAAATATTTATGAAATAAATAGGCATTATTTATTGTTTTCTTTCGAAAGTAAAGCCTTCACTGGGTGATCCATTAAATTGTCCAATTGTATGTACTCGGAAGTGTTGACCACAGTGCATATTTACCCAGCTGACAGTCTAATGCTAATAACAGAACATTGTTTTTTTTTTAAAGAGTGCTGTTGTCGCTAAACCGTTGAAACAATCTGTCCAACGGATAAATATAGAACGTCATAGATGCAGAAAAAATCTGTCACAGGCGTATTCACAAATCCTTTCGCTTGCGCAATTTCTCTTACTCACACACTCAGGTACTCACTGTCTTATAAACTTGTTCTCTCATTCAATCAGTCTTGCTCTTCCAGCTCTTCCCCTCAACGACATACTCTCAGTTTCACATTTTCATGCACACATATTTGGAAGCGCCATTTGTCACACTCACGCAGACATTTTTCGCTCAATTCCCTGCAGAATTTGTCTTTCCCTGAAAACTAGTTCCACTCACACTTAATACTACGAGACAGGGTAAATATCGAATAGATATTACCAATGACCAGTGTGTCGTGAAACAGTGACCAGTGATGAAGAATGTAAGTTCATGTATTTAGGACTAAAATATCTGAAAGCTCTTCACTCAGAGAGTTGTGAGCCGGTTGAATTCTGTGCCATAGAAAGCAGTTGATGTCAAAAGATTCCTTCCCTTCAAAAATAAGTTGGATTGGCTTCACAGGGCTGAGAGAATCAAAGTGTATGTGGGAAAAGCGGGCACTGGGACTGAAATAAAAGCAGAAATAATAGGAAATCTTCAGCTGGTCTGGTAGCACGTGCATGGAGACAAATGAACGAACATTACTGGTTCCGACTCCCTTCTGCAAACAGGAACTGACTTGGATGATTGGTCATGATAATATTCAAATACGGTCTCCAAAGCCAGTCTTCTCAGACAACATTTTTTTCTTGGCTTGTCAATTTTTCAACTTCTTTCTGACCTTCACCGTGATCGAGATAAGATTTAGAGCAATGTTAAAACATAATCATTCATCCTCCAGTCTATTCCCTTTCTTGTTCCCCTTGCATGCCCATTTATTTCACTACACAGACAGCCATAATGTTTCTAGTTTCGCCTGCAGGACCAGAGGACGAAATGTTTCCTTTGCATCTCTCTTCAGATGTTGCCTGGCCGGCTGAGACTTTCTTTCCGGCAGTTTTACTTCTTTTTTCAGATTTAATTTTGAAGACGTTACTGTTAAGAATCCGCAGTTTTAATACAAGTGTTCTGTGACAAGGTAAATTTTTATTCCCTATATCAGACACCCATCTTATCTCCATACCCCTGTATACCATTACAATCCGCATAAACGTCCAATGCCATTGACAGCTGTCTTCACAATATTTTAGGAAGTGCATTTCAGACCTCAATTATTCACTGTGGAAAGAGAGTCTTTGCCTCACTTCAAACTTGAATCAACTTCCCTTCATTTTAAATTTATGTTCCCTTGTTTGTGTGCATGTCAATGATACAGGCTACTGATGATTCTCACAAGTCCTCTCAGGCGTCTTCATTCCAAGGAGAGTTCACACATCTTCCTCAGTATGTTAGGGTATTCTGATTTGATGTAATATTTTCATATGTACCACGGATCAGAGAAAACCCTTTTCTGCATGCAGATCATGCAGTACAAATATATTCGGATAATAAAACAGCCCGACGGATGTAAGGTTATAGCTGCAGAGGAGGTGCACAAAGAGCGAGATGAAAATTAAATTGAAATTTTGAGAAGTCAGTAAAGGAGTACGATAAGCGCGGTCAGAAGCTGTTTTGAATCTCTTGCAAAGAGATTATAACCGGGATTAGTGTGATTTTTGATTATCTTGGTTTCCTTACACAGTTGGCATGAAGTCTATATGGAGTCCCTATTTTGGAGCTCGGTTTTGTGATGTGCTGTGTTATATTCACAAATCTCTGTCATTTTTCACCATCCGCGGCAGAGCGGTTTCTGTACCAAGCTGTGATACATCCGGACAGAATGCTTTCTATATCACTTCTACATAAAATGGCGCGAGTCTTTTTGGTTATATCGAATTTCCATATCCGCCTATGGAAGTAGAGTTGGTGCGTTATTTTTAGTGTCTCGTCAATGTGGGTGGACCAACACTGATTATTGATGATCACCATGCCAAAGGAGATGATGCTGACGAACATCTCCATCTCAGCAGCATTAATACAAACAGGGGCATGCACTCCGCCGTCCTTCTTTAAGTCAATGATCAGGTCTTTCATTTTGTTGACGTCGAGGAAGAGATTGCTATCTTTACACCATGCCACCAACACGCTATCTCTTTGCTGTATTTTTAGTCACCGATGATGGTGGATTTCTGAATGGACTTGTAGATGAAGATAGCGCGACATTTGGCCGCATAATCATACTTACATCGTCATTAGAGTAAGCGGGTGTGTACGCAGCTTTGCAGGGCGCCAATGTTGAGAATACCTGTGGAGGAGATGTTGTTGCTTATTATCGGTGATTTTTGTCTGTGAGTCAAGTAGTCAAGGGTCCAGTTGCAGAGGACGGAGCAGAAACTTAGATCTATGAGTTTGTAGTTCGGCTGAAATTATGGCGTCAAAGAAGTTGCTGTAGTCAATATCCCGGAACCCGATGCAAGTGTTCATATTCTTCAGGTGTTAGGCTTGTTTGGCGAGGGGAGAGGGATCTTTTGAGGACCTGTTGCGACAAATGGTCTTACTAATAATGGCTTAATAGCAATGAGGCCATATATAGGAGTGGGAGAAGTGGTCTTTTTGTTGAAGATGTCGTAGAATTATCAATTCACTCTCATAAAGAAGCAAGAGCTCTTCCCCGTGTCAGCTGGAAGAATTGTAATGGAATTTGGAGCATGGAATTAAACATATTCCGTGGAGGAGTAAAATGGTAATGTAATTAATAATTTCTACCTTGTTCCCCGAAACAGTCATCCATCCGACTTTTCTCCTTGCAGATGCTGTACGACATTCTCACATTCTGCTATTGTTTCAATTTTAAGAAAAACGATGCAATTCTGTTTCTCCTTGACTGAACATTCCTCACTGGTGTTTGATTAAGCAGTCGAATAACGCATGATTTTTCAACACCCGTCCTGGTATGGCTTGCCATGATTACAAATTGCCATTAACATTACGAAGCTACTTCTTATTTTTCTTGACTGTGAGTTTATAGCAGCCACCGTTCAGTGCAACAGATTGAATAGTTCACTGTAATTAGGAATAAAGCACGTTCCTATACCATTAAGTGTGTTTTCCAATTTCTATTTTTCTGAACATGAAAACAAAATGAGAACAACGAAGGAAAAATCTCAAATAATACTTTAAATCATTATCATTCATTGAGTATCACTATTTTAGCCAACATGCATTGTTCATCTGTGTGATTCAACCACATTAGTGAGGGTCTCTTCTCACATGCAAAGCAGACAAGGATGTAACATTTCCTTCCTTAAACTATATCAGCACACCAGACGGGTTTGTCCAACAATACTTACCAGTTCAACAAAGTTTTATTTTAAATTCTCATTGTATTCAACTGAAATATCACCACCAGCATGCATGGTAATCAAGCTCAAGTCTCGCGAAATTGAGAGGAATGGCTTTTTTCGGCTGAAGCTGTTCCCATTGCATCAACATTACCCATCAGATTGCTTGTCAGTTATTCCTTCTTATGCTCTTCATATGGAGGACTTTATTATTCCAGTCTGAGCAATTACTCAAATAAATATTATTTCTCAATGTTTTGACGCTTAGAAGCAAAGGAAGTGCACATAATGGGAAAAAATTAGGTTGTTGATTATCAGTGATGCAAAAAAAAAAACAGATTGAGCACGATAACATTCCAAATCCAGCTTACTGCCTTTCTTTTCGGGGAGGCTAGATGAACTGAATGCTCATTTCTGTCCTGTACGATACTGTGGAAACATATTTATGAACTGACAATAAAATGTTAATTTAACAGGTATGTTAATTTCACAGGCACCAGAAGAAGGAGCAAGATCTTTTTTTGAGAGGGAGAATGGTGATGCAATTTTGACCATGTAAGTGTATTTCAACAACTGACTTCAATTTTTCAGTTATGACTATTTCCAATACAATTAGATAATTATTTTAGTCGTCGGCACACAACATATTGACCCCGATAATTTTAACAACATCTCACACGGAATGATTATATTTAAGGTAAAAACACCCCAAACTATAGTTTCCTTGATATGATGTCTGTCACCAAATTCACCCAGATTTTCCAAAGCCTTCAATTGTCGTGTCACTGTAAAGGCGTTGACATGCCCAGGCGTTTGGACATTTTACAGTGAGAATGCCATGATCGGCGATAAACCCCAACCCAAATGTGATGTTGGCAAGATACAGAATGTTTCTGCATTACTTAATGGTCTTGAGTAGGATTTAAGTGAAAATAAACTTTGACAATAAAGTGGCAAGCTCTATTTACACATTTAGAAGTCTTTTATTAAGGCGGGGAGATAATATTGAGGTAAAGTTAATTGAAGCTTATAGTGTCCCGCCTCATTGTAGAAGTAGGCATGTGGAGAAAACATGCCCAGATCCTTATATTTATGCGATGCAGAACATCGTGATGACACACAATTGTTTGTCTATCTATTTTTCTTATGAAAGTGCTGTATGCGATCAACGCGATCGTATGTCCAAATCCCAGGAACTGTTAAGTATATTTGTTGTAACAGCGATTAAAGTCACACAACATTACGTATTTCAACGGGTTTATTTGAAAGCACTAGTTTTCAGAGAGCTGTTCCTTCATCAGCTAGCTGTGGAGCAGCATCATTATACATAGAATTTATAACTGATGAAGAAGCAGCGATACGAAAGCGAGTGCTTGCAAATAAATCTGTTGGATCATAACCCCTTGTTGTGTGATCTTTAACTTTATCCATCCCAGCGCCAAACCGGTTCTGACACATCATTTTGCAGCAATAATCAAACCTCTGTGCTGCTGATTGTGTTGATTCAGATTTCTTCATGTTTCTATTAAACTTAGAAAACTGGTAGCCTGAAAATGAAATGTAAAAATGCAGCAAGATCGCCGCACCAGCAATGTAGGGAGTGAATCCATATTGGGTTTTTGAGATCGATTTGATTTCAATCGACACATTCCTCACGCAAATAAGCATGGAGACACGCATGTAGACAACACACGCATATGTACACACTCTGTCGCAGAAATACTTAGAGACACACAACCATACACACTGCCTGCCTCACACATGTATTCTCACACACATACACAAGATAATGACTCGTTGATAGAAACATGGAAAATAGTGCTGAAGTTGGCCAATCCGTCATTCGGTTATATAATGCCAATCAATATGACCAGGAGTGATCATCTAACTCAGTACAAGTTCCCAATTCCTCACGATATCCTTTGATATCCTCAGCTCTCAGAACTAACTTTTAATTCTTCTTGAAAATAGTCAACCGCTTTCTGTGACAGTGACTTCCACAGGCAAACACTCTCTGGATAAAGATATTTATCATCATTTCATGGCCTACGAAGCACAATTACACTGGTTCTGCATCCCTCAGTCATCAGCAACATCCTTTCTGTATTTATTCTGTCTAGCCTTGTTAACATTCGTAGATGTTTGTGGGATTCACTTCATTCTCCTAAACTCCATCGAATATATTCTTAACAGTTCCAATCTCTTTCCATACATGGTCATGGCTTCACTGGAATCATTCGGCTAAACCTTCACTACTCTCCCTCCAAAAAAGACGATAGTATTATTTAACGGACTAAGTAATGCATATCATGGCACGCGTGGCAATGCCACTACTTCCTGATGAAGACCTTATGCTGGAAACATCAACTCTCTTTATCCTCGGATTCTGTAACACTGGCTGTGTTTTTCCAGCACCACACATTTCTCACTCTGACCTCCACCATTTGCGGTCACTTTCTCCCAGTACCAGAAATTTGTTGACCAGGAAGTACTGTGTGGTTACATTAATTCTTCATGTGTTTAATTGAATTTTGTTTCTCTCGTGAACTAGGGTCATGCGTTTTGTATGCATTATTTCAGGAACCCATACTTCATAGGATCTGCATGATTTCAGCTAAAAAATTCGCGACTATTTCAGCAATTAATTAATTACTTTGTTGTACAATTGCGAAATAATGGGTCATCAAACCGATGTCAATTCCAAATCCTTTTCCCGATAACAGTTTCATGGTGTTACTGATTTATAATCCGTCTATTTCATCCTTGGATTTATTTGGTGACACATCCTTGAAAGCTCCCTGCGACAAAACAATCCACACTACTTACTCAACTGAAGTGAAGAAATTCCTCCTCACGTCTGTTGTAAAATTGCATCATCATATTTGACCTTATTCCCTCTGGTCGTAAACTCACCCATAACAGAAAATGAAAACACACATACTCCGCATTTATTTTTGAAAATCAGGAAAGAATTCTGTATGCTTCCCTGTGATCACCTCTCCTTTTTTTGCCGGATTTGTCCTTTCTCTCCAGCTGGAATATCCAATCTTTCTGATTCCTCCGTTTAGAAGCATTGATATGTTTTAAGTCTAATCTTGGATTTCGTGAATTCAATATCAATTTCTACATTCTAAAGATGTGTATTTGCTCGATGAATGCACCCTTGTAGCCAATAATTTAATTCTTACCTGGCCTCTAACCTACGCATTCTACTGATATGTCATTTTGCTGTATTAACATTTAGTTATACATCGTGTCAAGTTGTTCCAAATGAGACAGGATTAGCTAAGCAGAAGTGAATTATGTTTCATGTGGACATGGCAACACATTAATAAACGTGTGTGTGTGTGATTGCGTGTATGTGCACATGCACGTGTGTATGTGCCGTTATTCACCTGCCCGCATACATGGATGAATTTTTGCACTGCCTCCTACAGATGGTACATAGTGCTATTACTGAGTATCAGTTGTGAATGTACTGACTACTGTGGAAATGATGCCATCCAAACGGACTGTTTGTTTCTCTATATGATGTAGATCTTCTCGAGTGTTTTTTGCGCTACACTCATTCATATGGGTGGAGTGTATTTCATCAAACCCCTGACATGAGCCTTGCCAATAGTGGACCAGATATGCAAATTCATGAGGTGAGCTGCAACTGGTCATCTTGGAATTTTATAGAATATAAGTTAGTCTGCAGCTGGTGAACTGGGTTCACTGCACTCACCAAGTTATAAGAAGGATGCGTGATTTGAATGATTGACTTCATATGCTGCATGCGTTTGTGAGAATGTGGATACTTAGTGCGAATGTGTGCGAAAATGTATTCATGAATACAAATATATGTGATGAAAACGTGTGTGTATCTCTGTGTATTTATGCGTGTTTACAGGTGCATAATGATATGTTTGCTTGCATAAGTGCGTGGACATGTGTAGTTGTTGTGACGAAGCTGTTTCTTTCATGATGTCCTTCATTTACTTCAGAGAGGTTGTAAACGACCCAAGCTCCAATAAATCTGAGTTTGGAAAGGTGCTGGAGTCAATTTGTTTAACGCTAACAGATACTCGCTCAGGTAGAAGGCTTTCAATTTTATACAGAAAGAAACTATATGGTGGGTGATAGTTTATCCCAGCTTTTCGCTCGTGGTTTGTGTTTCACACTAGTGAAGAAAGGCTGCTTGAAACAGGTCCCGTCTCGTTCTTTCAATCTGACTTCAAACATGATAAAACCTATAGTTTGTTTTACCTTTTGTGCTAAGTGGTGTTTATGGGGATGTGCAATAGCACATTAAGTGTGATGATCTGTTCAGTGTTTGGATAGAAAAAGATCTTCCGTCTTCTACTTTCTGTCTTTTTTTTGTATTTCATTCAGTAATCCTGCAAAGAAATTCCATTTTATCTAAGTGAGTTACAGTACGCGGAACTGACCCACAGCCATGGTACATAACCAGATAGTACCCAATGGTTATGTGTGAACTATCCTGAAGTCAATTCTGTGACAAAACCTGATGGCTATCAGATTCCGCGTTTGGAAGACTATGTTGAGAAGCTGACAGAAGAAATTTTATTTCTCAGTTGGATATGCTCAGAGGATACTGGTTGGTACTTTTGCCAGAAAGAGCAAATACAATTTCGGCTTTCGTAATGCTGAATGTACTATATCCGATTAATGTCATGCCGTTTGGTTTCCAAAATGCGCCTGCCACCTTTCAGACACTAACCAATAAGATCATTGTTGGATTATCCAACTGTCTCGCTAAGGTAGGTGGCCTGGTGATTTCTAGTCGCACGTGGAAGGAACATGTACAACAATTACCCGTAGCTACAAGCAGGTGAAGTATCCAAAATAGCAATCGCCCTGAAATCAATTCCAACAGCTCTCTCCGGAGCAGGGATGAGATGGTCATTCTGAGACCAAATGATACGGACCTGTTCCTTGACAAGGGACCCAACATCAAATGATCACACGCAGCAGACCTGAGCACGGACAACGTCGGAAAACTACCAGCTTGACCACCAAAAGACCACAATCGCTTCCTGATATGAAACCCAGGGTGGCAAAAACCATCAGAAGCAAGAGGAATAAACTATTCACCCAAGACAAATTTGCACTTCTGAGTCCATCAGCGGACTCAACCCAGCCTCTAGGCCTGTAATGTTGGAGGTCTTCACCAAGGTACTGGTTACAGGAAGCAGAAGCGGCCATCTCTTTTTCAAAATCGCGATCTCCTGTTATGGATTAGTCTAGTTCTCTCAAAATGTTTCAAGAATGTTTACCGAACCCTAATTTTAGTATTTATTAAAAGAAGGTGAAAATTAGATATTCCAGGAAAGAATCAGTTGGCCAAACCAATTAGTTTTACACAAAACAGAGTTTATTTGTAAAATTACTGAATGAAACACAAAGAACAGAAAACAGAATGCCGAATAAGTTACCTAATCCGAAAACCCAACAGATCATCCCACTTCATGATTCTGTGCCAAAATACTTGCAACAATCCATGTAAACACCACTTCGCACAACATGTAAAATTATCAATATCGTGGGATCTGTATGACTCCCATAATGACTGGTTTGGAGTTTCCCGAAGTGTAAATTAAGTTCCAGTCTGGAACGTTAGGTCTGGTTAATTGGACTTTTAGAGTCGAAGTGTGAGCTTCATTTTTTGGGCTGAACAATGGTTCCAAGCAGCTATCTCTGTTATTCTGCATTGTTCCAGAACAGCGCTCAAACTGCTTTCTTTTTTAACCTTTAAAATTTGTGAAAGATCCAGGGTGTTGTTGCAGTATTTTATATGTTTCTCGGTCCTTCAGCACACGATGATTAAGCAATGTATATAAAATCACTTTTCCTCCATTCAAGTTGTCCCTTAGGAGGCGTGGCCTAGTGTTGTTGCCCTTAGACTGTTTGTTAAACAACCCAGGTAATGCCTTGAGGACGTGGGCACGAATTCTACTGCGGCCGATGGAAGAATTTGAATTCAACAAAAAAATGAATCCAGTGATGACCATTAATCCATATCGGGTGTGTTTTGTGCAATTGTACCCAAAGATAGTTTTTACATTGACAGTTATTCTGTTTGGGAAAAGTTCACTGACGTCACAAACTCTCTGTTGTCTCTTCTGAACACAATTACATAGAACATTGTATCTGGATAATGCAGCAGAATCATCGAGCCTGTGAAGAGAAAGCAACATTGTTCTCCTTCATCTCTTACACTGTAGAGCTATAACAGATGGGCAGCAATACCAATAGCAGGCGATGTCAACTTCGCACCCAGACAAGATGTTGTTGTTCTGCATTAGAAACGTTTAACTGGAGTTGTTTGTTCAGTGAATGTGACTGATGTCCGTCTCTGTGGATCCTAACTGTGCCACTGGAGGATTCCCTTCTTCATAAGTATGAAACTTCTCCCAAAGTGTTATCCCATAGTGTCAGCAGCAGCGTCATCCTCAACTATTGGGATCTGCAGACCAAAGCGAGGGAGAGATCGCAAACTGAAAACATCAGACTGGAATGTTCCAACAATGGAAAGGGATTTAGCTTGGGGTCTTCACTATATTTCTCGCGATTGGGGATATTTGGAAAAACGGATTGAAGCCATGCTGATGATAATTGAAGCGGGGTATTTCCCCTTCCTCGCTATTGTTGGTGTCCCAGGTAAGTCTACATTTTTTTTCATTTGTTTATTTTGTAAATCTTTCTGATTGTCAAAACTCTTACTGTCGTCTACATTCAGCAAAGGTTTTAAAATATTGCATTTGGTTTCAATCACGAACTCCATTCCTGTACTATCAATTTCGTACCTTGCACTTCCAAACCGCTGAAGAGGAGAAAAGAAGTGTTCTTAAACACGTTTGGCAAATTTTGTACTGAACTGATATTTGTCTCCATATTCCAGCTATCATTAAACATCTCCACTACCACTTCCATAATATCCGTCGTCTTCACGTGTGCCTCAGTGCTGTGACTGAATAAACCATCTTCCAATTCTTTCTGGTTGCAGTTACAAATATTTTGAACACAAAGTCTTCTCTCTAACTTAATCTCTGCCATGTGCAATGTATGAAGCCAGTTTGATTCTACAATCAGGTCGTCACAGGTTTGTGTCACTTCTTTCAGCGTAACCTGTAAACTCACACTAAGGAGAGCGTTGTGTGTCTGTGAAAATGAATGGCAGTTTATTTGAACTGCTTTCATTCTAAAAATTTCCAATCAAGAGTGAGTACTGTGTCAATCATCCCTCAGGTGCACCACTCTGATGTATTCGTTCAGCGATGAGAGGGAATACTCGCTGAGGGAAACACATTAGTTCTGTCCCCATACAGGAAGATTCAAATAATCTTCCCGAAATAACATGGGACAAAGTGGCCTGTCAAAATCAGATACTGAAGGAGATAAGAATTATTAAAAGATAAATTGTTCAATAAACGAATTGAATTGAAGATTTGTAAGTTGTTGCAACAGATGACCTCCATCCCAAAGTACTTTTGGAGGTGAGATTAGAGCGAGGGAAGAGATTCATGCAGCATAGAGACAGCTCCTTAGCTCCAAATAGGCTACGTCGACCGTAATCCCAAACTAATCTCGTTTCAACGATCTGCACTTGAACCATATCCCTCCAAACTTTTCTTAATAAAGCAATTAACCAATTGTTTTGAAAACGTTGTAACTACAAGAAAGAATTGTTGATTATTATTCAAAATTCTTTGGAAGCAGGAAATTCTTGATCCTGCTGACCATGAAGTAGCTATTGTCACGCGAAATATTTAAAACGGTACTGGGACGGAATACAAAATAAAGAAATTGGCAACTTCATGTCAGTTGTGAGGGAAATATTAGTATTTTAATAAGGAATATGATAACCAGACACTGAAGGCTGTTACTCACAAGATATCACATGCATCACATGGACCACAGCAATTTGCAAGGCAGACAAGTGGTATGGATGTTGGCAACAAATATCTTCTGCCTAATTTTGTATTTTTTAAATGGTGAGACTGTTGGTAATTGTTGTCATCCAAAGGGACATGCATGTCCTTGATCACGAGTCACCAAAAATCGTACCTTCAGGGATGTCAGTTGAGATGGCAATAAATATTATATTGTCTTTCAATGTAAGCTGAAACAAGCATCTAAGTGAAGTAATCTTCCTGCAATTGTAGAGCGCTTGTGAAAGCGTATTTGGGGCCCTGTGTATGGATTCATCTCTTTTGTAAGGAATTATCACCTTGCCGCAGACACAGTTCAAATTAGTATCAACAGACTAATCCGTTTGAAGATATCATAAGGAGAGAGTGAAGAAATTGTGTTTAATCGGTAGCGCTCTGAGAGAAGAACAGATGCTTATGTCGAAACCTTAGAGTCGGAGATGCCCATTTATTTTCCAAAGAGACATTGATCGTGTGAGAAAATACATACTTTATCCAGCATAGGGCATTCCTAATCGTTTTTGTGTATTTGTGGAGTCTCGCATCGATTGAGAGAGAAGTGCATGTGTGAGCGAACTCTCTCCACATGAATGTGCAGTCGGTGTGCGACCTTGCACTGAAAGTCATGTTATTCTTTTGCCCAAAAGCAGCCTCAATATCCTCATTCTCAAACAGTTCGCCACTGCTACATGCTTCTGAACTCGACAGAACACCAATATATTTTCTTGGAGATGGATGATGCCGCCTTTCGACCTTGAACAAAACATTTGGCTTTACTCCTCTGAGAATATCACCTGTGTGTCACAACCAATGGAGGTATGATTCACAACATGGAACAGTCTGTCTGTGCACTTGTTTTTTTTCTGCTCAAATATCAGTTACCTCACCTGTCCCTGTGCAAGTGATTCGAGGAGCTAAACGGCCTCCTTGCGTTCCTGTGTAAGTGCCTAATGGTACAGAACATCTTCTTCCTCGTCCGACTAAATAGAACTAAGTGTTCAATTCTGCTGGCCCTGGTTTCGGTTTAACAGCACTTTATGCGAGCTAGTCTGGTTTTTTTTTGTGGTTATTTTGTCCAGATTTCTTATAAGAGAGAGTTTGAACGAGAGTTGCATAACTGGCCATTTAAGAACACTTCAGTAAACAGATTTGGGTGGTCGAGGGGTTTGTTTAATGCAGCTTGAACTGGCCTGGTCAGCCCATACAGATTAGGATTTCTGTGTTTTGGTTCTCCAGTAGCATCAGAAGTTGTTGGAGTGCCAAAAGAGTTGGAAGCTTCAATACATGCTTCCTGGCTACTACAGTCTCTCTCAATTTTTTCTGGATTTTTTTTTACCCCTAATGGAGTAGAGAAATGATGTGAGAATCTGTGTCTGAATTTTCATTTCTCCGAAGGGGGTGAGATGTGTTTAGGCATGTTACTGTTTTGGAACACTTAATCTGTAACAATTACTATTGTGTCTATTATTGTAGTTTCTTTTCCAACAGAGTTAAATTATTCTAAATTCCTTTCTTTGGTTGTATTTTAGCGAGTGTTTAAATAAATTGTGTATTATTTAACGTTGCGTAATTTGACCAGTTATATGGTATCTGCAATAGGCACTTCATATTTGCCTGTCAAATAAGGTAACATTCAGGTTTAGAATACTTTCTCAAAATAGTTTTCAGGGGATGTCTGATCCATAACAACAGATTCCCTCTCTCCCTGTGCAATAGACTGGAGGGATTGAATGGGCAATCAGTATTCTTGTGCAACATTTTCAATGGGCTGAACGGCTTTGTCAGTTTTCTTCTTATTTTACTGTGGAAATGCATAGTGCCTAAAGGTACTGTTACATGAAAGTAGCCTATACAATAACAACACACGCTTGAACGTTGCCCAGATGTGACTGCACATGGGAACAGATTTTGTCAGGAGCTAAGTTCTGAAATGTAGTTGGAAACATTTTGTGATCTTCAATGAACATCCCCACTTCTGGTCTAAAGTTGGTTGGAAACATTGATGAAACAGCGGAAGGTGTTTGTGCAGAACATGCTTCTCTGACGATATCCTGCAGAGATGTCTCCAGGCTAATAGAATCAACGTCCATCAATCAGAAATATCGTAATTTGTGCTTTAAATCAGTCAGTTGATGGGAGCAGAAAATGCTGAATGATCGGTGCTTTCTTTATATTTGTTCATGTTGTACGCTTCTCGAAAAGGGCAGGGGTGGGTGGGGTGGGGTGGGAATGCACCTAGAACCCGTGAAGTTATTTGGGGTGGAGGCGTGGACAAAATTAATTTGAGAATCACTGCTTTACATCACTCCAGCTGTGGGGATTTTAACAAATGCTTCCGATTGACTCCATTGTTTCCGGGTCTTTGATGCTATCCTCAATCAAGTGCTGTCTTGATATCAGACCCAGTCGCTGTAACCTGAGCCCTTGTGCTCACCTCTTTTATTCGTATCAATAGGACATGGTGTCGGGGCACGGCGTGTTTTCTTCAAATAGGGATTCATGAATGTGAAAACGTATCTATTCCAAAAAAAGAGTAAGATTGCTGAAAATAATTAAATAGGATTCAGAGGAATTTTTGATCTGTCAGAGAGTTGAGGGTGATGAAAAATTGGGCATTAAAGAGCATTTGAGACCTGGAGCAGACATGATCACAGTGAAGCCAATCAGGGTCGGGGTGGCGTTCGGGTGTTGGGGGGAACAACCTCCTCCTCTTTCTGATGTTCTCTCATTCTGTTATTGGACAGTTAGTGATTGTTATTTCACTGGAAGTTCATTTTTTGAATGTTACATTCAGGGAAATCATAGGAGATTATGTGTTATCTCTATGTGAGCTGTGGGGCTTATATACACAGTTAGTCTGCATCTATACCATGACCAACAATAGAAGCACATGCTGCAGTGAGAGAAAGTTCTGAACAGTGAGCTGAGGGACCTCTTTCATACCCAGCTGGTGTTTCCAACTTCATTTTCCAAACCACCCCAAACCGTGCATGGCCGTTGTGAGAGGCTGAACGCTCTCCTCTGGTTCTGTGCGCCAAGTTATAGGAAAAAGTGGCTTCCAACTCCTCCGATCTATCAGGTCTAAGGAGCTGAATGCAATATAGGACGTAGGACTGATGAACAGGAGTGGGTCATTCGACATTTTGAGCCTTATCCAACAGGCACAAAGGTTGTGGCTGCTGGGGTTGTGGTCTCAGGCTCAATTTCCTGTCTGTATCACATTACAGTGGGTCACGTGTCTGTTAAGTATTTAAGTAGCTCCGAGTTGAATACATGTAATCAAAGAGGGAAGAAAATTCTCGTTCGAAATACCCATTTTAGAATTTCACCAAATCCCGCATATGGAGAAGTGTAGCACGGAAACAGGCCCTTCAGTCCAAGTCATCCATGCCGACTCATGTATCTTAAACTAATCTAGTCCCATTTGCCATCAATTGGTCCATATCCCTCTAAATTCCTCTTCTTCATGGCCAGATTCGTTTTAAATGTAATTGCACCAGCGTCCAACACTTCTTTTGGCACTTCATTCCATGCAGACACTCACCTTTCACATGAGAAAGTTGTCATGAAGGTCCGTTTTAGATCTTGCTCCCATCACCTTAAAACTATGCCTTCATATTTTGAACACCTCCACCCCGAGAGAAATTGAACTTGTCTATTTACTCTAACCAAACCACTCATGATTTATAAACTTCTATCAAGTGTCACAAAGCTGGCCCTTTTCTTTCTAAAACAAGATGTTCAATTTCTCATGAGCGCTGCGCCCTTGTTTTATTTTTCAGACGTATCATAAACAGGACGGGTTCCAAAACGGATGGGTTTGGAACAGAGATGAAAGGCCTTTTTCTTTATACATAAACAGATGAGTCTTCAGGCCAATGCTTTTATGTTTTTAGAAGTATTTTGTAGACGACAAGCGGCCATGATAAGCTCGCCATCTTCGCACTTCAGTCCAAAACTAGTTTGGAGCTCAGATGTGCTCTATGTATAAACAGGCTGGTAAACCCTCGCTACTTCTGCCGTACTAACTTCGACCTGTGAGCTTCTGTTTAATTTTTACTGTGTTAATGGGATTTGTTTATTGGGACTGTTGTGTATGACCGGAACAGCATAATTCGGTCGTTTTAGATCGACTGAGTTTGTAAGGTTTCTTTGTGCTGTTCTGTGTGTTTCATTGCGTACTTTTGTGAATATTTTTTGTATGTTTTCAAACCTGGTCGTCAACCTAGATAATATACGCCGGTTAATTTTCACTGCACAATTACCGAACCAATTTGCAAAGTTATCCTTTGGGCTGCCTGCTTAAGAATGCTTTGAGTGGTTGGCGTAGTCAACAACAAATGTTGCAAGTCAGTCTCCGACACAGCGTGGAAAAAAGTCGCTACCGTTTCATCCTCTCCTCCAGCTCAATGACTCCACTGCCTGCCATATCCTTGTAAATCTTTCCCGAATGATTTAAAGTTTCACAACATCCTTCCTTTAACAGAGCAAACTGACTTGTATTCAATTTTTGCGAAATGGCCTCATCATGGTCCTGTATATCTGCAATATGATATCGATACTCCCATACTCAGTGCGCTAACCAATGAAGGCAAGCGTGCCAAATGTATCCATCAGTTTTCTGTTTAACAACGACTCCACTTTCAATATTTGTTCAGCAACACTCTCCAGGACCTTACCATTAACGGTATAACCATGTCTCTAAAATTCTCAACCAAGTCATTTCTACAGATGATGAAAATCAGTGAACTCTGCACTGATCTTTGCAGTATATCACTTGTCATAGACTTGCAGTCTGAAAAACAATCCTCTACCGCTATCTTTCATCTTCTCCCTTCATCCTAATGTTGTATTTAGCTGACTAGAATAACCGAATTCCTTGTGAACTAACCTTAAAAAGCTGTCTACCATAGAAACCCTTATCGAAAGCTGTGCTGATGTCCTCATAAGCAACATCTACCACAATGCCCTCATCAATTTTCTTTGTCACCTCTTCAAAAAACTAATTCAAGCTAGTGAGACTCCACAACCTAAGCACCAAGCCTTGTCTACTCTCCCTAAACAGACACTGCATTTCCAAATACATGTAAACTCTAGTGCTCAGTGTCCTGTCCAACTTAGACAGAACTGACGTCAGACTCACCGGTCTGTAGTACCCTGGCTTTTCTGGTCACTGTTTCTGTTTCTCGTCACACTCTTCCATTGATCACAACAAATTTTCAATGTAAAAAGGTTGGTGATATGGTTAGCAATGTATCCGAGACTGGGTCAGTTTCAGTGACAGAAACAAGTCAGTTAGGTTTCTTTAATCTGCTAAAATAACCAGTATATCATCAAATCACAGTTACTCAAAATGTGATGGATAGATTATGACAAACAGATTTGATATTTCAAATGTGACATTTCAAATAAGTTTATTAATACTTCTCTTTCTAAACATATTGTAGAAAATACGTGCACATCACGCAAAGACAGACAGACACACACACACGAACACGCAAGCACACACAAACGCACACACAAACACGGACACACTCACAAACACAGAGAGACATACCTACATATATGGACCAGCCCAAACCCCGGTAAAATGTTTTTGGAAGCGAGCCAAATTTCAACGTTTTGTTATTGCAATGGCAGATGTGAAGTAGATATTCCAGGAGTGATGCAGTTGATAAAGTCACTCGGTTTTCAGACAAAAATCATTAATTTAAATACTACAGTTGGAACACGAAAAAAGGAAAAGAGAATTTAGATTATATTAACTGTTTGAGAACTCAAATTACTCGATTCAGAGTGTTATCGAAGGAATTGTTCCAAGTCCCGTAATATCTTGTAAACACACCGTTTGGCAATAGGTAAATTCAAACACAGGCTCTTACAGGCAGCAGAGATTTTAGAGAGAGAAAAGTTAAGAATCATTGGATGAAGCAGGAAATCTCTTTTTTCCTGCAGGCGCTTCTCTGCAACATTTCAGCCAAACTGGAAAGCAACCTGCACTGGGTTAATTGGCCTCTCCACTGACAGTGATAAAGTAGACATTTATTCACCTCTACTTTTACTATCTCTCTTAAACAAAGGACAAAATAACTTTATTAAAATGAGAACATCGTCACAATATCACACACGCACGCGCACAAACACACAAACGCACACACACAAACACATGCACAAGCACACTCAGATGGCGTATGACACACGTCTTAAGACGAACAGAAAAATGAAATATGCAGAGAGCTAACTTGAAAGCCAACTGTTTGCTGAACTGACGGCAAAAGGAAAGCTAAGGGATTATCCCAAAGTTTATACAGCCTCTGAGGTTATCCTGATTTCCCAAGCCGCTGTCAATGGGATGTTTTCCTCGAACAGTTGGATTTGGATAATTTCGCTTTAGTTTAGGTATTGAGAAGATTTCAATAAATGGTCAGCAGGAACCCTCCATGAGTGGGAGAGACGAATAACAAAGTATTTTAGCTCACAGACACTCCTGTGAGGAATAACAGGAAAAGAAAGGGAGCAATAGTCCAATAATTCTAAGGAAGGTTCCATTTCTTCCGTCTCGTTTCTCAATCAACCAATAATGTTATCTGAAGCAAAACTGGGCTATACGAGTTCTTATTGAATATTCTCCGAAATATATGACTCTGTCACATTGCCTGCTCCATTTAGCTATAACACTGCTGCTGCCATACATGGAGCCATTTCGCTGGCAACAAATGGCCCCAATTGATTTCAAGATGCGTGTATAAGTTCATATAATATATCTGATGTATTAGCAAACTGAGCTCCCATTCATTCAGCCCCTTTATCCAAATCACAAATCTACATAGTAAATTGTTGATGACCTCATACTGATTTCTGAGGCACTCCACTACTCTCAGCTTTCCAATCTGAAAATAAGTGGTTAGCTGTGCTCTACAATTCCTGTTAGCTAACCAAGGATCCCCATTCCTGTGTCGAGACCGAGACAGGATGCCTGGCTTCCTCCTCTGATGTATAATATGTTTAAATACTTTATTCTATTCCTGACCAACTTGTTCGAGAGTCAGAATGGACAATTTCTCCCTCATTGCAGTGATCTGGATTGGTTGGATGGTGTCTTCTGCAACCTTTGTAACAGCCTAGAGGGGTAATTGAGAGAACAACGCATGGGTTAGGAGCAGCAGTGAGCCATTCGGCCCCTTGAGCCTCATGCTTGATTTTGAATGAGCACGCCTGATCTGTTTGGGACTAAACACCCTTTCCCTGTCTATTCCCAATAAACTTTGACCCTCTCGTCAATTAGAGGTTACTCGAGCTCAGCCTTGAATATCTTCAATGACCTAGTCTTCGCTTGTTTCCTGGGAATGAGGACACCACCGACAGTACGATTGCTTGTGTGACTATTCCTGTGTATTTCTGCTCATGGTAGAACACAGAGCATCGTTTTGGTCTAGCCGGACTGTTCGTCAGAGTAGAGACCTGTGACCACCGGTGATCCACGGGTAATAGTGCTGGTTACACTTTTGCTTGTCATTTATATCAATGACTTAGATGAGAAGATAAAGCGCATGATTAGCATGTCTGCGGATAACACCAAGGTTAGTTGCACAGTAGACAGTGATAAAATTTGTCGAAGATTACAAATGATTCATGATCGCTTGGATCAATAAGACGTAGAGTTGTACAGCACTGAAACAGATTCTTCAGTTCAACAGGTCCATGATAACCAGATCTACCAACTTAATTCAGTCCAATTTGTCACCATTTGGCTCATATCCCTTTAAAACGTTCCCTTAGATCGAGATATCTTTTAAATGCTATAATTGTACCAGCCTCCACAACATCCTCTGGCAGCTTATTTCACACACACCCATCTATCCCGGCATGAAAACGTAGCCTTTATGTCTCATTTAAACCATTCCCATTCACCTAAACCTCTGCCATCCAGATATGGACTCTCACAGACTGATAAAAAGACTTTGGCTGTTCAATCTATCCTCGCCCCTCATGATTTTATAAACATTTTAATGTGTAAATTTATCTGTAATCGACACGATTGGCTGTGTTTTCTGTCGGACCCAAATTCTAAAATCCAACACTGGCATCTATTCCTTGTCAATCAAGTCAAAATTCTGACATCATTTAAATCAACTTGCTCAGATGTATTATGAAACACCTCTATAGGAGTTGAAACTAGCACTTTGATCCCAGAGGTAGGACAGTACCTTGAATTGGCAAGAATCCATAAATCTGCAACATTATGCCCCTATGTGTTGTTCACGACAAACAGGGCTTGAACCCAGACATTGAGGCCCAGAACACAACAACAGGCTTCGGATTTGGAATTGAATCCTATGTTGTGGCTAGGAGGCATGGGTGAATGCACAATGCAAGACACCTGAAGCTTTCCCAGATTTTGGATGACATTTTTGAGTTGCAAAATTCAGTTCGGTACAGTTTTGTCCAAATTAGTCAAATTCACTGAATGACACAGCGAAATGTCTCGTGGTTAAACAGATGCAAAGTACTTGCTTCAATTGTACAAATTCGAGCGCACTTGATCGGCCACAGAGATAAACTATGAACATCTGTAAATGCCTGGCTAGGATTTTTAGGTTAATTGTCTATAATCTGAAGTCTGCAATGCTTAGCAAGGAAACCTTGAAGACCAGTCTGTGCTGTGAAGGATCTTGATTAGATATTCTTATACAACACAGAAGCAAGGAAAGAGCACAATCTCTGGACATTCTATTAAATGTTACAAGGCAACTGATTACTTGCCATCATGTTTTCCCCATAGCTGCATCTGCAATCCACACCTCCACCCCATCCCTCGCCAGCACAAGGCCAACGAAGCTCCGGGTTTTTGAATGAAAACCAAAGCAGGACCTTGTCACCCTCTGTGAGAATGGCGAGTCTTCGAAAACAGAACCGGGCGGTGGGGTTTGGGTGGTAGCCTCACTCACTCGGCTGAGGGGTGGCAGTTGGATGGTAATGTACATAAATATGATGTATTGCATTTTGGTAAAATAAACAAGGACAGGATGTACACAATTAAAAGTCGGCCCTTTGGTAATGTTGTAGAACAGTGGAGGTCAGGTACTATTCTTTAAAGTTTGCATCACATATGGATAGGATGATTATGAAGGATTTTATATAACTTGTGTTTATTAATCAGACCTTTGATTAGCAGAGTTTCAAAGTTATCATAATGTGGTACAAGACCTTGCTGAGTCCTCTGCAGAGAGATTTTGCAGGATTTTGCTGGGAATGGAGAGTTGAGCTATAATAATACTGTAGGTATGCTTGGATATGATCAACTTACATAGCAGGTTTTGGGGCTTCGATGAACATACAGAGATTTGTAAAATCATGAAGCAAACAGATATGATGAATGGCAGATGTATTTCCCTTGGGCTGGGAAATTTCAAGGCTGGGCATGCCTATACGGTGAGAGGAAGGATATTTAGAAAAGACATATTGGACTTTTTTTTTTAAAAAACAGCGAGGTTCATGTGTAAAAAATGAATTTCCAGACTAAGTGGTGCAAACGGGTACAGTTGAAACGATTAAAGGACATTTTGATCAGTTCATGAATAAGAGCGTTTTCTAAGAAGATGGGGCAGGCAGATAGGTTTGGTTCAATTTGGGATTATGTTCACACGGACTAGTATGACTAAAGTTTCTGTTAACATGCTGTATGACTCGATGTATGTTTGTGTGTCTGATATGCATCTGTATGTTTTTGCTTGCATTTATATTTATTTCTTTTTATCTAGACATGTCTCTGTGTAGTCTTCTATGTGTGTGTTTGTGATTTTGTGTGTGTGTGCGTTTTTGTGTGTGGGGGGTGTGTTCAGTCTGTTCCTGCATTGGTGTGTGTGCATCTTCATTGTTTACGTCCTCTATTGAGAACTGTTTTGTTTCTGGGGTGAATCATTAAAACGCAGAACCAACTCTCTCATCCTCTGTCTGTGTCACTTTTGTTCAAAGTGATATAATGTTGCCAAATACTGGTCTATTTTAGGACTTCTCAATCCTTTCTCACATATAAGATTACTTTAAGAGTGAGTCAGAAAACATTGTAAGTGACGGAAAGTGCAATAAAATTAATCACATTTCCTTACAAATTGTTTTATTCGGAGTTGCCTGGACACAAATGCAGTGGAAATAGTTTTTTATGCGTACACACTGTGGCGAATAACGTTCAAAGGCAAATCACTTCCACGTTGCAGAGGGAGCACAGTCACTTACCACATGAGAAAGTTCCATTCGGGGCGTCCTCAGTAGGATTGCAATCCTCCCTAAAAGAGATATCTGTGTGCGTGCGTGTTTGTTTTAATGGTGCTTTCACTTCAGATGCTGCAGTGAGCTGCTGCCCTCCCGCTCTCACTCACTGACTGAATCCTTGTTGGCCCTCACCTGCTGGGAGACCAGGAGAGCGTGACAATGCAGCACTGTAAACACCACTGATGCTGCCAAACATGGGACCCATAAAGATGCATACAGATACGAATGCAGATATAAAGCTCGGAACAAAGACAAATACGGACATATGGATACGCAATTTAATACGATAGAAACAATACTGTCATGCAGAGTCTGTCAATATTCATGTTGGTTCATGTCGATATTTCATTGGCTCTATATGTTATGTGTCAGTATTTCTGTTGGCAGCGACTCACTCATTAACTAGCACCGTGGGTTTTTGCTTTTATTTCAGTTGCTACGTGGGACATGTAACAGCATTTTCACTAACTTCATGCAGTGAGCGCTGCAATATTTCTGTTGTTCCATTGTGAATGTTCCTCTACTACAATTTCATTGCTTGCAGATGACAGAAAACATGGAACAATTAAAACGTGTGTGCAGGGCAGTGTGGAACTCCAAAATTAGAGTGATACGTTTGTGAAGTGTTCAGGTATTTTGCAGATGTGTATCAATGCAGAGCAGTGGGTGGTGATGCCCTTTGGTAGGAAGAACATTGAAAGCGAATACAAAACAGATTGTGCAGTTCAAACAGGGTTGTAGGAACAGAAGGTTCTGGGTGGAAATGAGCTCAGATTAGGGAAGATATAAGGAAATGGTGGGAGAGCAGTCAATTTCACAAATTGGTTTCAGTATTTGAGCTCTTTACAGGAGGAGGTGTACGAAGAAGACTGGGAGATTGTGGAGAGTTGTGTTGTGATCCCAAATTCCTAACTAACGAGGCCATGGAGATTCCATTTGTGCACACAATCCCAGTGTATTTCTCGCTGTGATAGGTCACTAGTCAGTGTGGGGAAATTGCAGCTCATGCTGGAAGTCACAGGATGAGCAATGTCCCTCCATTTCCCGCTCCATGTCTCCACTGTAGCATGACAAGGGGCGCAGTGGGTGTGAAACTCGCTGACATGGATGCTGGGGAAATGAATATCAATATCAACACATGGGAGGGGGGTTTCTGATGTGGACAGAGGGGGGACGAAGGTATGTGGCTACGGTTGCTACGTTTTTCTACGGGAAAGGGAAGTGACAGTGAGTCTAAAGTGTGAGCATTGCACTTCACTCAACATTGCTACTTATATAATTGGAGGGATAAGGATGTTTCAGAATCTCCATACGGGTGCATTAGGTGGAAATAGTGCTGTTAGTGCTGGTGTGAGTGCGAAAAGGGAGCGGAATGGTGAGGTTCTATGGCATGAGCTTTGTTCGGTGATAGGTGTGATAACATATATACAGTGAGTGAGTGGGAGCAGAGGGAATACAGTGACACACATCCTAGTGGGCGTGCTGATTGTAAGGTTATTGATGCTTGTCCTGTATTGCTTGATATTCCTTCAGAACACAGATCCAGCACTGGGTTTTGTGGTGAGCTCAAAGCATGCTCGGTCGGTCTGGTGTTGTGGCCTTTTCAGGCAAGACAATGGTTCCCTCTGCACCAACTCATCCAAATGTCCCTCCATAGACCCGTTGACAAACTGCGGTCCAATGCCACTTTCCGGTCATGCTCAGGGTAAACCGTGCAGAGCAACACTAAACTGTGAAAGCTCAACCATGTGTTCCTTGGCATTTTAATGCTGGCAAAAGCCCCAGGGAAAACAGAATATCTGGGGCATCCGAGCAATAGCTATTAATTCCAGCCATGATGGGTGGGAGAATCGGATCACCATGGGATGGGGAGTTAATTTACCGAGGTAATTTTGAATAAATGCCAAGAAGAAACTAGCTCTCCCTTGCGCACATGACCCCTCCGTCACACGAAATGAAACTGACAATGAGACAATCTTTTGTTAATTTCAACCCAATGAGTCGAAGACTCTGCTGACCCCACTCCCATTTGCAAAGCTGCAGAATAAATGTTTACCCAAAATCTAAATCATCTGAGCTGTCATCAATATCCCAATTAACCATCATACCTGGATACACTGGCTTATGTGGCAAGATGATATCGAAATATCTTTATTTCAGCAATCTGAAATCTGTGAACACATCCTTCCCTGATATTTTCCCTCAATCGTCCCTTCTCTGTCCACATCGGAAAACCCCCTCCCATGTGTTGATATTGATACTGACTTCCCCAGCATCACTGTCAGCGAGATTCACACCCACTGCGCCCCTTGTCATGGTACAGTGGAGATATGGAGCTTGAAATGGAGGGACGTTGCTCATCCTGTGACTTCCAGCATGAGCTGCAATTTCCCCACACTGACTAGTGATCTATCACAGAGAGTCATACACTGGGATTGTGTGCACAGCTCCGCATGCTGGGATGACAACAGCTCCATGTTTTCAAATCAATTTATTGCTACATTCAGCTCACCGTACTGGACAGGTTTATAGATCAATACGCATCTTGGCCTGCTTGAGAGATAGCTACTTGACTGGTGAGGATGACTCAGTGTTCCATCCTGTGCAGGTGTCCAGGCTGTATTGATCAGACCACTACTCTGATCTGCACAGTGCTGTGTGCTAAATAGATAGCTAATCTTGGATTATAATATCCAAGCTGGAACTGTGAGATAGATTGAGAAAGTGATATAACGAACTGTTTGACGTATCTGCTACCAAATTTATTTTATATTCTCATTCTTGTGATTGGACACTCCAAAATCTCACTCCTCCGTCTTGGCCTATTACTCTATCAAAGTCCATCTTAATCTTATAGGTACAGTACGTAATTGTCCAATTTTGACGCGAATATCATTCCCTCCTGTTTTACATCAGACCGGCTCAAGATATATTAAAAAGGTAACCGAGAGTGAATTTTCTTTTTGTTTTCATCGTAAATGTGAGGTTCAGCATTCCAGATGCAATTCGATTGGTCAATCTACTTAAAGTTAAGAAAAAGACAATGTATTCGAATCCTATATTTAAAATACAAGAAATGAAAGAGGAACTTGAAGTAACTTAACCCTATTGGAAAACGTTAGCAGAAAAACAAAATTTATTCTTCCAATAGTAACGGTTCCAATATCGTAACATTCCACCAACGCATCTTGACAAATAGGTTTTCTGACACACAGTCCTCCAATTCAGGCGGAGAAAAAAATAGCGAAAGCAATTCTGAGAGGAAGCTGAGAGGTAGAACGAATGTGTGTAGCATTTGGGACAGACACTTCATTCCAACCCAGTTGGGACACTCGAGACAAGTCAGAGACACAGATCTGTGAGAGCTTGACCACACGCATTTAAGCTGCTTCATTGTTCCAACGTAAAGAAAGACCCAAGGCTTCACAAGCCGTTTATCCTCTCATAGACTATCATCATCTGTCTTCCACACTCTGTAATAGATGACAATACAAAACGCACCTCATACAGTCACAGAGCATCACACTCTGTAACTTACCATGGCCCTTGCAGTACTTCTCCCTTGGGATTACCAAGTTTTCTCACTGTGAAGCTCAGAATAAAAAATGAAATACTGTGAAAATGGCTATTGTTCACGTCCCGGCATACCCAATGTTCCTTGTTGAACAGGTGGTTTCGGTAACTTAAAGACTTTGCAACACTCAGCTGATCGTGCAGTCAATAGCATGAGTTATATCCTCCAGTGTTATGGTAAAGGATCAGGCATTTAACCTGCAGCTGAGGGGCTTCTGACTGACTCCTGTTCTTGAAAAGTAGTGGAGGTGCGGGGAACAGTTTGCTGGAAGATGTACTGTTAGCTGCCTCAGACATTTAGGGAGAAATGAGGGGTTGGTCCCAAAACTGCACGGAGAATGCAGTCGGATTTTTCTGCAGCTGGGTCTGCAACATGAACGGCAAATGGAGTAGCGGCTGCAGAGATGGGAAGCTCTGAAACCACAAAGTATGTGGGGAAAGCGATCCGGGTATCAACCTGTGGTCTTTCAAGACCAGCTTCCGAAACTACACTTATCACAGGAGTGGAATGTGAGTGGACCCTGACTGAACAACGATCTGGTCAGAGAGTGGTGTCACCCCACTGCGGGGAGGACTGTGCTGGCAATGGCTGTTCTGCTCACTTTTTTCATTCAGTTCTATGATTAAGAACATTCCAAGCAGAAGCGTGTGACATAGATATCATCTCCCAGAGCTTCGTTGTCAATGTCACCATTTGGTAACCGAGGATTTGTATGGTGCATGAGGTCATTACAATGTTTTCTCATTCAGCAAGGAGCTGCTGGGTGTATCCTTATTTTCCCAGTGTAATGGGATTCCCAATTGTTACATGGTTATGTGGAATCCCCATGAAAACTGCAGAGGAACTTAACGAGCTATTACTCCATTAATTTTGCATTGCGGCCATGCACAGTACATCATGTTGATGAATACCCTCAGGCAGCAGCCACAGCCTCTTCGTTCAGAACCAGTCAGCTGTTCCATCGTCTTCGGATCTGTATGTGGAAAGAAAGGATGGCCTCTTGCATAAAGACCGGCCTCGTTCATGCACAGCTGCAAACACTCTCCACCTCTCCAATCACATCGCCAACCAAACACATGAAAAACCACAGGTTGATACCCGGATCGCTTTCCCCACATACTTTGTGGTTTCAGAGCTACCCATCTCTGCAGCCGCTACTCCATTTGCCGTTCATGTTGCAGACCCAGCTGCAGAAAAATCCGACTGCATGTTTACTCAATGTAAAGAAACAACTAGAATCATCAGGGAGATGGGACAATACTTCTGATAACTGAACAGGTCAGAGTGATGCAGTACACACTGCATCACTCATGCCTAAAATCACTCGACAGTTCTTTCTGGAATGAGTTGACAGCTTATATATAATTATACATTCCACCAGCCAGATTATTATTTATTCACTTTCCCTGTTGACATCCATTTGCAGACTATATCCCTTCCCTTGTTAAATTAATTTTCTGCTTATTTTCGTGATGTCACCAAACTTAGTTACAATACATTTCTCCACTCCTCCAAATCTTTGGTATACATTGCAAATACCGTTTCACCCCACCAGTTGCAATGTGTCAAACTGATTAAAACTGATTTATCTTTTTAATAGCCAGTCCTTCCCCATTCCTGTGTCACAGAGTCGAAGGGCAGAATAAGAACGAGGAGTATCAGTTGGTAATTCAGCCGGTTTAGGCTGCTCTGTCATTTAATATGATGATGGTTTCTGCCATCCAGGCCTAAAATCCACCTTTCTGCGAGCTCTCCTTAACTCTTCATTTACTGAATGTTCCAGTTCCCACTACCGTCTGGCGTAGTGAATTACACAGATTCAAAATCCTGTGAGAGAAGTCAGTCTCCTTACTTCGTTTTTAATGTGCTCTGCCATATCCTAAAAAATGTGGTTTCCTGTTGTAGATCGCCCCATATGTGGAAAGATCCACTGCCCATCGACATTGTCAATCAACAGTCAGACCTTACAGACCTCAGTGAGACCTCCTACATTCTCAGTGTAGGAGATCAATGAGACAGGATAGCGCTATCTCTTTACTTTAGAAACCGTACATGCCTGAACTGCTCAAACTCTTTTCTAAAGACAAACTCCTTACCTCTGAAATCAATCTGGTGAATCTTTTCTGAAATGCCTCGAAGGCAACTGCATTCTCCCTCCATAAAATGAGACTAGAAGCATCTCGAGTTGGTTTCTTTGTTGCAGCAAGGGTTGAATGGAGACTTGATGAAATTATGAGATGCACAGATGGCTTGACGTTCGGAAACCATTTTCTTCGCATCGTTGAACTGTCTCATGCAAGAGACATGCATTTATGGTGCGAGGGGAAAAGTTGAAAGGAGACGTGAGGTGTAGTTTCTTTATACACAAAGAGTGGCAGGATCCTGGAAAGAAATGCCAGGGGTAGTGCTGTGGCGATGATAGGGGAGTGTAATGAACTTTTAGATAATCACAAGAACGTTCAAGTAATGAACAAAGTCAGGCTGAACAGATTAGTTTCAAGTGGTGTCATGTTTCCGCAAGACTGTGGTCCGAGGGAGCCGTCCTTGTGCTGTACGACTCTATGGTCTGGGTTCCTGGGCAAGTTTCCTGATGTATAAATTCGGCTTATGTGAAATAAGTTTAAAAGAATGTGTAATGATCGCAGGTAGAAATTTCACATAGAATGGACTGACTAAAGCAGCAGCAGAGAAGTGCTGGCACGCAAGATTAGGGAGATTGACGGACAATATGCAACGAGTGTTTCGTATTTATTATACTTGTAAGAAGGAGATTGCAAGTATCGAATTTAGGAAGGCAGAACTGGAAGCCGTTGAGCAGCTTGATATTAGAAGTGAGCAGGGTTTGAAGGCTTGGCTAGTAAAATATCGAACAAATCCCGAGGTTTGGATGAGCTGTACATCAGGCAGCAGAGTGCGACAAAGAAGAAAGGCCCTGTTCCAAACTTCGAAGTGGAATTTGGTCATAGCAGAGTTAGAGAAGCAGAGAACAGCTAATGTGTTTCACTTTGTAGGAGGAGTGGTGGGGACACACCAGGGAACTATAGCCCGGTGATTATCAGACCTGTGTTAAGTGAAATATTCGAGAAAATAGGAAATGAAAAAATGAACTCCATTTCGGGATGTAGGATTTGATCAGGGAGAGTCAACATATCTTTAACAGAGGGAAGTTATGCCCATTGAATTTGGTTGAATTTTTGTTCCACGGAAGCCGTTTATATCGTTTTCCAGCATGGCCTTTGACAAAGCTCCACAGGGAAATTTGATAAAGGAAGTAAACCATCATGATGTCAATGGGAATTTGACAAGTTACATCGAACAACATCTTATCCAACAGTGATATGAAGCTGCCAAAGTTAAATATCATACAACACTAGTTTATAGTCTATCAGGTTTATTTGAAAGCACTAGCTTTCGAAGCGCGGCTCCTTCATCAAATAGCCATGGAACCGGATCATAAATTCCATATCTTATTATCCTGATCCACAGATACCTGATAATAGAGCAGTGCTCAAAAGCTAGTCCATCCAAACAAACCTTTGGGACATTAACTTAGTGTTGTGTGATTTTTAACTTTGTCCAACAGTGGCAGTTGGATAAATGACGGTGTGTGAAGGCTGTTGGTGTTACTGGAGACCAGTGCCCGTTAGTACATCAGAAGGATAAATACTGTGTCACTTATTACTGTGGTATTCATAAACGATGTAGAGGTGAATGTGCAGCTTGGTGGGTGGCCAGTGTGTGCTTGTACTTGACCTAAAGATTGACCGGGAGACTGTCAGTGAGGCGGTAGGTCTTATGTCACAGGAAAATCAGATGAATGGACTCATGGAAGATAGAAATTATCCGGGATAAGGATGAGGTGATGTTCTTTGGATGAAAGAACCAGACAGGGAGTGTTCAGTGACTGGCAGCATACTGCAAAGCTCAACAGTACTTCTCCATTGATCCCGAAAGTGTTTGGACAGGTTATTAGTCTAAAACAAAGGCAGAGGCAAAATCGTTATTCAGCGAGGAATACATGAGAAAAGGTATACAGGATATTGCTTAGTCCAAGATGGAAAATTGTGCGCAGTTCTGGCTAGCACATTACAGGAAGGATGTGATTGCAACAGACTGGATATAGAGGAGATTTACCAGGATGTTCCTTGGGATGGGAACATAAAACCAGGAGACATACATTAAGAAGTTCAAGGCGTGTACTGTACCTTAAAGAGAGAACGAATGCTCTATTGCACTGAGAGCTTGCAGGAGCAATCTCACAGTGTACTGGAAAATTGAAAATGTGTATCGTTTGCCTGTGAAATGCATACCTGAATTGGTTGTGCTTTAACAACAATTCGAATTTTAGCAATCAGTTTAAATTATGCATCAAAATGCCAAAACCGAATCGAGATTGAAGCTATTGATTTTTCTTTCTAATATCGAATCAATAAGACAACGGCTGTTGGGGACATAACAAAAAAACGTCTGAATTTTGAAACTCAAATAGAGTAAGTGCTATCGAGAGAGACCCAAGGAATTGAAACACTCTTTATCAAATGTGTCTTTTCATACAAAATATATTCGCAGTAAAAAGAATGAAGACAACACACGGAGATCTACCGCCAGAAGAAGAAAGATACTGCAGACGGCATCTACTGTATGGCTTTGAAATTAAGTTATTGTAATCTTGAGAAATGTTCTATTGAAACAGCATATTGTTAATGGAGTAGGAGGTGGTTAATAAACGGCTAATAGAAATGGGGGATTAGAATTGTGAATGGTTGTTATTTCATGACTGATTTGAGAGTTAAATAATAAATTGATGTTATTTTCTTCAATACTGGAATTTGGGAGTTCCGCCGCTCATATTTTAACAGATTATGAGGCGAGGTTAGCATTTCTGAGTATGTGGTTTAATTAACACAATTTTCATCACAGTGTCATAAGTTTGGGGCCTGGTCTGACAATTGGACAAGTTTAGGCAGATCTAGCCAGAGATTTGGACAGATGTGAACAGATTTGGTGTCTTAAGGATCTTAGCAGATTTAAACACTTGCCGATTATTGTCCTAGATCTTAAAATGAAACGGAGAAGAGATAATGTTTTTAATTTCGATAAGTTTTGCTTGGTAAAATTACAACGAGAGAAATCGTTCGTCAAATTGCTAAAGAGGTTCTGGACTTTGAAGATGATTCCCAAATTTGCCAGGAAACTTTAGAAAGACAGAGAATTTTATTATTTGATAAATAGCAAATAGGAAAAATGATTACATGTAGATACTGGATATCAGTGTAGAGCGTGGTGCTGGGACCGCACAGCGGGTCAGGTAGCATCCAAGGAGCAGGAGAATCGACGTTTCGGATTTTAGTACTCCTGTTAGTTCGTGTTAGTTCCCAAACCTGCCAGGACTCAACGGTTTTTTACAGAGTATCGTAAGGTCAATGCCATAACAAAATCGGACTCATACACAATAGCAAGTTTTAGGACTGTACAGAGAAATTTGGACAAGCCACTTACATCACAAAGTTGGATTTATTGCCTTGTTATTGGCAGGTACCTTTCTCAGAGAAAGCGAAAGAGGTTTCTGCGTTTGTAACCTCAAATGAGCTATAGCAAGTCACAGTGATGCCTTTGGAAATGAAGAAGTCACCAGCCACATTCTGAAGACTCATGAACTGTTGCAGCTGGATTAACAAATTATGCATTTTATCTGGATGAAGTAGTGATCTTTAGCGAGTCATGGAAACATTACATGAGACAGTTGGCAGAGCTCTTTGAACGACCACGAGAAGCAAAACTGGCAATGAGCATAAACAAAACACAATTCGTGAAAGCAGATGTGACCTTCTTGAGACATAACATGGGTTATGGAAGTTTTCCCCGAACGACACGAAGGCCATCGATGTGTTTGCCTGACAAACTTCGAATAAAGAAGTGCTTCAATTATTGGGCAAAGCGAATTTGACTGGAAGTTTGGTTAAAGTGATTTTACATTTCGTTGCACTATTAACAGATTTACTGAAGACGAACACACATTTTCAATGGTCGGAACAATGCCAGGAGGCTTTTGTGAATTCAAAGGCAGCAATTGTAGCTGCACCAGAAGTTTTGGAAATCCTTCGAGTTTGCATTCGATGCTAGTGATATAGCAGATGGATTTGTATTGGCAGGGGAAAATGATGAAGCAAGTGGGCGCCCATTGTCTACTTTTCAATGAAACTCAACACCTAGCAAAGAAAATACTCTACCATAAGTAAGGAATTTTTGAGATGGGTACTGGCCTGACAACATTTTAATATTTATTCGATGAACAACGTGTCAGAGATAGTTATGTACAAAGACTGCAATTCTCTACCAATCTTGGAAGGATTAAAAGGCAAGAGTATGAGACCACTTCTTTGTAGCATTATGTTACATAGGAGTAATTTTTAAAGTGTACATGTGTGTCGCTAAATGTGATAGAAGATGCATTATCACTGATTTAAACTAGAAAGTATAGATAAGGTTGAAGTAATTCAAATAATGTATGTGTGTGTGTGTACAGAAATTGATGTGACTTTAGAATAATGACCTATGTATTCCATTATAAAAGAATAGAGAATTACGAAAAAAATATGCTATTGTTTCAGTAAGATGGTTCAATTATTTTCTTAAAAGGAGAGGTGTTATGAATTCGAATGCGTGTTCAGTACCTTTAAGCGAGAATGGTTGCTGCTCCGCACTGAGAGTTTGAACGAACAGTCTCAGTGAATGCTGGAAAAACGGAAAAATGTAACGTTCGACTGTGAAATAGAGTTGCGTGCTGTTTTGACAACAATTGGTAATGAAGCAATCAATTTAAAATTTGCCCCATGATACTAAAACTTTAATGAGCTTGAAGCTATTGTTTGGTCAACATTGAACCACAGAATCGATCCGATGGAGTGGGCATAAAGAAAGTAGGTATTTTAAAATTGGGCAGAGTAACTGCCATCGAGACAAACCCAAGGAATTGAAGCACTCTGCATCAAAACTACCTCTTCTTATGAAACATATTCGGTGAAAAAGAAAGACGAAGACCCAGAGACATCTTCATTGAACATGGAAGATAGAAAACTACAACGCAGAACCGGCTCTTCAGTCCTTGTTGCTCTACCGACTTTTAACACATCTCAGCCCATCCCCCCACCCTATCCCATTATCATCTATGTGCATGTGCAAGGGTTGTTTAAATGCACATAAAGTGGCTGAGTTAACTATATTGGCAGGAACGGCATTGATCGCCTCAAGTAAGGAATCTGCCTCCTACTTTTATCACCCCTCATTTAGCAGTTATGTCCCCCCTAAAAGAAGACGTTATCACCGTCAGAAGAAGGCTATCACTGTCCAAGATATTTAATCCTCTCATATTTCCCTAATTAATCATTCTCTACAATGAGAGGGAATTTCAGGCTGTCAACCGTCTCTCATGAGATCTTCGCTTATCGATTCATGATCATTATTAGACATTTAACTTCAGATTTCAATTCGGATGCCAACAATTGTTGTGGCGAGTTTTGAAGCTGGTGCCGGAAAAGATCTACGTGGATTTGAGGATTAACCTTCCAGAAACAATACCACTAGGCCATCACCTCTTATAAGCAGTATTCAGACTCTTATTCAGCCAAAAGCAGAAAGACATCCCAGAATGCAACTGCTTTCCGGTGTTGAAATTAAATTCATTCAATTTTAAGAAGTTTTTCTGGAACAGTACATTGTTTTCGAATTGGAAGCTGATAAAAAGCAGTTAAGGAAAAGGGTGGTTGAAAGCTGTGAATAGCTGTTGCTTAATGTTCACATTTAGAATTAAATAATTAATTGATATTATATTCTTTAAATAGTGGAATGTGGGATTTCCCTGTTACTCACATTATAAATGATTACGAAGTGAGGTGAGCTTTTCTGGGTTTGTTGTAACGAGTAGAAGGGTTCACCACGGTGTTTAAACCCATTGGAGCAGCAAATAGGCTGCTCAGCCAAGAAAAGTGTGTTCCATCATTCAGTCATGACTGATTTGTTGCTCAGTTCCATTCACCTGCTTTTTATCTACAACACTTGATCCCCTTGATACTCAAGGTGACACACTTTAAAAGTGAAGTGTTTGCGAGTTAGAGTGAATTTATGAATTGATTGTCAACTAAAAATTGCTGGAGTCTGCAAGACACTTCCTTAGAGGCTACATGTCTCATGTCGCCTCACAACCATTAAAAAACACTTGAATAAGGACTTAAAGTGCCACAGTATTTACGGTTGAGGGCCTCATGCAGGAAAGTGGGACTAATGTCGATTGTTCATGTGACATCACAGTGTCTATGCTTCTGTGACTTGATGACTGTGGAAGTCCAATCGTTGAGCAGCTTCAAGACAGGAATTGTTGGGTTTCTAAAGTGTATGTTAAGAAGAGTGAACTGGAAAAGTTTCTCAAAATACAGTATACCAAGTTGAAATGTTAGAGGAAAGAATTGCAGCTTCCATACAGACTGAAACCAGAGACTAGAAATAGGATAATGACAGGATAATTAAGCAAATACTTTTATTCTGTTTTCAGCAAAGAAAATACCTTAAAAAATGCTCCACCAATAATAGAAAAACCGGGTGTACTGAGAAAATCGAAATAGAACCAACTAAGTAAACAAGCAGTTTTGGCGTATTATTTTGACTGAATTCTGTAAAATTCCCATGGCCTGATAATCTATATTTATGATTACAAATGGAGGTGGCCATGGTAATTGCCTGTTGTCTTCCAAATTTGAGGGGATTATGGAACAGAATTGACAGATTTCAGAATGACAAATGTAATCGCACCACTTGTCAAGGGGGCACGGAGACAGCTTAGAATTACAATCTGAAAGCAGCAAAGAATCAGTCAGAACAATACAAGATCTTTTATTAAGGACACCATACCAGGGACCTTTGAAAATTAAATTCATTTCAAAGTAATGTATGGAAAATGTCAATGCCGGTTTATTAAAGGCGAATCTTATTTCAGCAATGGTAAATAATTTACAGAGAAAAAAAATGGATGCAGTATATCTGTATTTACAGCAAGTTTTTGATCAAGTCCCATGTGTAGTGTTTAATACATGTGTTTGATGTACTCGCATGGATTGCGATTGGAAATCTGACTGGAAACAGTGAGGCGAACAAACAGTTTTTCTGGACTGAAAAACAATAATTATATGAGATATGGCATGAATTGATGCTTGGGCCCCAGCTCCTCACAATACACATCAAACATTTGATTGAGGGCATCAAATGCAACCTTTCCAAATCTGCTGAAGTCAGAATACTAGAATTGAGAGCAGGTGACGAGGATGTAAAAAAAGGCTTTAATATCTTTGATTTGGAGTGAATAGACAAACACGTGGCAGATGAAATGCAATGAGGATAAAGGTGTCATCAGGCACTTTTGGCTGAAAAAATAGAACGGCAGCCTATCATTTCAAAAGGGAGTGATGTAAAAATGTTGATCTATGCTGATCTTAATCTTTATTATTTTGTTGACTCATTCAGTGACCGCTGAGGTCCATAAAGGTCAGGGTTTTCTGAAGGCGGAAGCCAATACTATGAATGAACATTGCCTCGCTGGCTGGTTTGCACGTATCCAGCCAAGTGGGTAGCTGCAACATTGAAAAGCATCTGGATCCTTCTGGTACTTCAGTTATTGAAAGCACTATTGGAGGAGCAGAAAACAGGTAAGATGATCAATTGTGAGTTGACCTTAATTTCAAGGAGAATTGAATACAGCAGTAAAACCGCCTTACTGCAGCTTTACTGAACCTTGGTGAGGCATCATCTTCAACAAACTGTGCAATTTTGCTCTCCTTACCTATTAAAGGACAAACCTGTTATTGAGGCGGTGCAGTTCAGGTTGACCAGACTGATCTCTGGGTTGACAGGATAGTTGTTGAAGGAGAGTTTGCATCCATTAGGCTTGTGTTACACAAGGATCAGAAAACTGAGTGGGAACTACATGAAACTCTGCCAGGGTGAAACAGATTAGAAACAGGGATTATAATGTCCCTATTTTGGGATGTCCACAAGAAGTGGCCACAGTATTAGGTGTAGACAGACACTCTGGATTGAGTTGAGAATGAATATCGGTTTTCAAAATACATATCTGGAACAGCACCATCTCCACATGTGGACCTTTTGGAAAGGGCTGAGCAGGTTATTTTTGCGCTGATTTACAGCTCTGTCAAATTCTTCAATCAACTTGACTACCGCGATGGGACTGTATTTATTCCTGTCTTAGGGGACTAGACATAGTTGAGCAATTCTCCACATTGCCAGGTAGAGATCAGCGTGGGGCTATAACAAAACAGTTTCCTCAAGGACAGGACTTGCTGTGCAACATATGTCTTCAGTCCTTTTGCAGGAATATGGCTCATTGCCTTGACCGTATCTCCTGCGTTTAGCTGTTTCTCGATGTGGCGTGCACAGTATCAATTTGGTTGAAGACTGACATCTGTGATTCTGCGGGCATCATAATGAGAGTGAGATGGATCATCAGCACAACACTGGGTTGTGGATGGTGCATAATCAGAATCCTGTCTTTTTGCACTGATATACTTCTGTGTTGTTCGATTGTGCAGGATCGGTATATTTTTGGAGCACTCTCCAATGTGTTGTTTAATCGTGTATCACAATTTTTATTCGGATGTGGCTGGCTTTAGAGCTTAGATCTCATCCGTTGGTCTTGCGATAATTTATCCCCTCCATAAAATGATTTGATTTAATATGATTTATTGTCTCTTATAACTTCGTAGAATAAAACAATTTGTTTATGAGACATACTTGCACATCATAGTCAGTGCGGAGCTCTCTATTTAAAAAAAAGGCGGGAATGTTAAAGCCTGCTTCAACTTCATGCTTTTCAAAGACAAGAAGTGACTATTTTTTTTTTAAGTTAGCTTCAGCCTTTGAAAAACGAACTTTGCTAGTCAAAATAAAGCATTGCATGATTTGCAAGATTCCAAAGAATGAAAATATCGCAGTAAAGAAGATTTGGAAGAAATGTGTCAAAGACTATTAACAAAACACAGAAGAAATAATGAAATTCTAACGCAAAAATGTTTGACACATCAATACAACAATTATTCATTCTGTTCTAATTAAAGACATGTTCAGCCATTAAAAAAAAAACAGCGGTTAAATTACCTTGCAGAAGTTATCTTTGCCTTTGAAATTATTGACAACATTAATAAGTTCTACTTATGAATAATTTGTAGCTTTAAGTAAACTCAGAAACAGATTTCAACGTTATTACATAACATTAAAGAGTTGCCTGGCGTATCTTGTCTGACTCGTTGAAAACAACTAACAATAGAAATAGCTGTAAACATTGTCACTAATATTTAAAATGTTTATAACAGAATAAATTACTTTTATATGAAAATTCGTAATAGAATTTGATAAGTGAAAACCAGTACAATGGAAAAGCGAATTCAATCTGTCATTACAGAAAGACAACGAAGGGCATTATCAAAAAGAATGCAGCCAATAACTTTGGCATGCATCGTAGTAAGATCCCAACGCCTAGAGATGACAAAAATGGTCAATCATAATTAATGGCGACGAACCTAAGGCTGTTCATGTGAGTGTTCATTATTCATCAGGTACGTTACAAGTCTGAGCCCACAGAAGGATAGGGCAGGCTACCGTAAGCACGTTGTGTATGCCCATTGTGTACAATGCATAAAATATTGTTTTTACTGTAAAATAAATATATCGTTCGTCTCTCTTCCAAACTGAGCTCAAGATTAAGAAATCCATTGAGTTTATACATCAAAACCAGGTTTCGTGAAGATCATTTGGTCCTCTCCTGTCTACCTTCAGAAAAGGCATGCACGAAGCAAGATTAACATGAACAAGATCAGCATTATTTGAATGTAGACAATCCATACATGAATCTGACAAGAACAGAAGAAGATGTTGTTCCTGAATCGCTGGTGTGTGTGTATGTTTGTATGTGTGTGTGTGCATTTGTTTGTTTGTGTGTATTTGTTTGTGTGTTTATGTGCAATTGTGTGTGTGTGTGTGTGTGTATTGTGTGTGTATATGTGTGTGTGTGTGTGTTGTGTATGTGTGTGTGTGTGTGTGTGTGTGTGTGTGTGTGTGTGTTCAACATTCTGTATCTTCTGCCTGACAGCAAAGCTTGTAGGAGAACATTACTGGGGTCTGATGGGTCTTTGATGATTGAGGCAGCCTGACATCGGTAGCGAGAAATGTGAATGGTTTCTATGGATGGAGGGTTGGGTCCCATGATGACTTGCGCTGAGCACTCAACCTTTTGTAGTTGCCTCACGTCCAGGGCTGAACCGTTGTCGTACATGTCTATTTTGTGCCTAGGCAACATGCTTTCAATGATGCATCTGTAGACGTTATTGAGGGTCCTTATGGATATGTCAAATTTCCTGAGCCGCCTGATGAAGAGGTGGTGTTGTTGTGCATTCTTGACCATCGCACCTACGTGGGATGTCAAGGGCTGGTTGCCATTTATCATCACTTCAAGGAAGTTTCTGCTTTCGACCCTCTCAATCACATTTCCAGTTATGTAGGTGGAGGTACTATCTCCATCTACGTTCTTTCTTTTTGAAATCAATGGTCGTGAGTTTAGTTTTGCCGAACATTTCTCATTTCATAATGTCACCGAACATTTATTCTTTATTCTGTAAATTGAGTCCTAGTTGTGTGATATTATGCGGCTATGGTGGTATCATCAGCGAACGTGTAGCGACGCTTGTTTGGAATTTTTCAACATAGTCGTGGGTGTACAGGAAGTACAGTAGGACAATGAGGACATATCCGTATTGTGGAGGAAGTGCAGTTACCTATCTTCACTGATTGCTGTCTCTGCATTGGAATGCTGAGAATCTATTTGTAGAGGGTGGAACTGAATCCAAAGTCAAGGAGTTTTGAGATCTGTCCCGAGTGGAAACTAGTGTTCCAGGCAGAATTGTAGGCAATGAGCAGGAGTCTGACGTCGGTGTCCTGTTGTCCAGGTATTCCAGGGATATGTTAAGAGCTAGGATCCTGGCATCAGATGTGGACCCGTTATGTCGGTAGTTTTACAACACGAAGTAATTTTACCAGTGCTCTCTATTCTGATATGTATCATGCAGGATCGCCCTTTCTCCAAATTTCTATCTCTCAGTGGACGAAATTCTGTTTGGATGTTTGTTTTATGCACCAGCACATACCCATCTGCTAAATCTACTGTCCTTCTCACATATTGTACTTTCTGCTCCTCCACGTGAATTCTTACCACTCTCGAAATGAGTTTTTAAACGCCCCCAGCAGGATAATCTATCTTAGAGCCTCAAATGTCCTATTTTCAACGCATGCACCTACCAGTCGAAATGACGATGTCCAATTCTCCCAAACTCAACATAATCCTGACTTGGTTGCTTCATTTTGTTTCTGAACCACTGTCTACATCCTTATGTTACCAATTCATAAGCACTTAAAATAGCCTGTTTAACCTTTTGCTAATCTCTTGACACCTCATCTCACAGTGTGGCAAGTACCTCGCTAGATCTGACTTCCAGTTTAGTCTGAACTAGCAATACCCATGAATCCTCGGACTACTCTATCTCTCATGAACCTCTCTCACTAGCATCATCACACACGGATGAGGAAGGACACCACTTCGACTGGGACGATACATCCATCCGAGGACAAGCCAAACAAAGACACGGACGATTATTCCTAGAAGCATGGCATTCCAAGCGGAACTCTATTAACAAACAGATCCAGTTACATCCCATCTGCCACCACCGAGAAAGGAACAGGAAGTGACTTCACCACAGGAAATGACATCACCACAAGAGACGACATCACCAACTCAAAGAAACCCAAACACATAAATAGAAAGCAAGAATTTTCAGCATTGCTTCGCCTGAGGTCTTCTAAAGATGCTACCGAGTAAAGTAACGGAACGTCTGGAAGATGAAACTTGCAGTTCAACGCGCAAACCTACATCCAAAACCTCAAGCTGAGCTACAAATCTCAAAACTCATCAGTCCATCTGCGGATGCAGTTTATCGAATGAAATAAATAAGGCTTCAATATCTTTCTGATGAAAATTTGCGGAGTTTTGACATAGTTATAAGTATCACCAACTTCTATTTTAATCTCCATCGTGTTAACTTGACTTTGCTGACTAAATCACAACTTCTCAAGTTCAAATTTAGTCTCTCTTTCTTCTTTCTCTCTTCGTTCAGCTGAGAACATTCTATCTCTCTCTTTACTCTCGCTCTCTCTTTCCGTTTCTCTCTCCCTTTGCTAATCTCCCATTTTTTCTCAATTCTTATGCAGGTTTTTCTAGCTCTATTTCACCTGTCTCTTTTTCCGACACACCGAAGTGTTTGAGTAATTCTCTTTCAATTTAAGCTTGACTTTTATGCTTGGATAAACCCAAATCCAAATTAGTTGCTAAATGTAAAAGTATGGCCTTTTTTTCCTTTCTTTCTAAATGTCCTTGAAAATTTCAGAACCACCCGAAGTCACAGAATCTCTTTAGCAATTTTAAGAGTCGTTTCACTCACTTGTCATTAAATCAACCAGAAATCACGGAAAGTAAACAAATTGCCTCACTTATGTTATATTTAAAGATCTAGGGTTTTCCACAGCCTTGGACATGCGGAGCAGTTCTTTCTGTGAAAGTGCACCACGTTTCAGCTTGTGCCGATAAACTGGGAGAAGGTTGTTTGTAGTGTAAGCAGATAAATGTGGTAGCTTTAACAGTTTGGAATCAGTTTTAGATAGACATGACCTTGACCTTGACATATTAACCTACACGCGTCACTAAATAATAGATCAACGTGGTGGTAATAAACAACTGATGGAGAATCCCAAGCAAAATGAAAAGAAAAACTCAGATTGAGGTTGAACATTTGGCTTCTGCTGCTGCTGTGGCCTAAAGCACCACATCAAATTCAGTAATTCTCTTTTCAAGAAAGTTTGGAGAACTAGCACATTGAAAGTATATAGAAGATGTTTGACTTGGAATGGAATTGAGGGCAACAGGATCACGGAGTGGTACTGACGTCATAGAAAGTTGGAATCGTACAGTATGAAAACAGACGGCTCGATCCATGCTAAACAGGTTCCTTAAACTGAGCGAGTCTCCTATGCATATCAATCTAAACACTTCCTGTCCATTTACCTGTCAAAATGTTTTTTTAAAATATTATAATTGAACTCACTTCAACCAATTCCTCTGACAGCTTGTTGCAAATACTCACTATTCTCTGTGTGAAAACGTTGCCGCTCAAGACCCTTACAACAATTTCCCCTCTCACCTTAATCTTATAAACTGTACTCTTACGTAACTTCTCGCCTGTCCCACACCTCTCTCATGTCCCTCTCCACACCAGAGGCTCTCAGCCTCATTCCTGATGAAGAACTTTTGCCCGAAACTTCGATTTTCCTGCTCCTCGGATGTTGCCTGACCTGCTGTGCTTTTCCAGCACCACTCTAATCTTGACTCTGATCTCCAACATCTGCCATCCTCACTTTCGTGTATCGTTATGAATATATATCTGTCCATTCTCTGTCTTACACTTCGGTGTGAATTTGTTGGGCCAAATGAACTATTTCCACACTTTAAGGATTCTATGATTCTATGCATATGTGCGTCAATTTGTCATTGTTTTATGTGTCTCTCTGTGTCTGCATCTCTATGCAGTTCATTTCATTTTATTTTAAAGTGAATTGATCGCGCTCTCGCTCTATCAGTCTGTTTCTTTTGTGTTTGAAATGCTGCAATGCCATTCTCTGCAACTGCCTCACAGCGCTGGCAGAGGAAGTGGTGGAGGATGATATAATTACAAAATTAAAAAAAAACATCTGGATGGGTACATGAATAGGATAGGTTTGAAGGGACATGGGCCAGGTGCTGGCAAGTGGAACTAGATTGGATTGGGACAGCTGGTCGGCATGGACGGTTGGACTGAAGAGTCAGTTTCCATGTTGTACATCTCCATGACTCTACGTCTCTATTTTATGTTCTAATTTTTGTGATGTAACTCTCACTCCATTGATGTTGTAGTGTTGCCATGCACAGTATATCATATTCGTGAATACACCCTGTTCTGGCAGTAAACACACCCTCTTTATTCAGAACCAGTTATCGTTCCCTTTGTCTTCGCGTCTCCATGTCGATAGAAATTATGGCATTTGATCAGGTCGTCCTCTTGATATGCAACTCAAAACACCCTCACCCGCAGCACTTCTCACCGCATACCAACAGCATCAAAGTATCCCGTGTGTACTGAGAGCATTGAGGACACTGGGAACATCAGGAAGCAGACCATCAGGGAGATGGGAAAACACGTCCAATATGTGACTGGTAACATTGAACCCTGAAGTACACGTTGTATCACAAAGTCCTTTCGTCTCTCTCCCTTTCATACAGAGGCAATAACATACAGCCCTCTATTCTCCTTGAGAAATGAATCTTCACTGTGCCCTTCATTATATTCTATCCGCCAATTTGTTTCTCCATTGCAGATTGTCGACTTTCTCTGCACAAATCAGTTCCCTGCCTATGTTAGTGTCAACCACGAATTTCGTTAGAACACAAATGTTACCTTTATCGAATCGTTGATCGAGTTTGCAAATAGCCGAGGGCCAAGCACTGGTCACTGTGTCGCTGCAATTAATCAATTTCTGTGAAACTAATAAAGACTAACGTATCCCGTGGTTTTTCGCTGTTACTGGCTCAGCAACCAGTTCTTGCTGTATTTTTATGGAACAGCATTTAAAGGCTGAATGTTTCCTTCCATTTCAAATGTTCCCGTGAGAGATTGTAAGATTGCTCCAATTGCTGAGGAAGAGTCTCGAATGTCTGAATGCCCTCATTCTGTTCCTGTTTAAAACTCTAGATGAGCTGAAAAGCCTGCTTCAATACAGGTGTAGTTATGAATGGTGCTGAACATTTTCGATCCATCAGTATGCAGCTCACTTCTGACTTTATGGTGGAGGGAAGGCCATTGACGTTGGAGCTGCTGGTAGCCCACAGTACCTCATAGACGTCCAGTATCGATTTGCACAACGCTTTGGAAGTCGGTCCTATCTCACTGGAGGTCGTGCCTCACAACACTTTGCGCAATATCTTCAATGTGAGGATTTCACAGTACTTCTGCCAAGCCTGTGTGATAGGCATTCCTATAGCTACTTTTCAGGTTAGGCACATCTTTGAGAATTAGCTTGGTGAGAGTGTTTTCCTCTTATTGGTTCCTCAATCACTTCCCATAATCTGGCTGCTGTGTCTTTCAGGCCTCGCCCTGTTCAGTCAGTGGTGAACCTGTCCATTCTTGGTGATGAACATTAAAGTCTCACAACCATTGTATTTTCCGTGTCCTAGTCAGCATCAGTGCTTCTTCCAATTTGATTTAAACATCGAGAGGAACTGATTTCCCACCGAAATGTGGTGTGTAGTCGGTACTTATCATGAAGCGATTTGCTTGACCACTTTTGATTTGTTTCTAATAGATTCCTTGGTTTCTGTAATCGATGTGGGATAATTCCAATGTTGCTCCTTTTTTGACTCTATCATTCGGTGCCCCTATCACTGGAAGGACTGTCCTGCCAGTGGGACAGGATATACTCAAGGATAGTGGTGGGGCTACATGAAACATTTAGGTCTCATCCTGCGAGGATACTGTTCGGTCAGCTTGTGGAATTAAAGTGGCAATGAAGCAGTGAATAATAATTTCGAAAGCTGCATGAAATGCATTCTATCTGAGTGTGTGTTGATTTCTCAAAAACAACTGAGGAAGACAATATATGCATTGAAATAAATGTGTTGATTTACTGAAAGGCATGTAGAAAGGGAACTGAATGTCCATAACATTTCACAGCTGGGAATGTAACAGAGAACTCAAAAGGATTTAGCAGAGATTGCAGAAAAAGGAAAGTATCTGTATGATCGTAACATAGATTTTTTTAAATCAAATGATCAAGGTATTGTTTAATCTTTTTGTTTTTGTGTACAAATTGTCAGTTGAGTTGAATTTGGGTAGAGATAACTATCGTCAGGCTGAGTTAGCCTCATAAAACGTTTTGGAAGGAGCACGTTTTTGATGTTAAACTTTATGTGTCTACCATTGTATATCCGACATTCTCCGTATCATTCTATACCGGACATTGCCCTGAACAGTCTGTATCGACTTTACCCGTAACATTTTATACCCAGCAATGCCCGGAGTATTTTATACACGACATTTCCAGAATGTTTTATACCCGACATTCCCCGGAACATTTTATAAATGACATTTACTAGAACATTCCCGGCATTTCCTGGCAGAGTTTACACTCGACATTCCACAGAACATTGGAACCCAGCACCCCATGAATATTCTATGGTCGATTTTCTCTGTAACATCCTATATCCGACACACGTAGAAAGTTCTACACCCAGCATTCACCAGACGATTCTCTACCGGACATTCTATGGAACATTCTACAACCGACATTCTCCAGAACATCTATGCCTAACATTCCCTGGAACATTGTGTGACCGACGTTCCACGGAACATTGGACACCTGACAATCTCCGAAAAATTCTATAACCCCCAAGAACATTCTGTCATTGACATTAATTGTGAATGGCCGGTCGTCAGTGAAATTGAGCAAAAAAAAAATGATCCCGAGGGAAAATATCCTGTTCCAGGGAGAAGGAAACACTGTTTTGGAGTCCCTTCAGTCACTGAAAAGGGAGCGTATATTTTCATTGTGTTTACATTTCTTCCAGACAGAGGATCAGCCATAATTTAGACCCTTTGCAATCTCCGTTTATCTTCAAGGAACTGGGAGAGATACCTCAGAACAGTAATGTTTTCACCCTCCGTATTAGGAACTGGAAAGAAGTGTCTCCACTCGAGTAATCAAGTGTGGGGGAATGTTCGAGAAAACATCTGTTCCTATGGAAATGTGTCTGCGTGTTTGGAGAGGGGAGGGGGATTCTTATGGTTTATGTCAGATTTTTGTCAGTAATTCAGAAAACACCATTTGTTACCAGAGCGCCAATTATGTGAAAATTTCTTTGAATTCTGTGACACATTTGAAAATCTCGCTGGCTCCAGGTATAATGTTCTTTTTTTTCCCCTTCCTCATAGTTAATATAGTAACGGTCTACATCCTGCTTTGTAAAGATTGTGGATTGTCTGCATCTGTCAGCCGTTACCTGGTGGTCATGGCAGTGGCGGATCTACTGGTCATTATCCTCGACCTGATATTGAGACACATTCCCACTGCTTATCCACAGCAGTTTCATTTCCTGAAGTCCATCCCCGTGTGTAATATCCACGCCGTCATGCTTTATGCAGCCACTGACTTTTCTGTCTATTTCACCGTCACTTTCACCTTTGATCGATTTGTGGCCATTTGTTGCCAGAAGCTGAAGAGTAAATATTGCAGTGAGAAAACGGCAACTGTGGTTCTGGCAACAGTGACTGTGTTGTGCTGTTTAAAGAACATTTTCTGGTATTTTATGCTCACACCTCGTTATCGACTCGGGAACCGCCCCTGGTTTTGTTATGTAACAGAATCTGTTCAATTATCCCGTGTCTGGGTCATAATCGGCTTCCTCCACCACATTCTAACCTCGGTTCTCCCATTCCTCCTGATTGTGCTGCTCAATGTCTTCACGGTCAGACACATTTTAGTCACCAGCAGAGCCCGAAAGGGGCTCCGGGCTCACACTAAAGGGGACACTCAGTGTGATCCAGAAATGCGAAATCGAAAAAAATCCGTAATTTTACTGTTTGTGATCTCGGCCAATTTCATCTTGTTATGGTCATTGTTAACATTGTATTCTGTGTGGATCCGGATGTGGTTGATCGGGTATAAATCTGTGTATCTCCCTCTCTTTTTGAAGGAATTGGGTTTCATGCTGCAGCTACTCAGTTGCTGCACAAACACTGCAATTTATGCCGTGACCCAGACGAAGTACAGACAGCAACTGAAGAATGTGCTGAAATATCCCTTTACTCAAATTAATCAATCAATTAAATCCATTCATTAATCAATCCATTCGGGATTTTCACATTTCAGTTCAGTATTTCAGCGATGAAGCAGCCCGCTAAGGTAACAGCCTGAGGGGAGTGCTGGTCTGTCCAACATTATCCCACAGGGGGTTACAGGGACACATTTTAATGTTTCTCTCAACTCAGCTGCCAGTGAGTAAAGCCACCAGCCCACTGAATGTGTCTATTTCTTCAATTTGTCATGAATAAAATGTTCATTACAAGGTGTTGAGCAGCACAGTAAATGAGATTGTTGTTTGTCTTGGTGTTGAAGAAGCTGACCTGGAAAGAGACAGACTCAGCCCCATGTCCTGGTTCTCAGAGAAGGGGAGGAGAATAGGTCCTTGTCTAGGAAGTTTGTTTTATGTCACTCTGTTCTTGCATTCAGCTCTGCGTCCCCCATTCCGATCTGGCCTTCGGCAGATGTCATCACGCAACACCGTCATCGCCTTCTCCACTCAAATGCTTCCGTGTCTCTCTTTCTATGTCATTCTCCTACCCTTACTATCCCTCTTGCACTCGCTCCCAATTTCGTCTCCCCCGCTCTTTCTCTTCATCTTTGTCGCTCTCTCTCTCCACCCACTGTCTTTCTCCTCCCTTCACTCTATTTCTTCTCGCCTTTCTCTTTCTCTCTCTTTCTCTTTCACACAAGACCTCCTCTACTCTTCCTCTGCCCCTCACATTCTCTCTCACTGGCCTGCTGTTTCTGTTTCTCTTCCACTTTCCATCTCTCCCTCATTGCCTCCCTCATCCCAGGTGCCCAGAGATAAGCGCAGGAAACAGGGAAATTCAGAGCGAGAGGGAGAATGGGAGTGTCAGAGAGGGGGAGAGCGAGAGAGGGTAATTGAGACAGTCGGAGAGTCAGATCGAGGGAAAGGGAGGGAGAGGAAGGGATGAAGATAAAAGAGATAGATAGTCAGTCAGAGGGAGGGGATGGAGGAAACCAGACAGAGTCTCATAGAGGGAGCAGAAAGAATTGAGGGAGGCAGGGAGAGATTCAGAAAGATAGGCAGGGAGGGAGGAAGCAATGAAGAAAAATGAGGGAGAGTCAAGCAGATGGGCACGAAGGGACTGTGGGAGTGAGATAGAGAGATAACCGAAAAGCAAGGATCAAACTGAGAGAGCAAGACAGAGCTTCAGGGAGAGGGAAAGAGAGGGAGGGAGGGATTGTGCGAGAGTGAGCAAGGGAGCGAGACGTGGGGAGAGATAATCAGACAGAGGGGGACGAAAGGAAGTAGGGAGTGTAAGAGGTTCAGACAGAGAGAAAGGGATCAAGGAAGGGAGGGAGAGAGTGAGACAGAGGAAGAGGGAGGGAGAGAGAGCGTCAGACAGATGGAGAGAAAGTGTCAGACAGAAGGAGTGGAATACAATAAGCGAAGGAGAGAAAATGGGACGGGATTAAAGAGAGATAGTGAGAGGTGGGTGAAGAGAGAGAGAGTTTTGGACGGGATAGAGATAAAGAGATAATGGGAGGTGTGTAGACAGAGAGGGAGGCGGTTCGCGATAGAGAGGGAGTGGGGAATAGAGAGAGAGAAAATGAGAGGGGGTAGACATAGAGAGATAAAGAGAGCGAGTAGAAAGATAGAGAGGGTGAGTGGGGGAAGAGAGAAGGGGAGAAAGTAGTTGGAGAGAGAAAGAAAAAGACGGAGACTGGGGAGTGTAGACAGAGAAAGAGAGAAGGATGCAGAGAGTGAGTGTGAGGTTAGGGAGAGAGTGGGTGGGGGCAGAAAGAATCAGTGAGAGATTATGGAAGAGAGGGAAGAGTATACAGAGAGAGCACAGTGAGTAGTGAAAGAGAGTCTTCTGGGTCAGAGAGACATATTTCGCGGGAAGTGACAGAATGTGAGACGGGTTCAGACAGGTTGTCTGAGGAGGATGTTGAGAGAGACTGAGGCTGTCAGAGACTGAAACGGGATGGTAGAGAGAAAGTGACAGATAGAGAGGGAAGCAACTGGGGGAGAAGGAGTGGAGAGGTAGAGAGAGTGTGTGAAAGATATTCGGTGACCGTAATAGGGGGAGAGCGAGTGGGACGGAGCAGTGAGTGTCAGAGAGAGTGGGCGGGGGGACAGAGAGTGGGAGGCGGAGAGATAAAGTGCGAAGGTTCAGACAGAGAGCGACAAAGTGGAACTGGGTAGAGAGAGGAAGGGATTGGGTGGCAGATAGAGTGAGGCAGAGAGAAAGGGGAGAGAGAGAATGGGAGGGGGGAAGAGGGAGAGAGTGTGGTTGGGTGGCAGGTGGTGTCAGGGAGAGATAGCATGGGATAGAAAGTGGAGGACGTGGAGGTAGAGCAAAAGAAGGAGTGGAAGACAGTGAGAAGGCGGGTGAAGACAGACAGTCGAAAGAAAGAGAGATAGAGGAGAAACGGACAGGTAGAGGGGGGAAATAAGCGAGAGAGTTTAAGAAGGACAGATAGCGTGTGGGATAGAGGCTGAGAGTCAGAGACACCGGGTACGGGGTGGGAGAGAGAGGGAGATGGTGGGAGCAAGAGACCGGGGCGAAGAGTGAGAGAGATTAAGATGGTCAGGAAGAGAAAGTGTGGCGACGAGAAAGTGAGAGTAGAAGTTGGGGAAAGAAAGAGAAAGTGGGAGTCAGCTATTACGAGGGGGCATAGCATTAAATTAAGGGGTGGTAGGTATAGGACAGATGTGAGGGTAGGTTATTTACTCAGCGAGTCGTGAGTTCATGGAATGCCCTGCCTGTAACAGTGGTGGACTCTCCCTCTTTATGGGCATTTAAGCGGGCATTGGATAGGCATATGGAGGATAGTGGGCTAGTGTAGGTTAGGTTGGCTTGGATCGGCGCAACATCGAGGGCCAAAGGGCCTGTACTGCGCTGTATTTTTCTATGTTCTATGTTCTATGGGAGGGCAAGATATATAGACATAGAGAGAAAGGGAGGGGAGGAGAGGGAGAGAGAGTGAGAGGAGATTAAAAAGAGGGGGATGGTGCAGAGAAGGTCGGGGTAGAATGAACGGTGGAAGATCAATAGAGTGAAAGGGAGCGAAAAGGTTGATTGGAAGACCGAGAAAATGGGAGGGTGCAGAAAAAGAAAGAGTGTGAGGGGATTAGAGTGGGAGTGTAAGGGAGTTAGTAAAGAGAACAGGTGGGGGCAGGGAAATTTTGGGAGAGATCGAGTAAGAGAGGGAGAGATTGGATAGGTGCACAGACAGTACGGTGGTTTGTAGAGAGACAGTGGGCAGGAGCAAAGAGACAGAGTGCAGGGTAGGACAGAGAACGAGAACTGGAGTGGCTTAGAGAGATATAGGGAAAGAGACTCAGAGACGGGTAGTGGGTAGGAAATTGTGAGAGTGGGGTTAGAGAGAGTGGGAGGGGAGTAGAAAGAGAGAGGGTGGGGTTTACGCAGAGAGAGTGGGAGAGGGCAGAGAGGGTCATGGAGAGAGTGGGGGAGTGAGATTTTTTGGAGGAGTGAGGGAGTGGGAGGTTGTGTAAACAGAGAGACAAAGTGTGACAGGGGTAGACGGAGAGAGAGCGAGTGGGTGGTGGGAAGAGTGAGACAGATAGAGAGTCCTAGGGCAGGGAGAGTGGGAGAGAGAAAGTAGAAGCTGGTTAAAGTGAGCGATTGTTATCGGTAGAGAGAGAAAACGAGAGTGGCGTGAAAGAGAGTGAGATGCAGAAAAGAGAGTATAGTGGGGAGAGACCGAGAGTAGGATGGTGGTATATGTATTTACAAAGAGAATGGAATGGGGTCGATAAAGAGAGGGATAGCGAGGGAAGGATGAAGAGAGGGAGAGTGTATGGGGACGTAGAGTGGGAGAGAGGTAGAGGCAGAGACAGAAAACAGGAGGGTGCAGAGAGGGAGTGGGAGGAGGTCGAGATAGTCAGAGTGGGAAAGTGAGAGAGAATGAGAAGGGATATCGAGAGAGTGGCGTCGAGTAGAGAGACATAGGAAAAGAAGCTTGGAGGAGGGTGGAGTAAGAGTCAGTGAGAGAGAGGTGAGTAGACAGCGAAGGTGAAATTGGAGTTTAGTGAAAAAGTGGGAGGGGCGTAGTCAGAGGCAGTATGGGTGGGGTTGATAGAGAAAGTGACAGGGCGTAGAGAGTATGTGAGAGAGTGAGGGAGAGAGAGAGACAGTGGGAAATAGGGCCTGGGGCATACAGAGAGAGGCACAGTGCTACTGGGGTAGAAGGAGAGAGAGAATAGGTGTGGAGCAGAGAGCGTCAGAGGGAGTTTGGCGGAGAGAGAGCGTGGGAGGGATAAGAAAGGGGGAGTTAGTAGAAGTGAGTGGGAGGGGGAAGGGAAAGGAAGAGAGAGGAGAAAAGAGAAAGACAGTGGGCGAGGAAAGAGAGAAAGTGACTCGGAGGGGTAGATAGACAGACAGAGAGAAAGAGAGAGAGTGGACAGGGTGTCGTGAGAGACAGATAGTGGGAAGGAGCAGAGTGTCAGGGAGAGAGTGGAGATGGAGAGAGAATGGGATGTTGGTAGAGAGTGAGAATGAACGTGGTGTAGAGTGAGATAGTTGCAGAGGGTAGAAATAGACTGGAAGGTGGTTAGAAAGAGGGTGAGAGAGTGTTACTGGGGCAGTAGAAGAAAGAAAGGAGAGAGAGAAAGTGGAAGCAGTGTATAGGCAGATTGAGAGGTGTGGCGTTGAGTGAGGCAGTGGTAGTGGGGCAGAGAGAGTATGGGAAAACGAAACGAGAGTCAGACAGAAAATGGGAGGACAGAGAGAACGGTGAGTTAGAGGGTGTGGGAGGGGGTGGGCAGGAAGATACGTTGAGAGTGGATAGAAAGAGAGAGAAGGAGCGGGAGAGATGGGAGGTGAGAGAGAGAGTAGGAGAGGGAAGAGATCGAGATGGCGAAGCGAGAGAAATTGGGTCAGACGGACATATCAGGAGAGGGTGGAAATAAGTGTGAGAGTGTGGGATGGACAGATAGAGTGAGGGATGGAAAGCGAGAGGCAGAGAGAGTGAATGGAAATGAGTGAGAGAATGGGAGGGGTTGCTAGCATAAGACTTCGGGGAAGAGAGAGAGTGCAAGGAGAGAGAGAGGACGGGAGAAGAGAGTGTGGGATGGGCTGAGAGGGAAAGTGTGTGTGAGGGGCGAGAGATTGAGACTGAAACAGTCGGGAAAAAGGGAGCGGGAGGGGAACAGTCGCGAAGAAGGGACGGGGAGGAGACTTTAGAGAGCAGAAGAGAAATACAGGGAGGCAGACAGTGGGGGTTGAAGAGAGAGTAAGCTGGGGAGAGAGTGAGTTGCTGGTAAGAGCGAGAATGGGAATGTGGCAGGGACCGAGAGTGGGAGGGTTGAAAAGAGGGAGTGGCAGCGGTTTAGAGAGAGAGGGAGTGGAAAAGAGAGTGTCACAGAGATAGATTCTGGGAGAGAGAGATTGGGGCGGTCATCGAGAGAGAGAGTGGGAGAGGTTTAGAAAGAGAGTTAGGGGTAGAGAGAATGGGAGGGGATAGAGAGATAAAATGAGTGGGAGCGGCAGGAGAGGGAGTGGAAGGGGACATATAGAGAGCGAAGTGGGAGTGTGGTGGAAGGAGAGAGAGTAGGTGGGGCGTATAAAGAGAGAGAGTGTGTGTGAGTAAGATTTAGTGGATAGGGAGAGAAAGGGAGATGGCTGTAGAGCGAAAGAGAGTAGTACAATATCGCTTTCCAACCCTTTCCCTATCTGTACGCCAGCCTCCCTCTCTCTCTCTTTTCCACCTCCCATTATTCCTCCCCTCCTACTCTCTCACAACACTCTAATTTTGTCTCTTTCACACGACTGCTACGTCCCGTTCACCCCCCAATTATTCTCTCTCTCTCCTCCGAATCTCTCTCTATGTCTGTGCCCCTTCCCACTCTGTTTCTCTGTCATCTCCGACTCTCTCTCTAAGGTCTCCTCCCCTTACTCTCTGAACACTCTTTTCCTGTCTGCATCCCACCTCCATCTCCCTCTGCTTCTCTCATTCTCTCACTTTTCTCTTCTCCTCCCTCTTTCTCTCGCCCTTCCTCTCTTCCTCCACCGCTCTCTCTATCCTCTCTGCTACAGTCTCTGCACGCTCACTCTCCCTCTCTTTCTCGCCACCTATCTATCTACCCGCTTCTATTATCCAAATCATCACACCTGGTATATATCTCTCTCTCTACCCCTTCCCAATCTCTATTTTGATATGACACTCTCAATCGCGCTCTGTATCCCCTCCAGCACCTTCTCTCTCATTTATTCTCTAATTGTATACCTTCACACGCTAACTGTCTTGCAACCTCCCCTCCCACACTCTCACTCTCTCCAACCCAATCTCTCACAGTCTACCCCTTCCAACTCTGTCTGTCTAACTATATCTACCCCTCCGACGCTGTCACTGCCCGTCTCTCTCACTGTTTCCACCCCTACCACTATCCCTCCCACTCTATAACATGCGTGCTCTCTCTCTACCCACTTCCTATTCTCTGAGCCGCTCTCACCTTATACGTTTGTCTGCTCATGTTTGACTCGCTTACGATGGCGAAGTGCTGTCGGCAATCTACCTGATTTTCGCTTCATGCTTCTCTCTCTTCCCTCCACTATCTCTCTTCTTCTCTCGGTCAATCTCTTTCTCTCTTCACCCGTCTTCAGACAGAGAGTGAGGTTCGTGAGAGACAGCAGGATCAGGAAAGAGCAAGACACTGATGGAAAATAAATAGAGAGAGTAGGAGGTGTTGTAGAGAGAGAGCGGGGACAACAGAGAGACAGTTGGGTGGGGGTAGGAGATGGAGAGAGAGAGTGGGGTTAGAGGGAGAGAGTGGGGGGGATTAGAGGGAGTTAGTGGGAGGGGAACAGAGAGAGAGGGGTGATGTTAGAGAGAGAGCACGAGGGAGAGTGAGAGGGATCGAGAAATCGAGTGAGAAGTGAAGATTGAGTGGGAGGTGATTAGAAAGAGTGAGAAAGAGAGAGTGGGAAGGCGTCGAGCGCGTGAGAGAGTGGAAGGGGTAGGGAGAGACTTTTGGAGGGGTAGAAGCGAGAGAATGCGTTGGAGGAAGTTATAGATGTTGAGATTGGGAGTAGGCTACAGAGGGACAGGAAGAGCGAGAAAGAGTTGATGGGGAAGACAAAGAGTGGAGGTGTAGAGAGACAGTGAGTTGGAGAGTCATATAGGGACAGAGAGTGGTGGGGTAGAGAGTGAGAAAGTGAAGTGTGTAGAGAGACAGCGATAGAGGCAGTTGAAGTGGAGAATGTGTGGAGGTGGTAGAGAGAGGGAAGGGAATCGATTGAATGAGAGCGAGTGAGAGAGTTAGAAAGAGTGGGAAGGGGAGAGAGACCAAACGAATGTTTGAAGCTGGCAGAGAGAGAGTGTGGTAGTGGTGAGGGGAAGAGAAGGACGCGAGTAGACACAGAGAGATAGTGGGAGGGGAATAGACAGAGAGACAAAGAAAGAGAAAAGGAGTTGGAGGGTGTTAGAAAGAGAACGAGATGAGGATGTGGAGTGAAATCTCTGGCAGCCATTTTGTTACCAATCTGTATGTGAAAGAACTGCCTCTCTGGATTCTTTTGTATTTCTCCGCTCTCACCTTATACGTTTGTCTGCTCATGTTTGACTCGCTTACGATGGCGAAGTGCTGTCGGCAATCTACCTGATTTTCGCTTCATGCTTCTATCGACCTCTGTCAGATCATCCCTCAGTCTTCTACGCTCCAGAAGAAAGACTTCTTAGCCGATCAATCCTCTCCTTCTAAATCGAACTTTCCAGTCTAGGTAACACGCTCGTAAATTTTCTCTGTCATCTGTTCTGCTTAACTACATTCTATCAATAGTAGGGCGACCAAAACTGCATCACTTCCCAAAACGTCTCAAATACCAACTTTGGCTGCAACAAGACGTTTTAACACCTATTTTCAAAGCTTTGTATGATGGAAACAAGTATGCCGGGACCCACCTTCATTCTTCAATGTACCTATGACTCCACTTCCAGGGGGATTTGAACCTGTACACCAAAACCTCTGTGTTGCAAAACACTCCAAAGGGCTCAACCGTTGACTGCACAAATCCTAGCATGGTTTTCGCTCTCAAAATGCTTCATCTCACATTTATCTCAATTAAACTCCATCTGTCATCACTCAGACAGCGTCTCAGATGATGAAGATATTGCTGAATTCCCAGGTACCCTTCTTCATTGCCTGCTATACAGCTAATCTTGATGCCACCTGCAAACTTACTAACCATTTCTACTACATTGACGTCAACATAACTAATATAAATACCAAACAAACCGGTAGAATCTGTCCTGATCTTTGCAAAATACCTCTGGTCGCTGTCTTCCATTCTAAAAATACGGCTACACTACGTGCCCCTGCATCCTACTTCAAGCCAATTTTGTACCTAAATGTCTATTTGTCCCTGGAGCCCATGTTTACTGACCATGTCCAAAGCTTTGCTGGAGTCCATAGAGAGAGTGAGGACTGCAGATGCTGGAGATCAGATCTGAGAAATGTGTTGCTGGAAAAGCGCAGCAGGTCAGGTAGCATCAAAGGAGCAGGAGAATCGACGTTTCGGGCATAAACTGGGCTTATGCCCGAAACGTCGATTCTCCTGCTCCTTTGATGCTACCTGACCTGCTGCGCTTTTCCAGCAACACATTTTGCAGCTCTGGAGTCCATAGAGACCATATCCACTACTTTGACTTCATCAAACGTATTTGTTAATTCATCAAAAAACTCAAGTTAGTGAGACATTAATGCTTGACCACGAATCCCTAATAAGTCCTTGCCATTCGAAATACATGTAAATCATGCCCTTCAGCATCGTCCCCACACCCGAAAAGAAAACGTACCCACTAATGTTTTTATGCTCACCTGTCGATAGCTCCGTGGAATTCTCTTACCGCAATTCTTTATTTACAGCACGTCAGCTGCCCTCCAGCCTCCTAAAAGCTCTCACGTATCTATCAATGACACACATATCTCAGCAAGACACCCAACGATCACTTCTCTGGCTTCCCTGGCTTCCCACAAAATTCGAGGAAACACCTGACCATGTGCTTGGGATTTATCCACACTGACGGATTTTGAGAGGTCCATCACCACCTCCTTTGTGACCTGAACAATTTTCAACATCGCAGAGTGGACTTTTGGAAGTTATCAAGCTCCATACCCTTCTCCACATTAATTAGTAACCTGAAATACTTGGGTGGTGTCTCACCCCACTCTGCATTTCCACACATTGACGGACTTGTTGATGTTTAGGGGGCTCTCTTCTGTCTTTTCGCATTCTTTTGTAGTTAATATTTTTGGAGAATCTTTTTAGATTCTCCTTGATCCTATTTACCAAAGCTATCTCATGCCCACTGTTGCCTAACTGATTTCCTGCTTGATTAAATTCCAAGTTCTCATATTCCACAAGCGATTCACTCTACTGCAGCTGACTATATCTATTACATGCCTCTTTCTTTTCCTTTCACAGAGTTTTAATTTCGCTAGTCAGCCAGCATTCCCTTACCCTTACAGCTTTGCCGCTCACCCTAACACTGGAAATTATGGTCTATCTTAACATAAGTACTTATACATGATGTTGAATGTTTTTGTGGTTTCTTAATCAATTAAAATTCCTAACACTTTTTCCTCCTGTGTCGATTTAAAGAAAGAAATTGTACCATTATTTATTTGGTTTATTTATTGTAGTCTCATATGCCTAATTGCATGTTGTATACTCGGATCATAATAAAGAAAGGCAAAGATATCGTGGGTTGCTGAGACAGGATGGGGCACCGAAGGTTACTTTTACACACAAAAGCAAGATTAGATTTGATATTAGAGACGTAATTCCGAACTCTAATAACAGTAGGGAAGAAGCAGTCCCTGAAACTGATCGTGGATGTGTGTTCAAGCTTCTGAATTTTCTATCGAATGGACGAATTTGGAATAGAGTATTACTGTGTTGAGACAGGGGTCTTTAATGATGTTGGCAGCCTTTCTGCTGCAACGAGAAGTGTCAAAGGAGTACATGGATGGGAAGATGTCTTCTGAGATGGTCTGAGCTGTTCACACAATGTTCTGTAGTTTTGTATAGTCCGGGGCAGATCAATCGCCTCAGTCGTTGTACACCAAGAGAGTGTACTCTTCATGGTGCATCTGTAAAGGCTGGTGAGAGTACTCATGGATATATCAAAATTCTTAAGCCTCCTCAGGAAAATGAGGTTGTGTACATTTCAACTTCAATTTAAGTGGTAGATTAGCCCTTATGGATAAATTGCGTTTTTTACGTGTTTCATTAAGTGTATCTTCGAGATTGATCTTTGATTTCTTTCAATTGAATGTCTCTTCTCAGTCTTTTCCCTAATAATTAATTCTTATTTTGCCATGTATTTTGAGTTTTAGAGATGTTTAATTAGTGTGAGCCAAGATGCTTTTCTTTTTGAATAGTTTTAGATTTAGTCAGCAACAATCAGATTCTATTTATTATGATATTTGAGGTTTTTCATGTAAGCTGCAATGCGAAATTAGCCTTGCAGAGGTCATGCCCATATTCAATCATTTTCCGTCAGACATCGCAAATTTTCAAACTCAAGCTGAGATTCGTGAAATCCTTTACATGTTCCAGGAGCATTTTTTCTTTCAAAAGCGAATTTCCACGTGATCTTAAGACAGCTGGCCTTCTTGGTGTTCTCAGTGATTCTATTTTTGTTTTAATGAACATTAAAATGAATGTAGAAATTGTAATGGAAAAACTTTGAAAAATCAATACGATTAGTTCTCATTCTTGACTCATTAAGGATATGTTCAGCCATAAAAAGATAAATTGGTTGTTATACAGAAAATAGCTGTCTTTGAGAGTTCACACAATGTTAATAGGTTCTAGTTAAAGATCCGTTAAATAATCACAGAGACTAGTTTCAATATAATTTTAAAAATACATTGAAGTGATACCTGACATAACTTGTACACCCTAAAGAATTTTCCATGAGAAATTTTACCTCAGAAAAACAATAAATATTGTTGTAATGATAACGGATTTTTCTGACAGAAATATTTGTTTTTTTGGATGAATAATGGTAATAGAATTTGATACGAGATAGCCAGTACAATGCAAAATATAATTCAAACTGTCCTTAGATAAAAGCCATCAGAGGTATGACCAGTACAACTACACCCAATAACTTTGGAATGCATCATAAAAAGATATTAACCGTTGTTTAAAATCATAAAATCTGAAAACATAGGGCTGTTTGTGGGCCTGTCAATCATTGATCAGATGTTTTAAAAGTTGGGCCCACAGAAAGGAAGTTGAGGGCACAGTAACCACGTTGCTTATGATTATTTTAACACAATGCACGGAAGTGTTGCTTTGTTACTGTATAATCAGTATGTCATTCATCTTTGTTTTAACCTGACCTCAGCATTAAGAAAATGATTGTGTTTTCACGTCTCAGCCAGATTTGGGGATGCATTAACTGCTGTTTGCTTCAACAAAGGTCCACTATGCGTCTGTTCCTGTCTGTTCCGTAGAAGTTGCCACCAATCAGTCCAATGTTGCCCCGACAGGAGCAAGGATGTACAGATCAGAATTTGAAAGAAAAAGTCAGAGGCATATATTCTACACTAAATAGGGCATACATTTGGAAAAAGTAACATTAACAACATCAACGTAATAGGAATCTGATAACAAATGGGAAGATGCTATTGCTGAATCTCTGGTGTGCATGTTCTAAATTCTGTATCTTCGGACAGACAGCAAAGCTTGTAGGCGATAATTACCGGGACCTGATGGGTCTCTGATGACTTTGGCATCTGTTCTATATCAGTGAGCTGTGGAAAAATATTTCAAGGATGGAAGGTGGAGTCCAGTGACGGTCTGGACTGTAAACACCATCCGATGTAGCTTCTTATGGCTGGGGGCAAAGCAGTTGCCATACCAGGCCGTTATGCACGCAAACAGTCTGCTTTCAATGGTGCGTCTGGAGAAGTTGATATGTGTCCTTGTGGGTTTGCGAAATTGCGTGAGGCACCTGTGGAAGACGTGGCGTTACTTTGTCTCCTTGACTGTTGTATCTACGTAGGAATTTCAGGAAATTAATTGACACTACTTTATTGTTTTGCCGACGTTGAGAGTGAGAATGTTCTCTTTGCACCATGCCAGATATCCCTCGACAATATTCGTGCCTTCAGCGAACGTGAAGATGTTGTTCGGGTGGAACTTGGTCACATAGTCGTGGGCATACAGGAAGTACAATATGCAGCTGTAGACACATGCTTGCGCGGCTGGAGTGTTCAAACTTATTGTGTCGCAGGTGCAGTTACATATCTTCAGTGATTACAGTTTGTGGGTCAGGAAGCTGAGGATCCAGTTACAGAGGGTGGAACGGACATCGAAGTCACAGCGTTTTGAGATCAATCTGGAGTTGGTAACAATGGCGCAGAAGGCGAAATTTTCATAAATTAGAAAGTGACTGACGTAGGTGTACTTGTTGTCCACGTATTCCAAGGGTGAGTGAAAGGTGAAGGATAAGGCAGCCATTGTGCACCCGTTACGTCGGGAGATACATTTTAGTAGATAAATGCAGGCTGGGCGACTGGAGTTGATTTCAGGCCATGAAGAATCTCTCAAGTACTTCATGATTCTTGAGGTCAGAGCCACTATTTCGTGCTCATTAAAACATTTTTTTTGTGTTTTCTCAGGCATGAGAATTATGGTGGTCTTTCTGAATCAGCTGGAGACTTCACTTGTACAAGAGAAAGGATAAAGGCATTAGTGAATACCTCCGCCAGTTGGACCACACAGAATCTGAGTGCTCTATCAGAGACAATGCCTGGTGCCGTCACATTCCGGGGGTTGACTCCCACGAAGACGGATCTCACGGGGGTTGACTCCCACGAAGACGGATCTCACGTCTGGGATGGTGACTAAGAAGACCGGAATGTCTGGGACTGCAGGGGCAGGTGTCAACGTGGCGGTGGGATTCTGCTGAAACCACATCCCCCATGCCACCCCTCAACGCGCACATCAAGCATTGAGGTGAAAGTGAGGACTGCAGATGTTGGAGATCACAGTGTCGATTAGAGTGGTGCTGGAAAAGCACAGCAGGTCAAGCAGCACCTGAGGAGTAGGAAAATCGATAATTCGAGCAACAACCCTCATTCCTTTGCCTGAAACGTCGGTTTTCCTACTTCCTCGGATGCTGCCTGACCTGCTGTGCCTTTCCAGCACCACTCCAACGTAGACTACATTGAGTGTCTCAGGGAGAGATATACATGCTATCTTGCTCTGCCTCAGGTGCAGATGAACCTGAATCTTGCTCTGTATCTTGTAACTTGTTTAGACCTTGCCGTCGGCAATTGGAGTCTGTTTGGTTGGTTTGATGAGATTAGATTAGATTACTTACAGTATGGAAACAGGCCCTTCGGTCCAACAAGTCCACACCGACCCGCCGAAGCGCAACCCACCCATACGCCTACATTTACCCCTTCTTACCTAACACTACGGGCAATTTAGCATGGCCAATTCACCTGACCTGCACATCTTTTGGACTGTGGGAGGAAACCGAAGCACCCGGAGGAAACCCACGCAGACACGGGGAGAATGTGCAAACTCCACACAGTCAATCGCCTGAGTCGGGAATTGAACCTGGGTCTCTGGCGCTGTGAGGCAGCAGTGCTAACTGCTGTGCCACCGTGCCGCCCATAATAGGTTTGTTACAAACCTACTATATATTTATTTTTAACCGTCTTTATCGCTGGGTTTGCATTCATTGCAAATTTGCAAATCAGGTCATGCTTTAGTTTTTTTTTGGAATGATTTCCATTTCAACGCCAGATCTTTCCCACTTATGCTGCGGCAAGATTTTTTAAAAAATCTGGCCATTTGCTCACACTTAAAAATAGGCAGTCAAAAAGCGTGATAGACGAATCAACAACACATTGGAGACTGCTTCACAAATATCCCCATCCTGCACAGTAGAACAAGACAGACGCACATTAGTGCAAAAACAAAAAGATGAAGTATGCGCTATCCTCAGCCAGAAGCGTTGAGTCAATGATCCATCTCATTCTCATCATAACACCCACAGAATCACAGATTTGGGTCTTTAACCCAATTCGATTGGCTGCACGTGACATCAAGCAAACGTTGAAAACAGTAGTTGCGACAAATGAAATTAATCCTGACACATTACTGCAATACGACTGAAAACTTGTGCTGAACAAAAGGCCGTGTCATTGGGGAAGCTGTTTCATTCCAACTCCATCTCTGACATTTCGTTGGCAATTTAGAAAATTACTCACTTCAGTACTGTTTTCCAACAGGAGAATAACGGCAATTTGACCAATTGCCAAGCCGTCAATCCCATTACGACAATCAAACTGATGGAAGGTCTGCTTGACATAGCTGTAAATCATTACAGAAATAATCTCTTAGCGTGGTTTCCAACCGGTCCCCATGTGGATATGGTGCTATTGTGGAAATGTCATTGGATTACTAATCCAGATCATGATAATGCTCTGTTAGCTGGTAGAAGTTACAATCAGTTAACACAATGTCAAGATCGAAGAAGTATTTGCTACACCAATGTACTTTCAGGAAGCAAATCTCCTGAGCTCAACTGGTTTGGCCTAACACTGACTGCGGCCACGCAATCATGTGATTCACTTTTAAATGTTCTCTGATATAGCCAAACAACTCACTGAATGCTTCAAACATCTCCGAGATCTTAAAACATAAAACTGAATAGAACCCGAATCTATCCGAAACATATCGGAAAAGAGAACAGGAAATGCATTATTTTCGACCTTCATTTCTTGCATCTGAGAACTTGGAATAACAACTAGAGATCGTCCCACAGATTGCGCAGAAAATGGTGTCGGACATTCAAGCCATGAGACTCTACACATTCTAATTTTGGCTGAGCATTTTTTTCAATGCACTTCGTGTATATCCCTTCATGCAATTAATTATGGGAAGAAGTTAGAATGTATGAACAGCAGCCATCCCTTCAGCCCATCAGGTTTGCTTTCTCGCTTAAATATAAGGGTGGCTGGTCCCTTACCGCGACACCACAGAGTTGCTATCTATCCAGTCCTTTAGTATCGACAAATGTGTCGACTTGATTTTATTTTAACGCTCAGTGTCTTTGTTTCCATCGCCTTATGTGGTCGAGAATTCCCCACGGTCACCAGTCTGGGAATGTAGAGATTTATTCAAACCTTAATGTGGAGTGTCCTGTCTATACCTACTGTGGCCCCTTGTTTTAGAACTTTCAGCCACGGAATTTATCAGCCCTGCTTCAAATCTGTCTTGTCCTGTCAGAATTTTACATATTTCATTGGCATCTCCACTCATTTTCCAAAACTCTGTGGAATGCAGACACATTTGACCAAACTCTTCTCACAGATCATGCCTGTCATCCCAGTCAGAGATCAGTCTGGTTATCTTTCGCTGCATGCTTTAAACATCAATTTTGTGATTTCTTAGGTAAGGAGACCAGAACAGCACGCAGTAATGCACAATTTCCGCGATGACACCTCACAAGGTCGAGGTGAACTCGAGTAAGGCTACTTTACCGCTCTATTAAAATCCCCTTGATATGAATGTCAACACGACATTTACCATCCTGCATCCTTTCTATTCCTGTAATATTGCTTTCAGTAACTTATGTACAAGGCGATCCAGATCCTTTTTAATGTTACACCTAACCTCTCGGTGGGTCTGCAGGTGAACGTGGAAATTTCATTTTCCGTATTGACTTTTTGCTTCAAAACTCTCTGCCCTACATAGATTTCAGATGTCGCTGAAGAAGTCAACAAAATACTAAACATAAGAATCTTAGGAGAACTACCTTTTTTTGCATAAATCTCTTTAAAATTAGTAGGCTGCCGTTCTATTTCTCCCCAATAAAATTTACAATGTGACATTTACCTACATTGCTCTTCATCTGCCACGTATTTTCCCAGTCACACCATTTGTTCAAATCACTTTGTAACTTCTTTCCATCAACCTCACAAACCCAAAATCTCAGTCTTTTTCGATATCAACAGATTTGGATAGATTGTATTCGATACCCTCAATCAAATGTTTGATAATCATTGAGAAGACTTGTGGTCAAAGCAAGAATACCTGCACTGCCTCTCTAATCATTTCTTTCTATTCCAAAATAAAACTGTGTATTCCATCGCTATGTTTCTTGTCAGCTCTCCCGTTCAAAATCCGTGTCAGTATATCAGACCCAGGTGTTGCAGACTAGACTTGGGCGTTGCTTATACATCTTGCAGAAAATCCAATCCTACTGCATGCATTGCTTATCCAAGATTAATTTGTCATCAGCTTTTCAAACATGATTCGCCTTGAATAAATCGCTACTTAAATTTTCTGATCCATGTCTTTTAAATTAATTTAGTATTCAAAGCACCCTGCTCCTCGATAGGAGAGTTTTGTGTTGTCCTGACTGCTTCTTTGCTACTAACCAGACGATAATTTCTCACTGGAGGAGAAAGTGAGGTCTGCAGACGCTGGAGATCAAAGTTGAAACTTTATTGCTGGAACAGCACAGCAGGTCAGGCAGCATCTAGGGAACAGAAGATTCGACGTTTCGGGCACATGCCCTTCTTCAGGAATGAGCAGAGAGTGTTCAGCAGGAGAAGATAAAAGGTAGGGAGGAGGGACTTGGAGGAGGGGCGTTGGAAATGTGATAGGTGGAAAGAGGTCAAGGTGAAGGTGATAGGTCGGAGTAGGGTGGAGGCGGAGAGGTCAAGAAGAAGACTGCAGGTCAGGAAGGCGGTGCCGGGCTGGAGGGATTCGGCTGAGACAAGGTGGGGGGAGGGGGGATGAAGAAACTGGTGAAGTCCAAGTTCATCCCCTGTGGTTGGAGGGTTCCCAGTCGGAAGATAAGACGCTCCTCCTCCGACCGTCGCGTTGTTGTGGTTTGGCGGTGGATGAGTCCAATGACCTGCATATCCTCGGTGGAGTGGGAGGGGGAGTTGAAATGCTGGGCTACAGGGTGATTGGGTTGGTTCGTCCGGGTGGCCCAGAGGTGCTCTCTGAATCGCTCCGCAAGTAGGCGGCCTGTCTCCCCAATATAGAGGAGGCCACACCGGCTGCAGCGGATGCAGTAGATAATGTGGGTGGAGGTGCAGGTGAATCTGTGGCGGATATGGAAGTTTCCTTTGGGGCCTTGGAGAGAAGTGAGGGGGGAGGTGTGGGCGCAAGTGTTGCACCTCTGCGGTTGCAAGGGAAGGTGCCGGGAGTGGAGGTTGGGTTGGTGGGGGGTATGGATCTGACAAGGGAGTCGCGGAGGGAGTGGTCTCTACGGAAAGCTGATAGAGGAGGGGAGGGAAATATATCCTTGGTGGTGGGGTCCGTTTGGAGGTGGCGGAAGTGGCGGCGGATGATGCGCTGTACATGGAGATTGGTGGGGTGGTAGGTGAGGACCAGTGGGGTTCTGTCCTGGTGGCGGTTGGAGGGGCGGGGCTCAAGGGCGGAGGAGCGGGAAGTGGAGGGGATGTGGTGGAGGGCATCGTCGATCACGTCGGGGGGGAAAATTGCGGTCCTTGAAGAAGGAGGCCGTCTGTGTTGTGCGTATTTTGAACTGGTCCTCCTGGGTAATTTCTCACTGTCTCGCTGCCTCCTTCGTAAATAGTGCGATTATATTCTCTTCTCTCAAATCTGTTAATTCACTCCCAGAATCATCTCGAATTTGGAATACGACAAGCAAAGTATCAATTAATGCCATGGTCACTTCCTTTAGTTATGAAAGATATAGATTTTCAGGTCATGGGGATTTATCAGCTTTCAGTCCAAATAATTTCTCCAAAACTATTTACTGTTTTGATTCCATTTCAGTTTTCTCAGTAGAGCATATTTTGCTCTTACTGCTATTTTTTTCAAATGTTTTCTTCTATGGAGAAAAATAGAACATTTACTTCATAGTCGTGCCATTTTGCAGTTCTCCTTTTTCTGGATTCAGGGTGAAGGAAAGCTGCAGCAATCTTTCCTGCCGTTTCACCTTGGTGTACTGTCCTTTGAGAATCTTTTATCAAATTCATGCTGTTACCACAATCTTCAGAAAATCTGTCTTGAATCTGCTCAGTAATGGAACTTCCAAAGTCACACAGTCGCTCATGAATACATTCTATGCTGTTACTAGTACGATCTACATTACTCCCACTTTCCTGAATGAGGTCAATCGCCTTGAATGTTCTGAAAATTCAAGTGCTCGTCCAAGTTCTCTTTACTGATTGTGAGGTTACCCATGACAACTCATCTCTTAGGAAGTGCTTCCAGACGCTTACACCCTCTGTTTGACAAACAATCCTAAAATTTTCTCTCAACCTCAAACCCTTCACTTTTACTTTGTTTTCCCTTGAATATCAAGAGGATCAAAGGTTACTGTAGAAAGCAGGTGAACGAAGTTAAGAAACTTATCAGCCATGGCGCAATTGCGGAGCAGAATCTCTGTGCTAAATTGCCTATTATCTGCTCATTTCTGTTACGACACGGTAGTGACCTCTTCTGTTAATTAAACCAATCATGCAGAAAAGCCCACTTCTCCTTGTAATCTGTCAAAATACGAAAGACAGAGACCTGCCGAATTCCATTATTTAAAGAGCACAGCAAGGTGGCTCAGTGGTTAGCACTGCTGCCTCACAGACCCAGGGACCCGTACTCGATTCCAGCCTCGAACGATTGCCTGATTGACGTTTGCATATTCTCCACGTGTTCATGTGGGTTTCCTCACATGGTCCAAGGATGTGCAGGTTAGGTGAATTGGTAAACCTAAATTATCCAGAGTGTTCAGTGACATGTAACATAAAAGCATTAGTCAGTGGAAATAGAGGACAATGGGTGTGGGTGGGATTCATTTTAGATGGGCGGTGTGGAATAGTTGGGCTGAATGACCTGTTTGCACACTGTCATAATTCTCATAACTGTTTATTCTTTTTTCTCTGCAAGTGAAATTTAACAAACGATACACAACTCTCAGCCACCCTTTGTATGATTACCTTTTTTACCTCTCCAAAAAAAAGTGTTCCTATAAAACACGTATTAAATTACATGACCTTAATTTCAGAACACAACAGAGGTTTTCGTCTTCCGTGCGTTTCTTGTTCTTGCAGACATCTGCCCGTGTGATATTCTTTCTCCTCCTGTGAATATGTTTCATAAGAAAAGATAACTTTGATAAAGACTGTTTACGGTTCCTGGATCGGTTGCAATAGCAGTTACTCTGTCTGATTTTGAAACTGCCTGCTTTTTTATATATCCCCAAAATTGGATTGTTTCATTGGTTTGATGTTAGCAAAACAAAAATTTCAAACACAAGTGTTTTTTCTCCATCATGGGAAAAAATGTAAACCGATTGCTTCAATTCGACTTTTTGTCAAAACGGAAAACAACGCAGGTATCTAATTCATAGCCAAATGGTACATATTTTCACTTTTCCAGCAAACTCTGAGAGTGTTCCTTTAAATTCTCAGTGTGGAACGGTATTCTCTCTCTCTCTCTTGAAGGTATAATATAGGCCTTCTTCTTCTAAAATTTTGTAAGGTCAGAACCAAATTCAATAATTCCTATTTCATGGTGGAGTATCTTATCTGGTGGATGCTGAGTTTCTTTGAAAATTGTCAAATTACGTTCAATTCCATCATCATCTTCCGGTAGCAGGACATCACCAACTCCTCTGTCGCCAGACTCGATTACAATTTCGAAGGGTTTGCAAATGTTTAGTGTAACGAAAGCTGGTGAGTGGTTAATACTACTTTTCAATTCTCAAACACCTTTTGGTATTCTTCTGTCCACAGAAATGTCATGTTCTTCTTCAGTAAATGTGTTCTCAGTGTTGTTGCAGATTGGAACAAACTTTCTGTGAACCCACTTAGTCCCTAAAATCGAAGTACCTCTATCTTCGAGGATGGTCTTGCAAATTTTTCGATGGCTTTCGTTTTAAAATCCACGGAGTCAAACTTCCATAACGAATTTTATGTCCCCAGAACATCAACTATAGCTTTAAAATTCAGTTTTCTTTCTGGTTATTAACTGTTTTGCTTCTCTAAATCGTTCAAAGAGTTTTGCTAAATGAACTATGTAACAATTTTAGCACTCGTTAAAAATCACTGCATCATCCACATGAACTGCATATTGTTGCTAATTCAGCCTCAACTCTGTTCACGAGGCTTTGGTATGTGGCTGGTACATTCTTCTTTCCAAAAGACATCACTTTGAATTGAAACAGCACAACTGGGATAACAGACACAGAATATTCTATCGCTATCTCTGATGAAGTCATCTGTCACTAACCACTCAAAAAGTCAAGTTTGTGATGTAAGTGGATGATTCAGGTTTAGCTGTACATTCCTTGAGTCTGGACATTTGTATAAATCTGATTTTGTTACGGCGTTGACCTTCCGATTTTCCACACAATATAGAGGCCCGTCTGTTTTGTGAACGAACACGATCTGTGAACTCCACTCACTCTGATTGGGTCAATGATATCTCCGTTGAGCATCACATCGACTTCTTTCTGGATGTCCGTGGCTTTGAAAGCATTATGTCTGCAGGGGAGCAGAAGGGGCACAGCATTCCCTACTTCCACGCCATACACAATAGCATGAGCCCTCCCCACCTTATTCCTGCATATGTCCTGATATTGCTGCAATAAAAAAAAATCAGCTGAGTTCTTTGCTCCTGAGACAGGTTGTTCACTAGACTATTTCACTCCTCAAGGACCTGCTCATCGTTTAACTTATTTTGAGGCACATCCAGCTCCAAAACTTATGGATTTAATTGCTCACTTTGCGCATCAATAATTAACACCTGTTTCTCCAGTTCCCTGTATCTAACATAATGAAGTTACAATATATTCAGATGACGTACGTTTTTTTTTCTATCCGGCATCTTTGCCAGCTAATTTACCCGAGAATATTTTCTCAACTTGATGGGGTCCACGAAACCTGGCTTTGAAGTGATGTCCTGCTACTGCTTACAATACGAAAACGTCAGCCCTACTGGAAAAGGTTGCAATTTTCGTCTGTTTTATCTGCCACCTGCTTCTATATTGTGCCCTCTGCAAGTGCCGTTTAGCTAACGTGCATCCCCGATTAAATCTCAGTCTCACCTCAGATACATAATCTTTGTGTGAGATGCCCGACTTCGGTCCTGTCAATTTCTCTTTGATGATATTCAAAGACCGTCTCAGTTCATGCCCGAATATTAAATCAAAGAGAGCAAGCTGAGTAGATTAGTTTGGGACACCTCTAATGGCAAGAAACAAGCAATGGATACCTTCATTCTAATTATTTGGGTAATCCTGATAGTACGCGCTTAACATGGCCTTCAGGGTCTAATCCCACCTATCCAAAAATGCCTGGGATTCAGACTGTAACGCTCTTGTGTTAGGGTTCTGTACACCTACGCTATCGATGACTTGCTGAAACAGCCGAGCAGTAAAATTAGCCTCTTGGTCTGAATGAATCCCTATGGGTAACCCATACACCATGACAAAAGGTACTAACTACTCCACCACCTTTTTTGCTTCCATGTTCCACAATGGAATTGTCTCCAGAAGTCTGGTAGACACATTCATTATGGGTAGCAAGTATTGGTTCGCACTTTAGGATTTGGGCACGGGACAGACACAATCAAACGTATCCCGTGTGGAAGGTTATCCAAAAGCAGGAATTGGCAACACCAGTGTTGATTTCATTACCTTATATTTTGCATGAATGACGTGTACGGGAAAAGTTAACTGCATCCTTGTACTTTTCATGCCAATAGAAGTGTTTTTTGAACCACTGCATGAGTTTTCACCTTCTTGAGTTTTTGTTTCATGTTGTGCCTTGTGATGATAGGGTCTTATTAGTACACAGTCTGGAAATTTAATCCAGGGTGTCTTTTTTTTCTCTTCTAACTCCTCCGTTTACTGATCTTCTTTGGCTTCACCACAACAAGGGGTGTCACTCCCACCATGGAACGTGAAAACTCTTTAGAATAGCAAACTGCATTTCTGAACTGAATCTCTGTCAGTCAGTCCCCCAACACCAGGTTACAGTGCAACATTTTCATTTGGAGCTTTCTAGCTTTCGGAGCTCCCCTCCGACATCAGGTTGCTGTGGAACAGGATCACAAGCCTCACGACTTATGAACCTGTTCCACAGTGACCTTATGAAAGAGCAGTGCTCTGAATGCTGGTATTTCCAAATGAAAGTATAATCTGGTATTGTGTGATTTTTTAACTTTGACAACCTCAGCCCAAAACCGGCAGGCTCACTTCACGGTTAGATTAGACTATTTTGGATGTAACTTGCTAAGCTCCCTTTCATTCCATCATATTTTTCTTTATTTTTCAGTTTCACATGATGGGCTTTGTCGAAGGTGGTGCCGGGAAAAATAAATAAAAATGGCTTCCATAATAATATTTCAATCAAATTTATTTGGTATGATTTCAATCTGATAAAGCTTTGATGACTCTCCATGATCAAACCAGACCTCCAGAAATGGACATCAATTTTCACATTCCTTATTTTCTGAATAGTTTCCTTTACACCGATTTTATGATCACTGGGCCATTGTTCTCTGCTCTGCCCCAATAATCTTCCTGCAAGGTGAAAGCATAATAGCTACTATTTTTGTTTCCCTGTCTTCTATGTCACGAGATTCGACTTATAAAAATTAGGACAGGGCGTTTCCTGTCTTATCTCACACAGTAATTTGAGATGCAACACATCCGGGATCTGGAAATTTGTCCAAATGTTATACCAGCCACAACCAATAAAACTGACCGTCAACACCCCCCAACACACACACCAATGTATCTCATTATTGTATCAAGGGTCTCTACATCCGTCTCTGCAATACACAAAGCAACTCTAGATTTTCATCTTATGGCGGAGGAATGTAGTTGCACTGGAGGCATTTCAGAAGAGGTTCACCAGATTGACTCCAGAGATGAAAGGTTTGTCTTAAGAGGAGTGATTTCGCAGTTCAGATCGATTCATTCCAAATAGGATGTGGGAGGATATGTAATTGACGTCTGCAAGTTGCGAAAGATGAATGGCAATGTAGATATGGAGTAGATATTTGCTCATGTGGGAATATCTACAACAACAGTTGATAGTCTTAGATAAGGTGGAACAGTAATAAACAAATTAAGGGAACTTACTTCTTCCAAAGTATTGTGAATCTTCTGTATTTACTTAGTACATGAATATATTCAATGCACGACAAAGCTCTCCAGAACTCTTGTGTAGGACATGTTGGTCATAGCTAAATTGAAAACTTCAATAAAAATAAGTGAATAAGTATAGATACAGTTGGTATCGATTCATACCGTGCATATTGCAGCTCAGTGTACTTGAATATGCATATAATTACCACTCCATAATATTACCATGTATATAATTGGTATAGGCTGAAACATATTAAATACATGTCATCATGATGGATATAGATGAAGTTTGTTCAGGATGTTGAGTCCATGTAATGATATGGTTTTATTGTAATTCAATAGGGCGATCTGTGGATTGAGAATGGGATGATTATGAAGTAGATTGGTGCGCATGAATCTGAATTCATGAAATTTAAAGGTCACTGAATTGGAATAAAGTGAATTTTAAAAGAAGTTACACAAATCGGTAAACTGAAAAATAAAACAGTTGTAGATCATTTAAATAGTTCATTATACTCAAATAGCTCGGGGAAATGATTAAATAAAACACTTATAATCAAAGGTGACAAAGAAATTGTGCCACGTGGACAGGTGAGGTGCCCAAACTCATCACCCTGATTGGATAAATTGGAGGAGAAAAAGAAATTGAGATAAACAGTAGCTGAGATGGCCACACAGCAAATGGGAGTATGCGTTAACTGCGACATTAAAAGTATTTAGGAATCTGAAGATACATGAGAAAACTCAAAAGGGACTGAAGATGAGGGAAAGGAATGAGCATGAAGGCGTGAGAGAGGTCAGTTGTGAAGACTGTCTAAGGATTGCTGAGGAACCCTTACATGGAGGCAGTGTATATTGGAGTTCATCTCCCGTTACTTTGTAATTGGACCAAGGAATATTACAAGAGAACATCCTACACTGTATTCGTGGTGATAGATGAGGAATAACCCCTTAGTAGTAGGAGAGCTGTTTTCTTGATACAATCTGTCTCAGTAGCATAGTGAAGTAAAAACAAGCTGATGGTCATAAAGGAAGTATCTGATTTATTCAGAATTTAATCAACTGGGATCTTTTCGAAATTAGACAATACACGTGATTCCAAAGGGGAGGTGAAGACCTGTAAGTTCACATTTGATATATTAATCGAAAGGATTCATGAGGAAGTGAGGAGGTGGGTGGGTGCCAGTATTGCTGCTAGTTGAATGTTTCCACGTGTTTAAACCCCACTACACAATATTTCCTCTCCTGCAACCCCGTGACATTTGAAATGCTGATTCCTGACAAAGGCTCCATCTAATGGAATAGCAATACTAAGCGATGCAAAGATATTGAATGAGAATGTGAAAAATGGGACTGTTCCTGTTCTGATCAACATATCAGGTATCCAGGCGCTTGAATGTTGCTAAGATCGGTGCAAGGAAATGTGTCATATGTTAACCAGTCTAATCGTACATCAAGATGATGATGTCATAGAAGCCACTGAATGCAGAAAATGGAATACTTTCAATAAACACAAACGGAAGATATTGACAAGTGTTAATATCGGTCTCCCTTGAACAATTCAGTAGACACACAGGTTTTAAATCAGCATCTACCCTCGTTTGATACAAATTCTGAAGGAATTGATCTTGTGGACTGTGGATGCTCAGATAGAACACGCAGGGCTAGATAAAAGAACAGCATAGGAACGTGAAGATACAGTGTTTGAAATGGAGGCAAGCGTTTAACAAATAAACGGTTGATTGACAGACATAATGTGGATCAAACACGTGGATTCTGGATAGTTTGTATGGTATCACGTAACCTTCAACAAATCTAAAGTGGCGAGGCACATGATTGGATTGGCACAATTCATCTAAACCAAGAGAATGCAATATCACTGGAAGTTCCAGCAAGCGTTCATACATGCGGATGTAGCGGCAAGAAAGGGTGTGTATTAGAAATCACCCGTACCACCAACACATCACTCAGTCAAGTTAAAAGATGCACAGAAATCTGTGCGAACGATAGAGACACCATAAGTTGCATCAAAACATCACACGCGCAATATATCGGTCAAGTTCGAATGGGGCGCATCAAATGTTGGGAACTGGAAATGCTACGAGCTCCACAACGACTTAATAAATCACGAGACAATAGAAGCCACTATTTAATGTTTAAGTGAGCATCTTTGAGAAATTTGGCGGACAGTGAAGATTCACCAGCAGTGAAAAATTACATGATACATTCTTCAAGCAGAGACAGAACAGGAATTTGAGGAACAGAAATGGCAAATAAAAGAATGAATGTTAATATACATCGCTGTATTAGGCTACTATCTCATATAGTGGAACGTGTATGACAACTGTTGGAACTGTCATGGCGAACGGTGGCTTGTAGTTTCTGTAAGTTGTGCCAGCAGTGAAAAGGCATGGGCCACAATAAAGAATAACAAAACTACAAAAAAATACCACGTTTCGACATATGAGGTGTTTTTTTTTCAAGTGACAGGTGTGGGAGGCGTGGGAGTGTCCGGTCTCGGAAGTGAACCAGTACGATTATCGTTAATCCAGAGACCCCGGTAATGTTCTGGATACCTGGGTTCAAATCCGTCCAGTGCACATGTTGGAATTTGAATTGAATTAACAAAGTACTGGAATTAAAGTGTCATGATAATCATTGAGCATAGAACATAGACCATAGAACAATACAGGGCAGAGCGATATTGCGTCGACCTGTGAACTATTCTCAGCTCGTCCCCCTATATTATCCAAAAATCATCCATGTTCTTATCTCAGGATTGATTAAATCTCCCTAATGTGGCTGAGTTGACTACATTAGCAAGTAGGGCATTCCACGTCCTGACCACTCTCTGGGTAACAACGTGCCTCTGACATCTGTCTTAAATCTATCACCCCTGAATTTGCATATATGCCCCCTCTTACACGCTGACGTCAACATCCTAGGAAAAAGTATTTCACTGTCTACCCTATCTAATCCTCTAATCAACTGGTAAAGTCATGAATTGATTGTCCATCGTCGGAAATAAACGTACCTTTTTTTCCGCTGATTTCCTTTCAATTGGAAATTGGTCACCCTTGCCTCATCTAACTTGCACCTGACTCCGGAGCCACAGTAATGGGATTGACTCAAAAACGCCCTCTGGGCATTAGGTATGGGCAATGAATGCTGGTGTAGCCAGATTTGCATGAACTAAAAAAAAAGGTTCCCCAAATCATGTGAGTGGCAAGCCGTTCCAAAGCACAAAGAACAAATACAAAAAAGAACACAGAACAGGAACAGGCCCTTTGGCCTTCCAAGCCTCTGCCAATCTAGATCTACATTGAAACCTGTGTCCTATTTTCTAAAGATCTGTGTCGCTTTGCTGCTACCCATTCATGATTCTGACTTGATACATTTTAAATAATGCTATCGTTGTTGCCTCCATCATCTCCTCTCTTAATACGTTCCTGCGCCCCACCCCCCCCCACACCCTCTGCATAAAGAACTTTCCACGTATATCTCCCCTAAACGTTTCGCTTCTCACTCGCACTTGTGACCTCTAGTAATTGAGTTCCCACTCTTGGAAAAACCTTCTCCCTATCCACCCTGTATACACCTCCCATGATTTTGTAGACCTCAATCAGTCCTCACCTCAACCTCCGTCTTTCTAATGAAAATAATCCTTATCTATTCAACGTCGCTTCACAGCTAGCACCCTCCATATCAGGTAAGTCCTGGTGAATCTCTTTTGCAAAGTCTTCAAATCATCCACATCCCTTTGGTAATGTGACGACCAGAAATGTACGCAGTATTCCAAACGCGACTGAACCAAAGTCCTATGCAATTGTATCATGTCCTGCAAATTCTTGATCTTTTTTCTCCATCCCATGAAGGAAAGCATGCTGTATGCCTTCTTGACCACGTTGCTTACCCGCGTTGCCACTATCATAGAACAATGAACCTGAATAACCAGATCTCTCTAACGTCAACTTTCCCCAGCAATTTTCCATTGACTGTAAAGATTGCTCTTGAATTGGATGTTCCAAAATGCATCACCTCATATTTGCAGGGAGTGAACTCCATCTGCCATTTCTCTTCCCATCTCTCCAGTCTATCTATATACTGCTGCATTCTCTAACAGTCCCCTTCACGATCTGCTAGTCGACCAATCTTAGTGGTATTGCGATGTAACTAATCAGACAACCGACACCTTACTCCAAACCATTTATAAACATCGCAGACAACAGTGGTTCCAGCACGGATCCTTGTAGAACACTGTTGGTCACAGGTCTCCATTTTGCGAAGCTCACTTCCATTACTACTCCCAGTCTCCTGTTGCCCAGCCAATTCTATGTTCATTTAGCTCGAACACCGTGGAACCCATGTGAATACTCATTTTCCATTCGCCGACCACGAGGAACTTTCTAAAACGTCATACTGAAATCTACATATATGACTTCTATAAGCTATCAATTTTTTCACCTCCACAAGGAAATATGCTAATATATGATCTTCCCCTCACAAAATCATGCTGCCTATTTTCTTCTCAATGGGAACAGATGGCTTCCGTCGGTATCTTCTCCAGCAGTTTTGCTATGACTGACGTCAGGCTCAATGGTCGATAATTACATGGATATCCATTTTTCCAGTTGAAAAATCGCTAAATTCAGTTCCATTGCCTTTCGTTGCAGGCCTGTGAAATGGCAGTCAGATACCTGTGGCTAACACGACACAACATTATTGGCAGTAGTTAGAGAGCTCGTAAAAATATTTGCTTAATGTAGTTTCACAAGTTAAACAACAGTAGCTCTGGAGATGAATGTTAACAGAAGTCAGATAAAATATGCAGCTGCGATTATTTGTTCGTAGGACATATATAAGATCAAACCACAATACATTCAATTAGTGCATTTGTCGAGCACATTAACAGTATACTTCTGTTACGATCATTCAACTGATCATAGATATAGAATCTGAAGTCGTTACAGATTAAATACATGCAAAGAAAACTAAACACATTAGGAGAAAATATTAAATAAATTTTCAAAAACAACAGTCACAGACAGTAAAAGCAGCCTCCTTATTACGGGAAAAATCAAATCACAGGTACAGAAATATGCTGATATTCCAATCTTGTTAACTGAACACGTTATAAGACAGCCAAGGATAAAGGTAAGGGTGTTCAATACGAAATAAACTGCTCAAAACATGTTGTTAAAAATTTTAATATAAGGTACAGCCACATAATTTCCTTCGAACTGACATTAGAATAATTACTAAAACTCAATATTCGTTTGTATATTCTGTAATGAGATTAATAAGGTATGTGAACGGTCATTTAATGATATTCAATTTATTGCGGTTAACACGGTGGCACCTGGCAAATGCCTTGAATATAGTGTCGATTGTAAAAAGACGCAAGAAGGGAAATAAGTCAGGGAAACATTATGCGACACATGGAGCACCAGAGTTGACCACAAACCAGCCCATCTCCTGCTTCGAAGTCATACTATTAGCTCAATTAGTAATGCATGCATTTACTTAATAATATAATTAACATAAAACATAGAAAAGTACAGAACAGTACAGGCCCTTCAGCCCACAATGCTCTGCCGAGCATTTATGTTAATCTAAGATCAAACAAACCGATGAATTCGTCATTGTTTACCGTCCATGTGTTTTTCCAGCATGTGTGGTTAATGTTAAAGGTATAATGAAGCAAAGGCTTAACATCCGAAAGAAAAACTGTTGATCCTGTAAATCTGAGACAGAACTGGAAATTGCGCGAAAAACTCAGCAGGTCAGTCAATACATGTGGACGCAGATCAGAGTAAATGGTTTTGGTAGATCCGAACCATTAACTCTGCTTGCCTTCCACAAATACTGCCAGACCTGTTCAGTTTTTATTTTCCAGCAGCGTCACTATAGCAAGGCCCTGAGAAGATGCTCTGATGTTGGCTGCTCTCATTGTTTATAATTCCTTTTATAAAATGAATTTAAGTAGTCAGATGCTTAAGTTCATATTTAAATATCGCCAAGCATGTATGATCCAAACAAAAAGAAACTGTCCAAGAGTATAGGGACATGTGCTGGACTGCGAGGCCTGACCTCATAAAGATCCTGAATTTACCAGTGCTCTGCAAAATATCTCAGATTCCAACAAACCAAAAGACACCAGTCAAGAGAAATTATCCCGTTGATTGGCACCACATCCATAAATACGCCAGTCACATGACAAAAAGATATTGGCAGCTGGTATCTACAAGACGTATTGCCGACAATTTGCAAACATGGTTAGCCCTTTCTAAACGCTTCAACACAACCATATAGACGGTCTGAGGCAGCATCTGCATGGGGACACCAGTCACTCACCAACAAGGTGTGCAATGCACTAACTTGAAGATATATTGCATTCATCCAGAATTTCTGCTTCAAAAGCGTGCAAATGTCTCCCGAACAGAATTGTGGCCCTATCGACAGTTCTTTGATGATGCAGTTCAAGTAGGTAGCGGTAATCACCTTCTCGGAGAGAAACTATGGACGGGTAATAAATGCAAATCAATCACATTTTCAGATGTAACACGAGAGAATTAAAGAAAAAGAAGATTGCATTTGATAGCCAACTAAAAAAAAACATTTAATAAAAAGTACTTTTCTTACAGAACTCCAGCACACACAGATCATCCAAACTCGGAATATTATTCAGCAGAATGGTCATGTCGGCTGTACACCAGCATCACCCACGACGACAGCATTTGCTGCAACAGTCTCAGTCCTCAATAACAACAATCCAATCTCCAAGTACGAGCTGACAACTCGGTCACAATGTGCTCACCTTTGACAGCCTGTTCTTCATCAAGTCACACGGAACAATCACTGGGAGCAAACGTGCACGCGAATATGCCAAAATGTTCATGTACAAGTTCGAACAAGACTTCTTTGTTGCACATGACCTTCAATCAACTCGATACCTCAGATATTTGACAGAATGTTCTTCCTGTAGACCCATGGTATAGAGTCACTGAACAAACTACTAAATAATATCAACAAGTCTCATCCCAACTTCAGACATACCATTAACTACTCTTTAGAAGCATATCGATTCTTGAACACACCCACCTCCAGAAAGGATTGGCACCTCAGTACGTCACTAGACCACAAGTCTTCGAATACTCTGATGATGCTGCACTTCATGAGCTTCCACCCGACACATATTAAAACAACCACCCCTTATGGACAAAAACTATGCATACAGAGGATTGGTTCAGATGACGAGCAACACGACAGACACCAGGAGTGGCTGAAGGATGTCTTCATAACGACAGGATTTGATGCTCAACTTATTGGTCGCCAGGTCCGACATTGCACAGTGAGAAAACATAATGACCTCCTCAGGAGACAGACACGAGATAAGACTGACAGGGCATCCTTCGTTGTTCAGTAATTTGCAGGAGCGGATAAACTTGTCCATATTCTTTGCAGCCTTCAACACTTTATCAATGAGGATGAGCACCTCATCATGACCTTCAGTACGCCTCCACTTCGAGCTTTGAAACATCGTCAAACCTGCAATTGACCTTTATTTGCACCACTTTGGCCAGCCTTCAGGACAAAATCAACCAAAACACTGTAAAAATCTGTCATTGCGAAAATGCAAGAAGTGTCAGTGTGTCAACATTGGTATTACCTTAACCAGTCGGGAAACCCACTCACCACGTGCAGGGCAGGGACAAATGTGGCTCGGCCAACGTTATCGCCGTCAAAACTGCAGGAACTAATGATTAAGCATGATATATTGGCAAGAGCAAGCAAGCATTACGTCAACAGATGAATGGAGAACACGCAACAATTCCCTCACTGTCGGGGAGCACTTCAGCAGTCATGGACATTCAACCTCTGGTCTTTGGTTGACGGTCCTCCAAGGCACACCTCCGGTTATGCAACAACGCAAAACAGAGGTTGATAGCTATGTTCCGCACCCATGAGGATGGTCTCAGCCAGCATTTCCGATTCAGGTATCACTGCAGGTGACCCGACTACACTGTAGACTCTCAGAGTCATGCACAATCACACTGGCAGACTCATGCAGACACTTTTTCAAACATATGCTCTTCGTGAAATACAAACAGGCACTCACACTAACGTGCATATACCATCTCACAGACACAAACACCATCAGACTCTCTATCTGTGTCCCTCTATCTCTCTACCTCTCCTTCACACTCACTCACAGACACACGTAAGTGTCTGGGATGAATTTACATTTGAAGATACATTTTACTTTGTTAAAAAATCACATACAAACTGTAGGCAGACAGCCCATGTGGCATTGCATCAATTTTTACTTTAGAAACAGAACCAGTCTCACTCAAAGTTGGAATACAGACACTAACATTGCGCAATTATTATCTGAGCTGATGTTCAACACCTTTTGTTTCAAACTCAAGTTATCTCGCAATGTGTTTTGAACGGGGTTCTGGGATTTACACATTAGTGACTGGAAACCTGCAACCATTCCAAGTAATTAAAGTCTAAACAGCAATCTCGTCTTTTTTAATACATTGCATCAGTTGTACGGCACAAGAATCTTTTTCTCAAGATTCTGAATCCTATGATCCTGCCCCAGTGACTACCTGATGAAGCAGCAGCGTTCAGAAAACTCACATTTCCAAATAAACCGGTTGTAGTATGACGTCGTGATGTGTGATTTTTAACAATGTCCTTTATTTGTAAAAAATCAAGTTGACAATGACAGATGTGAAGGAAGTTCTTTTTGCGATTTGACAATACTCATGGATTAAAGAAAATGTTCTCTTTATTTTCTTTTTACCAGTGGCATTTCTGTGCTTTTCCAGAGAACTCATTCATCATATTATGCAAATCAGACAAAGGAGAGAGAAACAGTTGCGCCTGGGTGCATCTGTTCTCAAAACACACGAGTGAGAGACCCCTGATATCTGAATAAAATTGAGATTACAAAGGAACTTCAACAGTAACTGTGTTCTATGGAAATAAGTTAGAAATCACACAATACGATGTTAAAGTCGAACAGGTTATTTGGAAGTCCGAGCTTTCCGAACTGACACTTTCTTTAGTTAGCTGTGGAGCAGGATCATAAGACACAGAATGGAAAGCAAAATACCTCAGTGTCATGCAACTGAAACGGTCTATTGAACAAACCCAGATTGTTGATCAGCAATCATCGTTTACTGTCAATTTTGTGTCCTGTGATCCTCTCCACAGAGACCTGATGAAACAGCAGCCCTGCAAAAGCTACTAATTCCAAATAAACCTGTTGAATAATAAACTGGTGTTGTGGGATTTTTAGCTTCGTCCACCCTAGTCCAACACTGACAACTTCACATCATTGCTTTATTTGGAAATTCAGATGTTGCTAAAGTTTAAGTATCCAAGGATTGACTTGTGCAGCAGGTCGGGCAAAACACACTTCACTGATAGAAGTTCACCAACAAATGCACTGTAAATATTAAAGGTGCAAAGAAGAACACAGGTTCTGAAACCTCTTCTGAAAATAAAACAGTTACTCTCCCTATTTCTGACACAAGAGTTTTATGTTTCCCACTTATCTTCACCCTGTGTCTCACCATTGAATAAATGTGAACTGCTTATGCCACACAGAGCCACTGGTGATTGTAGCAGCTCGGAGGCAATGAATCCTGCAACGAGACACGGCAAAGAAGCCCCCCAACGAGATAAACGATCAATCCAGGAAAGCGATGATGATGTTGATCAAATAGAATACAGAAGAACCTTGACATCATCCATGCCGTGTTGATTGGCATCGCGTCCATAAGGATCGACTACTGCACAACCAAACGTCTGTGACGACAGTGTGAAGTATCTGCGACATGTACTGCAGCGATTCCCCAAACGTCGTTACCATTACGAAATCAACAACGACTTTAAATTAGACTGATGAAAATGACAGACAATTTGGAACACCAACCACCTGTAAGACGTCCAAGATATTAAGTATTTGGAAGGGCAAGTATAGCGCCATTCCATCACAGCGCTGGTTCTACTTCCTGCAATGCATTTTTAAATAACATTGTCATCTTGCTGCAGCGCAGCGACTGCAATGGTTCGAGAGACCTGTTCGTTACCACCATCTCAGCAAGAGATGGCCCATTCCAGGATTTGGTATTTTTGAAATCCCATTAGACACGAACGTGTGTCACAACATCCCTGTTCAGTTTTTTTTTTGAATGAAAATATTTAATTGAAAAACGTATCTCTCCCTGCCCTTTTAAATAGTTATGAACTGGTTCACAAAAAAAGACACAAACATTGTTGTCAAGTGATATAGCTTTATTACTGTTACTTAAGAGGTTGAATTATATTTGCTTTATTGTGGATAAGGCTAGACCCTGACCCCATAATATTTGAAGAACATAGGCCAGACCGTAAATTTTCCAATGATTGTGAGAAGGTGTGAAGTTGATGTTCCAGGACTGACACAGCTGGCCCAACCACTCAGTTTTGAAAACAATAGAATTTAATTTCAGACTACTGACTGAAAAACCAACAAAACAGAAACGAATTTAGATTAACTTAACCCATTTCAAAACTCAATTGACTCTATCGCACATTAATGGTACAGTACTGATAATTGCAAGCCAACAACCCTTTTCAAACAAAAAATCAAACACAAATTCTTACAGGAGCAGTAGCAGAGAGAAGGAGGATAAGCATGGAACTTCTCCTTTGGGTGGCCAGCAGCTTCTCTGGATTCACAGTTAAAACGTGACGATCAGTTACAGACAAAACAGGTTGTGCAAATCAAACCAAACCAAATCCTGAACTGGCAAAATCGATCACCCCCTTTCAATGTAGACTTATTTGGTAAAAAAAAACACTTAAAGACGCCTTTTTTCAAACCGATATTCTCAAAAATATCAGTAAGTCTCCCGGTACAGCCCGTCTTAAAATTACACAACATAACCTTCACAACAAAGTAACATCGTCACAACTCCACTCTTAAGAAAAAAAAATAAATGTCCAAAGATGACTCCATTTTTAAACAACAGTGAGTACATTGCAATCTCTATAAATATTACATTGAATATAAACATGCAAATATGCACTACTACATTCTGATTCAATCGGCAAAACTACCACCACCGAACACCTCCGTTTTGTCCTTTAAATCTCAACAATGCGTCAGCAATCACGTTCCATTGTGCTGCCATATGCACAATTTTCAATTTGAATGTTTAGAACGACAAACTCCATTTAAGCAGTCTGGAAATTGTGTCCGTAAATCTCTGAACATATTTCAGAGTGTTATGGTCAGTGTATATGATTGTCTTGGGTACATAACTGGTAACATAAATATTGAAATTTTGCAATGTTAACATCAACCTGAAAATCTCCATCTAAACTGTCGAACATTTCTGCTGATGAATGCTCAGTTTCTTGGAGAGATACCCGACAGATCTTAATATCTTCTCATTGTCTTCATAGAACACCACTGCATAGACGCCCACATCACTTGCACCAATGGCAACCTTGAACGGTTTTGCATAATTAGGCTTGTCGATCACTGAGTCAGTTGTAAGTACTAATTCCAGTCTGTCAACTGCCTTCAGACAGTTTGCCGTCCATTTAATCTTTTTATTTTTCTTCAATAACGCAGTGAGTGGAGCAGCCACAGTGCGAACATTTAGTAAGAACTTCTGATAAAAATCCACTATTCCTGTTGATGTCCAAGTCGAATAATATTGCAGAAGAATGTGACTTGGGCATTGCTAAATTTAATTTTAGACACGAATGTTATCAAGCCTGCCTTCAGAAGTCGATCGAATAATTTTGCAAAAAAAGTTGCATATGTTCCTTCCAGCTGTGTTTCAAATTCACATCAGGTCATCAAATCAAACTGCACAATTTGATGATCAGGAAATGACTTAATTGGGTACCTTTAAAATATGGCTGGCATATTTTTCATGCCAAACACCATGTTTTTAATGTGATACAGTGCAATTGGCGTTACGAAAGCGGAAATTGCTTCATTCTTTCTGACCAAGGTACCAGCCAGTATCATCTGAGCATGTCTAACTCATAAATGTACGTTACTTCTTCCACGTTGTCAACACAGTCTTCCAAACGTCGAAACAGATAAGCATTTTTTTTTTAAAAAACTGCATTGATATTGCAGTACTGCACACATTCTATCTAGTTTTGGCACCAATACCACGGGATGGCTCGATACTTTGTCACTCACTTTGATTATATCGCCTTAAAGCATTCATTCAATGTCCTTTTGAAATCGTGCCAACTTACGAATGTTACTCTTACAAGGATTTGGTTCATAGGAACATCTTAACCTTTATCCACATCATGCACAATTCGATTAGTACTTCCCAGGTTATTTTCAAACGACTCTCCATGCGATAGCATTAACGCTTCCAGGCCGGTTCGATTTTCCTCTGGACGGCCATTAAATCATTTATCCCAATTTATGGCATCTTCATTATTTTCCAATGCAATTTGAAGTGTGTCCAGTTCAGAATCCTCTGAACCTAGTTCTTCAGTTTGCATTATCACTGATGCAGATTCATTTTGCTTTCCTTCCGTGTCAAAATATATTTTGAACACATTGTCATGACAGACTCAGTGAGATTTTTTCTCTGTCTGGATTACTTATCAAATGGCTCACCTCTCTCAAATTCCTATGGCATGACAAGGCCCACAGAAACATATGTTTACAAGTCCGTCCAGGAAGTAAGACATCGTTGCGATACAAAATTGCAAATTTTTGATTTCCAGAATTCTTCCTGTAAAATTTTCGACTGTGGGACTTCCAAATGTGTCGAGTCAGCTCCCCCGCTCTATTTGCTCCTTCCCTAAATCCTGACGCATAGACCAAATATGTGGTCTTTGAATTCTGACTCACCAATTTATCGTTATTCAATTTTCCCAGTTCTCTCCCTTCTTGCTTAGAAACTCATCTAAATGTATTCAATGTGGTCGATTCATTTGGTGCATCTCTGACGGCAAGAAGTAAAAACCAAATTTCCTTGTCCTAATCACCAGGTTAGTCATGAGTAATGCCATTGGCATTATACTTAAAGCCTGATGCCACCTTTGCAGTGCTCCCAGTGATGCTTGACCGTGTGCAGTAGACTTCAATTATTTTATTCGAAGCAGTGTATATCATCCTTGAATTTATTTGTTGTAATTTTTCACCATCTATCTGCTTGTATCTCTGTGGGAAGTCCACATCTCGTGAAAAAAAATTGAGTAAATCCGCGACAATCTTTTCAGCTGCGAGATACGGTGGCTCGGTGGCTCAGTGTTAGCACTGTTACCTCACAGTACCAGGGGCCCATCTTCGATTGTAGCCTCGGGCGATTGTCTGCTTGGTGTTCGCAAGTTCTCCACTTCTGTGCATGGGTTTCTGCTGATTATGTGTTGCTGGAAAAGCACAGCAGGTCAGGCAGCATCCAAGGAACAGGAGAATCGACGTTTCGGGCATAAGCCTTTCTTCCTGAAGAAAGGCTTATGCCCGAAACGTCGATTCTACTGTTCCTTGGATGCTGCCTGACCTGCTGTGCTTTTCCAGCAACACATTTTCAGCTCTGATCTCCAGCATCTGCAGTCCTCACTTTCTCCTCCTTTCTGCTGATTGCTCTGTTTTCCTCCTTCCATCCAAAGATGAGCAAGGCAGATGAATTGGCCATGCTAAATTGCCCACTGTGTTCTTTCTCGGTCTTTTAGTCAGGGTTAAATGTAAAGCAATAGTTTTGTGGAATGTGAATGGGGCTGGGTGGGTTACTCTTCAGAGGGTCGGTGTGGGCAGAAATGCTTGTGTCCACACTGTAGATATTCTTTTAATAAAGCACAATGGAATGACTTCTGAAAGTGTAGTCGACACAGACATTATTGGTAACAAATACTGACTCCCACTTTTCTTTTTAGGTGGCGATCCTGCACAATCGATTAACGCTCTTCTTGAAGGTTCCTTAAGTGCCTGAATAGGCATTAAAAATGTAGGTTTTATGCCTGCCTGTGTTTTCACATTACCTGACATGAACATTTGGCAAAATTCAACTACATGCTTGCGCGTTCCAGGCCGGTAATTTTTTTTTTTATTTTAGTTTAAGTTTATCTCTCCACTAAATGACATCAAGAAAGGGGCTACCGTTTGTAGTAACGGCAGTTGCTTTCAAAATGGACACATTGGTGAATGCCCAGAGGCTGGAAGTAATCCAATATCCCCTAAAAAATGGAGATGGAGAAAGAGAACTTGCTCCCTTTCTATTTATGCCCGCAACTTGCAGCCATTGTCAGATTATATGGGTCTGGACTGAACACATTTCTGTCAATGAATGTGAAATGCTGGAGCATTTTGTTATTTTGCAGAAGGCAGGGATTCAACCGATCGGAGAACCATTAGTATAATCGGGAATAGAGACCCGTGGATAGAGTATCTGAACAATGACGCAATAAATTACATCTGGATGTGGACTCTTCGGGATCAATTCAGGTTATACTTAACTGGCCAAAATGGTGGACTGAGTGTTGAAAGCGTGTTTTCTGTAATTCAGTCTGTAATCCGTCATCGAGAATGTGAAAGATCATTTACTGAAGTGAGTTGAAGATCACTTGGTTGATATTCTAAAAATCTTCAGACAGACAGTAGACAACAGGTGCAGGAGTAGGCCATTCAGCAAATTCGAGCCTGCACCGCCATTCAATATGATCATGGCTGATCAATCCTAATCAGTATCCTGTTCCTGCCTTATCTCCATAACTCTTGATTCCATTATCTTTGAGAGCTCTATCCAACTCTTTCTTAAATGAATCCAGAGATTGGGCCTCCACTGCCCTCTGGGGCAGAGCATTCCACACAGCCACCACTCTCTGGGTGAAGAAATTTCTCCTCATCTCTGTCCGAAATGGTCGACCCCGTATTTTTAAGCTGTCTCCTCTGGTTCGGCACTCACCCATCAGCGGAAACATGTTTCCAGCTGGAAGAGTGTCCAATCCTTTAATAATCTTATACGTCTCAATCAGATCCCCTCTCGGTCTTCTAAACTCAATGGTATACAAGTCCAGTCGCTTCAGTCTTTCAGTGTAAGGTAATCCCGCCATTCCAGGAATTGACCTCGTGAACCTACGCTGCACTCCCTCAATAGCCAGAATGTCTTTCCTCAAATTTGGAGACCAAAACTGCACACAGTACTCCAGGTGTGGTCTCACCAGGGCCCTGTACAGCTGCAGAAGCACCTCTTTGCTTCTATACTCAATTCCTCTTGTTATGAGTGCCAGCATGCTATTAGCCTTCTTCACTACATGCTGTACCTGTTTGCTTGTCTTCATTGACTGGTGTACAAGAACACCCAGATCTCTCTGTACTGTCCCTAAATTGATTCCATTGAGGTAGTAATCTGCCTTACTGTTCATGCCACCAAAGTGGATAACCATACATTTATCCACATGAAACTGCATCTGCCATGCTTCTGCCCACTCACCTGACTTGTCCAGGTCACCCTGTAATCTTCTAACATCCTCATCACATTTCAGCCTGCCACCCAGCTTTGTAACATCAACAAATTTTCTGATGTTATTGCTGATACCATCTTCTATATCATTAACATATATTGTAAAAAGCTGTGGTCCCAGCACAGATCCCTGCGATACCCCACTGGTCACTGCCTGCCATTCCGAAATGGAGCCGTTTATCACTACCCTTTGTTTCCTATCAGCCAACCAATTTTCAATCCAATCTAGTACTTTGCCCCCAATACCATGAGCCCTAATTTTACTCGCTAACCTCCTGTGTGGGACTTTATCAAAAGCTTTCTGAAAGTCCAGGTACACTACATCTACTGGATATCCCTCGTCCATCTTCAGAGTTACATCCTCAAAAAATTCAAGAAGATTAGGCAAGCATGATTTCCCCTTCTTAAATCCATGCTGACTCTGACCTATCCTGTTACTACTATCCAGATGTGCCGTAATTTCATCCTTTATAATAGACTCCAGCATCTTTCCCACCACTGAGGTCAGACTAACTGGTCTATAATTACCTGCTTTCTCTCTCTCACCTTTCTTTAAAAAAATCTGCAATGATGTCTGTTCAGAAACAAAATCTTGCTATGTTTCTCTGCTAGTGAATACTGACCTCCATTTACTTCGAACCTACTAAATGAATCACAACATTGTTCCCCAGCTCAGGATCATATTTCACCGATGGCTGAATAGCTGCTCGACTAGGAGCTGCTCAGAAAATGGCAATTTACTTCCCTGTAGATGAAGTGTGTCCCTGTAGTGAATCAAATAAAATCAAAATCAGATCACCTCCTGATCACACAATGGAAGGAAAGGGAGTGGAATGAAACAGTCCAGAACCTGGGAAAGTGACAGATGTGTCAGAGCTTCCAAGAGGTTTGGAATGGCCAGAGGGAGTTTTAATCCAAAGAGATTCCTCTGGACATGACTATCAATCCTCTGACTGGTTCTGTCATGCAATTAAATCTTTCAGCGACCATGATTAATTATTGTGGGTGGGATAGTTGGAGTTGATGTTAATCAATTAAATTGTTCAGGACATATCGCATGGTGCACATAGGCATTTAAACCTGGTGAGTAGTTTGCTGGGGGATATCTGGCATTATAACAACAATGTCTCTCGATTAAAGTTAGAAAGCCTGCCTTCAAATACCACCTTCCTTGAAGGTATATCAGTTGGTTGCATCCGCGTGAATTGTGGATTAGTTTCAGCATTTCTGCAAGTCTAAGCTAAATTCCACCTCTCCCTGACGTGTGTCAGAACATTCTCTGTCATGTTGATGAAATAAAGTTCTGGAAGGCAAATTGAGAGACTCTATGAAAGTGTTACCAAACGTGTTTAATATTCGCGACGCTGTTATTATGATATCAGTGATAAGTAATGCAAACGCCCAGTAATCCCCTGTGGGACGGAGCTTTAATGCTACCGCGGGATGTTGAATTTGATATCAATGTGTATCTGGAATGAAATGCATAATGATGGCCATGAAATTATGTTTCTTAAAAAAGTATTTTAAATCTGAAACTAAAGAAACTAGCTCAGTCGGCAACACATTCTTTGCCTGAAATTGTGAGGTCCAATTAAAGCACTGGACAGGTTCTGCAAGATGCACTTAATAAAGCTCACTATATTCATTGGAAATCAACTTTTATTTCCTCCATCACTACTAAACACGGAGATACGTGGCATTAGTTTCCTCTGCAAACTTCACTCAACTTATCTCAATGTTCCTTCAGTGGAACGAATTATGGAATTGCAATATAAGTGTACTGACAGCACAAGGACTGCAGCAGTTCAAGTTCTCTCCACTGCTCAAATACAGATAACCAATAAATGCAGGACTATATAGAAAACTGAACGTTATTGAATCGTTTCTTAAGATAATGTGGTAAATGGAGAATAAATATTTCCTGAGTAGATCAACAGTTATTTTTTAAGCTTGCTGCTCTGCTGCGCTGTTCCAGCAACACAATACCAATTGCAGTGTCATGGCTTTCAAAGCTATTGACGTAGTCTGCAAGTTGATAAGGTTTCACGTAGTAGCCTGACAGAGAAGGTGAATTACCATGGAACCCATGGTGTACAAGGTCGACGGATAAATAATTGGCTGGGAAACAGGAACCAGAGTAATAGTTGCAGAAAGCTTCTCAAAATGGAGAACTGTGACCAGTCGCTTGCACGGGGCTGCGTAATGGGACCACTGTTGTTTGTGAGAAACATACATGAGCTTGAGGAAGGTGTAGCTGCTCTGATAAGCAAATGACACTAAGATTGGTGGAGGAGCAGAGGGTGAAGCGAACTGTCAGAGACAAAGATAGATTGGAAACGTTGGGTGGACAAATAGCAAATGGAATTCAATCCGGCAAATGTGAGGTGATGTATTTTGGAAGGTCGAATTCAATCGAGAACTGAACAATTAATGGAAATGCTTTGGGGAAAGTCATGTACAGTGAGATCTGTGCGTTCAGGTACATTGCGCCCTGAAGGTGGCAACACAGGTCAATAGGATGGCCAAAAAGCCATATTGCATGCGTTCCTTCATCAAACGGGACAATGAGTGCACTGGTCAGCAGGTTACGTTTATGTTGCATAAGACTTTGTTTCGCCACATTTGGGATACTGCGTAAAATTCTATTTGACAATGATGTGGACGTTTAGAAGAGGGTGCAGAAAAGTTTCACCAGTTCTTGCCTGGTATGGAGGTTCGTAGCTATGAAGAGACGTTGAATAGATAAGGATAGCTTTCAATAGACGGAGGCTGATAGGGTTTCAGATTGATGTCGACAAAATCACGAGAGTTTAAGACAGAATGAAACCTTTCCACAGAGTTTGGGACTCAAATGCTCAGGCTCACGAGTTCAAAGAGAGAGTGTAAAAGATTTAGGGATATAAGTTTCGAATTTTCTTTACGCAGATGCTGGTGGATGCCTGGAACACCTTGGAGGGGAAGGTGGTAGAGACGGGCACAATAGCGTCAAATAAGATGTATCTAGACAGATGCATGAATGGGTAGGGAGCAGAGGGATATGGCTGCTTAGAAAATAGATGGCAGGTTCAGATAGAGGATCTCGATCACCGCAGCTTCGAGAGCTGAATAACCTGGAACTGAGCTGCAATTTTACTTGCTTTTTGTTCTTTCTTTGAACATTGTCATGCCATTTTCTAGATTTTGAGCCATCGCTCTGAGTGACAACCAAAGCGTATCTAACTCCTCCTCACTGTGGCAAGGGTTATACTTACACTGTGCGTTTCTCACTCCCACTACCCTCTGAGTGAAAAGAATACTGAACGACTGTCCTCCTCGTATATCTACCTTTGAATGTTAGTCTTTCTACCCATCTGTGATCACGCCACAAAAACGAACAGTGTCTTTCAGTGTGCCAAATTTGCTATAATTTTATGCTTCTCACTCATGTCACAAAGAGACTGTTCTGCTCACAAGAAAACTCAGTGACAGTTAAAGTAGTGTTCACAATTATAGGCACCACCATCTGCCCACATCCAGCCACCGGTAACCACAACCCTCTGCTCTGCATGTTCTGACATTTAGTGGATGCAATAATTTGCCTTCAGCTTCTGACAACCAATGGCTGCAAACCGTTACCGTGTATTGGATATATTAGATTAGGTTACAGAAAATTCCACGTGTTTCGGTTGCTAAATTAAGTGGAAAACGGTGAAAAGGGAGAGATTAAATTCATTTAAATGTCAGCATCGTTGGCTATGCGTAGAGTCACAGGAGATTGATGAGTGTTTAACGAGTATTTCTCATCGTTGTTTACTCAGGACAGAATCATGTACGCTAAGGAAACAAGGGAAGGAATGCTGATATTTTGGACAGTTTACCACGACAAGAGATGTTTGCAAACTTTGAGCTTATTACGCTGGTTAAATCCCCTTCACCTGATCAAGTCCGTTCTCAGAAGATGTGGGAGACTAGCGAAAGATTGCAAAGACCCTTGCAGACATTTTTGTTTCGTCTTTAGCGACTGATAAGGTTCTGGATGTCTGGAGATTTTAATCGATGTAGCGAATGCAAACAAAGCTACTATAGTCAAGTGAGTCTGACATCAGGGGTAGGCATATTGTTGGAGGAAGTATTGACGGCCGGGATGAAGCATCATTTTAATTGGTTTGATGATGGATGTATGCGCGGGAATTCATATCTGACAGTCAGCATGGTTTTGTGACGGGCAGGTCGTGCCTCACAAATATAATTGAATTCTTTGAGAAGGTGACTAAGGAGGTGGACGAGGGGAAAGCGGTAGATGTGGTGTATATGGAATTTAGTAAGGCGTTTGATAAGGTTCCCCATGGTAGACTACTGCAAAAAATACGGAGGTATGGCATTGAGGGTGAGTTGGAGGTTTGGATTAGGAGTTGGCTGGCTGGAAGAAGACAGAGGGTAGTAGTTGATGGCAAAGGTTCATCTTGGAGTGCCGTCACTAGCGGTGTTCCGCAAGGATCTGTTTTGGGACCATTGCTGTTTGTCATTTTTATAAATGACCTGGAGAAGGGGCTAGAAGTTTGGGTGAGCAAGTTTGCGGATGATACGAAAGTCGGAGGAGTTGTAGACAGTGAGGAAGGATGTGGCAGGTTACAGCGGGATTTAGATAAGCTGCAGAACTGGGCAGAAAGGTGGCAAATGGAGTTCAATGTAGCTAAGTGTGAGGTGATTCACTTTGGTAAGAGTAACAAAAAGATGGGGTACTGGGCTAATGGTCGGATACTTGGTAGTGGGGATGAGCAGAGGGATCTTGGTGTCCATGTACACAGATCTTTGAAGTTGCCACCCAGGTAAATAGTGCGGTGAAGAAGGCATATGGCATACTGGCTTTTATTGGTAGAGGAATTGAGTTCCGGAGTCCTGAGGTCATGTTGCAGTTGTATAAGACTCTGGTGCGGCCACATCTGGAGTATTGTGTGCAGTTTTGGTCGCCATACTATAGGAAGGATGTGGCACTGGAACTGGTGCAGAGGAGGTTTACCAGGATGTTGCCTGGTATGGTAGGAAGATCGTATGAAGAAAGGCTGAGGCACTTGGGGTTGTTTTCATTGGAGAAAACAAGGTTTAGGGGTGACTTGATAGCGGTGTACAAGATGATTAGGGGTTTAGATAGGGTTGACAGTGATAATCTTTTTCCACGTATGGAGTCAGCTATTACAAGGGGGCATAGCTTTAAATTAAGCGGGGGGTGCATATACAGGACAGATGTTAGGGGTATGTTCTTTACTCAGCGAGTCGTGAGTTCATGGAATGCTCTGCCAGTAGCAGTGGTGGACTCTCCCTCATTATGGGCATTTAACCGGGCATTGGATAGGCATATGGAGGATAGTGGGCTAGTGTAGGTTAGGTGGGCTTGGATCGGCGAAACATCGAGGGCCGAAGGTCCTGTACTGCGCTGTATTCTTCTATGTTCTATGTTCTATATAGCTCAAATCCACCAACTCAGGCAAAATCCTCGTAAACCTTTTCTGAACACATTCAAGTTTTTTAAACATCTTTCCGATAGGAAGGAGACAAGAATTGCACGCAATACTCCAATGTCTTGTGCAGCTGCAACATGACCTCCCAATTCCTGTCGTCAATACTCTGACAAATACAAGAAAACGCACCAAACGCCTTCATCACTATCCTGTCTACATGCGATTCCATTTTCAATGAGCTATAGAACTACACTCCAATGTCTCTTTGTTCAGTAACACTCCCTCCGACCTTACCATAAAGTGTATAAGTCCTGCTAAGGTTTGCTTTCCCAAAATGGGCGGCACAGTGACTCAGTGGATAGCACTTCTGCCTCACACACCACGGTGACTGTGTGGAGTTTGCACATTGTCCCTGTGTCTGCGTGGGTTTCCTCTGGGTACTACAGATTCTTCCCACAGTCCAAAGATGTGCAAGTCAGATGAATTGGCCATGCTAAATTGCCCATAGTGTTCGGGGCATTAGTTAGAGGGAAATGGGTCTGGTTAGGTTACTCTTCGGAGGTTTCGGTGTGGACTGGTTGGGCCGAAGGACCTGCTTCCACACTGTAGGGAATCGATTCAGAACCTAACATTTATCTGAATTAAATTCCAACTGCCACTTCTCATCCCATTGGCCCATCTGATCAACGACCCGTTGAAATCTGAGATAACCTTCATCGCTGTCCACTATACCTCCAATTTTGGTGTCTTCTGCAAGCTTACTCACTCTGACACTCACAACCAATTATTTATATAAATGACGAAATGTAGTGGACCCAGTACCGATACTTGGGGAACTCTACTGGTGACAGGTATCAGTTCTAATATGTCTTGTTTTTTAGAGTTTGTTAAACTATCTGGCTTGTAATTTCTGGCCTTAACGTTATAACTTTTCTTCTACTGACAGTTGCAAAATTCCAGTCTTCTGGCAACCACTCAGCGTCTGGATAAAACAAGTTTATGCCCAGGACACTTTTCACTCATCTTCTTTTTTCAAAGTTCTTCCATGAGTCTCATTTTAAATAGGTTTGTTGTCAACAGTTCACGCACCATTCTACTCAATATGTCTTCTCATTAAAGCAAAAACATTCATGATGCATAGTTTTTCTTCAGTCACCATGGGCGCAGTAGCATTTCCCTCTTTCATAAATTGTCGTGTTACGATTCATGCAACATGATAACTATGGATGACCTTCCTCAGAATCAAATGTTACTTCTCAAATGAGACAAAGACTAAGTCACAAAAAGAATAATTCCAGTGACATGCTGAACACTAACTCCCGCCTTAAGAACAACTGTATGCTCTTGATAAAATGGAAATCCATTCTGAACAGAAACCCACCAGTAAATTAAACCAAGGTTCTCATTTTACCTCGAAATCGAAGTTGATCCTAATTGCAGATGTAATACTAATTAAAACCTTCCCCCTTAAATCGAATGTTGAATTTGATGGCAACACACGATATAATAATAATTCTTTTTGCGATTTTATCAAATGTCCCAACTATGAAATAAGCACAGCCTAACTCTGTCCTATTCCTCAAGCTCATGATTAACTTTATTCAGCTGACACTGTGAATGCTAATTGGACCAGTAATTATACTGGACTACTTAACATAGCCATAAGCCCAGCTCATTCTAAAGGTTAATCCATTCCTCAATCTACCTTGCAGCAAAATTAGATTTTTGTACAATGTACCATCTGGTGAGGTACTGAAGCAAGGCCATTTAGATTAAACCTGACAATTTCTTCAGTAAGACGGTGCCTTGTTTGTTGAGGAGGAGGGGTGTTAACGGTGGGGTGGGGAAAGTCTATCGTGGCTGTGCAGCTACAGCTACGGAGAGTACACACTATCAGTGTTTCACTTCCGAAGGTGAAATCACATTTCACACACAACACCGCCTGCTCCCCTCAACTCCACCGCACATCTCGGATTATTTCACTGTTTTGGGAAACTACGATGAGTTTTATGTATTATGACATGAATCTTTTCACAGATTAAGCAACTTAGATGCAGTCTGTATATGTTGAATTATGAAGAGGGAATACGGAGTGATGCTTGTAATGCAAAGCATTTTATTTGGAAATCTGAGAGCTTTTGAACGAAGGTATAGCCAGAGAGATTGGCCGTGATTAAGAAGCTCTCTAGGTTCGTGGCCAAATTATTTCGAGATGTAGCTTGAAAAGCTGAGAGCTGGTTATTCAAGCAAGACATCTCCTTGCTATTTTTAAAACACGTTCAATGGAGAGAGATGATTCAAAACCTAATGGTTACCGTAAGTCGGCTCCAGTCACGGGCGTATGCCTGAAGGACTTACTCTGAAGGCACATAGAGTCATAAAGTCATAGAGAAGTACAGCATGGAAAAAGACCCTTCGGCCCAACCCGTCCATGCCGACCATATATCCCAACCCAATCTAGTCCCACCTACCAGCACCCGGCCCATATCCCTCCAAATCCTTCCTATTCATATACCAATCCAAATGCCTCAAATAAAGAAATTTTACCAGCCTCCGCCACTTCCTCTAGCAGCTCATTTCATACACGGAGCGCCGTCTGCGTGAAAACGTTGCCCCTTAGGTCTCTTTTATATCTTTCCCATCTCACCCTAAACCTATGCATTCTAGTTCTGGACTCCAGACCCCAGGGAAATGACTTTGTCCATTTACCCGATCCATGCCCTTCACGGTTTTGTAAACCTCTTTAAGGTCACCCCTTAGCCTCCGACGCTCCAGGAAATACCGCCCCAGCCTGTTCAGCCTCTCGCTATGCTTTATTGTGGACGACAGCAGACCAGACCCCAACTGACCATGAATCGACTCATACCCCAAAGTCTGTTGTGCAGATGGCATAGCACCAAACATATCCATTTTTCAAAGGCAAGTATCAGACACTGAGTTTCAGATATGATTTAATTCGTCTACAGTGATGCTTTCATGAAAACTTAATTCATCCTTACTGCAGAGATAGTATACAACAAATCGAATATCTTATTATATTGACGGTCTTAACAAGTCAACGCCTTATTTAAACATTAATTATCAATACTGCCAATGCAGGTATCATCACATAAACACAAATCTTGTGATGGCGATTCGGTAACACAATGATAATTCAACGCAGCTGAGGCAGTGCCATGGTTGTCCCGTGGTTAGAGCTGCTACTTCGCAAGTGCTAGGGGCTCAGGTTCTATTCCACCCTCGGAAAACTGCATGTGAGGAGTTAGCACATTTTCTCTGCGTGCCTTTTTTCCATGTGCGCTGGTTTCCTCCAACAACCCAAATATGCACAGGTTAAGTAAATTGACCATGGCAAATTTACCATACTTTTTCGATACATATAAGTTCTGGGCAATGAGCAAATATAAGGCATGTATATGGATGGGTTCCTCTTTGGTATGTCGCTGTGGACTTGTTGGGCTGAAAGGCCTGTTTCCACACCGTGGGGATTCTGATTCTAATTCTGAATAATCCAGCAGAAAGAAATAACGAAAGAAATATTATCTGCCTTATGACATATAAGAGGACGACTCACTGCCTGAGCCCTCACTCGAGCAACAGAGAACGCAGCCATTCAGCTCCAGGAGCCAGCAAACAGCATCGACTGCGTGAAAGCAAGTAGTTTGATTCTGTGTCAGCGTAATGGTGCTAAACCATGATTGTTTTGCCTTCCTATGAAAAAAGCGAGTCCTGGGAACGTCACAGCTATTTATTAAATGCCCGTCAGAGGAGACCGTGCGACACGAATATGACAAGATCCGTTTGGCAGAGAAACAAGACAGAGCGCCTCGAAAGGGCACAGTGTCGTCTCACTATTGCAAGCAGTGTCCAATGAAGAATGACTAAAAAGAAGGACTGAGAGATTCGTGGATTATACGGAAAAAACAATTATTTTTCAAATGTGTAACCTTCTTGGAAACATTTCCAAGATTAATTCTAACAAGTTTATTTTTCATTTGAATCGTAATGTCGGGCTTAGAGATGTAAGTTGGGGATTCAAAAACAAAATATGGCCAGATGTTACACAACACCAAGTTTCACACCAACAGCTTTATTTGAAAGCACACGTTTTCGAATCGCTATTCTTTGGCCAAGTTCAGCAGATTTCCCCATGAGGTAGGAGCAGCATTTCGAAACCCGTGATTTCAAATAAATCTGCTGAACTGTCGTATGGTGTCGTGTAACGTCTGACCCTATTCACCCCAATCCAACACCAGCATCTCTGCATCTTCACTGTTAGAAAATATGGGCTGCAGGTACTATATTTGTTTTCATTTGAGGTGCTGTTAATGTTTGAGAATGGTGGATAATGAGAGCTTGTAGCTAATATTTGTGTATCTCTTTGGGAACGGCCATATTGTGTTTATAACGTGGACATGAAACAAATATTCTGCATTTAATTTACTGCGCTGCTAACGAACTCTCATTCATGATATCATCATTTTTGTAACAGAGAAGCCGTCAGTGCAAATATGGAAATAGATGAATCCCACCTCAGTACAATTGGGTAATTTACGATGCTTTTTTCAAATGTTCTTAACTCAGGATAAGTGTATGTGACAATACCAGCAGAAATTCCCTCTTTAATAAAGTGTGACCAAGAAATGTTTTAGTAAGCTGTATGATGACGGTTCTGTTCCTTTAATAAGGTTATGCTGTCCTTCAGTTTCTTTCGAGAGATGTTATCAAGGCAGAAATGTCGATATGTCTGGAATGGCTACTTACAATTATGTCTGAGAATGGCCTGTTCGCCCAGCTCAGATTATTTTTTCCGATACGATTTAATTTATGCTGGTAGACAGAAAAACTGTTTGCAGCAGGTAAGCTGCGAAAGTGAAAACAGGTTGCATGCTTCAAAAGATACTTCTGGGTGGATTCTTCCCTATGAAATCTGCCCTGCCTGTAAAGACGTGCATTTGAATTTACTATTTACCATTTGTCAACTTGGCCGCAAAAAAAAAGTCAGCTTGTGCAAAGTGAGCTACTTGAATGCGCAATGGGCAATGTGTTGCAAAACATATCTGCAATCACTGAGGCTCCAGTAGGAAGAAGCAAAAGAGGACATATATTTCTGGTAAGCTCAGCAGGTCTGGCGGCAGCTGCAGAAGGAAATTAGAGTTAATGATGCATGTCAAGTGACCCTTCTTCAGAACTAATATCTATGTCATTGGCTCAGTCATTTTGGCTTTTCTTTTGTTTTTGATTACTGACATCTGCAAGTCATTTAGCTTTATTTTCTAAGTTCGGAAGAACGGTGAACACGCTGAACTGATGGAAGATCCTTTAGATGGGTAACATAATTGCCATTTCCAGTAAATAAACAAATCTTTAGCATGCTATGTTAGTATCCCTGCTGCCTGCTGGTTTGGACCGGGCTAGACACCTAAACGAAGGCAGCCCAGACCCGAATATTTCCATTTGATTCAGGTACATATATGGTGGATAGCGCAGGAGTGATGCATCTGGTTAAACCACTCATCTTCCTAGAAATCCGAATTTATTTACACACCACCAAAGGAAACATAAGACAAAATAGAACAGAATATAGAATAACAACTAATCGATAACTCAATCGACATTAGATTACCCGCAACTTAAAGCTGTTCCAATTTCTACAACATCCCATAAATACATCCCTTGGTGAAAAACGAAAGGTACATTCAACCACAAGTTCTTACAGGAGAGATGTGAGTGAGAGGGGGGATCACCCAGTTTTCATTTACTGAAGCGTGGGAACTCTTTTCCACTCCATCAGCTTCTCTCCATCTCCAGCTAAAATATACCCGACCGGGAGAACTAGCCATTCTCCTTTCATTGTACAATGATTATTTAAAAGTAAAACGAAAAATGTGTTTTGCCTGATGGTTTCCTTAGGCAGTATCGGTTAGGTCCCTAAAGTCATACATTCTCAGACCTTTTTCCTTTACAGTACCTCGTGGAAAAGAATCAAGGACATGAAACTTTGTTAAAAGATTAGCATTGTCACACTTGGTCAAGGATGTCAGAGAACAGCTGTAGAAAATTCTCCACGAGGAAGACCAAAAGACAGAGATAGTTTATCATTCCTGTACCAATGAGCTACGCTGCAAGGGTGTTGTGGTTCAGATGTCGGATTTCCAGCAGCTCGAAAGAATGACTGGCTGACCACTATGAGCTGAGTCAAAAGCGTATTTAGGAGCGAATGGACGACTCAGACAATAAGTCTGGTGAGTGTGTGCATGTCTTTTTGAATTCATCCTGAGTCAGTTCCCGCTCAGCTCAATGAATTCAGTCACAATCACAAAATCATTCAATTGAGACATTCGTGCTAGTTCATCTGTGACAGTCAGCCTCTTTCCCAAGGTTTGGACTCTATTAGCCATCACACCCTCTGATTGGGCTTGAACTCCCGCCACCAACCCATCGCCCGATTCGTGGAAACGAACAACTAAATATAAGTAATATCAGATTAGTGGCAAGAAAATGGAAACAGACAAATTAATTCAAAGTTTGTGAGAAGATTTGTAGCTCGGGTGCTCGTTGCTGTGGTTCTCTTCGCCGAGTTGGAAGTTTTTGTTGCAAACGTTTCGTCCCCTGTCGAGGTGACATCCTCAGTGCTTGGGAGCCTCCTGTGAAGCGCTTCTGTGGTGTTTCCTCCGGCATTAATAGTGGCCTGTCACTGCTGCTTCCGGTTGTCAGTTTCAGCTGTCCGCTGTAGTGGCCGGTATATTGGCTCCAGGTCTATGTGTTTGTTGATGGAGTTTGTGGATGAGTGCCATGCTTCTAGGAATTCCCTGGCTGTTCTTTGTTTCGCTTGCCCTATAATGGTAGTGTTGTCCCAGTCAAATTCATGTTGCTTGTCGTCTGCGTGTGTGGCTACTAGGGATAGCTGGTCGTGTCGTTTCGTGGCTAGTTGATGTTCGTGGATGCGGATCGTTAGCTGTCTTCCTGTTTGTCCTATATAGTGTTTTGTGCAAGTCCTTGCATGGGAGTTTGTACACTACATTAGTTTTGCTCATGCTGGGTATCGGGCCCGTGGTTTTGGTGAGTTGTCGTCTGAGAATGGCTGTTGGTTTGTGTGCTGTTATAAGTCCTAGTGGTCGCAGTAGTCTGGCTGTCATTTCAGAGATGTTCTTGACATATGGTCCTGTGGCTCGTCCTTTGGGTTGCGGCATGTCCTCGTTCTGATGGCTTTCCCTTAGGCATCTGTTGATAAAATTGCGAGGATATCCGTTTTTTCCGAATACCTTGTATAGGTGTTCCTCTTCCTCTTTTTGCAGTTCTGGTGTGCTGCAGCATGTTGTGGCCCTTTTGAATAGTGTCTTGATGCAACTTCGTTTGTGTGTATTGGGGTGGTTGCTTTCATAGTTCAGGACTTGGTGTGTGTGTGTGGCTTTCCTGTGTACCTTAGTGGTGAATTCTCCGTTTGGTGTTCTCTGTACCCTCACGTCTAGGAATGGGAGTTGGTTGTCCTTTTCTTCCTCTCTCGTGAATCGGATTCCTGTGAGTGTGGAGTTGATGATCCGGTGTGTATTCTCTGTTTCCGTGTTTTTAATGAGTACAAAGGTGTCATCAACATATCTGACCCAGAGTTTGGGTTGAATTTGTGGTAAGACTGTTTGTTCTAACCTTTGCATTACTGCTTCTGCTATGAGTCCCGAGATCCGTGAGCCCATGGGTGTTCCGTTGATTTGTTCGTATATCTGGTTGTTGAATGTGGAGTGTGTTGTGAGGCACAAGTCCAGAACACCTCTGGGACACCCGGACCAACCAACCCAATCACCCCGTGGCTCAACACTTCAACTCCCCTTCCCACTTCACCAAGGACATGCAGGTCCTTAGACTCCTCCAACGCCAGACCATAGCAACACGACGGTTGGAGGAAGGGCACCTCATCTTCCACCTAGGAACCCTCCAACCACAAGGGATGAACTCAGATTTCTCCAGTTTGCTCATTTCCCCTCCCCCCACCTTGTCTCAGTCAAGTCCCTCGAACTCAGCTCCGTTTTCCTAACCTATAATCTTCTTTCTGACCGCTCCGCCCCTACCCCCACTCCGGCCTATCACCCTCACCTTGACCTCCTTCCACCTATCGCATTTCCAACGCCCCTCCCCCAAGTCACTCCTCACTACCTTTTATCTTACCTGCTGGACACACTTTCCTCATTCCTGAAGAAGGGCTCATGCCGGAAACGTCGGTTCTCCTGTTCCTTGGATGCTCCCTGACCTGTTGCGCTTCGCCAGCAACACATTACAGCTAGGATATTACTATATTGACTATCAATCTGGTGTTGTATAATATTGTGAATAACTGAGCCTAAAAAAACTATGCGGAAGGCATGAAATACGGGGAAAGAACAATCAGATCGTTTTGGAAGCAACGAAGAGAACAGCATCGAGAACATGCAGGGGCCGAAATTGATCGGTAAGAAGACAGGTGCGGTGTGGATACTGACCGAGCATGACCAGTAACAGATTAGGAAAGATCAAAGAATGAAAAGATCACACAGACAGAATGGATAAAAACACAGGAAGAAGCAGTTGAATGTTTGAGAGGAGACTGTGTATTGCAAAGTTGAGTTTGAGGGCCAAATCCCAAACGTGAGTGTCTGGGAGAGGTTCACAGCGAGGGATGGAGAATAAATTGGAAGGACATGAAGAGAATAAATGTTACTGAGATGTTTGGAAGAAGCTGTGAAAGTAATAACCCATGCTCAATAATTCATGGGAAAATCCGTGTTTTGTTTCCTTTTACAATATCGTCTTATTGAGTTGATATTTCAAGTTGGCCTCACTTTCTGCAGCTTTTTTCTCTTTCCATATGTCAGTTTCTTTCATCAATGTGCCACTATTGAGAAATTTAAATTGCATTTGTGACCAAGCTGGAACAGTTTTTCAAACCCACAACTTTGAAACTGAGCGGAAATAGATGTTGTTCAAACAGAAATCGCGAAAGCACCAGTCTGATGGGCTGGAATGTAATTTCATTCCATACCAATCAGCCGTGTGGAATTATTTAACGTTGGTTATGTACCTCTGGTTACTTAGTCACTAACATCAAAGGCCAAGGAGATTAATGATTGATATAGATCTCGAACCATTTACTCGAAGTTCACTTTCATGAAACATTGCTGCAAAAGAGGCCTTCACAGATTTCCCAATGAGGAACAAGTGCACACCGACCCACCCGAAGAGTAACCCACCCAGACCCATTTATCTACTCTGTTACTTTAGATTTACCACTGAATTTTTCACCTAATCTTCACATCCCTTAAAACTATGAACAACTTCGCTTGACCGATTCACCTGACGTGCACGTCTTTGGAAGTTGAATAGAAAGACACTCAAACATGGTGAGAAAGTGCAAACTCCGAACAGGCTGTCGCCGTCGGCTGCAGTTAAACCCGGTTCCGTAGCACTGTGTAGCAGCATTGCTAACCACTGAGCCACCACGCCACTAAGTTTGCTTTGCCTTACGTTGTAGGCTCACGTGTTAGAAGTGTGGTAGCACTACAAATATCGTAATCTCAGAACATTTAACAATACTGAAAAAAAATCAAATCCATTCACAGCAGGTTAAATTTGAATTCATTGAAAAAATTTCACTTAATGACGGATTTTCTCCTTGTTTCCTTTAGTGGAAGAAAACAGTTGGTCGACATGTGACTCCGGAAGAGACAAAATATAACACGAAATGCAGATGCTAAAATCCAAGGTAGACAAGCAGGAGGCTGAAAGAACAAAGCATGCCACGCAGCATCAGCAGATAGAGATATCAACCTTTCAGGGTAACACTCATCTCGGCCTGCAGGTGGGTGTAAGTACACCTGCAGATTAAGGGGAGCTGTGGGAAACGGGAGCAGTGTGGTGAGGTAAGGACGGGTGAATTACAAGTTGAGGACATGACGCTGTAGCTCGTTGAGTAGCAAGGCAATTGTTTGATTTCTGAATGAAAGTGTTGATTAGTCGAATGGATGGGAGATGTAGAGGCCTGGGACTGGAGTTGATGGATGGGAAGGGAAGCTGTTTGAAAGTAGAAAATGCATTGTTGTGTCTCCGGGCTGTCATCTCCACAGGCGGAAGATGAGGTGGTCTTTCCCACAATATGTGGTCTGATTCGCTGTGGCAAAGAACGAGGCTAAGGATGGTCATGTTTGAAAAGTTGTGTGAAAGCGAATTACAATGTACAGTGACTGGGAGATCAGGTCAGAACCTACAGGCCAGGCTAAGATGCTCAGCAAAATGTGGCCTCACTAAACGTTTTGTCGCAGCGATGTATCGAGATCACTGGATACAATAAACTACTTTGGAGGAATTACAGGTGAACATCTATCTCACCGGGAATGTCTTTCTGGGGCCAGGAATGGAGGCGAAGGAGTGATGGTGCCAACAGATTTTGATTGTCTTTTGGTCGTAGGGGATGGTTGCTTGAGCTTCGCGGATGTTTGTTGGGCATGTGGCTTGAAAGAAATGTGCAACAGAATGATACTTGCGTTTTGCAGGATGAGGTGGGGAGAGCAAAATATTCTTTGTGGAGTGGTCGAATTAGAATTGGCAGAAGTGTTTTAGGATGATAGGTTAGTTGCGGAGTCCGGTCGGATGCTACGTGAGGACACAGCTGAACCTTTTTTTATTTTGTTTAAAGGGAATTGAGAGTAGTAAATCGGGGTTTGGAGGAGGTGCGCTCGAAGGCTGTTTCGATGGAAGAGGGGTGAATAACACATTAATTCAAATCGGTGGACATCTGTAAAGTTTGCAAGTGGAATGTCTCCTCATCCAAGTAGATGCCATGTAGTCCCAGAAATTGGGAGAATTCGGTGGGCTTCTTGCAGGGAAGTGGTGTTGTCCACGTAGCGATGAGACTCTGTGGATTTACAGTTACCATCCGCCTGGAGACTGTACCCAAGATCAACATGGAGAAGTCAGGACACTGGGGTGTGTTTTCCGAGATAAACCAAGTGTGACTCCAGCAATATGCCTGGAATTGTAAACTGTCTGGAAGCATTTTGTGGGGAACGAATAAAACCTGACAGATCATGATACTTCATGCATGAACTATATATAAAATACTTGCATTCCCGTTTCAATGATTCTGAAAGACCTGTTTCAATCAAACTGTCTTCACTGCAGTTTCAAACCCTTCCTTTTTTTAGAAACTGAAGGTTCGGTTCAAACGTGTTAGAATGTCTTAATTCAATTTTCGCATCCCTCATGCATTCTTGATTTGGAGATACCGGTTTTGGACTGGGGTGTACAATTTTTAAAATCACATAACACCAGGTTACAGTCCAACATGTTTAATTGGAGGCACAGCAGCTTTCGGAGCGTCGCTCCTACATCAGGTGATGGATTATCATCTGATGAAGGAGAGACGCTCCAAAAGCTAGTTTGCTTCCAAATAAACCTGTTGGACTATAACCTGGTGTTGCGTGATTTGTAACCTCATGCATTCTGTTTTGCATAGCACAGCCTCTCGTTCCACTTAACATGTCAAAAGGAATCAATTGTCATCAGTCTTGCCCAGCTTTTAAACTGGCGCCAGATCTGATCTTGTACAATTGGATACACTGATTAAGGAATCATATTGTCAGTTACATACTTCTCTGCATTTTAATTCAGCCATTCAAATAGATCCCATGCATTTTTAATCATTTACGGTACTGAGTAAATAAATGTTAAGCAATAATTTATCAAAGAATATTCGACAGAAATAGTGACAAAAATATCGTCCTTTGTCATAGAAGGGGCGGAAAATGACAACAATTTCAACCTAAATATTGTTAATTGCGTCCGTGACTCTCCATATAGTCAGAAAGATCAAATTGTGTTACTGTCTGTTTAAATTAACCTTCATTTAAGTGTTATCCTGTTCGCTGAAAGTGTTCTTTGATACTGTTGGATGACTCATTGAGAAAACGTTTCATCCCTTCCTGACGTCACTTCATTCTACTTCAGCCATTCAAACAGATCTCGTGATTTGCTTTCTCAAGGAAATAAATGAAAAGTTATATTTCTTTTGTACCAAAGGAAATTTAACGTAAATGGTGCGCAAGTCCTTTTTTTTCTTCATTGGAGGTGCAGAAAACAAACAAATTATCAAGCTGGATATGTTTATTGTGCCCTTGTTTTTGTGTCTGACCAGAAATATCTGACATTATTTTTCTGTGACTTTCAGTTAAACTCAGTAGAGTTGTCATCCTGGCCCCTCGGCAACTGTTCTTTGGTTAAATGCATATTTCACTATATCCTGGTCGTTTTCACGCACCTTAAACTGAGGTGGGTAGATGCAATTTGTTTCCGTGGTTCATTCCTGCTTATTCCACCTGCTTGTTTTATCACGACCAGCTTGAGATTTGCAGTCACCTTTGTATTTCTCTGGCTCACTGGGGCTGTCACTTGTGACCGATTTGTGGCCATTTAATGTGAGAAGCTCGAAAACAATGCACTGCACAGGAAAAAAAACAACAGAGGTTACAACATAGATCAGAAAGGATCACAGCGCAGTCCAGGTCCTTCAGCCCGCGATGCTGCGCCGACCTTTGAAACCCATCTAACCTACACTATTCCATTTGCCTTCTTATATTTGCATTCAATGACCATTTAAATGCCCTTAAAATTGGCGAGTCGACTATTGTTGCTGGCTGTCCGTTACACGCCCCAACTACTCTCCGAGTGATGAAACTACCTCTGATATCTGTCCTACATCAATTTCCCCTTAATTTAAAGCCACGTCACCTCGTGCTAGCCATCACCATCGAAAGAGCAAGGCTCTCCCTGTCTACCCCAAATAACCCACTGGTCTTTTTACATATCTGAATTAAGTCACCTCTCAACCTTCTTCAATGTCAGGAAAATAGCCTAAAGTCACTCAACCTTTCCTCGTCATATATTCCTCCATACCAGGGAACATTCTTGGAAATCTCCTCTGAACACTTTCCAAAGCCTCCACATCCTTCCTGTAATACAGTCACCAGAAATGTACACAATACTCAAAGTGCGACCGTACCAGATATTTGCGTAGCTGCAGCATGACCTCATGGCTCTGAAACTCAATACTCTCCCAATAAAAGCTAATACACCGTATGCTTTCTCAACTAGTCTATCAACTGGGCTGGCAACTTTCAGCGATCTGTGTATCCACAGGTACACTAAAATCTCTCTGTTTATCTTCACTGCCAAGAATCTTACCATGAAACCAGTACCCTGCATTCCGGTTACTACTTCTAAAGTGAGTTAGGTCATATTTTTCCAAATTAACCTCCATTTGCCAAATCGCAGCCAAGGTATGCAGCTTATCTATCCTCCTCTTTATCCTGCAACACTCTTCGGCGCTATCCACAACTTTTCTGATCTTAGTCTCATCCGAAATATACTAATCCATCCTTCTACGCTCTCATTCATATCATTTGTAAAAAGGACCAACCGCAGTGGCACCAAAACAGATCATAGAGGTACATCACTACTACCAAAACTCCAGGATGAAGTGTTCCGATGAACCACAACTCTTTGTCTTCTTTCAGCTAGGCAATTTCTAATCCAAATCTCTAAAACACCCTCAATACCTCGCCTCCGTATTTTCTGGAATAGCTTCCCGTGGGGAATCTTATCAAACATCCTACTGAAGACCATATACACCACATCAACCGTTTTACCCTCATCTAACAATTTGGTCACCTTCTCAAAGAATTCAATAAAGATTGTGAGGAACGACCTCCACTCTATAAAACTGTGTTGACAATCAGTAATCAGCGTATTCCTTTCTTGATGATTAGAAATCCTACCTCTTATAATCTTTTCCAACACTTTACCCACAACAGTAGAAAGGAACACCTTTCTATAATTTCGAGGGTGGTCTCCACTCCCCTTCTTGAACAAGTAATCAACATTTCCTATCCCACAGTGTTCCGTCACTAGTCCTGTGGACAATGACAACATTGTTCTTTCAAATGTGAGTGCACAGGGCTGTTTGGTTTTATAGTTGGCAGTGTTCCCTTGGAATGAGACTGAAACTCATCTTTGTTGATTACGCGTCGTGGACCGTAATTGTCACGTTTGATTTAATGTTAACTCCCCTTATCAAGTTCTTCCTTGTTTTTCTGCTCAATGCTCTGACAGTCAGACGCATTGTAGATTATGACATGGGCTCCAGCACTGAAGCGTTGCAGAGAATCGGAACGACCAAGATTGCAGAAGTGAAGCAGTTTGATTATTCTAATTTTTAGCATATTTGATACTTTCGTGGTTTTACTGGCGATTCCGCTTGTTTCTGATATGTATTTCTGAATTGCAAATTTTGAACTTCATACCTCTGGCTCAGATCTCCACAATGTGGGAAAACGTGCTTCAGCCATGATACAGCTCTTCAGTATATTTGCCAACAATTCATTTACACTGCAAGACAGCAACAATTCAGAAGTAAGCTCAATAACAATGTAAAACATTCTCTGAAGTGCATTGTAAAATTAGTAATAGCTTGAGCTTGTTTATCTTGACAGCAGGAGAAAGTGAGGACTGCAGATGCTGGAGAAAAGAGCTGAAAATGTGTTGCTGGAAAAGCGCAGCACGTCAGGCAGCATCCAAGGAGCAGGAGAATCGACGTTTCGTGCATAAGCCCTTCTTCAAGAAGGTATCTTGACAAGATTTGTAGCTCGTGTGTTCGTTGTTGTGGTTCTGTTCGCTGAGCTGGGAATTTGTGTTGCAGACGTTTCGTCCCCTGTCTGGTGACATCCTGAGTGCTTGGGAGCCTCCTGTGAAACGCTTCTGTGATCTTTCCTCCGGCATTTTTAGTGGTTTGAATCTGTTGCTTCCGGTTGTCAGTTCCAGCTGTCCGTTGCAGTAGTCGGTATATTGGGTCCAGGTCGATGTGCTTATTGATTGAATCTGTGGATGAGTGCCATGCCTCTAGCTATCCTTAGTAGCCACACACACAGATGACAAGCAACATGAATTCGACTGGGACAACACTACTATTATAGGACAGGCCAAAGAGAGAACAGCCAGGGAATTCCCAGAGGCATGGCACTCATCCACAGATTCAATCAATAAGCACATCGATCTGGACCCAATATACCGACCACTGCAGCGGAGAGCTGGAGGATGTCACCGAGACAGGGGACGAAACGTCTGCAGCACAAATTCCCAGCTAGTCGAACAGAACCACAACAAGTATCTTGACAGTAGACTTGTTCCTGGCACGAATATGCTGACGGCAGCACTGAAACAATGTCCAGGACAGAAAAAGCCTGAAGGTGAAAGAGCGTACACATATCACCCCAATCATTAACTGCTGTATTTTCTAAGTGAGTGACAAGGATAAGTTGGTAAATACCTTTCCTCCCACAGTCAAAAGATGTGCAGGGTCAGGTGAATTGGCCATACTAAATTGCCCGTAGTGTTAGGTAAGGGGTAAATGTAGGGGTATGGGTGGGTTTCACTTAGGCGGGTCGGTGTGGACTTGTTGGGCAGAAGGGCCTGTTTCCACACTGTAATCTAATCTAATCTAATCTAATCTAACCTTGAACTCACAAGCTGTGAGTGGAACCCTGCCGAGTGGCTACACTACTGTATGTATGGTGCATTTACCTCTCCATTGTGTTTTTGATTTTTTTTTAATATGAATACCATGCACGCTTAAACAATGACTTATATCTTCATCTCTGTGCACAACGAGCCAGTTAATTAAAAAAATACTCATTTTCGAGAATGCTATTTATTTCGTCATTTCCTCTAACCCGGCAACAATTACATGAGTGAGAATTACATTTGAGGCTCGAGAAAAGTGGGATTCTGTATGGAGATGTGTGGAAGAGGCTAATATTCACGAACAGTGTAATATTGAAAAGGAAGATGTGCTAGACATTTTGAAAAGCATGAGAATGGATAAATCACGTGGGCCAGAGTGGATACACTCTTGTTTCGTGGGGAAGTGAGGGAAGACATTGCTTTTTCGGCCATGATCTTTACTATCCACTGGAGTCGCAACAGATGATTGACTGTGGCAATAGACGCCTTCAAGAAAGGAATAGGGATACCGCTGTGAATTACAAACAAGTCAGTGTTATGCCTTTTGTGGGCACAAGATTGGAGAGGAATCTGATAGGAAGGATTTATGACTGTTTGTAAAAGCTTGGTTGGTGTAGAAATAGTCCGAATTGCATTTGATTCGAAAGGTTTCACATTGGAAAGGCACTGCAGGTCAGGCCACATCCGAGGAGCAGGGAAATCGACATTTCAGACATAGGCCGGACATCAGGATTGTGACAGGGAAGGGTGATGAGAGAGATGTCGGTCGGAATGGGTGTTAATGTGAAGGTAGCTGGGAAGAAAATAGGTAGTTGCAGCAGGGAGTTGATCGTGATACATCGGAGCAGAAGGTGGAACGCATAGACGGGAAGGAACATGGGCAGGTAAAACCGCAATGAGGACATGGCAAATTCTGCGTTGATGCCATGTCTTTGGATGTTGCAAGGTGGATGTTGAGGAGTTCTTCCTCCAGGCAACATATGGCAAACATTTGGAGAAGAAGGACGTCCAGAACTTGCATGTGCTTTACGGTGTGGGAGTGGGAGATGAAGTGGTCGTCTGCAGAGCAGTGGGGTTGTTTGCTGCTTGTTTTCCAGAGATGATATCTAAAGCATTCCGCCAGTTCGAGAATATCAGCCTCATTCACTCCCCTCCATGCAGAATCACGCTTTTCACGAGCCTCAAATGTAGTACTCCCAAAGGACAAGCCACCATATCCCGATCAATGGACACAGCAGATGAGATATTTGGGTGTGCAAGAAAAAGTCTGCTGAATGTGAAAGGATATAGGGACTTGGAAAGACGTGATGGCGTGGTGTGGGCACAGGTTTTCTATCTCTTGCAGCCGGAAGGGAAATTAACTAGAGTGGAGTGTGGCATTTTGGGGACCGTGGACCAAACGAGAGAGTCGCAGAAGGAATGGTCTGTGTGGAATGCTGAGAGTGGGGATGGAAATATATCTCTGTTGGTGGGATCTGACAGTCGCTGTGGAAATGGCGGAGAAGAACACTTTTTATTGGTAAATTGGTGGGATGGAAAGTGAGGACAATGGGGGGTTTTGTATTGCGTTTAGAGGGTTGGGTTCATGGGCGAGGTAGGGAAGTCTGGAGGGTATTGTTGCCCCCGTAGAAAGTGGAAGTTGTTCTCCTTGAAATAGGAGGCCATTTGAGATGTTCGGGCACGGAGGTGCTCCATCTGGGAGCAAACGCGGCCAGGGCAGCGGAATTGGGATTAAGGCATAGCATTTTCACAGGAGGGGGTGTGGGATGATGAGCAGTTCAAGAAGATGTGGGAGTGGGTAGGATTGAAGTTGATCTCCATTTTGCTGGAAATGGAAATTGAAATGTCCAGGAAAGGGAGAGATGTGTCTGTGAATGTAAGGGTGAACTGGAGTTCAGGGCTGTGAGGTTGATGATGTGTTAAAGTCTCCTCATGAAGCAGAAGCAGACCCCCACGAAGTCACCAATACAGTTGGGGAGGAAAATTTGTGGATTGGTGAAACGTTAACTACTGAAGATGTATTGTTCCACATATCTGCTGAACACGCAGGCATGGCAGGGAAACACATTGGAGCTCATGTCTCCTCTTTTGATCTGAACAAAACGGCAGGATTCGAAGAAGACTTTGCTGAGGGTGAAGACAGGTTCTGCCACGTGAATGAGTGTGCCATTGGTGGGGGTCTGGAAAGGGTTGGTGGGAGATGAAGAAACTGATGGCTTGCATGATTTCACCATGGTGGTTGGATCTGTGTAGGGAACGGTTGTCCATGGTGAAGATGAGGCAATGCAAACTGCGAAAAGGAAAGTCATGGAGGAGGGAGAGGGTGTGGGTGGTGACGCGAATGTATTGCGGAGCTATAAGATCAAGGGGGTATGGATGCTGTCAAGATATGAGAAAATAGGTTCGGTGTGGCAAGAGCAGACACGGACGCTGCATCAACTGGAGCAGTCACGTTTGTGAATTTTGGTCAAGAGGTAGAACCATCTGGTGTGGGATTACGGGACGATGAGGTGGGAGGCTGTCGATGATATCCCTTGAAATGATAAGGTTGGAATTGTCTGCAAGATCATAGTTTGGTGATAGAGGTTGAGGTCGTGCTCGAGAGAGCATCCGAGGAGGATTTCATGGGAATGCATCTAACATCAGCGGTGTCGAGGTCTGACCACCATACTATCACCGTGCTCTTCTTTGTCCCTTGGTTTGATGGTTAATTTGGGTTTGCAGCGGAATGGTTAAGGATTGCGCATAGTGAGTATGAGAGGTTGGAGTTCGTGAAAGCAGTAGACAGGTTGAGGAGGTCAATTTCATGTAGGCAGTCGGAGATGAAGGGGGCGTGGTGGCTAACACACCAGCATAGGGTGTTCAGTGGATAGAGTATATTGGAGGCAGGAGACCGAATCCTCCGAAGGTGTGTGGGAGTCTTGATGGTCAAAGTAAGCGCAGAGACAGAGACAGCAAAAGAAAAAAAAAATATGCTGGAACAAGTGTGGAATCCGTTGACTCTGGACCATGGTGCAAGAATATCCGACTTCCACTGAGGACTGAACGCACACTCTCAGTAAGGTGGAGGTCTGGGGATGATAAAGAAAAAGTCCGTAAAGCTGCAGTTAAGCTGCTAGTAGCGTAATGCAGTTGGGAATGGGACGGAGACTGCCTCAGGAGCGGTTGTGGTCATGGTATCATTTGAGCTGTCATCAAATGATGTGCTGTTAACGGTAGTGATCGTGGACAGAAGTGGCGTATTCATTGGCATTCCCGGCGACGGACCGGACCTGACATTGTCTTTGGTGGTGGCTGTGGTGATTGTCTTCAGTGGGAGTGGGAATATCTCGGTCGGCAGCAACCAAAGGGGCGGAAATGGCGTTATGGGTAGCCTTCGTGGTGTCTTCAGCTGCGGTGGGACAACCCGCCTAAAATAACATATGCCGCATTCCGACAGTGTGATTGAGTTTAGGTCACAGAACTCCCTCCTGAGTGGAACTGTGGCTGCTCCAACAGCACATAAAAAACAACAGTTCAATTAGGCAGCTTGCAACCACCTTATTACGGAGCTATTACAGAGAGACAACCAATCCTCTCCAGCCCAGAAGAATAACAGATGGCATCCACAAACAAGTACCTGACAGTACAATGTAAAATTGAGATTCGTATATCTTTGGACAATTGTCTGATAAGCGAGCGTTTCAACTGAATTTGGTGTCATTTAACTGTATTCTCCCATTATTCTGAACTTTTCTTTTAGCGATGACACCGGATTTCTCAATCCCTTTACCAGTTCAATATCTTGCGTCTCTTACGGGTCTCGAGCAGTAACACGCTTCCCTCCCCGCTCGCAGAGCTCTCTCGTTCTCATCTGAATTCATACGTATCTGGTCATGTACCAGATCCACTCTTCTGCGAGCCATTCTGAACATCATGTCCCCAATCCCATTCTTACACTTCTATTCCAAAACGTTCCCCATCCTGTCCTGCATATCCCTGTCCTTGTCATGTCTGCAGCGTGGTCCGGTGTTGAAGACTTGTCCACCTTGCTTCCTCATTATCACAGTAGCCTAGTTTGTGTGACTTTTATTTTTGTACAAGCCTGTCCAACAGCAGCACCTCCAAAGCATGGCTACCTCAAGTATAGGATGAGTCCACGCTGAACACCAGTGGACACCGGAAGGCTGAGTAAGCGAGGTAATGTATTGGAGTGGTTGCTTCACCCGAAGCACTATTTATGTAGTGATTCGCACCCATCGTCCTCCTTTGACAAATACTAAGTTCTCTTTGCGCCAAATTGGAAGAGGTTACTAGTCTATAATTTTCAGTCGTATCTTTGGGAATACAGGACAGTGGGAGTGGTTGTTGGGGCAGTTGATTGCTCCTTCTATAGAATGGGGGTGGTAGGGATCGCCACTGGTGTCCCCATTGACTTCAACGGCGGGACGAGCACCCAACACTAGCTTCTTGGAATCTGCTTGAGGCAACTGGTGCTGGAGCTAGATGAAGTTTTGATCATTCGGGAGGCTGAAGGGCAAATTGAGAGGAGTTACAGGGAGGTAGTCACACCTCCCGAACAGGAAAAAGGTACATAGATTACAGTCAGACGATGGAAAGGGAAAAGGCAGACAATGCAGGAATCCCCTGTGGACTTCCCCCTCAGAAACAAGTATACCATTTTGTACGCATTTGAGAAGACGATTTACCAGGGGTACCGTGCAGCTCAGGTCTCTGGCAGGCAAGCTGTCTCTGCTGCTCAGAAAAGCAGGGTGAGAGAAAGAGACCATTGCTATCTTGGACTACATAATTTGGGGGACAGGTCGGAGATCATGTGGGAACGAGAGTGACTCACATTTTGTGTGATGCCTCCCAGGTCCCAGTGTCTGTGATGTCTCGGATCATCTTTTCAGGACTTTAAGGGGAAGGGGAAAGAAGCCCCATGCCTTGTTCTACACAGACACTGACAAAGTAGGTAGGGAATGTGCAGGGGATAGAAGACAAGATTTCAAGGAAGCTCGTGTGGAAGCTTGGAGCGGGAACAAACAGAGTTTTTATCTCTACTTTGGTACCCATGCCACGTGCGATGGAGGCGCGGGATAGAGTGATCCGTTGAGCACGTGGCGACAGGGATGCTGCAGGACGGACGGTTTTGTATACCTGGATAACTGGAGCTCAACCTGGGCTCGGTGGGACCTCTACAAATGCGATGCACTACATCTGAACAGGAATGGTACCAATAACCTCTTGGGGGAAATAGCAAATGCTCTTCTGAAGAGTTTACACGAATTCAGCAGGAGGATGGGAAACTGAATTGCAGACCCAGTACCCAAGAGGTTGGAAGTAGTAAGGTCATAAATATGTTTTTAAGGTGGCTAGAGTGTACCAGCAAGGAGGAAGATGGTTTGAGGATTATACTTCAATACCTGGAGCATCTGGAAACAAGTGGGCAAACCTGCAGCATCAGTTGGGACGTGGTATATCCAAGTTCTGCCGTTTCGGAACTTGGATAACCCCAGGTTCAGGAGCGGTTGTTGGAGGGTCAGGGTTGTACACGTTCAAGGACGTGCAGAGAAGGTGATATTGGAAGTTGAGGTTCGGCATTGTTAGTCACGAAGAGTATTACTGCGTTAGAACGGACGTTTGATGAGGACTCATCTACTGCGGTAATATAGTCTGAAATTAAAAACAGGAAAGGAAAGGTGAAACTGTTGTGAGTTTTCTATAGGGTGTTCAAAAGTTACAGAGATTTACAGGAAAGAATTGGAAAGATGATTCTATATCAAAGCGCAAGTAACAGCGTGGTGGTTATGGAGACTTCAACTTGAAAATATTGACTGGTAACGGTATTCTTCGAGAGCAATTTTTATTTCAGTGTGTTTTGGAGGGTTTCCTGACAAAGTATGCAGGTAGGCAGGCAACAGCCAAAGCCACATTCGATATGGTACTGGATAATGATCCCAGCCACGTGTTAGATTTGGACGTAGCTGAGTACTTTGGTGAAACGAACCACCATTCGGTTACGTTTATTTGTGCGATTGAAATGGAAAGGTATACACCTTTCCATTTACATATTAGCCAGGAAGACCTAAACAGAGCACGAATAATAGCAAGAGGGCACATGAGTAGCGTTTTGCAGGTAGAATCAATGAAAACCCTCAAGCTTTCTATAGATATGTCAGAAATAAAAGAATGACGGGAGGAAGATTACAGCCAGTCAAGGGCAGTTGTTGGAAGATGTGTACGGAATGCGAGGAGCTAGAAGAGTAGCTAAATGAATATTTTTCGTTGGCATTAATGCAGGAAAAAGACAATTGATATCGAGGAGAACGCTGAGATAGAGGTTTCAGCTGACACAGGATTGAAGTTCACAAGGAGGAAGTGTTTGCAATTCCGGAAAGTATAAATATAGTTAAATTTCCTGTGCCAGATGGGATTTATCCTTGAATTCTCTGGGAAGTTAGGCAAAGAAACCCAAGGCTTTGCGTTTATATTTATTTCGTCATCATGTACAGTGCCGGAAGACTGGACGATAGGAAATGTTATTCCCTTGTTTAAGAAATGGGGTGGAGTCAATCCTGGTAATCATCGATAAGTGAACCTCACATCATTTGCTGATAAAGTGTTGGATGATCGATAGCACGGTTTTGTAAAGCACAGTTCGTGCCTCACAAAACTTATTGAGTTCTTTGAGAAGGTGACAAAACAGGTGGATTAGAGTAAAGCGGTTGATGTGTGGAATTTAATTTCACTTCAGGGTTTGAAAAGATGGCCCATGATAGGCCATTGCAGAAAATGTGGTGGTTAGATTAGATTAGATTAGATTAGATTACTTACAGTGTGGAAACAGGCCCTTCGGCCCAACAAGTCCACGCCGAAGCGCAACCCACCCGTACTCCTACATTTACCCCTCACCCTAATACTACTGGCAATTTACCATGGCCAATTCACCGGACCTGCACATCTTTGTGACTGTGGGAGGAAACCGGAGAACCCGGTGGAAACCCACGCAGACACGGGGAGAACGTGCAAACTCCACACAGTCAGTTGCCTGAGGCAGGAATTGAACCTGGGTCTCTGGCGCTGTGAGGCAGCAGTGCTAACCACTGTGCCAACGTGCTGCCCACTTATGGAATTGCCCAGGTATGGAATTGAGGGCGATTTAGTTGTTTGGATAAAATGTGGCTGTACGAAGACAGAGCGTGGTGGTTGGTGTTGAAATGCTCATGTTGGAGTTCAGTTACCCGTGGTGTACTGCAAGGATGTATTTTCAGACCACTGCTGTTTTCATTGTTATGAATGCCCTGGATGAGGCGAAAGAAGGATTGGTTAGGACATTTGCGTACGATACGAATGTTGATGGAGTTGTGGACAGTGCAGAAGGATGTTGCAGATGACAGACGGACAAAAATGTGACAAATGGATTTTAATGCGGAATATTGCGACATTATTCACTTTGGAAGGAGTAATCCGAATACAGAGTACAAGGTTAATGGTCAGTTTATTGGTAACGTCGAAGAACACAGAGATCTCGTTGTCCAAGTGTAATTCTCCCTGACAGTTGCACACCCAGATTGACAGTGTTGTTAAGAAGGCATATGGTGTGTTAGTTTTCTTGATAGAGGGGTTGAGTTTCGGAGTCAGGAGGTCATGCACAGATGTATTAAACTCTAGTTTGGCCGCACTTGGAGAATTGCATCCATTTCTGGTCGTCGAATTAAATGAAGGAAACGGAAACATTGGGAAGTGTGTAATGAATAGAGTTGCCAGGATATTACCTGCAATGGAGGGACGGTCGTATAAGAAAGTCTGAGTGAATTGAGGATGTTTTCATTCGAGAGAGGCATATATGATCATCAGATAATCAGGTAGTGGAGCCATTGGTAGCCTTTTCGACTTGCAAATGTTGACTGGTAACGGTATTCTTCGAGTGCAATTTTTATTTCAGTGTGTTTTGGAGGGTTTCCTGACAAAGTATGTAGGTACGCAGGCAACAGCCAAAGCCACATTCGATATGGTACTGGATAATTCAGTTGTTACACCATTCTCTGGCTTATCCTTATCTCTGTTCAAAAAAGTCTTGTAATTACTCGAACTTGGTGCCCTCGAGTCGTAGTCTCTATGATGAATGGAAGCATCTTCCAGCATCCATTCTGTCCAGGATTTTCAATGTTCTGTTAGTTTCAAGTAGTTCCACTTCATCCTTCTAAACTCAATCCAGTATTAATGTCCCTCATCTGTTAGCCTTGTCGTTCAAGGGACCATTATTGTGAATGAGCCATACCTTGTTACTGAGGTATGGAGCGCAAGCATGCGCACAATACACCAAATGTGGTCCGATCGGCGCCTTCTAGATACCCCAAATTACTTCGCTGCTTAAAAATTCAATTCCTGTCGAAATAAATGCCATCATTGCATTTTCCTTCCAAAATATTGATTCAACCAGTAAGTTATCCCTGAGAGAATCCTGGAAGAGAACGCCCGAGTTTCTTTGCACTTCGGACTTCTGAATTATCTCCCCTTTCAGAAAATCACCTCTGTTGCTGTGGTTCTGTTCGCCGAGCTGGAAGTTTTTGTTGCAAACATTTCGTCCCCTGTCTCGGTGACATCCTCAGTGCTTGGGAGCCTCCTGTGAAGCGCTTCTGTGGTGTTTCCTCCGGCATTTATAGTGGCCTGTCCTTGCCGCTTCCGGTTGTCAGTTTCAGCTGTCCGCTGTAGTGGCCGGTATATTGCTTCCAGGTCTATGTGTTTGTTCATGGAGTTTGTGGATGAGTGCCAAGCTTCTAGGAATTCCCTGGCTGTTCTTTGTTTCGCTTGCCCTATAATGGTAGTGTTGTCCCAGTCAAATTCATGTTGCTTGTCGTCTGCGTGTGTGGCTACGAGGGATAGCTGGTCGTGTCGTTTCGTGGCGAGTTGATGTTCGTGGATGCGGATCGTTAGCTGTCTTCCTGTTTGATCTATATAGTGTTTTGTGCAGTCCTTGCATGGAATTTTGTACACTACGTTAGTTTTGCTCATGTTGGGTATCGGGCCCGTGGTTTTGGTGAGTTGTTGTCTGAGAGTGGCTGTTGGTTTGTGTGCTGTTATAAGTCCTAGTGGTCGCAGTAGTCTAGCTGTCATTTCAGAGATGTTCTTGACGTATGGTAGTGTGGCCAGCCCTTTGGGTTGCGGCATGTCCTCGTTCTGTTGTCTCTCCCTTAGGCATCTGTTGATGAAATTGCGAGGATATCCGTTTTTTGCGAATATCTTGTATAGGTGTTCCTCTTCCTCTTTTTGCAGTTCTGGTGTGCTGCAGTGTGTTGTGGCCCTTTTGAACAGTGTCTTGATGCAACTTCGTTTTTGTGTGTATTGGGGTGGTTGCTTTCATAGTTCAGGACTTGGTCTGTGTGTGTGGCTTTCCTGTGTACCTCAGTGGTGAATTCTCCGTTTGGTGTTCTCTGTACCCTCACGTCTAGGAATGGGAGTTGGTTGTCCTTTTCTTCCTCTCTCGTGAATCGGATTCCTGTGAGTGTGGAGTTCATGATCCGGTGTGTATTCCCTATTTCCGTGTTTTTAATGATTACAAAGGTGTCATCAACGTATCTGACCCAGAGTTTGGGTTGAATATGTGGTAAAACTGTTTGTTCTAACCTTTGCATTACTGCCTCTGCTATGAGTCCCGAGATCGGTGAGCCCATCGGTGTTCCATTGATTTGTTCGTACATCTGGTTGTTGAATGTGAAGTGTGTTGTGAGGCACAAGTCCAGTAGTTTAAGTATGCCGTCTTTGTTGTTGGGTTCAGCGTCTTGTTGTCTGTTATGTCTGTTCAGCAGTTTGGCTATTGTTTCTCTGGCTAGGGCTTTGTCAATAGACGTAAAGAGTGCCTTTACGTCGAATGAGACAAGGTTTCTTCCTTGTCTATGTGTATATACACGGAAATAGGGTATACACACCGGATCATCAAATCCACACTCCCAGGAATCCGATTCACGAGAGAGGAAGAAAAGGACAACCAACTCCCAATCCAAGACGTGAGGGTACAGAGAACACCAAACGGAGAATTCACCACTAAGGGACACAGGAAAGCCACACACACAGACCAAGTCCTGAACTATGAAAGCAACCACCCCAGTACACACAAACGAAATTGCATCAAGACACTGTTCAGAAGGGCCACAACACACTGCAGCACACCGGAACTGCAAAAAGAGGAAGAGGAACACCTATACAAGGTATTCGCAAAAAACGGATATCCTCGCAATTTCATCAACAGATGCCTCAGGGAGAGACAACAGAACGAGGACATGCCGCAACCCAAAGTATTAGCCACACGACCATACGTCAAGAACATCTCTGAAATGACAGCCAGACTACTGCGACCGCTCGGACTTATAACAGCATACAAACCAACAACCACTCTCAGACGACAACTCACCAAAACTAAGGACCCGATACCCAGCATGAGCAAAAGTAAAGTAGTGTACAAAATCCCATGCAAGGACTGCACAAAACACGAGATAGGACAAATAGGAAGACAGCTAACGATCCACATCCACAAACATCAACTAGCCACGAAACGACACGACCAGCTATCACTAGTAGCCACACACGCAGACGACAAGCAACATGAATTTGACTGGGACAACACTACCATTATAGGGCAAGCGAAACAAAGAACAGCCAGGGAATTCCTAGAAGCTTGGCACTCATCCACAAACTCCATCAACAAACACATAGACCTGGACGCAATATACCGGCCACTACAGCAGACAGCTGAAACTGACAACCGGAAGCGGCAAGGACAGGCCACTATAAATGCCGGAGGAAACACCACAGAAGCGCTTCACAGGAGGCTCCCAAGGACTGAGGATGTCACCTCGACAGGGGACGAAACGTTTGCAACAAAAACTTCCAGCTCGGCGAACAGAACCACAGCAACGAGCACCCGAGCTACAAATCTTCTCACAAACTTTGATCGCCTCTATTTTTACCAACTAGTCGTGTAATCTCACACTTCCCCATAATGTCCTCCTCTGCCATTCTTTGCACGCCCTGCGCAATAATCCAAATCCTTCTGCAGTCTCCACGCCTACTCAATGCTACTTGACCTTATACCTATTATTGAATCATCTGCAAACTTATGCAGAATGCCCTCACTTCCTTCATCTACATCGTTCATGTATAAAGCGAAAACATTGTTTTCCCAAGAGTCAGCCTTGTGTAACACCAACTGTGAAGAGCTGAAATTCTGAGAATGACCCTTTTATCCCAACTCTTTTCTTTCTCACAGACAGCCAAGCTTCTGTTCATGCTCGAACTTCGTTTCTTAAGCCATGGTCCCTAATCTTCCTCAGTAGCCTCCTTTGTAGCTCTTTACTAAGACCCCTTTGAATTTCTTAAATATTACATCCATTGATTTTTCTTGTTTTAATCTGCTCGTTAATTCCACAAAGAATGCTTGCAGATTTTTCAAACATGATCTAACTTGATGAAAACATGCGGATTCTGTCTTAGTTTCGCATCAACTTCCAAGTATTCAGAAATTACATCCTTCTGCATGGTTTCCACGACCATACCCGTGTCCAAATTTGGGCTAATTGGCATATAATTATCCAAATTCTGCCATACTCAAATTTTAAACAGGGGTGTTAAGTTAGCAATTTTCCAGGCTTCTGGAACCCTTTCTGCTCCTACTGATTCCTGAAAAATTACCACTAAACCGTCCATTGTCTCATAAGCTGTCCGACATGGAAATCTCGCGCGTAATCCTTCTTGTTCGGGAGAATTATCCGCATTCAGGTCATTCAGTTTTCCCAGCACTTTCTTCTTGGTGATGGCTGCCAAACTCAGCTCTGCCTCTTTACCCTCTAAGACATTTTGAGAAATTTCTTGTGCCTTCGACTGTGAAGACTGAAGCATTTTTTTTTCATTTCTTCAGGCATTTCGCTTGTCCTGAATACTATTTCTCCTGTGTAATTTTTCATCAGCCCAATACCCATGTCGGCCTCTTCTTAGCCATTTATACACTGAAAGAAACTATTTCAAACAGCCTTTCTATTACTGACTGATTCGCCCACATATTTAACCTTCTCCCTCCTTCAATATTTGCTTTTTAATTTTTTTTGGCCTCTATTGGCGCATATGTATGCATTTGTGTGTATATTTATACACGTGAGTTTATGTGTGTATGTGCGCGAGCGCATGCTTGTCTGTGTACTTTATGATCAGCATGCAATAATGTAGGTGTAGGTGCCTGAATTCGATATATTTGTGCACGTTTATAAGTATGCATGTGGATATTTGATAAGTGGATATATGTCTACACTAACGTGTGCACGTGAATTTTTGTATGCATGAGCGTGTGTTCACAGGTGCATGCATGTCTATGTGTATTTGGAGGTCTCTTTTTGAAATTGTGTGCGTGTATGTTTGTGTGTGTGTGTGGGTCCGTGTGTACTCACTGGCCTACATGCATGTATGGATGAATTTCTTCAGTACCTCTTCCACATTGCACGTACTGTCACTAATGAGTAGAAGAAGTGGCTCTACAGTATCCCGGGAAATGATGCCAATTACTCAGTCCGTTTTTCTCTGGAGGATGAGGATGAAGAACTACATTCATTGTAATCATGACATTAGAGGAAGGATGCATCTGAGTATATATGTGTTTCATTTAGTGTGCTGAATGTACTTGTATGTTTGTGAGAACGTGTGCATTCATTGCTAAGTGAGTGCATGTGTGCTACTGAATACAAATATATGTGATGCAAACTTGTGTAAATCTCGACATGCATATGTCTGTGTGCGTCAATATGTGCGTAATGGTATTTTGTTTGCATAAGTAGCGTGAAGATGTGTAGGTATTCGGACGAAGACATTCCTTTAACAAGGTTACATTGTTCGTAATTTACTGCAGAGAGTTTGTAAAGGCACAGGTTCTGAAATGGTTGAATATGGAAGGGTTATAAGGCCAACGTGTTTATAGTGAACCGATACTCCCTCAGGCAGAATGCATTCAAAATAAAAAATAACACTTCTATACTGAAAATAGAGTGGTCGGTTTTCAAAGCTCAGCTTTGCTCTGGTAGCTTAGTTTTAACTGGGGGGAAGATAGGCTGCTGGAAGCATGTTCGGACTGGTTTTCTGTCTGATTTAATATGAACTTTTGTGCCAAGCGGTGATTATGGGAATTGTTTCAAGTATTCTGGAACAACGTTATTAAGTGGGATGATCTGTTGGGCCTCGGATAGATTACGTTATTTGGTATAATCTTCTTTTTTCCATCTTTGTGTTACATTCAGTAATTTCATAAAATAAATACTGTTTTGTTTAAAACTACTCGGTTTGACAAACTAATTCTCTCCTGGAATACCCAGTTATCCACCTGCTGAAAATAACTACCAATGTTAGGGTTCAGACTACCTTCTTCAAATGTTTTGAGGGCACTGGCTTAGTCCATGACTGTTTGGCGGCTCTTTTCCGAGTTTGCTCTGTTGTTCCGAATTGGGACTAGATATTTCGGACTCGAAGGCAGTGAGTGGTAGGTGTTTGTGTCTTTTATTCTGAGTTTTGAAATTGCTTAGTTCAGCAGTGCTTAGGATAGCAATGGATCTTTCAGTCACCAAGGGATTCTTGGAATGGAAGAAGTGCCCTTGTGGCTTTTACAAAAGGTGGTTAAGGCAAAATTGCAGGAATTAACAGAGACGTTGCAAATGCAGCTGTCGATATAAAATGAGGAAAGAAGAAATAATTAGAACAATAGCTCAGCAGATAAATTTGCTGTAAACACCATGAGAATATATGAAGATGCCTAAAGTTCAATGGAAAATGAAGCAGCTTGCGCACAGGCAAAAGATAAGGTAAGTACAACAAAAAATGATTACGATTAAAAGCAGAGCACAGAGGAAAAGAATGAATGGCTTTAGCAGAAGACAGAGAGAAATCGAGAGCGCGTATGAACTTCAGAAATTGACACTTCGACAGGAAATCCAGCTGAAAATTATGGAGATTAAAGCTAAATTTTAGCTCAGGAAGAGAGAGAAGGAGGATGAGCAAACCCATGGCAGACAAATTCCTGGTGGCGATCTTTTTAAAAAAACTCAAGCTTTGCCTAGATTCGATAAGAAAAGTGTCGAAGCCTTTTTTCATCTGATCAGAAAATGTAGTTCAACAAATGCGGTGGCCAATGATCATGCGGTTTGCTGATCAAAACGAAACTTATAGGTAGAGCTAGTGATGTATTGTCATCACGATCAGGGGATGTACCTGGAGCGTATGAGAACGTGAAGAAAGCCATCTTAAGTGCATATGACCTTGTGCCAGAAGATTCCAGACAACGTTTTAGCAATCTAATACGGGACACTCGTCAAAACTCCATTGTATTTGAAAGGATCAAACAAAGTAATTTTGAAAGGGAGGCAAGCGCAGTGAAAATTGGAGGAAAGCTACGACACTGTTGGAGAAACAATTATTTTGGAGGAATTCAAAAATTCACTTCCTGAATTACTGTTAAATCATATGGAAGAGCAGAAAGCTAAAACGGCCAGATTAGCAGCTGAAATGGTTGATGGTTATGAGTTGGACCAGAAAACGAAGAATTCGAATTTGATGAAATGACAAATCGTCACGTGGAAAAGGAAAAGTATATCTCGGTGAAGATCACATGGATGAGATACAACCACATAAAAAAAGAAACCCTTCGTAGGGGTCAGAGAAGTTAAGAATCTTCAGTGTTTTCACTGCAATAAAATAGGCCCATGAAAGCACAATGTTTGTCAGTTGGGAAATGGACTGGAACACGAGATGTCGGGAAACAGGATAAGCCACTGAATTTTCCCAGAGTTGTAAGAAAAAGCGCAGTAGATGCTGTATCAGAATGAAAAGGCTTGTCAGGGGTTGTTTCAGAAGGAAGTGACAGGTCTTCTTAAACAATGTACCTGCAAAAGTAGTGTTCATTCGCATAGGCCAGGGGCAGCGAGTAAAGACATTATATTATTCAGAGACACGGGTTCCTCTCAGTCTGTGACTTTGAAAGATCAAGAAATATGCACCTCTGAAGTAATATTTCCAGAAAAGGTAGGAATAACCGGAATTCACGCTGAGACAAAAAGGTCTCAGTTATGCAATGTGCGGTCAGAGTGTCTGCAGAATAATGGAGAATTCGTCGTACGAGTCGTAGGCAAACTGTCAGCTCCAGAAATATTATTTGTCCCTGCTAGTGATATCGCTAATTTACTTGTAGTTGTGCTACCGACTGAAAATCACATGGATACTTGTGCAAGTGAACTACTTCAGGACACATATCATGAAATCTTTACTGACTGTGTGGTACGAAGTCAACAAAGACTTTCTTTGAAACAGGAGATACCAAAAAGTACAAATAAGTACTTTGAAATGGAATTAACAGAGAACCAGTTTGATCAAATGATTGAGACAAGGCAGAATCAAATACATTACAATGCAAACATCTTTTGCTACGATACGTTGACAGAGTTGCAGTGGAAAGATAAACATTTAAATAACTTGTATCAGAAGGCATGCACAGGAAACGAATTAGAATATATATCTGAATGTTATTGCCTTAAAATTAATCATTTCGTGAGAAAATGGAGAACATCACATATCCAGGCAGATGAGAAATGATCAGAAGTTCATCAAATCGTATTGCCAGTAGAGTATTGGAAGGAAGTGTTGTGAGTATAGCCTGAGCTATTACTTGGGGTCGTTTTGCAGTGAGGAAAACATAAGCTAAAAGACAAAACATTCGTACTAACTTGAACTGTGCAAGGATATAAGTGAATTGCAGCTTGAAAGAATTTTGTTGAATTTGCTCCATTTTTTCACAACATTTCAAAGGCTGTTTTCAAGATTCTGCCCAGTGAAAATTCCCAAAACATTACAAGTAAAAGTAATGGAATACACTACTTATTGTTAGTTTTAAATACTGAGTTTGCTGATCTTGTGGAGTATGACTTGTGTCAAGTAATTGGAAAACACAGATGATAATAGTAGCCCCACATTTAACGCCTATTCCTGCATTTGAGAAAACCTCTACAAGCGTCTTAACTGATTTCGCAGATCCCGAACATCAAAAATGTGGGAAACATGTATTCATTAATAATGATTGATGCGTTGACTAGATCTCCAGAGGCCGTCCCATTACACAACATCAGAGCTGAAAGGACTGGAGTGGACATACTCAAATGTTTAAACTAGATACAGACTACTGACAGAGATATATTCCGAGCAAACGTCAAACGTCACATCAACATTCATAAATGAAGTTATGGACAGCTTAGTAATAAAACAATTCATTTCTCCAGTAGCCCATCCAGATTCGTAGGGAGCACGCGAAAGGTGGCACTAAACATTGAAGACCAGATTGAGGGCTGAGAGCCAAGAGTATGCAGATGGTTGGGGGAACAGAATTCCGTTTGTGCTTTTTGCAAACAGACATGCACCAAACGAATCGATCAAATCCAGTCAATTCGAACCAATTTTGGGGCACAAAGTGAGAGGACCGTTAAAATAGATGAAGGAGAAATTGCTAATTCAGAACTTTAAAAAAAAACATATAATTGAGCTATGTGTCAACTGTGAGAGTTCAATTGAATAGTGTTGGAGAGTTGGATGGTCAGCATTTAAAAGTATCACAACATACAGTGAAAAAGTAAGCAGACAAGAAATCAAAAAATTGGCAATTTTCACTCTCGGGAATAAGGAAGTTTTACTTCCAGTGATAAGTGAAACTTTAAAAGCAAGATTTGGTGGTTCGCATCCAGTTGAAAGAAAAATAAGTGAAGTGGAGTAACTGATGGGGACTCCAGACAGAAGGAATCGCTCAGAGTGTGCCATGTCAATATGTTCGAAAGGGAAGGAAAACAAGAGGAGAATCTATTATTTATTACAACACAGAGGGAAGAGCCAAATTCAGAGGATTCTGAATTGGGCATTCGTCAATTCAATTTGGAAAATGAGGACTTTCTCAAAATTTAGGGTACATATTGAGTTATCTCACAGAGGAAAACCGAAATGGACTGGAAAAAAATGTTTTACTATTGGGGAGGTTAGTGATTAAGCTTTGAAGTACTAACATAATTGTGCAGGATGTAGACACAGGAGATATTGCTCCAATTCAGCAATATTCTAATGGGCATAACACTCTAATGTTGACGCAGTTTAAAGGAGATTGAATACATGTTCCAACTCGACGTTTCGAAGTGAATTACAGTGACTGGAGCTCACCCATCATTATGGCTGTCAAAACGAAATGGTTACCAACAGTTATGTTCGAACTATCGAAAAGTCATCGCAGTTACAGAGACTGGCGGATCTCTGATTCCACGTTTGGAAGACCGCGTTGAGAAGGTCAGACAAGAAACTTAGACTTGTAAGTTGGGTTTGCTCAGAACATACTGGCAGGTATATTTGTCAGGAAGAACAAAGGTAATTTCGGCTTTTGCAAAACTGAATGAACGGTATCAGTTTAAAGTTGTGCCATTTGCCATCAGAAATAGGCCAACCATAGTTCAGAGACAAACGAATAAGTTCACTGATGGATTGACCCATTTATCAGACTTGTTCACTCGACTTCGAAAGGTAGGCTTGGTGATAAACCTAGCCAAACGTTAATTTGCCAAATTGTAACTGACTTTCCTGGTGAATGCTATTGGACATAAACAAACAGTCCCACGGGATCCAAATTCAAAGTAAATCGGGTAGTTTCCCAAAATATCAGCAAATAGAGCTCTACTAAGGTTCCCGTCATTGAGTGGATTTTATCGAAAAACTGCCCCAAATTTTAGTAGTGTGGCTGCTCCAGGCACTGAATTGTTCAGGAAAGACAACACGTTTCAGTGCACAGCAGACTGTCAGAAGGCATTTGACAACCTGGAAGCTCTCTTATGCATTCTCCCAGTTTCACCCGTACCGAAAGACATAAAGTTGTTCAAGGTGGCTATCAACGCAAGTGTTGTGGGCGTCAATGCTGTGTTCTTGCAGGTAGATGACGAGAAGATAGAAAGAACTATCGGGTATTTCATTGGAAGATAAACATTCAGCAGCAGGAATAGTCGAACTTTGAGAAGGAGATTTTGTGCTTGGTATTGACACTACAATATTGTAGTGTTTATGTTACTGGTAACGTATATGAGACAGTGATATGCACCGATCATAACCCATTGCACTTTGAGGAAAATCTTAAGGACAAAAATGTCAGACTGATTGGTTGGAGCATGTATTTGGACGCGTTCAATTCGAAAATTGTGTATGTGGAAGGACAGGAAAACGTGATTGCCCACGCATTGTCGAAACTCTAATGAGAAACAGAAGCATTTAGTGGCAGTAGCAGTATCTCAACGTTTGAGGTAGGTCATCCTTGGTGTGAGGAAAACGGGTAGAGGTGACCATCAAGAAGTTAGTGACAAAATTCAATGAAGCGTTCAATAATCAGTTAACTTCACTGCAGTGTCTCGGATTAATGTAATTTTAGGGTCAGGTTTAGGCTGAAGTTTGGGTCACGAATAATTTTACTGTTTCACTGACAATGTCTGTTGCAGTTAACATTGGACTTGGATGAGGATTGTGTCAATTAAAGATTAGCAGTTGCGTAAAAGAAGAGGGAACAGAGAGAAAAGAAAATTGCAGCACAGGAACAGCCCTTGTGTCCCTCCAGACCTGCGCTGATTCACGTTCTCTGTGTAATGTCATCGTCTACTTTCTGGAGATTTGTATCCCTCCACACGCTGCCCATTCATGCATCTGTCGAGATGTATCTTAAAAGACGCTATAGCGCCCGCCTCTAGTATACCCTTTGGAAAGCGTTCCAGGTACCTACCAGTCTGTGTGTAAAAAACTTTCGACGTGTATCTCCCTTTAAACTTTCCCCGATCACCTTAAACTCATGATCCCTCATAATTTAAATCTCCACTCTGGGGGAATTTTTTTTTTCCATCCATCCTGTCTATATATCTCATGCTTTTGCAGCATTCAATCAGACCCCACTCAATCTCCGTCTTTCTAATGAAAATAAACCTAATCTACTCAACCTTTCTTCATGAGTAGCACCTTCCATACGAGTCAACATCCTGCTGAATATCCTCTGTACACTCTATAAATCAATCACATTCTTTTGGTAAAGTGACGACCAGAACTGTCCACTGAACCAAAGTTTCATGCAATTGTAACATTGCCTATCAACTCCAGTACTCAAGACACCATTCGATGAAGGAAAACATGCCATGTGCCTGCTTGACCACTCTGTATACTTCCGTTGCCACATTCAGTGTGCAATGGACGTTAACAATCTCTCTGTATATCACCTTGCATTTGCTAGGATTGACCCCATTAACCATTTCTCCGTCTAACTATCCATTTGATCCGTATTCTGCTGTATTTTCTGAAAGCTCCCTTCACTGTCTGCTCCTCCACCAATCTCAGTGTAATCTGCAAACCTGCTAATCAGACCACGTGCATCTTCCACCAAATCAGTGATATGACTATCACAAACAAGGTTGTTCCCAGAACGCAACCCAGTAGAACACAATTGGAGCTGAAAAATGTGTTGCTGGAAAAGCGCAGCTGGTCAGGCAGCATCAAAGGAGCAGGAGAATCGACGTTTCAGGCATAAGCCCTTCTTCAGGAATGGCTTATGCCCTAAAGGTTAAGCCCTTCTTTAAGCTCATTTTCATCCAAATGTGAATAGATCGGATCCCTTTGCATCTTCTTCAGCTGCATACCCTCCACTGATGTCAGGCTCACCGGTCTATATTTATCTGGAGTATTCGTGCCACACGTCAGAAACAAGGAGACAACATTAATAACTCTCCAGTCCTCTGGGTCCCTGTTCAAGTGTGCTGCAAAGATGTCTGTTAATACCTCAACTATTTCCTCTCTCGCTTCTCTCTTAAACCAGAGATACATCCCATCCGGACCTGGGGCCTTGGGATACTGTCATGTATTTTAGCATACTCAACACTTCCTCCGTCCATTCCTTAATGTTATACTTAACTTCCCTGATACATTTAATAATTTAACAGAGTCAGCTTAACCATGCATGCTGATGCAGCAGGCAGTGATGACAGCCAAAGGTATGCTGGCCTGTAAAGCGGGATGATTTTCTGTGTCAGAGTAAAGACGTCTTGCTGCAATTAAAGAGGGTCTTCATGAAGCCACACGTTAAGTATTTGATGTTCTCGTCTGAGGAAGAATATTCTTGCTGTTGAGGAAGACAAGCGAAAGTTCACCAGGCTGATTCCCATGTTGGCAGGACTCATATATAGCAAAAAACGAGATCGACTGGGCTTGTACTAACTGGAACTTAGTAGAATGAGGAGGGATCTCATTGAAACATATAACATGCCGATGATACTGAGCAGGTCGCGGAGGTCCAGGACGATGTACCATGGATTAGGAATAAGGGATATTCCATTAAATGTCTATACGAGGAAGATTTTCTTCACTTAGAGTTTTCCGAATCTGTGGAATTCTCTCCTCCAGGAAGCTGGTGATTGAATATTGTCGGGGGGAGGGGGATTGTGTATGTTTGCTCAAGTGGGTACATCCACATACTGAATCAGAATTTTTCTTGTACACACTCAACAAATTTCTTTTTTAAATTCCTGTCTAACTCTGTGTATTCTCCCTTCAGAATCTCAACCTGTTCCCTTCCAATATCATTTTTGCCAATGAGGACAATTGCCTCATGCTGGTCTGTCTCCCCCTTGAGAATATTCTGCATCCTGAGACATTCTTTTTCCTGGTACCAGGAAAACCACACACAATTCTGATTTTTCGCTGCTGGCCACAGAAACGTCTGTCTGTGCCTCGGACTCGGGAATCGCTTAACACAATTGGTCTCTTGAAACCCGACGTGACCCTCGTTGCATTAGAGTCAGTCTCAATCCCAGAAACTTGGCTGTTCGTGCTACGTTTCCCTGAGAATCAATTAACCCCCACATTTTTCAAACAGCATACTTGTTTGAACTGAGTATAGCAACAGAAGGATTCTGCACTGGCTGCCTAACTCTCTTACTTTCCTGGAGTTAACCCATCAATGTGACCGTATCTGAGACTTCCCCCGTTCTTATAACTGCCATCCATCACATAACATTGCTGTTGCGAATTCCTCATTGCTTCTAATTGTCTCTCCAACCGATCCATTCGATATGATAAGATTCGCAACCAACAGCATTTATTGCAGATATAATCCGCAGTAACCCTCAAACTCTCTTTCGCCTCACACATCTGACGAGAAGCGCAAGTCACTCTACAAAAGGCCTTTTTTGCTCCATCACAACCTACTGACCCAGAAAAAATCACGGTCTTATTCCTCAAAAAAAAACATTGCCCCAGTTTAAATTAATAGTTATGGCTTATATTTTTAGTTTAATCAAGAGACATATCGCAACAAAAACATATAATCAAGAAAGAACCCAGCGTACTCACTACTACAAACTTTCTGTAGATCTCACTTAAAATTAATACACTTACCTGATTCTGTGCTGTGAACCTCACCCAAACAGTTCCTCCAAGATCAGTTGTGAATTTCGCTGTTTGTTAATTTTCCCAGATGCACTCCAAAGTCCAGCGATACATGAAGTTAAACAGCAAAGGCAGTAACTGTGCAGGTCACTGTCAGTTACTTTCTCTCTCTCTCTCCTGCACTGACCTCACCATATGCTTCCTTTGCGTGTCCTTCCCTCTTTTAAAACCGCTGTTGCTTTGACTGTTTTTTTTCCAAAGTTCCAAAACAGTGAAACAGCATATAAAACTGTAATTGCTGCTCCTGGAATTCGAGGAAAATAACCTCCAACACCTAAAGTACCTCACTAAAGGAGCAGCTGTTACAGCCAGAATTTTTTCCGTCCTTCATCTTGGATAACCCAGAATCCTCAATAATAGATCATGATGATATTTTACCCATAGCGAACGTTTCTGAGACAAGAGGGCATTAGTTCAAAGTGAATTGTCATTGGTTTATGAAGTTCTGAAAATGTTTCATTCATCAAGGGAAGCAGAAATATTGACAGTGCTGCCTGAGATGGTGGTGGAGCCGGGTACTCTCGCAATGTTTGAGAAGAATGTGAATGTGCACATGGAATGCGAGGGCATGGTACACTGTGGACCAAGTGCAAGTAAAAGTGGTTAGTGTCATTTGATTACTCTTGGTGAGTGGAGATATGCCACGACAAAGAATCCCTTTCGATTCTGTATGAATGAATGCCTCTCTATGACACTAACATAGGCAGTGATGATTCATTGCAATTTACTGACAGTTTATTCAGTTTGTTTAGAAACAGCAAATCATTTCCAATGCATTCAATAATTAGATTTTAAAAATGCAAACCAGCCAACAGAGGCGAGTTTCCTGATATCAGAAGCAAACAATGTCTCGGTGCAAAATATTTCATTTTTTTTAAAATGACACGTGTAATGTCCTCATCTCTAAGTGAGGTATGTGCATTTCTTTATTTAATCTTCCTCTCCCTTCTGATTGGTGTTCGATCTTCTTGGTGAATGCTGTTCAATGAAGACATCTCCCTGAGAATCTAGAGATACCTTCCCAGAAAAACAGAATTCTGCTGCCTGGTAACTAATCCATTATTAGTGTCAATTCAAACTGCCCAGCACGCAATTCATACAGCCCCTGTGCAGTTACGAAAATGCAGCATCTGTCTCGCAAACTTTAGCCGCTGCATCGCATTTGCAGCATGGATTTGGCTTCCAAAATATTCTTCTATCCTAGTGTGGTTATTCCAGAATTGTACTCGGTGAGTTCTTGTGTGTTTCCCCCAAGTCTATTATCCTGATCACTCCTGTCTTAGTCGTAAACGAATGGAGCTCTCTTTTATCAAATAACGTGTTATTTTCTGTATCGATCAATTGCCTGAAATCATATCGAAAACAGTCCTGAGCAAGGCAGTCATGATCAATATCCTCCTAACCTGCCTTCGTCTAGGCAGCAATGTCAAATCCATTTTCCGTCCATTTATATTAAAAAGAAGCAATTTAGAACAGGCTCTGTTTGACACCAAATGGATTCGTGATGGTAGTTTTGGACTTCACAAAGTAATTTTGGACTTTGAACGTTGGTGCCTTTATTCAGAATGCTGTAGTCATAGCTATCTCACAAAAATATTCATGAGAGCATCATTGGCGAGATCAACATTGATTCCGCTTAACAGACTGCAGTTAGGTGTAACTCACATTGTTGTGTGTCCATCGTCGCACAGAGGCCAAACTGGTGGTGTCCTTCAGTCAATGACATGAGTGAACCAGACATTCGATTCATCGTCCTCAATAAAATGACAGCTCCAGATTTCGTCTCAATTCAACGTAAATTTTACCATGGGATGATTCAATTTAGGTCTGCAGAACAGTTCCACATTGTCACTCAATTACAGTACCACTGCATCATCGCTTCCCTTTGGATGAAGGCGCAATGAAATCTCATGCTGAATCGTAAAGACGAGGAATATTTTGTATTTAAAAACCACAATATTTAGCAGTTTCACACGTTACAGTAGAGAAACAGCCCTTCCTCACTACAGTCTTGGTTAGGACTTTTTTTGGATGAACACTGCTCGATTGCAATCATACAACGTTAGGTCAAGGATGCAGTAGGCAATTTTTATGTCAAAGGCCAAGGGGCCGGTATTCATGTTCTGCACATCGCGACCAATTCACTCAGCAGCACGCGTCTCTCCAGCAAGATTCCAACGTGTCAACACAGGTCTGAGAGGGACATTCACATTCTCCGGAGCTGAAATCACTCGGATAATGAATAGCAATTCACGAAAGTGTGATGTGATGACCCCCGGCAAGACAAAAATGGCAAGTAAAAACATAATGAATTTGAGGACCCCGGGATCAAAAAAGGCAAGATATAACTTTTATGCACATGTCTTGTGATTTCTGAATATGGCTGGTCAGGGAGCGTTAGTGGTTATGAATGCCTGTGTGATACGTGCTTTTCGTAGCCGAGGCATATACTTTACGAGTGTGCAGGTTATGAAGAGAACTGTATAACATTGATTTGGTTAAGTCACACACTTACAGTTTTACTTACAATTCCGGAATGCACACAAATTGTCACACTAGAAATGGGGCAGAGAGGAGATTTACGATTATATTAACTCGCCTGGCGAATTTCAGTTATGATGAGAGACCGAACAGACTGGATTCGTTATCGTGAAATAAGAGGAGTTTGAGAGAGCACAAGATTGGAATGTATACAATAATGAGGAGGAGATAGGAAGAAGACTTTCCCCTTCCTGGTGGGATCAGTGGCATGATTGGTGATTTTAGGTAATGGGCAGCAGGATCAATGTGTCCGTGAGGACCAGTGTTTTCATTGAGGTGCTCGTGGAATATGAAGCGCACTCTCCATGGAAGTGGGAGAAACAGAAACACTCAACAATTTCAGTAAGTATTCATCTGTGCAGCCACGATGCCAAAGCGATTGGCAAAGGGCTGGGGAACAGGAACAGAGTTTTGATCTGATTGCATTTGATTGTTGCAATCTAATGTGTAGAAGCTTTTTCTTTGTCCAATGCAATCGAGCTCAGAGACTCTCTGACGCTCCTGCCAACATTTAACAATAATGTCATAAGGACGCCTTATTAAGCTACTGTGAAAAGACCTTGCTGACTCCGCAGAGAGGATGGGACGTTCGTGGCTTATCCTGGAGGCATCCGCACAATTGCGATTGAATCTTGTTCCGTCCTCAACTCCTGGAGATCGTTCTAAATATCAACTACCTATTGTTCAGCAATTAACCATGCAGAGCGCAGCGATCACAAAAATCCATCCATTTCCCTCTTGCTTTCTGACCACAATTCAAACAAAGACAGAATTTTAACATTAGCCTCCGTCAATCAAATTAGAAGCCATACATTCAGATGCTGGCCACTCAGTCTTTCGAGCCTGTTACGTCCTTCAACGGATTGTCTGATAAACCTCAAATCACTTCTCTAATTTATCTCAATACCACATGATTCCCTTTTTGGAGTAATGATCTGTATTTCACAGCTTTGAAGACAGTTAATGATGAAACCTCAATAGTTATCTGCAGCTGAACATTCCACATATATTCCCAAATTCAGAGAGATTAAATTCTTCATCATCTGTCTAAACTCGATGGTTCGTACTCTTAAATTATGCCACCTGGTTCCACACTATCCCACAAGGAGAAACAAAGCCTCTTCATCTCCATTAGTAAACACTCTCTTGAGTGATTCAACAGTGACAACTCTCAGTTTTCTATATTCCAAAAGCAAATGGCACAATCATCTCAATATATGCTCATAATATCGTCCAATCATTCCCCGGATTAGCCCAGTAGAAATTCTCTGGACTGCCTCCGATGCCAGTATACTTGTTTCTTTCAAGACTGGATTGAAACTAATACTGGTCTCAGTATTCCAGCTGTGATTGAACTCGTGCCTGTATTGTTCCAGCAAAACATCCCTACACTCATGCACCATTGCATCTGAAATAAAGGCCAACATTTATTTACCTAAACAATTACCCACTCAATGAAAGCAGTTCAGAGACAAAAAATATGTTGCCTCCTTGAGCTCCAAACGATGGGATGTACTCTCCAGAGTTTTTTGCTCAGAGTTTCCACCTTCAGACCGAGGCAGGTGTGCTTCTCACTGTGCCAGTTCCTATCGTTCCTGCAGCTACGCATTGAAAACTTAATGGTATCTCCATCGCTCTGTACAACTGGTGAGCTATTTTGCAAATGACCTTAATGCTTTCCTGGATATCAGGGAGGAATCGAAAATGATAGCCGTTGATTGGACAGAAGAATAGTTCGTGGCTTAGAAAATTATATCCTAAGGTAACAAGCCTTGTCTAACAAAAAAGTACCATCCAAAAAGTTGTCTTGTGCCAGATTCTAGGGCACAACATTTCTTTTGTGCTCAAGCACTGTGTTTCGCGCTGTATGCAAATTGCCATTCCCCAAGGTTGGAATCTCACATGTGGTCTACTGAAATTCTGATCTCATTGGAATATTTTCTCTCATGTATTAATGCAGCAGTAGTCCCATAGCCTCGCATAGACAAGAGCGCTGATTGACCTTCATCGACTCCTGAGTTAGCAAAGTCTTAATTTTAAAACACTCTTACTTTTTTCTGGACTCACTCCATGATTTGCCTCCCTCCCAGTCTTTGGATTCTTTTCAAGCAAAACGCCATTCTCCCACGACCCTTCGTGATCTCTGATTTGTCGAAATCTCCATCTTTTCCCCACCTCTGCTTGATTTGAAACTTACCACCATTGAGCTGCAGGAACGTTGGAATTCCGTCCAAACCTCTGACAATCACTTCCCACCGTAAAGCAGATCTATTTGACTAGACTGAGTTGAGATCATGTTCGTGTGTCATATTTTGATTTGACGTGGCACTGTAGAGGATACTTGAAATTATTCATGAGGCTAAGGACAGGACATAAATCGGCATTCACAAAAGGGGACACAGAAGTGTCATTTCTCCTCTTCCCCTCATTTGGCTAAAATGCAAGAAATCCAATAATGAAAAAAATGAGCATTTCTGGGGTACCAGGATAACTGAATGACAATCCAAGCAACATGTGGATACATGTTTGACTGGTAAATCTCAATTTTGGTCCACCAACGAACTGGGAGTGGGTTGCAGTGTTAGACTTTTGAGGTATCCAGAAAAAGATTGTCAAATGTCGATGTTTTTTTTTAGTTTCGTCAGCTGTTATACCTGATTCTCATCTCCCTCACAATACCTTTTAATTTTGCAAATTAGATTTTGACTCAGTGGTGTGGGATTTTCGAGATCACTCCAGATGTTGGCAAAATGCCTCTCAGCAGGTCTGATTCACCGGTGAGCTTTACTTTCAACGGGAGACTCTCAGGGTCAAGTATCATTTTTTCGATCAACTTGAAGCATTTTAAAATCTCATTGGCTGCCCATTTTCGGACAAGATTAAAACTTCTGGAACAAAAGTCCAGTGCACTCCAGCCACCTCTCACCTCAGAGCGCAGAAAAAAGTGTTTTGAATCAACATGTTTATTCACACTTCACTCACTCCACGAATCTTCCTCTCAACATTACGTTCATTGTTTTTTTACTTCCAGCCATATTAATTCAGTTTCGAACCATAGTCTCGTTTGGAGATGAGGAAGGAGAAGACAAAGAGATGTTGCTGAGTGTGTTTGAGGCGCGAACAGGTGAATGCTGGGATGAAGGAAAACCTTTAATTATGTCGACATAATTGACCCATGTCAGCAATAGATTCACTATTTGCAAATTCACTTGTGTAAATACTCTGGGATGTTGATTGTCAGTCCTTGGATATTTGTCTGTAGAAGCACGGTGGCTCAGCGATTTCATTAACATTCTCTTCTATCAATTATTTCAAGCCAAGTTCTCTTCTAAGTCGCACTTACTCTAGTTTATTCTTCTTACTAAACGCCAGTTTTACATCATTTCCAGTAGGGGTATTTGCATATGACGTCTGAAGTGAAACATGAGTATAATTCGTCAGTCATCTCTTTGCTCCCCATTACACATATTCCCGTTTCTGAATCGGAACCAATACCTCATAAAACTGAAACCATAACGGACAAACCATCTTTTCGGCCAGTGATGTACCTCAGTGTTTTCTACTTTATTGATAATGCACTCTTAGTAATCTTGAGATCCCTACCTTTGCAGTCCTAAATTCAGTTTGCTTCCTGCATTTTTGATCTCGTTATTTCCTCCTGTCATTTTTTCCCAATGTGTAACCTGACCTATGGCTTTTCACCTTCTACTTTTAAGATGCGCTATAACGGTTCTGAGGCATTCATAAGTCAAACATCGGGGAGGCATCATCGTATTCTTGATTCTCGTTTGCGCCGATCCATCCTCCTCGTAATTGTTTGAACATTGCCTTTCAACTTATTTTGGATCATTTGTGGGCGGCACGGTGGCACAGTGGTTAGCACTGCTGCCTCACAGCGCCAGAGACCCGGGTTCAATACCCGCCTCAGGCGACTGACTGTGTGGAGTTTGCACGTTCTCCCCGTGTCTGCGTGGGTTTCCTCCGGGTGCTCCGGTTTCCTCCCACAGTCCAAAGATGTGCAGGTCAGGTGAATTGGCCATGCTAAATTGCCCGTAGTGTTAGGTAAGGGGTAAATGTAGGGGTATGGGTGGGTTGCGCTTCGGCGGGGCGGTGTGGACTTGTTGGGCCGAAGGGCCTGTTTCCACACTGTAAGTAATCTAATCTAATCTAATCTAATCTAATTCCCTTAGCAACACACACATCAGGGTGCAACGAAATTGGTTTTCGCTGCTTAATCCAAGAGAACATCTCTCTCAACACTACCTGAAGATGTATATCTTTTCTCAAGAAAATGCCCACGGGGGAGTCTCGCATGGCCTTTTTAGTCTTCTATCTCTACCAACAATACCTTTTCTGCTTGTGGAGTCTTAACCTGCGATGTGGCCATCTCGCTGCCTTGCTTTCTGCATTTCGCCCAGCTTCACAGTTGTTCTACAGTGACTTCAGACATTGCTCCAGTTACACAATCTGTACTTCCAGCAGTTACAACTGGAGACATTTCCTGCTCACAGCCTTGCCCGAGGCAGTGGAAATATTCCCGGCTTAGTCCGTATTCCTGCAGGAGCACACCACTGATTGTTGCTCTTCTGCCTGACTGACCCCGGTATCTTGTACGTTTTAGAAGATACTAACTATCGGATTCTCTGGTTCTTTGGGCAAAAATCAAGGGAATTTGGCAAAATTACACTTAATATTCCGTGATCTTTACTGTCACTTTTCATTTCGTTAACATGCAAGTTATGAAATGCGAGATGTTGTCGACACTGTAGTGCAGGCGGAGGCCATTTCGACAATCATGCCTGCAACAAGTTTTCAAAATACATACTTTTTTCATACCAATCTCCTGTTCCTCCCTACAGACATGCATTACCTGTTCTTTACAACAGTAGTGTACATACACATTCTTCACTGTGATGATGACTGTTTTTACTTGGTGTGTGAATTTCTTTAATTTTGCTTAGTTTTGAATGTCTTCACAATTAAACATAGATTAAAAATGTGTGTTCAATGCCCATGTTAATTTCTCCATTCTCATTGCTAATTCCGCACGTTCACCACTCATAATTGAATACTTTCTGTGTACTTTCTTCCTTTTCTCTACCCTCGTGGAAGGTGAAATCATGTGCTTTGGAAACACTTCTGGATAATTTACTTTTCCACTCCTTTTTCCCATTTTGTAAAAGATCATTCATTGCTGATTTTTAAAACTTATTCATGCCAATACATTTTACCATATTGGTCACAACGTTGTTCGCTTTGATACAATCCTTAAATTTTATGTTTAGTCATAGAAGGTAGAACATAGAACATTACAGCACAGTGCAGGCCTTTCTCTCTCGATGTGGCGCCGACCTGTGAAACCAATCTAAAACCCATCTCACCGGCACAATTCGATTCTCATCCATATGCCAATCCTATGACCATTTAAATGCCCTTAAATTTGGCGAGTCGACTACTGTTGCAGGCAGTGCATTCCACTCTCCTACTCCTCTCTGAGTCAAGTACGTCTGATATCCATCCTATATCTAGCACCCCTCAACTTAAACCTATGTCCCTTAGTGCGAGCAATCGCTCTTCAAGGAAAAGCGTTCTGGATGATGCATCCTTTTCATTAGAGAATCTCTCGGTGAAATGTATGCCGTTTCAGAGACCTAAAAGCCTCCTTAAACGTCTAGTACTGCTTCTTTACCGAGATGAGATTTCATTTCGTTTTTAATTCCCCCCGTCGACAGGACTGAACCATGCTTTCATGGGTTTATGTGTGTGCTATGCAAATTCCAGGAACAAGATTCAAATCAAAGTGTCCCACATAAACAAAAACTGATGATATTTCATCATGTCACAATCACTGTTGATTCGACAATATGGAGGCAAACCAGCTTCCCTATTTATCTTTGTTATGCTTAAATTCATACACACAAATGCACACATGCATGAGGATGCACACTCTTGAGCAAGTGTACAGATAAACGAGTGCAGAAATAGAAATAGCCGCGGCAAAATAAAGAGGCAAAATCGTAAGTTCCAATATTTGAATGGAAGTCACCAGCGAATGTGGTTGCAGGATTGATTTCTTATAGTGCAATTCTTTAATCGTTTTCAAAATTTGATACATTTCAATATTACAGCAAAGGGATAATTGACAAAATTCTTGAAATGTTCTCTGAACTTGGTTTGTGTCAAGACATATATTGCAGTGTTTGTACAACAACTGAGCAGCTGGAGCATGTAGCCCAGTTCCCTTACAAAACCTGGCAGCTTCTTAGACAGGTATCTCAGATAAAACAGTCGTCTATTTATGGAAAACACCATTGATACGAACCAGAACAGAATAATATTGATTGACAAAAGGAACAACAAAATTATTGAATTCCTTCGATTGTTCATCTCTGTGTCTCTGGTGGTCTTTCTGTTCCTTTGGTGATGGAGCCTCCTTCGGGATCTGCTGGCCACGATAATATGCTTGACCGTTAAACCATTGAGAAGCAGAATGAGTATAAAAGCAACTCCTGGGGTGAGTAGATAATGAAATAATTCAATTGCGCCCCACAATGAAGAATACCTGATACGTCGTGGCAGCCAGCAGAACCAGGGTCCACCCATCTGACTATACTGACCTGTATACATAAAATACCAAGAAATGTTCTTCAAACAACTCATTCCAGTCACAGTTCCCAGAACCACTGACGGTGTTTTCACGCGGCAGTATTCATTTTTCACTTTTGGGCAACAAATATTCACGAATCGATCAAAGGTGAAAGTAACTGTGAACCAGACAGAACAGTCAGTGGCGGCATGGAGCAGGACAGCGTGGATGTTACAAACAGGAACGTTTTCTAAGAAATGGTGCTCTACCTTATAGAGGAATAGAATGCGTCGCAGGATTAGATCAGTAATGACGATGAGTAAATCCGCCATTGCCATAGCCATCAGGTAGTGAGTGACGCCTTGGGAGAGATCACAGTTTTTCCGGGAGAGAATTATGATGGTTATTACGTTAGCTGAGGAACATAAACAGTGAAGTTATTGGTTCTGCTCGGATCAAAGAGATCAGATTTCCATGCTACTTAATGTGACATACAAATAGGATACTGTTATATTGTTCTACCAAATGTTTATCACAGTATTGGGGTTTTCTGTTGCAGCTCGTAGTTGACCTCACATAATTTGATTACAAATGAAAATGTGGGATAAGGTAAATCGAGTGGTTTTCGTCATGTATGCATGTTATAATGACTGCATGTTATAATGCATGTTGCTGAAATTGGTAAATCCCACAGAAAATAGGTGTGATGTTGTTAAAGTCACTCGAAGTCACGTCAGTCGGATATGATGTCCGCACTTTGATCATGATGATTTTTCTTGGGTAGTTTGATTTTGCCAGTGTTGTCCTTTCCCTTAGAATTCCTGAGTACCCATGTGTAATTGTGAATAATCCATCCTGGATTATGAAGACTGAATAGGAATCAACGACTCAGTATTGGAGTGTTGGAAACGGACATAGTCACTTTTTCTGAACTGTCCTCATGCAGAGATGGTAGCGACTGCGTGCAGGCTCTAAATGGGCAATTGCTCACTTTTGGAGGTAAAAACAATGACTGCAGATGCTGGAAACCAGATTCTGGATCAGTGGTGCTGGAAGAGCACAGCAATTCAGGCAGCATCCGAAAGGCTTCGAAATCGACGTTTCGGGCAAAAGCCCTTCATCAGGAATTGCTCACTTTTGTTTACTCACAGAATATTCTCTACCTACTTGGACCAGTGCCGCTCTGACATCATTCTACGACCTGACATCATCATGCCAATGTAGTGCACTCAACAAAAACCCAGCTGACAACTTTAAAAATCAATCACACTATCAACAATATGCACTGCTGCAAATCAATGACCACGACCTGGATAATGCAATGGCGCCAAAGGGAATGTTTGGGTATCTGTGACCAGAAGGAAAGAGTGTAGATTCACTTTGACAACTGATTTAAATGCATGGCGATTACAATAATGTGTCAGTATTTACTCAATAAGAGAAATGAGATAGCGACATTTAAATTACCGACAGCGGGAATCAGAGACTCGTCAGGCTGACCAGAGGAAACAATTGAATGTCAAGCACGGTAATATATTTGTTCAGAGTTTGTCAATAATAAACCGCGGAATCATCAGATGCAGCAATGTTAGCACAGTAACGCCAGGGTGGATACAAATTGGAAAGACTTACCAAGGAGACCAACAATAGCGAGAATAGGATAATAAACCAGTTGAATGTATTGAAGGGCTCTTTCAATGCGACGTATTAGACTCAATTGGTCAAATTGTACAGACGAGTGACTCATTCCAAAGACAACCCTTGCAATTGTTGTGCCGTTCCAGTCTATGTTTCTCACTTTCCATGTCTTTGCATCACCGTACCAAGTCGCTGTTCCCCCATTCCAAGCTGTTGTTGTACTATTCCAACTCAGTGTCCTTGGATCGCAGTCCATTGCTGGGTCTCTGCAGTTGACTGTAGTTAGATTTAAATTCATTTTTTCATCGTTGTGATATATTGTTCAAATAGTGATCTGGGTACTTGCATTGCTCATCTCTGTTCGTGTTGGGTGTGCTGCTCTCACTGACAGTGTCGCAAACATATCGAAGGATGGCCTTATTATTCCAGAAGGGCAGACTCCGGTTGCACAATTACGGTCCGTGGAGACTGACATTCATGAGACCGATTACATGAAACGATTCATTTAACTCATTTCACTCCATAATTCCCTCTCCCAGAATGAAGGGATTTACTTCCTAGTATACTGAGAACAGAATAATACAATTAGGGAAATTCTGGCTGTAAGAGGAGACTGGAACTAGAGGCTGAAGCAACGCATGTGTTTAGTTCTGTGCAAGAAATAGAAAGAATAGGTCTTGAATCGACACGGTAGTCCACAAGCTGGAAGGTACGTCCTAAGTCGCCATAGCCAGACATGATGAAAAGAAGGTGTGATCAGTACTTCAATGAATATGGATATATCGGGTGTTTCATCCTGTGCAGATCACCCCACCCCACACGTGACGAATATTCTCTGATATTCCAGATAACCGTAGGAAACAGTCATGTTAACCTCGGTGGAAGTATATACTTTCCTGCCAAGGTTACCAGAACTGTGCATAATACTCAAGGCACAGTCTCACCATTGTTCTCTGCCAATGAAACATCAAGACTTCTTTGATCCGGTGCTCAAATTCTCTTGTGATGAATAAAGACAGAATATTGGCTTTCCCACCTTCTTCCCAAACTGCTGCCTCACAGCGCCAGTGACCTGGCTTCGATTCCAGCCTCGGCCAACAGACGGTGTGGAGATGGCACATTCTCCACGTGTCTGCGTGGATTCCCTCTGGTTGCTCCTCCCAGAAGCCAAATGTAGGCGGTTTAGGTGAATTGCATTGCAAAATTGTCCATATTGTTCAAGGGGTCTGTAGGTTATGTGCATTAGTCAGGGGTAAATGCAGAGTAGCAGTAGCGGAGAATGTGTCTGGATGGATTACTCTTCAGAGAGTCGGTGACGGCATTTCGCCCCAAATGTCCTGTTTCCACAGTGAAGGATTGCATGACATATCTTAGTCACAGACCATGAGGGCCGCACGGGTGTCTTTAGCCACTGGTGATTTCCAAATATTTGGTTTCATTGGTATTAACAACTTCGATACCAACGTGAGGCGTTACTTGATTGATTACATGTTTTTTGTGAGTGTTTATCTGTTTACTATCGTGGTTATTCACCGAAGAATATTCAGCAGTTCTGCAAATTTTCTTTAAATACTTCTCAGTTATCTGTGAATTGTGTTGTTTGTTATTTTAGGGAATTTTAACTTCGCAAATATTGACTGGGCTGCTGGAGTGTTATTGGCTTGAACGGAGAGGAAATAGTTCAGAACATAAGAAAATAACAACATAAGAAATAGGAGTAGGCGTCGGCAATCTGGCCATTCGAGCCCATTCTGCAGTTCAACAAGATCAGGGCTGCTCTTATCGGGTGTCAGAACCAGTTACCACCCTCTCACCATAACCCTTAATTCCTTGACGTTAAAAAAAACTATCCTATCATTTAAAAAAAAACTTTCAATGGGGAAGCCTCAACCACATCATTGTGCATGCATGTCCACAGTTTAACAATCCTCTGGGTGACGATGTTCCTTCTCAATCCGGTCCAAAATCTAGTTCCCTTATTTTGAGGCTGTGCCATCTTGTCCATTCTTTTATGCACCATTAAAAACATATTCTCTGTTTCCATACTATGTAAACAATGGCTTCACTGTTTTAAATGTTTGTTAAGGAGCCCACCTCACTGTTCTAAACTCCAATGAACATAATTCCAATCCAGGCAGAAGTGGGTACTGCAGATGCTGGAGATTAGAGTCAGTATTCCAGTGGTGCTGGAAAAGCACAGCAGAACATACAGCATTCGAGAAGCAGGAGAATTGACGCTTTGAGCATAAGCCCTTCGTTAAGAATGACTTGATCAAGAGCATATGTCTGAATGGTCGATTCTCCTTCTCCAAGGATGCTGCCTGACACGCTGTGCTTTCATAGTACGACGTTCTCGACTCTGATCTCCAGAATCTGCAGTCCTCACTTTCTCCTATTGAACCTGCAGACCCACCTTCTATGGATCGTGGAAAAGGACACCCAGGTCACTCTTCACAGCAAAATGTGTACCAGAAAATGTTTTGTCCGAACGTGTTATTAAATCTAAGAAGAATCCAGGGTAATACAGACCAATGAGCCGAACATCTGTTGTGGACAATTGTTGGAAAGAAATCTGAATAATCGGATTTTCGGTACAGTGGTATGTCATAAGGATCAGTGCCTGCCCCACTGCTTTACATCACGTGTATAAATAATTAGGATGTGAACATACGAGACATGATTACTAAGCTTGCAGATGACACCAATACTGGATTTATAGCTGACAGGAAGGAAGTTTACCTCAGAGTACAACGGGATTTCGATCAAATCTGCCAGTGCATGAGTATTGGCAGGTGGATTTTAATTTAGATAAACGTGAGATGCTGCACTTTGAAAAGGCAAATCAGGGCAAGACTTATACAGAAAGGTGAATGTACTGATTCGTATTGCCAAATAAAGAGAGGATGGAGTGCAGTTTCAGATTTCCTTGAAGTTGTAGTCGCAGTTGGATGGGATTGTGAAGAATGCCTTTGGTATGGTTGCCTTTACTGATCAGTTCAATCAATGGAACAGGTCACGTTTCAGTAATGTACAGAACATTAGTCAGGCCACTTGTAGAAAAATGCGTGCAATTATTGTCTCCCTGTTAAATGAAAGTATTTGCAAACTTTAAAAGAAAAAAATTAAATGGGCTTTGCCAGCGAGAAAGAGTTTAGGCTTTTGGTAGAAACCCCTAAGGTTGCATTTATTTTCAGCAAGCAGGGTTACTTGATCCATGGCTGTAAACGTATGATAGGCATGAATAGCCAAGGTCTTTTCTCTAGTGTTAGGGGAGTCCAATACCAGATAGTTAAGAGTTAAGGGGAGTTGGGAAAGATTTAATAGGCACCGAAGTGGCAACGTTTCCTACAGAGGGTGCTGGTGCATTGAATGAGCTGCCAGAAGAAGTGATGAAGGCTGCGAACTTGCAACATTTATAAGGAATTTGAATGGGTATATGAAGAGGAAGTGGTCAGAGGGATATGGAGTAAATGTTGACAAATGTAAATAGATATATTTCAGATATTTCTTCGGCATGTACGAGTTGGACATAAGAGTATGTATCCATGCTGTGCAGCGCAATGAATCCAGACAGCAAAAGGACATTACTTAAGTGACGGACAAGAAAACTCAGCTAAAATTTGGGATAATGTCAACGGTTCCATTCAAACAATTTTTAACCCAGTTTCAGAAACCATGCATCAGAGAAATGAAGTCAAAGGAATTTACACACCTTATTTCCACTCCTGACCGTTCAACGTTATTGACACCTTTGAAGTTATTTCCCATCAATAATGGAGGGAACCTAAGTAGAGATTTTGCTGAAATTCACGTCGAAGAAGAATGGGTGCTCAAATTGTCATGTTTCTGGACCAACAGATTTCCAAATCTAACTCTTGTGGTTTCACGCTGAATCTTTCCGACAATGTAACGATGCTCTTCATCGCCCGAGCAGCCTTCCAGGGGAAAGGCGAAACTTGTTTCCAAGCCGAACTTCTATATTCTATGAACTGAATGGAAATCCAATGTCAGATGTTGTTGCATGAAAGGGTTTGTGATCACCAGCACTATTAATCGCCTGTCGGGAATCTTTTAGCAGTTTATTAGGTTTGTTCCACAAAAACTGTTCAGCCCGTTTACAGGAACGAAGCACGTAACGAAATGATAAAAGCTTGCCAATTCGGATTATTATATTGACACCAAAGGACGATCATGCTCTCGGTACGTTTTCTTTTAAGTCTCTTTAAATTAGTGGGAACAGTATCCTGTTGTCCACTTGAGGAATTAGCGAACATTTCCCTCTATCTCCATCCTCTCCTCCTGCTCTATCTTCCATCTGTCTGGTGGAGAACTATTCCAGTATCCCTGACCGAAAAAAATAACCCCCTCCACCTCGAGATGACCCTAGTTTTGGTTCATGTTCAGATGCACCAGAGTCGATTTGAATTGGCTATCGTGAAGTATCTCAAGCATGCAGTCTGCTTTCTAACCTCTGCTGCCCTCTGTTTAGAACACATTTGCATTCGCCAAATCCCTTGCCTTCTGTATCTTTATTTCAGCACGGAATTGATCTCATCTTTGTTGGCTTCCCAAAGCACTTCCTGCTCTGATTACTCCGCGCTGATCATGGAAATTATTTTAATATATTTCGAACAGCCGTTATTTTCTCTGTTTCAGACAATTCACTGAACGTTTTCGAAAAACCATTGCCAGAGAATATCTTCTTCTGATGTCAAATGTTACTTTTACCGAACCGAAATCGTCGGAGGCTTACCTGATCTTTTTTCTAAGGCGAAAGTGAGGTCTGCGGATGCTGGAGATCAGAGTCAAGATGAGAGTGGTGCTGAGAAAGCAAAGCAGGTCAGGCAGCATCCGAGGAGCAGGAAAATCGACGTTTCGGGCAAAAGCCTTTCATCAGGAATGAATCAGGGAGCCTCCGTGGTGGAGAGAAAATGGGAGGGAAGTGGTGCTGGGGCGAACGTAGGGAAGGATATAATATGTGGGTGGAGGTGTAGTTGAAAGTGATAGGTCGGTGATGAGGGTGGAGTGGATAGGTGGAAAGGATGATTGCAAGGTAGGACAGGTGATGAGGATGGTGCTGAGCTGTCAGCTTCGAACTGGAGTAAAGTGGGGGGACGGGAAATGAGGAAATTGGTGAAATCCACACTTATGCCCTGTGGTTGAAGAGTTCAGAAGCAGAAGATGAGGCGTTCTTCTTCCAGGTGTCTGAAGGTGAGTGAGTGGCGGTAGAGTAGGCCCAGGAGCTACATGTCGTCAGCAGATTGGGAGGGGGAGTTGAAATGTTTTGCCACAGGGTGTTCGGAGATGTTCCATCAAGCACTCTGCGAGAAGGCGTCCACTCTCACCAATGTAAAGAAGATCGCATCAAGTGCAACAGATGCAATAAATGAAATTGGTAGGTGTGTAAGTGAAGTGCTGATGGATGTGGAAGTCTCCTTAGCGGCCTTGGATGGAGGTGAGGGAGGAGGTGTGAGCGCAGGATTTTCAATTTCTGCGGTGGTTGGGAAGATGACAGGAGTGTATGATAGGTTGTTGAGGGCCGTGGACCTGACCAGGTAGTCACGGAGAGAACGTTCTTTGCAGAAAGTGGATAAGGGTGGGGAGGGAAATATATTCCTGGTGTTGGGTCTGTTCGTAGGTGACGGAAATGTCGGTGGATAATGTGGATTATGCAGAGGTTAGTAGTGTGGAAAGTGATGACGGGGGGTTTCTGTCCTTGTTGCCATTGGAGTTTTGGGGTTTGAGCGGATGAGTGGGAAGTGGATGAGATATGTTGGAGGCCATATTCAACCATTCCCTTCCCAAGTTCTGGGAAGTAATACCACTTTCGCAATGTCAGGGGAAAAGTCATAAACAGACAACACCAGGTTGTATTCCAACAGGTTGATTTGGAAGTACTGCTGCTCCTTCGTCAGTTAGCTGGATGGTCAGAACGCTTTCTAATGAGCAGGCTCTCTCAGTTATAAACGCACACACTCCCCACACTCAATGTTTCTCTCTTACTCACACTCAATCACATGCATATATAAGTCAAGGTAAAATTGCACTTGCACGTTTACATTTGGAGAGGGGTACATTCTGTTCAGACAAGCACTATCTGTCGGCAGTCAGTCAATGTCAAATTTTATAAATTTCTAATTTGAAAGTACAACCGGTCTGAGTCAAGTTTGGAACTCAGACAGACTCTAAATGCAACAATTTAAATATATTGTCTGAGCTGAGATGGCGACTTTAAAAATAACCCGAATTTATCTTGGGACTGCATCGTGAAAGAAATGTTTGAATTTACATATTTAACAATCGAAAACAGAGTTCCCGTTCCAAGTGATTAAAACCCTAACAGCAATATAGGTTTGTGCAATGTGTTGCAACACCCGTATGACACTTTAGTCTTTTACCATATATTCTGAAAACTTGAATATTCAATTACACCTGTTGGACAATAACCTGGTATGTGTAATTTTGAACTTTATCCACCCCAGTCCAAAACCAGCACTTCCTCATTCTGACTCCGGTAAAGACACTATGTTGCCCATGTTGTTCTTCTTTTAAACGTGCTCCTGTCCTTATGGAGGCAGTATATTGGTGAAAGAAACAAACTTAGAAGATAGGAGGAGAGTTGGTCACTCAACTGATCTGACCTGCTCCGCCTTTCATTTTGCTCCTGACAGATTATTGACCTCAATGCCATAATGCCACCTTCCTGATATCAAGGAGAACTTCTGCCCACAGATAAAATTTGATTGCCTTCTTGCAAATACATCTTAATTTGGTCTCAACCACTTGTTGCGGTGGTAAACCCCTTCGGTCCGCCATTCTGTGCGTGCTCAAACGTCTCCTCATTCCAAAATTAATTGTTTGAATGATTTTGTTGAGAGGTGAGAGCAACAATCAGAGGGCTGCTGGGAAGGTGAGTGATGCTAAATAAAAAGCTTACCTCGGGCGTCGAACACGGTATTTGTCAAGAGGTGAAAGTGAGGACTGGAGGACTGTTGGGAACGTGAATGATACCGTTTTAAAAAACTCGGGCGCCGGGTCCTCCATTTGTTGGGAGGTGAGACGGAGGACCAGAGGGCTGCTGGGAAGGTGACTGAAACCGTTTAAAAGTTACCTCGGGCCTTAGAGCCTCCATTTGTCAAGGCGAGAGAAGGAGGACCAGAGGTCTGCTGGGTAAGCTAGTGAAACATATTTAAAATCTGACTTCGGGCATTGGAGCTTGCATTTGTCGAGCGGTGAGATCGGGGACCAGAGGGCTGGTTGGAAGTTGAGTGAAACCGTTTAACAAACAGACCTGTGACTTCGGGGCCTCCATTTGCCTAGAGGTGCGAGCGAGGATGAGAGGGCTCATGAGAAGGTGAGTGAAATTTTTAAAATATTTTTCTCGGGCCTCGGAACCTACATTTGTCTCGAGTTGAGAGCGAGGACCAGAGGTCTCTTGGGGAGGTAAGTGAAATTGTGTTATTAGGTAGCGGCTGAACCCAAGGTACGTCATGTGTCGTGTCTCCCACCCGCCCTCCTCCTCTCATGAAAAAAAGCTTTTGAGCTGATCAGGTAACGACATTCTATTTCTTTTTTTATTACTTTATCGAGTGATTTGCTGAAAACATTGCTTTTTCATACACGTGGGAGGCTTTATAAAAGAGCTTGCTTAGAGTTTCGAAGAAGTGTGTTCCTGGGAAATAAGCGATCGAAATGGCAAGATTTAGGAACCTTGGATGACAGGATAAATTGTGACTCTAACTAAAAGGAAACGGACGTGTACATAATGTCAAGGCTACAGAAGACAAACAAATCTTTGGAAGAATATCGGGAATGTAGGACCATTGAGAAATGAGAAATTAAGCGGGCTAAAATGATTCATGAGATATGTTCTGGAAATAGGGTTAAAGATAATCCCAAAGCATTTTTTTCATCTATAAGAAGCAAGAGGGTAACTAGAGAAAAGGTTAACCCACTCAAGGCCAAACCAGGAAAAACAGGCATGGAGTCAGAGAAAATGGGTGAGATCCTTACCGAGAACTTTTAATCGGTATTCACTGAGAAGAGGAACATTACGGAATTTGAGGTTAGGGATCGATCTGTGAGTGCTCTAGGTCATGCAGGCATCAGGAGGGAGGAGGTTTTGGGTGTATAGTATACAATTCCCCAGGTCAGGATGGGATCTGCCACAGGTCAGTGAGGTAAGAGAGAGAGGAAATAGCTGTGTTTTATAATATATCCTTGCAGCATCCTTGAACACGGATGCGACCAGGTGACAGGAAAATTGCTAATATTGTCCCCTTGTTTAAGAGAGAAGCAGTTATGCTCGAGGTATTCAGAGAGACCAGTGAGCCTGACGTCAATTTAAGCGAAAGTGAGGGACAAAACTATTGCATTTGGAAGAAAATGAGCTATTCAGTAATGGGCAGCATAGATTTGTGCGGGGAAAGTCAAGTCTGACAAACCTAATAAAATTATTTGTTGAGGTGGCAAATTATATTGATAGAGGAAGGGCTGCAGAGGCCAGAAATGTGGACTTTAGTAAGGCACTTAATAAAGTTCCCCATTGTCGGCTGATGGGGAACGTGAAATCGCATGTGATCCATCGTGTTCCAAGTGGATGGATCGAGAACTGGCTGGACAACAGGAGACAAAGTGTAGTATTGGAAGGGACTTGCAACCACAGGGATCAGTGCTTGGAACACTGTTGTCTGTGATGTATATACATGATTTGGAGGAAATAATCAGGTGCCTGAGTAGCAAGTTTGCAGATGACACTAAGATTGGTGGAGTCGCAGATAGTGAGGGGGAATGTCAGCGAATTCAGCACAATATAGATAGATTGGAGAGATGGACAGAAAAATGGGAAAATGAGTTCAATCCTGGCAATTGTGAGATATATTTTGGAGAGCGAACTTTACAGTAAATGGAAAAGTCCTGGGAAAAATTTACATACAGCGAAATCTGGGAGTTCAGGTCCATTTTTCCCTGAGAATGGCAACGCTGTTCAGTAATGTGGTCAACAAGGCATACGGCCATGCTTTCCTTCATTGGACAGTATATTGAGTACAAGAGTTGGCGGGTTATGTTACGGTCGTGTAGGATTTTGGTTCGGCAACATTTGGAATACAGCGTAGAGTTCTGGTCGCCACATTAACAAGAGGATGTGGATGTTTTGGAGAGTTTGCAGAGTAGATTCATCAGAATGTTGCCTGGATTGGACGGTGCTAGCTATGAAGAGAGGTTGAACAGATTAAGAATATATTCAATAAGAAGAGAGTTTTCGGGAGGACGTGATTAAGCTCAGCAAAATCGTGACATGTGTAGACAGGGTGGAAAGCAAGAAGACTTATTTATCAGCATGTTTGACTCAATTACTGGGGTTCACGAGTTCTAAGTGTGATTTGAAAGGTTGTGGGAAGATATTTGTAGGACGTTCTTTACACAAAGGATGTCGGGAGGAGGCTGACCGCATTGCCAACGGAAATGGTAGAAGTGGAAATCATACCATAATTTATAATGTATTGTGGTGGAAATTAAATCGACTTAACTCAATTATTAGCAAGAGCAAAGAAAGGATCTTTATTAAAAATTCTGCAAGAGTTTGACTCATTACACTATGTCAGATCCCTCAATGCAAACAGTACTGAAACATTTGCAGACGCCTGTCTTTTAGCATTCCTTATCACACACTCAAGGGCAAAGACCGGGGGAAGCTCAAGTTGTTATCCTCTTATCCCCGTTCTAGACATAACAGTCCTTCAGCTTTCGCTTAGTTTGACTATCGCAATGTCTAGTTAACTGTTTACAAAATTCAAACAGAGATAAGCTAACTGCAAATCTTTATCAAAGCATCATTACAAACCTCAGCACAGCACTGAATTTTTAAAAAAGTATCCTCTTTAAATTTCACAGTAAGTGGATAATTTTCCATTACATGTATCTAGATAGATACAAGAATGGGCAGGGAGCAAAGGTATATAGATCTAATGAAAATAGGCGGCTGGTTTAGATGCAGTATCTGGATAGGCGCAGGTTTGAAGTGGCGAAGGGCCTGTTTCTGTTCATTTGTTTGTTCTTTGTTTGTTCTTCGTTTGGCTTATCATCAAACGCTCAAGTTTATTTTGGACTCTCCCACCATCGTGAATATCGTTCTTGCATCTAGTCTGTCCAGTCATTTTGAAATTAAGCTGTTTTCTATTATTTCTCCCGTTCAATCTTCTAAACTCCAGGTAATACTTTCTTAAACAACCCAATCTCTCCACATATGTCAAGCGTGTCATCCCAGGAAGCATTTCGATAAACATTCGCTACTTTCACTGTAGAGCAAGAACCTCCTTCATATTATAAGTATTCTAAAACAGCTCAGAATATTCCATTTATGGCCTCATTAATACGTTGGAAAATGGATGCAAAGCAATTTTTTTCTGGCACTCATATCCTTTGCCCGATCAAAAGGCAAAATACAACTTGCCTTCTTTTACACGTGCTGCACCCATACTGTTATTTACTCAGAGCTAATGAACACCGGCCTCTCTAATCAGTGCTCTCTCTCTCAAACTGTACTCAATTAAATGCGTATATGGCGAAAGTGAGTACTGCAGATGCTGGAGATTAGAGTCAAGTTCAGACTCGTGCTGTAAAATCACAGCAGGTTAGGCAGCATCCGAGGAGCTGGAACATCGATGTTTTGGTCAAAATCCCTTCATCAGAATTAGAAAAAGAAATTACATGCAGCCGACAAATAGGAAGACATAGCTGGGGGCAGGGGAAGTGCTTATTGGTGCCTATGGAGAGGAACTGGATTTCTATGGTGAAGATGACGTGTTGGGAGCCTGGCACACGGAAGTCTTGGAGGAGATGGAGGGCAATGATGGTGTTCGGAAGGTACGCTGGGAGTTCTTGGACTGGGGGAATGAGACAATATCGGAGTAAGTGAGGATGAATTCGGTGGGACAGGAGCAGGCTGAGATGATGGGTCAGCTGTGGTAGTCAGGCTTGTGGATCTTGGGTAGGACATCGAATCAGGCTGTGCGGCGTTCCCGAAGTATGAGGTTGGAAGCTGTTGGGAGTTCCATTGAGGTGCTGAGGTTGTACATAGTATGGGAGGTGATGATTTGGTGATGGGGTTATCGTCAAGAGGGTGATAGGAGGAGGTGGCTTCAAGTTGTGTCGAGATCAGTGCGTCAAACTACCACTGCACGCACCCACTTCCTCCCCTCTTTGTGCGCTGGTTTAATGGTGAGTTAAGGGACGGAGCAGAGGGAGTGGAGGGCTGCACGTTCTGAGGGTGCGAGGTTAGAGTGGGAGAAAGTGTAGGATAGATTCAGGTTGTTAATATCTCAGTTACTGTTGGAAATAAAGATGTCGAGAGCGGCTAATGAGGACGGAGTGTCCAGGTGGGTGGGGTGGGTTGGAGATGGGCGAAGGGGTCGTTGGAAGGTGGGCAAGTGGCTTGATGATTAGCTTTTGCCCAGAAAGCCGATTTACCTGCTCTGGGATGCTGCCCGACCTGCTGTGATTTTACAGCACGACTCAAATCTTGACAAATAATTATGTGACATTTCAAATAGTAGTCTGCCTGCCTATCTTGGCGAATAAATCCCATTATGTGTACACATTCTTCCGCACATGCCATACATTTACATACGTGGTTGGAGGCTCACACTGATGGTCTTACCACTGCTTGGTGAAGAAACGTTTAGAACAAACCTTCCAGCGTAGCGAAATAACTTACAAACATATCATAAACCGAAGCTACATTTAACAAATATCACGAATTTACATTGTATTGATCCTGCCTAAATAACACAGACACATCTGCACATCCTCCTCGCTGCTCAGCCTTCCAGCCAGCACGAACGACACCACAGTTTGCTTGCTCACTCTGTCAGCAAGGCAGAATACATCTATCTGGTCCTGAAGACTTTTCGACCAGTAGTGGTGCCAGGCGGTTGAACACTTTCCTATCTCCATTAACATACAGCTCAGTGGTGCAAAATCGACATTTTAAACTACGCTGTTGCTATCATTTTTCTAAGTTTGCAAAGTCCACATCAAACTTCTCATTTATTATCTCGGTTATAAATTGATTCAGGGAGCAGCTAAACCTATTTGTTCCTTATAGACTCCCCTTTATCCTTCATTAACCTTTCACTGTTAACATATTGAAGACTTGTCTTTTCTCTTTGATTTAGTGCACCTGGCACTCTTTCCTTATGCTTCCTGTTAGCCTTCTTTATTTTTCTCAGTATGGCTCTCCACAGTTGAAATACTCTGGCGCATTGGTATTACTAGCATTCTTTCAGTATGTATCATATGCCTCTTTTCCTTCCTTATTTCCTCCATGATTTCCTTAGTCAATCGGGTATATTGTTAGGCGTAAAGTGCCTAATGGATAACATAAATTTTCATCAGAATGAGTAAAAGAAGCCATGTTTTTTTATTTAAGCTATTTCAGTTACAACCGAACTGATGAGTAAATGATAGAAGTATGGAATATCTGCTCTGTGGAAACGGCTATTTAGTCCATTTTTTTCTGTACTCGTTATTCGAAGTGCTTTCAAATTAGATCCAGCATTTCTATTGTATCCGTGTAATGTGATCTACACAGCCTGCACATCCATGAACACAATGGACAATTTAGCATTGTCGTTCCACCCAACATGCATATTTTTGGAATATCAGCTTTAGTCTGCTATCTTACATGATGTCAGACATATTCAACAAGCGAGCCGCACTTCCATTCTTGCATTGGAGTCTGTTGTGTCAAGGCTGGTAATTTACAGTCCTGTCTCAGCCTCCTGAACATGAGTCTGAGATGAAAAGTTCTCCCTGGCTTGGAAAAGTTATCGACATCAATACTATTCTAACATACTGCACTGCCCTCTCTGATGACTCTCCCAAACATGAGTTCGGGCATAAACTCATCCAGGTGTCTCTCTCTGATTTTCCGCAATTGTTTGTTCCCAAGCCATCTGCGGTCATGGAAGTCACAGCCGAGACAGAATTGACTTTTTTTTTATTAATCCTCAATGTTTCATTCACTTAATTTTCTTCTATTGTTCTTGTCCAACAAACAACTAGCAACTGAACCTTAACTAACTTGTTTGAATGTATCATTTCTAAGCATCAAAGTACATCAGGATACTTTATCCTGGAATATCCTGTCTTTCCATTTCTCATAGCTATATAGCTACTTTGAATGCTGTATTCTCTTTTCAAATTTTCCTATGATTTATTAAATCTTTTATCCACCAAAACACTTTTCCAAACAACTTTCCCCAGTTCATCTTTAAACAGGGAAATTCTGCACTTTATCAGTCTTATTTCATAAACGTTGTAAGATATTTCTGCTTTACCAACTTAATATTTTTATTAATTACTTTATGATTGCCTCTGATTATGATCCCCCACGCTGACATTCTTCAATTGGCAGCCTCGTTTGCAACTACTATCAGTTCCTCTCCAGTACGATTGGAAATCAGCCCTTGGCAATAAGGTTCACCAAGAGCTGGTTCAGTAGTTGGATACCAATTATGAGAAACGTTGTCCATGAGGAGGTGTGCATGTTGCTTGTATTCATCAAAGATTCGATGAATAAAATTCTGTGTATTTTAATATTCATGATTCTTTAGGGAATAGAGGGGGTATGCGATGTGGACAGGTTGTACACCTTGTTAGAAAGTGTAACATTAGAATCTCTTACTTCAGGATAAAGAATGTCAATTTAAGAAAACTTGGTGGAGGACTTCCCTCCCTTATGTTATGACAGGCGAGAAATGTACTGTACATTGACGAGAGTTGAAAAGCTAGCAAGGACTGACCCAAAGTGCAGCTTGTCCTGAGCAATGTAACAATGTAACACTTGATCAAAATAAAGAGCAGCAGTTGGGTTGCCATTAAAAATCACACTCAAATTCGGCCAATTAGTTTAAATTCTACCCCAATATATCAAAATCCAATCAAATTTGTATTTAGTATTTTGATAATATTAAAACAATCTTATGTTTTAGATATAACATCGGACAGACTGAACAGTTTGCGACAGAACTGCGAAACACCAACAAATCTAGAGCGCTAGCTGAAGAGCTCTCATCAAACTACCTGCCTGTGGGGGATTTCACGAAGCAGAATATCGAGGCTGCCCTGAGAGAATCTACAGCGGAAAATTTACAAACAAGAATCGGCAAAGCTAATTGGTTTTGAAATGTAATTTTCTTTTGTCAGTCTTAATCTCTTTCTTTATTAGACGAGTATTGTAGAGTGTGAGGAGAAAGATAGGTTTAGCAGAAAGCAGTTCAATATAGTTGTTGGTTTTCATATTGTCTGTTGGTCTTAAAAAAAGAAAATTGTTAATTATTATATAAATAGTGACCTCTGGCATAGTTCTTTGGCTCTTGAATTTGAACAGGTTACAGCACTGCCCGCGTGTTTTCTCTGTGGCTGGTTTAAATTAGCAGAGGGGATTATCCCTTGTCGTAATACTTGGAGGGTCTCGAATTTCTGGATTAATTTACCACACACATCTGTGGATGTTGGATTCTTAAGTGTATTCAAGACTGAGATAACATGATTTTATGGGGGAATTGAAAGGTTATAGGGAAATGGCAACAAGGTAGATTAACTTTAAAATACTTTAATCTTCCCGACAGCCGACTGAGCAGATCAATCGAACAAGGCCTTCAACTTCTGTCTAATATCAAAGTGCAGAATTTAAAAGGCCTTTCTTGGAAATTAAGAGATAACCTTACAAACACAATTGAACTGTTTCATACTTTTGAACGAAATTTGCAATGTTCCTTCCAATACACAGCAATCCAGTTTTGAAAACAGTGAATACAATGCATTCCTTTGATAGGCGGAAATTTATTTCTGTTGTTGTTTGTTCGTGGCAGGGCTTTTATAATCGTTTTGATTGTACATGATTACAGAATTATGTTGTTTTGTTTTATTATTCTTTATCTCTTTATATCTGTTCTCATAATCGCGACATTGCATTTTCATTTAGTTTTGTTTGTAATGCAATACACGCCTGCTAAAATGTGGAGAAGGATGTCTCACTTTGCGTTCTTGATTTGGCATTGTTTTCCCTTGGTCAGAATAAGTTTCTGGGTTAGAAAGTCTAAACCTGTTTCAATAAGTTGTTAATTATTACTACGATGAAACTCATTTTTCCTGAGACATGGTACAACATGGAAACAGACCATTCGATGCCACTCATCCATGTCGACCAGATATCTAAGTTAGCCTAGCTCCCTTTGCCAGAATTTGGCCCATGTCCCTCAAAACCCTTCCTATTCATATATGCACCCTTATGCCGTTTCAATATTGTAATTATATCAGCCTCAAAAACTTCGTCCGGCAGTTCATTTCAATCTCTAGTTCTTGTCTTTCACTTTTTCTATTTCGCCTACTCATGCCCCTCATGATTACAAAAACCACTATTCGGTCATCCCACAGTCTCTTACACTCCAAGGAAAACACGCTCAGCCTATTCAAAATTTACCTGTAACTCAATCCCTCAAATGCTTGTAACATCATTTTAAATTTTACTGAAACGTTTCAAGTTTGACAACATACTTTCAATTGGACAGAGAACAAAATCGCAGACAATAATCCAAAAAAATGAAACAATTGCAAAACAGACCGTTCGAATTATGCTGGGATTACTGAGTGTGTAGTTTTAAATTTCAGATTTGACATTAGATTTTTAAGTTGTATTCTGGAAAATCAATATTGTCAGTTTTATGTATTTTCAGCACATGTACAACAATGCAGTCATACTGCAGTGAAATAGATCCTTCAGTCTGAAAGGTTTACACTTACCAGGCATCCCAATCTTATCCTGCCTAGTTTTAGATTATAATTCTTTACAATGTGGAAACAGGCCCTTCGACCTAACCAGTCCACACTGACCCTCCACAGAGTAGCGCACCCAGACCCATTTCACCTCTGACAAATTCACTTAACACAAGGGGCAATTTATCCTGTTAAATTCACGTGACCGGCACATCAATGCACTGTGGGAGGAAACCAGAGTACCTGGAGGCAACCCACGCACGGGATGTGCAAACTCCACCGTGGCAGTCATCCAAGGCTGGAATCGAACCTGAGACCCTGGTGTTATAAGGCAGTATTGCTATCCAGTGAGCCGCCAACTTTAGTACAGTCGATCACAGGTGGCAATGTGTGAAGCTGAATCATATGTAGTTCACTCAGTGCAGTGTCGGCAATCCACCATTGACTTGTTTGACTGCTTCTTTATAAAATTTGAACTTTCATTCCAGCACTTACTTTTTTCCCCTTAAAATTCGTTTTCTCCATTTCGCTTCCTGCTACAGAATGATGTCGAAAACAGTATTACTTTTGGTGAAAGGTATCGTGAGAGACGTAGATGCATTTCATTGCTTTTGCTCTTTGCTCAAGATTGTTATGAAGTTGCAAGTATGTGGTGTCCCTTTCAGAGAGAATGTTAAGCTGGCAAGCACAGAATGTGCTGACAAATTTTAAAACGTAACATTTGGCTGTGAAACAAATAGCTTGTTCTGAGTTGCCATGGGACATTACAAATTCCAATTTGGCCAATCAGCTTAAATGATGCTCCAAGATATCAAAATCCAATCAAATTTGAATTTTAATGTTTCGGTGAAAACATTCCATTCAGAAGATCTGATGCATTCAGTTATATAAAATCGGACATTTTGAACAGTTAGCGTGAGCAGCAAAGAACACCAACATATTGTGCCTGCAGAGTCGGTCTCTGAAAAGTATCTTTTCATATGAAATCTGTGAAGCACTAGACCGAAGAGAAGAAGACCAAACTATACAGGAAATCGAAAGGAGAATGGTATTGGAATTCACATGCTTGGTTCAACTTAATCAGAGATTTTTTTTATCGGATCAATATATTCCTGTGGAGTGGGACCGAGGCAAATTGGTCAGACTAGTGAGGTTTACAAGGATAGATAGGTTCGATTTTTCTTTTCATTTCAGTTGGATTTGAAGAATAAATTGTTAAACTTCTCTTTTTATATAGTAGGCCATGGTTGTTATTTTCCAATCATACTTTAAAGATTTACGAGGTGAGGTGAGCTTTTCTGAGTCTGGTTTAAATTAGCAGAACGTTATACAACGTGATGAAACAGCCTAGAAGCTCAAGTCCTTGATTTGAACTGGTCAGTCAGATACAGTCTGAGATTTGGACAGATTTGAATAGATTTGCGGGAGAAACAAAAAGCCTAGTTGGTTTAAACACTTGCAGGCTAGTGTCTTCTTTTTTTAAAAAAAAAATATAACGTAGACTAGACAGTTTGTTTAATTTTGTTTAAATGTGGTTGATTAAATTAAAAATGAGAGAAATGCCGCTGAAGATTGCTAAAGACGTTCTGGGGTTTGAAGATGACTCCCAAATTTCTCAGGAAAGTTTCGAAGGAAAGGGAAAGAAAGACGTTACCTTTATAATTAGTAAACAATACAGAATTGGGTCTAACCAAGGACAAAAGTAAAGCGGAAATTGTAATTAAAACACTTAGGTGTGCCAGAGAAATAGACATGTGCAGCAGCGTTCGAAAGACATTAAATTGCAGTTGAGAAAAATGCAGTTACAATATAAACAAACGAAAAGTGAAGGAAAGTGAAAAAATTCAGGATAATGAGAGAGAGGGAGAGTTCTTATCTGAGCAAAGAAAGAAGGAGAGAGGAAAGGGGGAGAGAAATAAGAGAGAATTTTGAACTTGAAAAGATTTCAGTTAGTCTGAAAAGTCAAGTTAACAGGATAGAGTTTAAAATAGCATGTATCTCTAAATGTCAAACTTTACTACATTATGATGTGAAAGAGTTTGAAGCGTTCTTCTTTGCATTTGATAATTGGCGACGCAGATGTAGGGATCCGATGTATTGTGGGTAATGTTAGTTCAGACTAAACTGGTGGGCAGATCTAGTGAGGCATTTGCAGCGCTTTCAGATGCGGTACCCAGACGCTATGAGGAGGTCAAACATGTTAACTTAAGTTCTTATGAACTGGTACCAGAAGCGTTTTATTCTGTGGTTCAGAAACAGAAAGAAAGAACCAGGTCAAACTTATGTTAACATCGAAATAACTAAACATAGTTATTTTGAGAGATGGGGACAGGCCTTAAAACGAGATAAGACCAATGAAGCGCGAAGAGACATAATTAGATTAGATTAGATTAGATTACTTACAGTGTGGAAACAGGCCCTTCGGCCCAACAAGTCCACACCGACCCGCCGAAGCGCAACCCACCCATACCCCTACCTTTACCCCTTTAACCTAACACTACGGGCAATTTAGCATGGCCAATTCATCTGACCCGCACATCTTTGGACTGTGGGAGGAAACCGGAGCACCCGGAGGAAACCCACGCAGACACGGGGAGAATGTGCAAACTCCACACAGTCAGTCGCCTGAGTCGGGAATTGAACCCGGGTCTACAGGCGCTGTGAGGCAGCAGTGCTAACCTGCTGGAGGATTTTTTTAAAATGTCCCTTCCAGATGTGACAAGAATTCATGTGGAGTAACGGAATTTTCAGGAAGTAGGATAAGCATTAGAGTCAGCAGATGAATACAAGTTGGTGCACATGCCAAGATTCAGGAAAAATAGGTCACCCCGTGAGAGATAGAAGTTACTAGCAGGTGAGATCTGACACTATGAAACAAAGAGTTGAGAACACTCGTCAGTGTATACCACAGTTCAAAGAAGAAGCTCATGAGCTTATAAAGTAGGTGAAAGGCCTCAGGTACTTCCACTGTGATAACATGTTATATGGAATCTCATAGTGCTGTTCGTCACAGAAAGGCACTGCAGGAAGAGTTGTCATAAAAGAAGATAAGCCAGTGGCACAGTGAAAGTCGGAAAGGAAAACCCAAGACAATTCATGGAACTGCAGAAGAGCGTACAGCTTAGGCAAGGGCTGAGTATGGAAATAGAAAATGATCTCAATAAATAATTCGCCTTTGTGGACAACGTTTACTCGAAAGAACAGGACGAGAAGGTTCCAGAGGTTATACTGTTGAGAGACGCAGGATCTAACCAGTCTCTAACTGTAAGAAATGATTCTTTCTGAACTGTTATCCGAGAGATTGGTAATTCGTGGGGCAGATGTACAGAAATTTAACAATTCCCGTCGAAAGATCAGGGGGATGCCAAATGATGACTGGGGAAGAATCATTTGAGTGATGAATAGAGTGTCAGCTCCAGGAATCCATTTGTTCTTGAGAATGGTTTAGCAGGGTCCAAAGTGATATTAACACCCTTTTTTTGGAGCTGCCCAAGGAACACCAGAAAAAAGAAGAGATAAAAGAAAAAAATACATGTATTTTATCCAGACTGCGTGGTAAGAAGTTACACTACCCTAAGTTACAGCATGAATCAACAACTAAAGAGAAAGGTAAAGGAACTTTTGTTCAGTTAGAGGCATACTGTTGGACTTAATGGAATAGGACAGTCCTGAACAGGCAGAGGGTCAGTCAGAAATATTTGTTCTGAAAGGCTAAGGGATTTGCAAAAAAATGACGACAATTAAAGACTTGTATTCTGATGCATGCACCCAAAAGGAGGCAGAGAATATACCTGAGGTTTATTGTCTGAAAGAACGAGGGAAGCAGCTGTTGGTTACTACTCTGCAGAGTGAGGACTCCGATATTGTGGAATTTGATGCATCGCAACGTATATTTAACAATGACGAAGTCCTTGAGGCATGGGTAAGTTAGTAAACTACCTGTCTCAGGAGGAAAGAACCCAGTTCAAATGTTTGTTACAGCAGTATGACTATATATGTTGGAATACGTTGGGGAGGACTAATGCTATTGTGCATGAGGTAGACAATGGGAATACTGCTGCAATAAAGGAACACCCCAATTCGCTTAATGTTTTCAAAGCCAGGCTGTTCCAGAACGTGGTGGAGGACATTCTCAATGAAGATATCTTCGAACTGAGGCAGAGCTTTTAGTCTTCGATGATCGTCTTAGTTCCAAACTTGCTGAGACTCAATGATGTTGCATGGATTGTCAGAAGGTCAACGCTGGAACAAAATCAGACTGATATGAAATACCGAGATTGGAGGACTGCATCGAGAAAGTGCGACAAGCCCGTCAAAGTATAAAGTTGGACTTGCTGCCTGGTTATTGGCAACTGCATTTATCATAGAGGACAGAAGAAATTTCTGAGTTCTTAACCGCAAATGGAATCTATCACTTCAAAGTGATGCCCTTTGTAATGAGGAACGCACCCGCCACATTTCAAAGGCCAGTGAACAGAGTTGCGACTGCGTTAACAAACTGTTGAATCTATCTGGACGATGTAGTGATCTTTCGTAAGTCCTGCACATGGCAAATTTGGCAGAGCTATTTGAACGAGTATGAGAAGCAAAACTGATAGTGAATGGAAAGAAAACTGAATTCGCGAAAGCAGAGGTGACGTGCTTGCGACATAACATCGGTCATGGAAGGTTGACGATATGGAACGCAAATCTGAAAGCCATGAAAGAATTTCGAAGACAAATCTCGAAGAAACAGATGTTTTAATTTTAGGTAAGAAGTGAATTCTATCGGAGATTTGTTCCAGGTTTCAGCGGTGTAGTGGTACTGTTAACCGCTTTCCTGAGGAAGAACACAAACTATCGGTGGACAGAACAATGCCAGGAGGTATTTGACCATTTGAAAGCATCCTTAACCACCGCTCCAGTTTTAACGACAGGAAACTTCTCGAATCCCTTCAATGTTGCTATCGATGCTTGTGACATAGGAGTTGGAACTGTACTGCTGCAGGAAACGAGGATAGGATTGAACTGCCAGTTGCTTATTTTTCGTAGAGACTTAACATCCATTCGAGGAAAGACTCCAGGATCAAAAAAGCAACTATTGAGTTTGGTACTTGCTGAACAACATTGAATGTGTATGTCATGGACAATGAGTCCGAGACGGTTGTGTACATGGATGACAATAATCTAACATTATTCAAAAGCTTGAAATACCGGAATGTGAGATTATTTGTTGGGTTAAACGTTGCAGACCTCTCCTTTATGCCTCGGAGATGTTGTCGGTCAGAAGAATGTAACTGCAGATGCGTTGTCGTGGATTTAACTGACAAAACGTATACAAGATTGGTATACTTTCAATGTTATTATGTATACATATATATGTTATACATAGTTAAAAATCACACAACACCAGGTTATAGTCCAACAGGTTTAATTGGAAGCACACTAGCTTTCGGAGCGACGCTCCTTCATCAGGTGATGAAGGAGCGTCGCGCCAAAAGCTAGTATGCTTCCAATTTAACCTGTTGGACTATAACCTGGTGTTGTGTGATTTTTAACTATGTATAACATATATATGTATACATAATAACATTGAAAGTATACCAATCTTGTATACGTTTTGTCAGTTAAATCCACGACAACGCATCTGCAGTTACATTCTTCTGACCGACAACATCTCCGAGGCATAAAGGAGAGGTCTGCAACGTTTAACCCAACAAATAATCTCACATTCCGGTATTTCAAGCTTTTCAATAATGTTAGATTATTGTCATCCATGTACACAACCGTCTCGGACTCATTGTCCATGACATACACATTCAATGTTGTTCAGCAAGTACCAAACTCAATAGTTGCTTTTTTGATCCTGGAGTCTTTCCTCGAATGGATGTTAAGTCTCTACGAAAAATAAGCAACTGGCAGTTCAATCCTATCCTCGTTTCCTGCAGCAGTACAGTTCCAACTCCTATGTCACAAGCATCGATAGCAACATTGAAGGGATTCGAGAAGTTTCCTGTCGTTAAAACTGGAGCGGTGGTTAAGGATATATATATATATACACACACACACACAGGAAGAGGCTATTATGCACTTAGATTAAAGTCATATGCAAGTCATAATAATGTGGCTGAAGAATAGTGGAAGCAAATGAAGCCATCTTTTCATTATGATATTTGTTTTTTTTTCACGAAGGCGGTTTTATGAAGGTGCAAGAGGGTACTGTATATTGAAGACAGTGTGGAAGTTGGCACGGGCTTACGGAGAGTATTTAAAATGACACACTTGCTTGAAGCAAACATCTATATTCGTGTTGCTATGGAACAAATACAATTTAAATTCGGCCAATCCCTTTAAATTGTGCCCATAAAACAACTTCCAATTGATTTTGAATTTTACTGTTTGTGATGACATCAAGCGAATGAAATGATTCGATCTTTTGGGAGATAAAGCCGGACATTTTGACGAGTGAGTTGGCGAACAACTCGACTACTAGCTGAAGAGCTCTCCGAAAAGTGCACATCTGCATGAAGTTTGTGCGACAGAATATCGAAGCTGAACTTGAGAAAAATCTACTGAAGAAAAGGCACGAAATAGAATCGACACAGCTGACTAGTTTTGAAACGCGATTTTATTTTGTACATTTTGTTTTCTTATATGACGAGTATTGTAGAGTGGGAGGTAAAAGATAGTTTTAATGGAAAGCTTTTGGAAATAAGTGTTGGTTTGAATATTCTCTGTTCGAATTCATGAATAAAATTGTTTGTTTTCTTTTTTTTTAGCTGTGACCTCTGGGACAGTTTTTTGCTTCTCAAAATTTAACAGATTATGGCACGAGGTGTACATTTTTGTGCGGCTTGTTTAAAATGGCAGAGGGATTTCCACCGTGCCGGAATAGTCTCATACATCCTATAGCCATCACGATATCTCACAGAATATCTCAAAAGACATCACCAATAAAGTAAACCATAACCCATATCATGTCCCATGCACAATGCCACTCTCACAAAAATACACACGCCACGAAATGTCAGATACTTTACCAAAAACAGAACACAACATTCCAATGCCTTACAACACAATCCGTCACGAACATATTGACCGTCACACCACAGCACACTATCCTACCCATGACCAACGTAATTATCCAAACACTTAGCACCACATCACACACACACCATTGGCATAATACACGCTATTGTTGGCTGGTCATAAGCTAATTGGTCACTCCAAATAAATATCGTCAGTCATTGCATTCAACTCCCAAAGCTCACTGAAATGCATTACTTTCCGGCACTGATACCCACTTTTTTAGTAGCTGCATCCTGCGAACCCTTGTCACAACATCCCACTCTCTTCATTCAAGCCATTTTACGTCAATAATTATATTAATTTCTCACACTTCATCCTCGTTCCTGAATTCAATACTTCTACCGCTGGCATTATGATCACCCAGTTCCCTTATGCACCAACTCACACGCTGTTCTGTAACTGCAATCATTGCATGCAGGTGTTGTAGTCCACTTCCTACAAAAAAATACGTCCTTCTCCACTGTGCCACTACTTCCACTCATCTCCGTCACTGAATGCTATCAGCTCAATGAGTAATACAAATTAACATCAGCCAGAACGCTGAACTCCCTTCAGTCACTACATTTCACTCCTATCTGCAAACCAGTCAGTCATTGCATTCATCTGCCCCACTAAATCCGTCTCACTACCATCAGCCACGATATTCCATTTCCCATACTCCATCTCACACATGATTTGTGCTGCACAGGTTTCTCTGAACTTACAGACCAAACTCTATTTATGATGTATTGCAGGACTCATCAATTTCAATCTGACTCCCTCGTTTTGAAGCTCCCACACTCTTTACAAATTTGAAAGCATGTGTCACCTTCTCAGTTTTGTTGTTGATGCATGACATCACATATTCCGAATCATTAAATTATTGCATTGACCTGTGGAATGTGCAAAGATGCAGGCAAAATGTGATTCTTCCATACACAAAGAAACTGGTGCAGAAATTCATGTTGACCTCTTGCATACTGTCACCGTGATATAAAAACCAAGTCAAGTGAATAATTCTCGCTACTTCGCATTCCTTTAAGGTGGCATGTGCGCTTGTCAGCTGTTGGACTGTTTCAGGATTTGCTGCTGTTTCTGGATTTCTAACAACAGTTGGTTCGATGGGAAATTGAGAAATACGTACCATCTCAATGGTTCGTCCTTTGCTGGGAAGTTTTCTCATGCTAGGTGCGTTTCTTCATTTTTCCCAGAACAGAACACCTCTTCTACACGGCGACTGCAAATTATGCACGAAGATAATACCTTCCACAACTTCACTTTAGTGACTTAGTACAACTTTTCATCATTCACTTTTGTATTTCCTTTTTTCACGGTCCATGTGCAAACACTTAGCAACAATCAAATCTCCTCGAGAGCCAGCTGCCCATTCAGTGAAAGAATCATTGTATTATTAATGTTGCATTTATTCTATATCCTACGTACGTCACGAAGAACAACATCCATCATTGCTCTTCTGTACCATGAATGAAACTGACTTGAACAAAGTGATACATGAGTAGCATGAAGGGAGGTGTTGCTGTTGGGTTAATTGATATTAACGTGTTGTATTTCAATAAGGGCAGGAAATTAGTGAACAATCAAATAATCATCAGCAGAGTCCTCATCTTACTCTCTGACTTTCGAGAAAGGGAATCACAGAATTACATTTGATGATCTCTGCATCTCATTATTATTGAGATATTCACAGAACTTTCTCTCTCACAAGGATATTGATGTACACTGCGTGAGATCTACACCAGGTGAAATCACATGGTATTAGTGTGAACTGGCAAGATGAATACAAAACTGGTTTCGTCATAGAAAATAGAAGCCAGCAGTGGAAGGATGCTTTTCGGCATGGAGAATTGTTGCTCGTGGTGTTCCACAGAGATCAGTGACATGACATGTGCTAAATGTGTTGTACAATAATGATTTGGAGGAATAAATACCTGGTCGAATTTGTAAGATTGCTGACTATACAAAGATTGTATAGTGAGGATGTTTGTTATAGAAACAGCATGATATAGAACGTTTAGAGCTGTGCGAAGTAAAAACATGACAGATGGAGACTAATCTGGAGAAATGTGAGGTGATGCAGTTTGGAAGACCAAGTACAGGTGGAAATTATACAGTGAATGGAAGAGCACTTGTATGAAAAAGGATCTGTTTGTACAGGTCCACAGATCATTGAAGGTATCAGCACAGGTAGAAATGGTAATAAAAATGGCCTACTGCATGCTTGCTTTCATTACATGTTGCATTGAAAATGAAAGTTGGCAATTTGTAATCCAGCGTTATAGAATTTAGGCCAGTCCACACTTGAAATATTTTGCACAACTCTGGTCACCACACTATAAGAAGGATTAGATGCTTTGGAAAGGGCATAGAAAAGGTTTATTAGGCTGTTTCCTGGTCTGAGGGAAGGAAAGCTATGAAGAAAGGGTGAATAATTTGGATTTGTTCTCACTGTAATGCTGGAGTGTGATGGGTGATCGGATACAAGTTGACGGTGTGGAAACAGTGGAAAGTATGAGCGTTTTTTTCAGGGCGGAGTGGTAAATTACTTGGGAGGCACAGGATCAAAGTAGAAAGGTAAGTTTAAAAGAGATGAGCGAGACAAGTTCTTCATACAAATGATTGTGCATTCCTGGACCGGGTTGCCAGAAGGGTTGTTGAAAGCAAACTTTAAGAATCACCTGGATGGATACATGAATAGAAACGCAATACAGAGGTATCGATCCTGGAGGTGAAGACAGTTTTAGTGTGGAAGAGCAAAATTTGTCGATTCAGGAATGGCAGATCAGAAGGCCTATTCGTGAAAATTGTGTCTTGTTACTGGAACATCCGAAGACCACAGTTGCTTACGTTCTGTTCCATCTTCTTTGTAATTACCAGTTCCTTGACTCCAATCATTGTATTTGTCTTGAAAATTTCCCTACCCATCAGTCAGTTCACGTTTATGTGATCCCGAACAATTAACGTCCTTTTCGGCCCCTACTCAATCACTTGCTCATATCTCAGCAAAACTCTAATTCCTGAGACCTGTATCAGGACAGGGCTACCATGATATCAACCATGGTTCTTCTGCACAGAAACTGACATCCGTCTCAGCTTTTAATTTTCGTAGCTGTGGATATATTCTATACATCTTCCAATGTTTCTCAAAGAGGTCTGACGGAGTCAGAAGCAGTGGGTTTCCAGTTCACCTGCTCAATCTTCTGTCTCAGATCCAGTCTGTTGTGAGAGGCGTCAGTCTCTGGAGACCCAGCACTTCACACCTCATAGGACTCACAGTGCAACGATCGCTGTGATTTTTTTTTTGTTTTGTAATATCATACATGGAATAATGTAAAACAATTGTGATACCAAAGATGCATATTGAACAATTTTCATGAAAGGAGTTGAACAAGAAAAGTAGAGGAGCATTTCTAACAGAGTTTATAGCAAACTGTTTCGTATTTGTGTTCCGCCAGTTCCGTCATAAGGATGGTATAGCTTTTTTGGAATGAGCAGAGGTTCGGAACATAACACATTTATCATATCCAGGAACTGCGTCCAGATACCACGATAGCTGTAATGACACGAATATACTGCTGTATTTTCACAAATCTGGTGTGTTGAGATAACAGTAGCTTTGTAAGGCTGGATTCGATCGAACAATTTTTACCTACTGCAACCAAGGCCATGGCACCAAAATGACCAGCACATCTTTGTTCCAAGTACATTCTGAAAGTCAGCTTTTGTATCAGTTTCAGATTCCATTCTCTCATGTTCCGAGCCTCTGTGAGTTCAATGACATTCTTTTGTCGCAGATTCTGTCTTGGTCTCAGAGTCTGCATCAGTTTCAGCGTTTTTATTAATTTCGGGGTCTGTGTAACTCTCAACATCTGTACTAGACGTAGATTTCATATCCGGTTCTATGCAAGCAAAACTTTTCTTAGTTCTCTATCATTTTTAACGGCTTTAATAGTTATAGGTTTTGTCTTACATTGAGGTTCTGTATTAGTTTTAGAACAGATCATCATTCCATTGGCGAAGTGTTTTCTCAATTCGCTTACTCTCCCATCCCGGAGATATTGTTTGAACTTTCGACAACTCCGCTGTGCAAACGCCTAAGTTTTTATTTAAATGAAGTATCCACATCCGTCAGCTTACCTACTCACTGTTTATCAACGCAGAACTGTGAGTTTATTTGACACTGTCGGCTTCTCAAGAATCCCGAAACATTTCATGTCCTGAAGACGCAGATAATCTGCCAGCGCGAACAGTCTCCAATTTGCACGTGTTGTTAATGCAGTTTTGGAGAGTATTTCGTCTTTAACACGCATGAACAATCCACTATGTTCAGTCTGAGAGTATTCTGTCTTAAAAATAAATCATTATTACTTCCCATTCTTCCTTAATAAAAAAAGTGTGATGCGCCACAGCCTATGACACAACGAATACGTTACTGCATAATTCTGGTTCTATCCGTTTCTCCATCACAGCAAATATCTCAACGTATACCCTGGTGTGATCATAAAACTGTCATTAATTTCTTGTAAAGTCTGTCTTCATAATCGACGACGCTTCCAGATCCCCAAACACCCTTTGCATTGCGTCCTGAGTCTCTTTACGCCCTTTTGACAAATACATGTCGCCTACTAAGTTGAAATTCCTACATAATATCACATCGTACTGGTGTTGTTGTCAGTCAGATATGCAATGGATCGGGCCCTGATGAAAGTATTATTGCCAATCTTTGAATGTTCTTGCTGAGATTGAGTGAGCAGGTAAATTTATTGGATCTCCAAAAATGACAATTGTGGTGGTGTGGAAGTAGCATCACTGGAATGTTTTCCTTTATCTCATGGGGCATTAGGTGAAAGAGTTGGCAGGCCATGTTACGTTTGTTTAAGAATTTGGTTCAGCCATGTTTGAAATACTGTATACCGTTCTGGTCGCCAGATTGACAAAAACATGTGGATACATTGAAGTGGCTGCACAGGAGCTGGTATGGAGGGCGTCATGAAGGGAGCTTGAGTAGCTTATGATTATTTTCATTATAAAGACGGAGGTTGACAATAGTTACAAAACCATGAGACGTATATTCAGGGTAAAAAGCAATAAGGCTTTTCCCCAGAGTGGGAGATTCAATTACCGGGAGTCACGAGTTCAACGTGACAAGGGAAATGATTAAGTGAGATATGTTGTGGAACCTTCTTTACCGAGAAGTTGTGGAAGCGTGGATCGCATTGCCAGCGGAAGTGGTCGGGGTGGGAACGATAGCGTCATTTTCTATTATGCAGACATAAACATGAATGGGCAGGGTGCAGAGGGATAAAGATTTTTTTAAAAAGCGGACAGGTATAAATAAAGGATCTCGAATAGCACAGGCTGACAGAACCGAAGGGACTGTTGCTATGTTGTACTTTCTTTGCTCTGAATTTTTTCTTTGAATGTCAATTTACCATAAATCCATCCAACGGGTAGACACAACAGAAATGGAAGCATAGCGATAGACAACAAGTTTGTGCTTTCACTGTTAGATGTTAATATGGAATCCTTGCCTCATGACCTCTTGGAACATGATGTTGACAAGGGACATATCAAACAAAACGTGCAGAAAGGAAATTTCTTGGTACTTCCTTATCATGACTTTTGTAATACGTAAGATGCCAAGAAAAGCTTGTTTTGACGAAAGTGCAGATAAGCGCAATCGAAAACATATCAGAAGAAACATCCAAAAAATCTCTTTAAATGGCCGGTGGACTAGGTTTAATGAATGGCTCCCATCCTGTCCTACGTCTTATGGCGATCTGGCAACGTGCTTCAAATGGGTGTTGCGGCCTTTGACAAAAGGAACAATACCTGCTGATTCACATATTCAAGCCCTTGTCATGCTACATTAAATCTTGTCTGCATCCTGACACTCTTCATCATTATACCATAGCGTGGTCGTCTCGTTGGAGTATCGTCTCGTGGCAGAGCGGTTGTTGATATTGATTGACAAATTGGAAAACAGCACAACCCATATTCATGATCCAGTCCTTTCGCAATTGAAACGGAGGATGCAATTACTCCAGTTATTGCTGAGAGGCTTCAAGTCACATTTTGGAGTGGATGCGAACTTTTAAATATCTGACTTCAAGATTCCAAAAGAAAACTGCATAATTCCTATTACACAATATGTGGCTACCCTATTTTGTCATTTGCAAATTCTAGGAAATAACTGGTGACGACTGGTTGAGGATAAATACACATCTGACATGTTGCAAGTTTTTTTGACGTCCTTTGTTAGAGTCACGACCACTGAAAATGGCCATAGAGCACAGAATAGGACAGCACAGTACCTGTTGTTCAGAAGTAGATCTGACGTATTAACCGGTCATAAAAGGCTGCAACTTTGGAATATAATGCAATAATTCTGAAAATTACGGACTTTGTATCGATATGACGAATACAATTGTTCTCTGTCGAACAAAAGTCGACGTCACTGAGTTTATTAGAAAACTTTCTTTTTAATAATTCATTCTGGCATTAATCCGTGACCAGCTGACTTGGGGCTTGTGATCGCTTCAAAAGGCACGATGTACTCAGGGTTGATCATCGTAAAGATAAAATGACGAGCAGATAAAGGAATTTTTCAATCATTGTTGGGGAAAGGATGATTAGATTAGTGAATGCTGTGGGGCCTGAGTACCCAATGCTCTGAGAGAAACATATGGAGACACAGAACATTCTTCACGAAGTTAAACTTTGTCATGTTGCCGCCCTTACCTGGTGTCATTATCCTAACTAATCGTATTAGCTTACGTTGTCTTTCAGACTAATCATTTTCTGCCGCAATGGCCTTCTACCTTACACTTAACCTATCACATTTCACAACGATTATTTTAAGCTTTAGCTCATCTGTCACGTGATTTGACTAGCCTATCATATTATGTGTCCATTACTCTCAGCATTAGCTCATCTATTGCTCGTCTGTTACATGATTCTATGCATTGCTTCGTCAATTTAAACATACAACTGCCAAAGTAATTTTCATATTAGATGATTCTATGCATTGCACTATTAATCTAAACATACAACGGCCAAACTAATTTCCATATATTCCCGCCTTTGAGATCTATTGGTCTGACGTAGAGAAAGAATACAATGAGCTGGAGGAGTAAAGGCCAAACTGGTAGTTACAGTCCCAAAAGCGGGAAGGAATAATTCCACGATCCAATTCTCAAAGGATTCTCCTCCGTGCCTGGTGTCAATGGGCCAAAAACACGTCACTCAATATCCAGAATAGGAAAAATAACCCAAAGACTCTCACAATCTAAGCTCGCATATGACACAAATTTATTCAGGCGTATTTGTCTGGAAAAGGCTTCAGCACGTCAGTAGTTATGAGATCATAATAATTCAGCGTTGGAGTATTATTTGAAGAGGGAGATGTTCGGCAGAAACACAGGAAACTTCCGTGCAGTGAGGCGTACTAAAACAAGTCTCAGAAGAGGTATAGAACAGCAAGAGACAACTGCAACAATATTCATCATGATACCTGCAACAATCCCAATCTTGGCGAGTCAAGCTCCCCATCCATACTAAACGCTATCCAGCCAGTGAAAAAAACTGATGGCCGGGCCCTGCATTTTCCTTAAGCTCTTGTCTGAGATACGTCAGCTTATCCGTCGCCTTAATAAATGTTCCCTCCATGTTAGTATTATTGGATATGACGGTGCAGCAATGTTTCCCAAACATCACACCTTTTTTGGCTAACAACCAGTCCAAAGGCTATTTCACCATGTCGTTTTGGTAGTTGCATCCAATTGCTCCTCCAAGGCTGAGAGGGCATGATCAGTGGAATTTATGAATCTCTGCTGGTTTTAAAAATGCAGTTAATCCATTCTGCATTTTTGTGAAGTCCGGTAGGAGGATGAAGTGACTCCCACCCTGTGGCGATTTTGCTTCGAGCCTTGAATTTGAATGGTGATGCCACTTGGCTGACTGATACTATCAATTTGCATTGTAAGGTCAGGGGCGCTCTCCCGTCGCCGCCTGTGTAAGTTGTTCGTAATAGAGAGTCAATGTGGGCCCGTAGTGACACATCAACCTCAAGGTGGACCAGAACACGAGTGCAGGTCAAATCCCAGCCAGAAGGAAGCGTCGGACCCTACCCCTCTTCCAAGCCACACGCCACCAGGTGTCTGCTAACGTGATATGCAGCCAATTCAGAATGAACCATAGATGTGGGTCATGGCTTCAGAAGTTGTGTCAGTCCGAAGGTGAAGTGTGACCCCACAATGGCGTACAAAATGGCCTACCGGCACAGAGACATTCCATCTGAAACAGTCAAATCTTAAGCCTTTATGCACCGTGAAAGTAGCCATGGGGAAGGTCTGATGTCTTTTACTGGTAGACTAAGCGGTACCACAATTACACAACTGTCGATGTTGCTGCCTGACGTTTTCATTCCGTTGCATATACGTGGAATCCTGCATGAGGAGGCACCAGAGAAGGTACTTGTGTTGCACCGGTGATGACACGTCATTCAGTCAATTGGACGATGGGTTTGTTGTTGTTGCCTTTGAAAGCAAGTGGAAGAGTTATTGGGCAGAGGAGCAACGAAGTATGATGGTTTCGCCTCAGTGCACAGGAAGCAGTCCTATCTCGTCAGCAATGCTGCCGTGTAATTTGCCCATTGTTACCACTGATTACTACAGTCAGCAACCATGCTTGAGGAGTGGGCTCCACACTCCTCATTCCTCTATACCGTTTCCCTAGGCTTTGCAGGGCATTGGCATTATCAAGCGAGATCCACCATGACTGGCAAGTCGATGGTCTACAAGGCTGTACACTCATAGAAAGGTTCACGACTGGGGAATGTCTCATCATTGACCACACCTGGACCATCCCAAGCCATACAATCAGGAGACAGACCACCTTTCACAGACTAATTTCTGATAGTCTTGGAGGCGTAATTATCGGAGAAAACCTCACTCACCAACTGCTCATAGTCTCGTAAAGGGGTATTGATTTGCAGCATGTTCCCTTCTGGCTCTGCAGCTCCTTCCTCAATCTCACCTACCTCAGCTCTGGTGTCAGTCAGCATCTGCGGGACACCTCTAGTGTAACGTTCCTCCACTTGAACGGCTATGGGCAAGTCGGTGCTCAACGCGGAGGGCCCGTCTCTCCTCGGCTCATTCCAGTTTCTCCGGGAAACGCGCATATACCTGGTCTCCGGGTCTAATATGTCTGTCCTCTTTGTCAGATAGATTCATATTCACAGTTAGTTGTTGCATGTACAACTTAACATCTAGCTGCAATTCTTTCAAGCTAGGTCCTTCATACAGAACCCTCCATTTGGCACTGGCATGGTCGACTGGTAAGTATTTATTGCAATGGCACGTTTTTCATGCAATTCGTCTACATGCGCGAGCGAATTAGTGCGAGCGGCAGCCCATTGAGCCATTGTACTTACGCAAATTTAATTGAACTTAGATTTAAAAGTTCCGTTAATCCTTTACACCATGCCTTGTGACTGGGAATGATACACACATCTAAATCTCGGCTTGATCCTCAAATTCTGCAGCACCCATTCAACCACTCTTTGTCTAAAGGCAGACCCATTGTCTGAGTTGATCTCTGACGCTATGAGAAACTTGAGAATAACTTCATTCGTTAAAAAATTCTCTCCTGTGGCTGTCCCTGAGTCTTTAGATGGAGTTGCCTCTACCCATCTATTGAACCTGTCGATTACCACAAACATATATATTTTTCCTCTCAACGTCTTTGTCATGTCCACATCGTCAATCACCACATGTTTAAATGGTCCTTCAAACACAGGTATGTGACCTATAGGGGTCGAGATTCCGTTTTTTAACATTATTCTGAACGCATACCTCACATTGTGAAAGGACGTAATCCACAGTCTTATTCTTAATCTCAAAGTGGTTGCACTGAGTCCTGCCTGTCCCCACTTCCAGGGTCCTGGCAGGAATGGGTTATTCAGCATTAATCGTTGAGTGGACACCTGAGGTAGGTTCTGCCCCTAGTGGGTATGCTGGTACTAATCGACCTCTTCCAGGTTGACACATGTGGTATAGGGTTCCGGAGGTCTCACGACACAATTGCTGTTTACCTTTAGCTTGCATTGTGGTTCATTCCAGTTCTCGAAAAACCCAGTAGAAAACCACTTGTCATCACATTAGCAACCCGAAATTCCTGGATAAATTCATATGGTTTTGCCTGTTCATGTTGGTGACAGCAGAAGGAATGCATTGCAAAAGCATAGGGTTTAACTAAGATGAGTCAGCTTCTCGATCATTCTTCATTTTTGGGATTTATGCCGCTTTTGTCAGACAGGTGGCCACTTCTTTTAGCCCTCTTACAAAAGTCATTCGGATTCAGTTCAATCGCAGAATTATGTTGCCTTTACATCTGTATCATTGTTTGGACATATTGAGCAAATTGGGCCAGTTTCTCCTGACAGGGTTTGGTTTAGGAAGAGAACTGTAATTCCCGCCATCGCCCCTTGTTTCAAACGACTCATGCCACTAACCCCAATGACAGCAGCTATGAAGGTGGATACCGATATTGGATTCTGCATCTTCAGAGCACGGGAAGGTTTATTATCGTGGGATGGGCTGGGAACAGTCAGGAGATATTAGGGGAAAATCCCCATTGCTTTCATCAAATAGTGTCTGTATGCCAGACATAGACTCTGCATTATGAGTAGAATGTAAGTACTTTGTTTTTACAGCGTTTTTAATTTAACTTTTTAATGTATGCATATTCCTCAAACTTAGTGTTCTTTTACATTCTCCCAGCTTTTTGGAGATACTTCTTCTGAATACACCTCTACCCGTATCACATGCAGAGTTACTCCAATGACCAGTAAGGTGTCTTTTCATTTAGTATTGGCGTTATCCTTCCATTTTCTAATTACGAATGAATCAATGCTGCCATGCTTCAACTTAACCATGAGGTAATGACAGAGGTCACTGACAATGTGTTAAGGTATAAAACCAAACGATCCTGCCAATTAATACTGATTTTGCAATTCAGGGCTTATCCAATTGGTTTATAACTATTCATGAGTAGAATCATTATCAATAATTGAAAGATGGAAACTGAGCAAGCGACTAAAACATTTTAAAAGTCACCAATGTAAACTGGAAATTTATTTATTCAAAATTAAATTTAAAAATGTAAACTTCACATAGTGTCCAACTCTACAATCCATTATAATTGCTTGGTTCTAATCCCTGCATTCAAATCGCTGATTTGGTACCTTAAACGGTTCGGACCAAACGTTTCTCAATTACAATGCGACAGCATGTGAAAAGACTGCAGCTCTATTAAAAGACCTTGTCTATTTGCATGGTATCAAAATACTTCTAATCCACAAATATTGGCCGAACCCAAACACACAGATATGCACAATAGGATTTTAATACTTGTTACATGATTTTCACAGCATAATGTTCAACCAAAACTTACTTTCTCAGTGAGAGAGGCAAATTAATATAGAATAAAGCTACAACTGGTACTTCATAATCACCAATGAGATGTAACATCTTCAGCAGAAACAAAATAGTCCGAAACAAAAACAAATCATTTCTGCTAGAATCATTTTCTGAAAACTATATTTTTGGTTTGTGATATTTAGAATCTGTCTTCATATTTTCAGTTCTACAATATTTAACGAATATTCAAGTTCACGTAATTCCTCCACTCAATCAGCAAATGTGATAGTCTGAGATGATATTCGTCAATGTTAGGTATAGTTTATTATTTTAAATGAAATTGAGCTGGGACCTGCTCTCATCCTAGGCCAGAATGATTCTGCACCTGAGGCCACGACTTAGTGTGGCTGATTTTACTTCCTTTAACCAATTATTTCATTCGTCCAACAAGTTGGGGTGAAAGGTGTGAAACTGATCTTTGGCAGCCACATGAAAATATGAGGAATTTGCAAGCAAATTTGTGCTGATTTTAAATGGTCCAGAGTCTAAGGAGAAGACATTTTTTAAAAAAAAAATAGGATCGTTATGTCGTCTTCGTCCATATTAAACTGATTGAAGTTAAACAGGTTTGGATTTCATAGAAGCATAAAAATGTGGTTAGTTAGAAGTTGACAGTAGAGCTGACTTGGTCCGTAAGAAGAACGGGTGGGTTAATATTTCATTAGTATTACCATTTATTCATGAAATTGGTTTTTCATAATCACTGGTAGTTTCCTGAATCCCACAAAAGAAATCGTCCTAAATTTCCAAAATGCAAAATAAATTCGAAACAGTCCTGTATGTTGAGCTCCAGAAATAAAAAACAAACAAACATTCAATCACCATCAACCAAAGGTGCATTAAAACTAGATCACAAACAGTTAACCTTTCTGAAAACTGCAAGGAGTCACACGCACGGACACACCCACACACACACGCACACTTATTTGAGAAGAGCGATCATTCTTTTAGTATGGGGGAGCACTTTATCCATGCTATCATCTTCATCCAGGGACTACCCTTCAGATCCTGACAATTATTCCATCTGCAATTAATTCCAACCGTCCCGTGCTGCTACCGGTCAGGCCTTCCTCTGAACACGCTTTTCTACCGCATTTTGCCCCTTCTATGGCTCATTTTCCATCTGGGCCTATTCAATACTCCGTTTACAGTTTAGAAAATCCGCGTAGAGCTTTGTTCTCGGACTGTCCGAAGGAACCTGAGTTCCTCGTCTAAATTTCCCTTTGTGTTTTTGCCTTTTTCACTTGCCCTCAAAACACCTTTCTCTGTTTCTGCCTTTCGTTGATTAACCCCTTCACACCCTCCCATCTCTGATTCAGTTCAGTTTTCTCGTCCTTGTCCTCAACCAATTCAATTTCTCCTTCTATTTCCACCGTTCCCTTTATCAAAGGCGATGGCTTTGTGTTTTCTGTTATCGAGTAGGTAGAAGCTTGCCCAGTTCGCCTAAGTCCTGACTCAAATAAAGTTTATCTTTCTGAACTCCACTTTCCACAGACTGCTTTTTGTTCTTTAGCAGCCTGCCTGGTTACTATCAGCTTTTCTACCTCTCATCTGAAAAATGTTCATATTTCTGCCTCCCATTCCCTTTTGTACTTCCTCTTTTTAGTTTTACCTTCTGTTTGTGGTTCTTAATTGAAGTGAGCGGCATGGTGGCACAGTGGTTAGCACTGCTGCCTCACAGCGCCAGAGACCCAGGTTCAATTTCCGCCTCAGGCGACTCTCTGTGTGGAGTTTGTACATTCTCCGTGTCTGCGTGGGTTTCCTCCGGGTGCTCCAGTTTCCTCGCACAATCCCAAAAAAAAGTGCAGGTTAGGTGAATTGGCCATGCTAAATTGCCCGTAGTGTTAGGTGAAGGGTTAAATGTAGGAGTATGGTTCTGGGTGGTATACGGGTCGGTGTGGACTTGATGGGCCTGTTTCCACACTGTAAGTAATCTAATCTAAAGTAAACCCTTCTATTTCAACCTGTTTATATCAAAGGTGCATTCTTTGGCCGTTCTGATCGAAATTTCTGAGTTTTCTCCCCATTTTTCGGTGAAATTACAATTTTTTTTTTGTGACTGGGAATTTCTTACTCAATATTTCAACTGTTCTCCCTTTGGTGATGTTTAAAATTACATCAGTCCAGTTATCATACTGTAATTGTCTTGATACTACTTAACAGTCTAGTGGCGCTTGGGAAAATGTGGTTATTCTCAGTTATTTTTACTTCAGTCATCTATTACCAAATTGCAGGCATTCAATTTTAATCAGGATCAATAATACTAACGATGAAGTAGTCTTTCCTGACTTGTTCTGCCTGTATAGAGCCCTTCTATTTCTAGACCGGTATCCATAAAACATTCCTCTCTGACTGCACAAACACTTTAATTCCCTGCGGCATTATTCGCAATATCATCCTGCCCTGACCGTTCAGACTCTCTTTACCGGCACAGGAGTATCCACAGGGACTTTCCAACCGTCCCATTCAGACCTGTTAATTTTCTCGTGCGGCATCTGCAGGATGGTCCAGCCTGACTGTTCAGACGCTCGTTACACGCAAGGTGGTGTCCACAGTGATTTTGTAACATTTCGTGTAATTCTATCTCAGCCAATCGCTTTGCTCTGCACTTAATCACACCACTGTGCAGTATTCCTGAATAATCCTCTGCGTCTCCTGAAATTTCAATTTACTGCCGGACTCTTTGGTTCTTTTGATCAGAGCAACCTTTCAGCTGCTTTTCTGCACGTCTGCATCCCCGAGATCATCCCTTACTCAATAGAATGTAATCGAAAATATCAGAAAAATGCTCATATGTATTGAAGCTTCGCCAAACCTAATTCTGTCAGGCTCAGGAGGGTCCCCAATCGACTGGGAAGCGCCGTCTGCCTGCTGCCTCTGTTCAGAAGTGTTTTTTTTTCCCCGAGTCTACTCGCAGCGCCAAATTTGTTGTCGAAAGTTTGTATGCAATGCTCTGTGACGTTCACAAGGAGGCACAGAACATTCATCGCGAATTTGAACTTTACTTGCAGACAAAAGCTGAAAAAATCAGACAATTGCTTCCTGGCAGCCCCCGATACTTGGGGCTCACTACTTTTTATAATTTTCTAGTTGCCGTGCTTATCTGGTGTCATGGTAATAACCAATCACACTAGCTTGCATTGCTTTTCTAAATTAATTATCCTCTGCCGCAATGGTCTTCTACTTTACACTTAACCTATCACATTATACGACCATCATCTAGCACATAAACTCACTTATCACATGATTTGATTCGCCCACCATATCGTGTTGCCATTATTGACAGAATTAACTCATCTATTGCTCATTTGTTATATGATTCTATGCATTGCTCCATCAAGTTAAACATACAACTGCCAAACGAATTTCCACATTACATGTTTCTATGCATTGCTCTATTAATCTCATTATACAACTGATAAACTAATTTCCTATGCATTGCACTATTAATCGAATTATACACCTGCCAAATCAATTTCTTCATCGACATCTGCCTTTTAAGTAAATAGAAGTGTCAAAATATGATCCAGTTTCATTTTGATCAGGATTTTCTGTGCCTTTCCCATGGCTTAGAAAGGAAAGGACTTTTTTTGTGATGCACAACAAACCAACCTTTAATGTGGAATCTGTTTTTCTCTGTCAAAGAGCAATTCTTCTGTAACTAGATTCGACTTTGCCTCTGATATACGGCGTGTAATATATGGTGAGAAAAATGCTGACAGTGCCAGAACGTCAAACTGTCTTATATATCGGGACTTCGATATTGTTGCTATTTCGGAGACATGGATAGAGCAGGGTGAGGAACGGATGCTGCAGGTTTCAGGGTTTAGATCTTTAATTAAGAACAGGCAAGCCGGTAAAAGAAGGGGAGGTGTGACGTTGTTAGCCAAGGTCAGGTGGCTGAAAGAACTTTTGATGAGGAATCGTCTACTGAAGTAGTGTGGGCTGAGGTTAGAGGAGAGGTCACACTGCTTGGAGATTTTTATAGGCCTCCGCAGAGTTCCAGGGAGGTGAAAGAGAGGATTGGCAACAGTATTCTGTCCAGGCGAGAAAGGAACAGGGTAGATATTATGGAAGACTTTAACTTCCCCAATATTGACTGCAAATGCTATAACCTAGTTTGTCAGATAGATCAGTTTTTGTGCAATGTGTACAGGAAGTTTTCCTGACGCTTGTCGAAGGAGTGACAAGAGGGGAGGCCACATAGGATTTGCTGTTAGTGAATGAACCAGGCCTGGTGTTCGATTTGGTTGTAGATGAGCACTTTGGAGAGAGTGACTATAATTCAGTTACGTTTTGTTTAGCGATGGAAAGTTATAAGAACATGCCACGGTCAAGAGTTATCGATGGGCAAGGGCAATTGTAATGCGATTAGGCAAGAATTAGAATGCATAGAATCGGTAGCAAAATGCAGGGAATTCATACAATGGAAATGTGGAGCTGGTTTAAAGAATAGATGTTGCGTGTCCTTGATAGGTATGTCCCTGTAAGGCAGGGAGGCAGTGATAAGGTAAGGGAACCGTGGTTTACTACAGAAATTGCATCTCTTGTTAAGCAGGAGAAGAACGCTTCTGTGTTGATGAGCCAAGATGGTTTAGATGAGGTAATGGAGAGTTACAGATCAGCCAGGAAGAATTTAAAGAGAGACTTAAGAAGAGAAAAGAGAGGTCACGAGCAGCGTTTAGCAAATAGAATAAAGGAGAACCCGAAAGCTCTCTGTCGGTATGTGAGGAATAAAAGGATGACTGGGGTAGTAAGAGGGCCAGTCAAAGACAGAAACGGGAAGTTGAGAGTAGACCCGATGGAAATCGGAGAGGTCGTAAACGAACATTTCTCATCGATTTTTACTCAGGAAAAGTAGAATATTGCAGAAGAGCAGAATGAGGTACGAGATATTAGACTGGAAATGACTAACGTTAGATACAAATAGTTGGTATCAAGTCGAGAAGGAGTGAAAGTAGACAAGTTCCCTGGGCCGGTTGGGATTTATACGAGGATTCTCGGTGAAGCTAGGGAGGAGATAGCAGAACCTTTGGCTTTGATATTTGAGTCGTCATTGTTCACAGGTTTAGTACCAGAGGACTGGAGGATTGCAAATTCTGTGCCCTTGTTCAAGAAGGGCAGTGGAGATGACCCAGGTAGTTATAGGCCAGCGAGCCTTACTTCTGTACTAGGAAAGATTTTGGAAAGGATTATAACAGATAAAAATTATGATGATCTAGCAAGCAACAATTTGATTTCAAGTAGTCAACGTGGTTTCGTCAAGGGCAGGTCGAGCCTCACAAACCTCATTGAGTTTTTTTGAGAAGGTGACCAAGCATGTAGATGAGGGTAGCGCAGTTGACGTGGTGTACATGGACTTCAATAAAACCTGTGATAAGGTTTCACATGGTAGGCTGTTGGAGAAAATGTAGAGGCATGAAATTGAGGGTGATTTAGCAGTTTGGATTACAAACTGCCTTTCTGAAAGAAGGCAGCGAGTGATGGTTGATGGCAAACACATTGCCTGGGGTCCAGTTACTACTGGTGTGCCACAAGGATATGTTTTGTGACCACTGCTGTTTGTTTTTTTTTATGACTTAGACGCAGGCATAGGTGGATGGATTAGTAAAATTGCAGATAATACAAAAGGCGGTCGAGTAGTGGACAGTTTGGAAGAATGTTACAGGGTGCAGCAAGACTTGGATAAACTGCACAATCAGGCAGAGGGGTGGCAAATGGACGTCAATGCAGCTAAATGTGAAGTGATGCACTTTGGAAAGAATAACAGGAAGACAGAGTACTGGGTCAATGGAAAGATTCGTGTTAATGTGGATGTGCAGAGGTATTTTGGAGTCTATGTACATAGATTCCTGAAGGTTGCCAACTCGGTTGACAGTGCTTTTAAGAAGGCACAAGGTGTGTTAGGTTTAATTGGTAGAGGGATTGAGTTCTGAAGCCGGAATATCATGCTGCAATTCATCAAAACGCTGGTGCGGCCACACTTGGAATATTGTGTACAGTTCTGGTCTCCACATTTCGGGAAGGATGTGGACGCATTTGAAAAGGTGCAGAAGGCCTTTACCAGGATGTTGTCTTTTCTGGAGGGAAGGTCTTATGAGGAAAGGCTGAGAGACTTTGGTCTGTTCTCATTGGAAAGAATAAGGCTAAGAGGGGTTTGATCGAGACATACAAGATGATCAGAGGATTAGATAGGGTAGACAGTGAAAGTCTTCCTCATAGGATGATGACATCAGCTTGTAGAAGGGCAACATAACTACAAATTGAGGGGTAAGAAAGATGTCAGAGGCAGGTTCTTTACTCAGAGAGCGTTAAGGGCGGCGAATGCCCAATCTGCCAATGTAGGCAACTCAGCCAGATTCGGGAGATTTAAATAATCCTTGCATAAGCACATGGACGATGATGGGATATTGTAGGGGGACGAGCTGAGAATAGTTAATAGGTCCGCGCAACATCGATGGCCGAAGGGATTGTTTTGTGCTGTATTGTTCTGTGTTCTGTGTTATATGTTCTATTGTCCATTCTAACAGGTGGCTATGCTCTGCTTTGTGTAAATGTTATTTCTTGTATGGATCGATTCGCATCCGTTGAAAGCTTGATTTGTCTCTGATAAAAGACGTATTTATTTCTTATATGTGATGGATTTCCATACGTCTCGCTAATGTACGCTCGAGCTGCTTCTGATATGGCTTCATGCATTTCTGATGCGTGCTCCGTGTTGCTGTTGATTTATCTTGTGCATGCAGTCGCCAAATCTAAAACACCTTATTTCCTTTAATTGGCACATATTGCCCTTGTTTCTCATTTTTGTTATTGTTTCGATCTCTGGAAGCAGCCGTTATGAATGAATATAACATGTGGCATTTTGCCCTGTCCCAAATTGCAAGAATACCTGTCTCAGTCATACATGCCATTGCTATATGCTGGTGCCTGTAGGAAGAGAGACAGCCACTGCAAGAACCTCTGAGCAGCGACGTGAAAGAAGACTTGAATATGTTACGAAAGGTTTTTGCCCTTATTTATTTTTCAAAGAGAATTACAAATTTCACAGAATATTATAATGGATAATAACGGGTGAGTGTAGCTTATCATCTACAGTTAGTCATTTCTACGCATTGCTGCCCAGTGTTCCTCACCATTGAGAATAAACTGACAAAAGGTGATATATTTGGATAAGCTGGCACCATCTGGTGCTCTGGTTGTCTGGACACCACTGCCAGTTCTCTGAAACGTTGACGCCACTCCTTTCAGCGAGATGGTCCAGAAAGAAATTCAGGTTTCTCCGAGAGAAGCCAAGTGTCAGGTTTTCCTTTCTCAAAATCGCTCCTGACTACATACACAAATTAACTTTCAAATGACAGCCCTCTTGGGGACTTGGACTACAATATGAGAAACAGAGATATGACTATTGATGCTGGCCTTCGTGTGTATCTCAGTTTTCTGATGGTTGGACCATAAACAGTGCATGGGAAGATTGGGAGGATGGCAGAAGTGATTTGTAACCTTCGGCTCAAACACAAATTACAGTTAATTCTTTGAGAAAATGGAGTCAGTAAACTAGCTCAGCCTCTGTTCTGTAGTCACTGGTAAGGCTCAGGACTTTGCTGAAAAATGATATGACTCATTGCAACAAAATGCTGACACTGACAGAGGGTCTAATCACAACAGAAAACGTCACACTAATGTAGATACTGATGCACAAACAGGCTCAGAACGCACAGAGGCATTGTTTCAACCAGAGGCCTGGAAACCTGCAGAAGTCTTGGCATTATGGAATTTTCTGAAACTGTTAGATATTCTGACATTTAAGAAATACTGACGGTAATGCATATTCTGACTAACTAAGACCCTAACGTTAATAGAGATCTTTACACAAGTAGCATCAGTCTGAGTTAAGTTACTTGTTTAAATTTTAAATTAATTTTGAAAATTATGTAGCAGTCAACAACTAACTGCTGCATTGGCATTTTCAACGTCTCAACCAAAGAAGTTATACATGCCTTCCAATCAGCAATCTCATTCTACACAGACCATTTGAATATATCTTCTCCTTGCATCGCTGTTCTAACTCGAACAAGACTCAGGTAGTCTCCGTGCAAGTTACACATGAGAGACTGAATTCTCTCTCTGAGGCTGCATTTGCTGGACAGTCTTTCCTGTAAAGGTAAACCTGGAGAAAGATTGATTGATCAACCAGTATTTGGGATCCAAGGAGGTGAAGAATGCAGGTGCTGGCTTTTTGGCTTTTAGAATCTGTGCTGCTCAACAGCAACCACATATTATTCTGGGCAAATGTAACAAATTTGGCCCATTGTCTTGTATAGTTGGGCATTGTAAGTACACATTTAGATTGTTTTCGGTGTTCTGAGGTCGCCTGTCTCATCCTGCATGACAGGCAGACTGTTCTAGATTCTGATTAGCGTCTGGCTTAGCAAATAAAAAGATCTATGGTTCTCAGATTGCCTTGTAGCTTTCGACCCCAGTGGTAAACTTTTGACCATTTCGTTATTGATCTCTCTTTCAAAAAAAAACTTCGTTGGTGTCAAATCTATCTTTGCACCATCTAATTTTAAACATCTTATTTGCAACTGCCCTATATGCCAACTTCCCCACTTTAGTGCCTGCCCACGGACGTCTGGGATGGGTGGCATGCTTTTTGGAGGTCTACCATTCATTATGTATTCTCTTGCCTTGTATGCCTGCCCAGATACAACCCGTCACACTTATTTTGCTTGAATTTTATTTTTAATGATACAGCCCTTATGACAAATCTCTCTGTCCTATTGTGATCTCTAGTTATTCTCCTCATTATTTTCCACCGCATAAAAGGTTTCATCATCCGCAACCTTACTTATCAACTCTTAGACATCTAAGTAGAAGTTGATTACATATAGCAGACAGAACAGGAACACTGACATTGATCCCGACAGAACGACCATGGAGACAGATGAATGAAGGAGTCAGCAATTGATGGCAATCAAATAGTTTGGATTCTTCTCCATTGACCTGATGACCTCAGGCATTTGACAGTATAGCATCCATGTTGAAGAGTCACAGACACCTCCATTCTGAGTGTAACTTTCTGTGCTTTCTGGTGGGTCGGTCATGTGAATGTGAAATTGCTAGAAATTTAAAATCAGTGCCAAAGACATGAGACTGAACGTATATTTCAGTGAAATTCCTCCTACTTATAAAGTCTGAGATGCAGTGTGTTCCATTAAATTTCTCTCTCCTCATTTCCAGGTCCAATGTCTGGTCATTACAGTCAAGAGACGAATGAACTGCAGATGCTGGAATTCAAATTAGACAGGCAGGAGTCTGAACGAACACAGCAAGCCAGGCAGCATCAGGAGGTGGCGAAGTCGAAATTTCGGGTTCACCATTGTTCAGGATTGGGTGTGGTATGGGGTAGATGCAGCTGAAGGGGTAGCCAGGATCAGAGTGGTGAAATGAGAATACATGATGGAAGGTAAACCTGTTTAGTTAATGGGATGAATGAATCCAGTTGTTGACAGCGAGAAGTGGCAGTCAGGAGAAGGGGGTGGGAGGGGAGTCGGGAGATTGGGAGTGAGGTTAGTTGGAATTGTCAAACTCAGTGTTGAATCCTCCGACCTGCAGAGTGCCTAACCTTAAGATAAATTGTTGATTCTCCAATTGACGCTGCGGTTTGTTTTGGACATAGAATAGGCCAAAGATGGGCATGTTGGAAAGTCAAAGGCTGGGGAATTGAAATGGGCAGAGACTGGGAAGTCCGGTCGTCCGCTGCGGACCATCCTGTGAAATTCGGTGTGCTGTTCCCTAAGTTTAGACTCTGTCTCCCCGATATCGAGAGGACCTCATAGTGAGCTTCTGATGCATTATCCTAAGTTGGAAGAGAAGCAGAACATTTTTAGTCTCACCTGGAAGGTATGTTTGGAGCCCTGGAGGGAGTTGATGTAGGTGGCATACTTGCATTTGTTTGCATTTTCCTGGTTGCAGGGCACGTTAACGAAGGTGCAGTTAACTAAGGAATGATGGAGGGAACGGGTCTTGCAGAAACCTGACACGGGTGGGGGCAGGAAGATGTTCCTGACTGTGAGGTTTGTTTGGGTTCGTGGTTGTGTTTGAGGATAATGCATTGCAGGCGGAGACTGGTGGGGTGGTAGGACGACATAGGACACTCTTTTCTTATCGTGGATGGAGGGAGTGTGTTCAGAGTGGTGGTACGGGAAAGGAGGTCGTGCGGTGGAGGGCTGTTTGGATATTCAAAACAGGTCGACACCTGAGATGCTTGCGATTGGGATGTGTCTGCATCCAAGCAGATGCAGCGGATTTGGAGCAATTATGAGATTGGGATGGAGTTATCGCACAATACGGGGTGGGAGGAGGTGCATTCAAGGTAGTTATGGTATCTATAGTAAACGTCCGTTTGAATTCTGTCACTGGAGATGGAAATGGGATGGTCGAGGAAGTTGTAGGAGGGCTGGGAGAATGATCAAGTGAATTTCATAGCGGTGTGGAAGTTGTGGGTGAAGTCGATGTTCTGTTCCAGGTCAGCCTGAGTGTAAGACGCTGTAGCGATGCAGCCATCGATGTAACCGTGGAAGATTTCGGGTACAATACGTGTGAAAATGCTGAAGCAGGAATGTTTGATATGACCGGCAAATAGACAGGCACAACTGGGATGCATACAGGTACCCATGGCTGGGGACCTATCACAGTCAAGATCAGGTACAATGTTTCAATAACAATCGATGTCGTTGATTTTCTGCCTTGCAACAGGGCTTGTGTGCTGTAACATTATCCAGAAAGTACTAATTAGACACACTCATGCAAATTAGAAACTGCAGAATGAAAGAGCTTTGAGAAACAAGGAAATAAATAGACACTCCGGACCATTGTGAAACAAATGACGTGCAGTTATTTTTATGCAAATCTAAAGTTACCCTCACTGATGGACTGCCGTTGTTTCGTACTGTGAAAAGGTCGCTGAGCACAGTCTTGAAAAGAAAATAATGAAATAGTCAGAGATTATGCGACAACTGTAGCAGACTCACTAATTCTTCTTTTGTTGAGTTGTCAAAACTGGCAGAAGTAGATTTATGTGGAATGGCAGAAGGAGGAAAGTCGATCTTCGTTGATGGAGGAGCTCAGGATTTCCCCAAATACTTGCTCTGTAAATATTGCATTTACTTTTCTTATCTTGGCAGAATATTGAAAGAACAAGAACAATTGCCTATTGATATGGAATTCAGAACTAAGGGATTTTACAAAACACGTTCAAGAACACATTCGAGTAAAATGCAGGAAAGTGAAAGATAGACAATAGACAATAGGTTCAGGAGTAGGCCGTTCACCCCTTCGAGCCTACACCGCCATTTAATATAATCATGGCTGATCATTCCTAATCAGTATCCTGTTTCCGCCTTATCTCTATAACCCTTGATTCCACTATCTTTGAGAGCTCTATCCAACTCTAACTTCAATGAATCCAGAGAGTGGGCCTCCACTGGCCTCGAGGGCAGAGCATTCCACACAGCCTCCACTCTCTGGGTGAAGAGGTTTCTCCTGAGCTCTGTCCTAAATGGTCTACCCCGTATTTTTAAGCTGTGTCCTCTGGTTTGGCACTCACCCATCAGTGGAAATATGTTTCCTACTGCCAGAGTGTCCAATCCTTCCATAATCTTATACGTCTCAATCAGATCCCCTCTCAGTCTTCGAAAATCAAGGGTATACAAGCCCAGTCGCTTCAGTGTTTCAGTGTAAGGTAGTCCTGCCATTCCAGGAATTGACCTCGTGAATCTACGCTGCACTCCCTCAATAGCCAGAAGGTCTTTTCTCAAATTTGGAGACCAGAACTGCACACAGTACTCCAGGTGTACAGCTGCAGAAGCACCTCTTTGCTTCTATACTCGATTCCTCTTGTTATGAAGGCCAGCATGCTATTAGTCTTCTTCACTACCTGCTGTACCTGCATGCTTGCCTTCATTGACTGGTGTACAAGAACACCCAGATCTCTCTGTACTGCCACTTTACATAAATTGATTCCATTGAGGTAGTAGTCTGCCTTCCTGTTCTTGCCACCAAAGTGGATAACCATACATTATCCACATTAAACTGCATCTGCCCACTCACCTAACTTGTCCAGGTCACCCTGTAATCTCCTAACATCCTCATCAAATTTCACCCTGCCGCCCAGCTTTGTATCATCAGCAAATTTGCTAATGTTATTGCTGATACCATCTTCTATATCATTAACATATATTGTAAAAAGCTGCGGTCCGAGCACCGATCCCTGCGGTACCCCACTGGTCACTGCCTGCCATTCCAAAATGGAGCCGTTTATCACTACCCTCTGTTTCCTAATAGCCAACCAATTTTCAATCCAATCTCGTACTTTGCCCCCAATACCATGCGCCCTAATTTTACTCACTAACCTCCTGTGTGGGACTTTATCAAAAGCTTTCTGAAAGTCCAGGTACAATACATCTACTGGATTTCCCTCGTCCAACTTCGGAGTTACAACCTCAACAAAATCAAGAAGATTAGTCAAGCATGATTTCCCCTTCATAAATCCATGCTGACTCTGTCCTATCCTGTTACCAATATCCAGTAGATCTCGTAGATTATCTATTTGTTCAGAATGTCTAAAATTGTGGAACTCCTGAACAGAAGGCAAAAATCAACTGATTGCTTGGCACTGAGTAACACTGGGAATACAATGCGTTGTGAAACGGTCATTTTATTTAAATAGAAACTCACTATGTCACCAACAAAGAATTATTGGAAGGTTGAATTGCACTTCAGGGGTGGAGTGTAGAGGACCCAGGCTACATTGAAAGCGCATTTCCTGAACTTGGGGTACCCTAATACTGACACACATTCTGAAACTTGAATCTAATAGATTCTGTGAAAGTATACAGACTGGGATCAGACAGTGAAATTTATGTACACCCTGAAATGAATAGATGCCCTTAAACTAATGTTCGTTCTTAATTTAATAAGAAATTTGAAAAGTATCTGCCTAATATTGTAAATGAAACTTTTGCTGAAACGAACAAATCTCCTACATTTAATAAATACTGTTAAAAAGACAGTCAGTGACACATTTCTTGAAACTAACGCAGGTTCTAAAACAGAAAATAAGACAGCAGATGAAAGTCATGAAAATCTTGTAAAGTTGCACTTCATGAATGTGATACAGACTCTAAAATTGAAACACTGAAAACAATAAACACTCTGAAAGCAAGGGAAAGAAAGAAGGTCGATGCCTGTTGATCAGGGAGCTCAGGATTTAATGATTGGCATTCTCCGTAAATACTGTGTGCAGTTTTGGTCCCCATACTATAGGAAGGATGTGGAGGCACTGGAACGGGTGCAGAGGAGGTTTACCAGGATGTTGCCTGGTATGGTAGGAAGATCGTATGAGGAAAGGCTGAGGCACTTGGGGCTGTTTTCATTGGAGAAAAGAAGGTTTAGGGGTGACTTCATAGAGGTGTACAAGATGATTAGGGGTTTAGATAGGGTCGACAGTGAGAATCTTTTTCCACGTATGGAGTCAGCTATTACAAGGGGGCATAGCTTTAAATTAAGGGGGGGTAGGTATAGGACAGATGTTAGGGGTAGATTCTTTACTCAGCGAGTCGTGAGTTCATGGAATGCCCTGCCAGTAGCAGTGGTGGACTCTCCTTCATTATGGGCATTTAAACGTGCATTGGATAGGCATATGGAGGATAATAGGCTAGTGTAGGTTAGGTGGGCTTGGATCGGCGCAACATCGAGGGCCAAAGGGCATGTACTGCGCTGTATTCTTCTATGTTCTACTGGGATTTGGTTTATTTTTGATTGCATAATATTGAGAGAAATTGTGATTTGATATGTTATTCAGGAATAAAGGACTGCAGAAAACACATGCGGCAAGAAATGCAAATGAAATGCAAATAAATGCAGAGAGTTAATGGGTTGCTGGAGAACCTGCTTTTTTCAGAACATGTAAGATTGTGAAACTCCAGAAAAGTAGGCAAAGTCCAATAGACGGACTGCTCTGCATTGAGTACCAATGGAAACACAAAGCTTCGTTAAGTTGTGATTTTATTTAAATGCAAACTTGCTGTGTACCAAACGAAGAAATTTTGTAATTCCAAATTGTTTTTTAGACGTGGAGTGGTTCGAGGAGTGAGGCTAAATTGACAGCACATTACCTGAGCGTATTGTAAAGTAATACTGATCACTCGTCAGGAGCCAATGTAGACGAGTCGAAAACAGACAGTGAAATTGATATGGACTATGAAATGGACATATACCCTGAAAGTAATGCAGATCCTTAAACGAATGCTAAACCTGAAACGCATACAGTGCCTGAAATTAGTGAATAGCCTTAATCGAAAACAAAATCCGAAACTGATATCGACCTTGAAATTATTACTGATGCTGACACTATTAAAAAAACGGAACCTAATACTTCAACTGAATCGAATTGCGACTGAAAATTGCAACGTAAGTGACACAGGTCTCGAAACTAATACACACCCGAAAACAGAAACTTATTCAAAAATTGAAAGTGATGTAAACCCTGCAATGATGCAGTCCATGAAAGTAATGCCGACCATATAACTGAAACTGATACATACTTTGAAAATAATAAACACTCTAAAAGCCTTGTATGGAAAAAAGACCGTGAAACTGATATGGTACTTGAATCAAATTTAGACGTTAAACGAGAAAACAGCCCCTTACGCTGATGCACATTTTAATCAATTACACATCCAAATGCAGACACTGAAATACATACAGATCAGAAAGCAATACGTCTCTGAATTTGATGCACGTTCAGAAACTAATGTAGACCCGGTAAAAATATTACAGACCCTGAACCCGACGCATACTCAGAATTATTCCCGGCTCTGAAATTGATACAAAGCCTAAAGACAATGCAGTCTTTTCAACTAAAGCACAACTTGCACTTAATAGAAACTGTAAAAATGATAACGGCCCTATTACAGACAGGCGCTAAAACTTACACAGAGTCTGAGTCGAGGACAAAGCCTGAAATTTATACCATCCTGAAATTAATATATACTCGGGTAGTAATGTATTTTCTGAAAATTTGAAATGTCTTGAAACGGACACGCTCTCTGGCACTATTTTACACCTTGACACGAATAGTGGTGTTAGGCTTGTGCAGACGCTATCACTTTTTGAGAACCTGATAGTATTTGAGGATCCGAAATTGATGAAGAACATGTCAGAGTTTAATGGTGAACATGGAACTAAAAGTCATGTTGGCTTTTACGACGTCTTAGATTCAGACTGCAATGTTTGTCAGCCTTGTCAGGCCCCTAGTATCCCAAACGCAGCAAGTACTCAAGTCTGCTGCCCAATGTACTGGCCGTTGCAAGTGCCAGATTAGCGGCCATGCAAATTCAGGAAGGCTGGACGGTGCTGGCAACAGCATGGTCATGTACTCTGCCAATTCTAATAGTAATTCGTATTCAAGGACGACCAATCTTTAATTTACCTCCCATAATGTCGCTCTTCATTGACACTTTCCAATAGTAATTCTCTGTTCCCATTTACAGAGTATCACACAGTGGCATGAGGACTCTACTGCTGGTTCTCGGTTTGATGTGTAAGTTCCTGAACATTCATTCAAGCTTCACTCTGTTTAATTGTTTTAATCACACATAAACATAACCTATCGTGCATTTGTGATCGTATTAAAATACCTTTTGTATTTTCAGTGCTGATAGGAGTTAATCTTACGGAAGAAAAGAAACAATTATGTAATATACTGAATGGGCACTACTCTGTCAAATTGTCTCCCTTGTTATTAACTATTAGCATAAAATTTATAATTATTTCGGAAAGAGTACTACAGTATCCATGACACTACACTAGACTCCAACGAAATGCTTAAGAAGAACAGGAAGCCAACTGGCATGTCGTGACTCTGCTGTGTCTCAGAATGTGTCCTTGCCAAGAACCAATTTTCTGCAATCACTTCAAAACCCTTCACCTCACCTGTTCCGATACGCATCCAATTCCATCTTATAGAGCGGATTGCCACTGTCCCCATTAGACTCTTCGGCAAACGTTCCTGATACCAATAGCTGCGGAGAACAATGTATCTGCATTTCAGAATATCATTAATTTACCTGATAGAGGTTTATAAAATTCTGAGGAGCATGGAGAGAATAAATTGACAACGTCTTTTTTCCTGGGTTGGAGGAGTCCACAACGGGAGAGCAGAGGCTTAGAGTGAGCGGGGAAAGGGACCTAAGGGGCAGCTTTTCACACAGGGGGCGGTACGTGTATGTAAATAGCAGCCAGAGGAAGTAGTGGAATCTGGTGCAATTGCAATTGCAAAATTTAAAAGGTATTTGGATGTGTATATGAGTAGGAATTGTTTGTGCTGGGTAGGAATATGTGCTGGGAAATGGGACTAGATTGGGTTGGGGTAACTGGTCAACATCGACGGGTTGGACCGGAGGGTCTGTTTCCGTGCTGTAATCTATATGACTCAATGACTCAAGCAACTGATTAGACTTTTAGATTAGTTTAGTTACAGTGTGCAAACAGGCCCTTCGGCCCAACAAGTCCACACTGACCCGCCGAAGCGTAACCCACCCAGACCCATTCGCCTACATTTACCTCACACTACGGGCAATTCACCTAACCTGCACATTTTTGGATTGTGGGAGGAAACCGGTGCACCCGGAGGAAACCCACGCAGACACAGGGAGAATGTGCAAACTCCACACAAGGAGTCGCCTGAGGCGGGAATTGAACCCGGGTGTCAGGCGCTGTGAAGCAGCAGTGCTAACTACTGTGCGACCGTGCCTCCCACTTCTTTCTTGATTTCAACATTTCTGTCAATACGATCACTTTCTCTCGTAATCGACACTGTCAAAACCACTCGTGACTTTCAATGTTTTTTTGTTCGAAACTGCACTCAACCTCTACTTCTCAAATGACTACAATTGGAACTTCAGTCGTTCCAGATTACTGTGTCCCTCGTCCCTGCTAATACCAATTATAGTTTTGATGCGTCTGGCAGCTCATGTTGCTATGTCAAATTCACTGTTCTTTACAACATAATATTAAACAGTTTTTTTTTGTGACCCTCAGTCCCAAACAGCAAAATCGCTGATCCATGTGTGAACCACACAGTCTTGGATCCGACCAGGAGGAGCATTAAATTGGGTCTAAAAGAATGCTTACACCGAGATGAGTGTGGTAACAATCTCCAACAGGGATGGTACAGCTTTAATAGGTAAAGAGTGAGTTTTCTTGGAACGTTAGTATAATTGTAAAAGGCGGGGTGATGGCTCACTGTTTGCACTGACAATGGTTTCATTGTCCTAGGCACCAGTGTAAAGCTATGAGGGAATTGGTGGGAGTGAAACAAAAACATCTGTAATTCCGGAATACTAAACTTATCTCCCTCATTGTTGAAACTGAAAACATCATGTTTCGCAAAGAGAGAAACATAAATGTATTTTAGGGAAGGACTCGTGATATTTTTATAAAATTAAAAGCAAACTCGTTCATAATCATGTGTAAATCTTTTAAACATTTATCATACCACAATTGAAATGCAGCACACATTTCCTGTCTCCATAGCCATCAGTTGATTTACAGAAAGAGCACAGTCCACAGTTTGGTGCTCCGCATTAGGAGCACATCATTTTGTTTTGGTCATGATGTTATTCTGGTTATGCAAACGAGGGGCACCTACTCTGGTATTCACGGTCTTTCATTAATTTACACGAAGAGAACTGTGTTCTCTTTGAAAGTGATTCAACCAAGCATTAATGAGACAATCGCTGTGAGGGTTAATCATGAATCTAATGGAGAATTCTGAACAGACTCCTCTATCAAGAGAATAATTTGAATGTTCAGCTCACGACCACAGGGACGGGTATTGACTTCAACTTTTGTTACGTGTTTAATGGAATAAAGATCGTAAAACACTTGAGGATAAACCAGGATAGTTTAATGTTGATGAGAGGATATCTATAGGTCATGCTTGAAAGTTCGTGTATGTGTGAATAATTGAAAATAAAACAGTAGATAGAATGTCCACTTTCTACACAGTAAATCCTCCGTACAATCTTGCAAATACCTGAACCTGAGCCAAGGGCTAACAGTATATATTCGGGCTGGAGGGAAATATTTCATTCAGAGTGCATGTTTTCGAAAGGGGCACAGATTGTGGAAGTCTCGGACATTTTACCAGTCAGGTAATATATGTGATCAGATCAGGAGCTGACTCTGTAATTTTTATTTCAGTTCTGGTGAATGGATGATTCCAGAGAATGCTGTCCCAATTGATCACTGCTGCACAAGGAGTACAGGCTGGTTAAATGGTATAACCACCTATTTATCTACCATATTTAATTCTCCATTACGCACTGTTCATTTTATCTTTTAATCATTTCCGATTAAAACAAAATGAATTGCAGGTCGCCATCCTTCCGTGAGTGATGGGGAGGTAACCAGGACTATCTGTTTTAATTGGAATAATAATAACTGCTCCTCTAGGCAAGACATCATCATCAAGAAATGTTCCACATTCTTTGTGTATGAGTTGAAGCCGACACAATTCTGTAATGCTGGATATTGTGCAGGTACGTCATAAGTAATTTCCCACCCACAGTGTGGTTCTGAGATTTCACACGAGTCCGTTAGAATGTTACAAGCACCCCTTATTCGGTAAGCAAAAATGAGATGAGATACTATGTGGTCCTGTCCCTAATTTCTGGAAAACATAAGTGCTCTCCATGTCACTCACTCTCTACCTCCATGGGAGCGTACAGAATACAGAAGAGACCAAGTGTCCGGTTGTGAGTTCGCTCGCTGAGCTGGTGGGTCTACATATACTGGGTGGAAAATCTGCTGGCGCTATTCGGATGGGGTTAAACTAACTCACCAGGAAAATGGGAACCTGAGGTGTAGTTCCAATGCACAGAAGGATGAGAGTAGGGAGGACATGGACACGATTTCGTGGTCACAGGAATGGGCTGGCAGGGAGCAAATTGGTTTGAAGTGAGTCTTCTTCAAAGCCAGAAGTATCCGAAATAAGGTCGGTGAGCTTGCAGCATGGATAGGTCCCTGGGACTTCAATGCTGTGGCTATTCGTGGATAGAGCAGGGGGAGGAATGGATGTTGTAGGTTCCAGGGTTTAGATCTTCCATTCAGAACAGGGAAGGAGGTAAAATAGGGTGTGTGGGAAGTGTGGCCTTGTTCGTCAAGACAAGTATAATGGTAGTCGAAAGAACTTCTAACGAGGACTCGTCTATTGAGAGAGCATGGGCTGTGGTGAGAAACAAGAGAAGAGAGGTTACACTGCTGGGAGGTTATTTATAGGCCTCCGCAGATTTCCAGGGATTAGATTAGATTCCCTACAGTGTGGAAACAGGCACTTCGGCCGAACCACTCCACACCGACCCTCAGAAGAGTAACCCAGAAAGACCCATTCCTCTCTGATAATTGACCTAACACTTTGGGGCAAGTTAGCATTGCAACTTCACCTGACCTCCACATCTTTGTACTGTGGGAGGAAATCTGAGCACCCGGAGGAAACCCACGCAGACACAGGTAAAATCCGCAAACTCCACTCAGACAGTCACCCGAGGCTGTAATTGAACCTGGGATCCTGGTGCTGGGAGGCAGCAGTGTTAACCACTGAGCCACCGTGCCGCACCTAATATGGAGGAGAGTATCGGCAAAACGATTCTGGGTAAAAATGAAATGTACAGCGTGGTCATTATGGGGGGCTTTAAATCCCACAGCATTCATGATAAATGCTATATTTCGAGGATGCTGGATGGATTAGTTTTCGTACAATGTGTGCAGGCAAGTTTCCTGACACAGTATGTCGAAGGGTCGATAAGAGTGACGGCAACAGTGGGTCTAATACTTGGTAATGAACCAGGCCAGGTGTTTGATTTAGTATCAGGTAAGTACTTTGGAATGCGACCATAATTCGGTTTCGATTAGTTCAGAGACGAAGATGGATAGAGCATGCCACAGGCATGAGATACAGATTGAGGAAGGGCAATTATAATACGATTCGGCAAGACGTCGGATGCAAAGAAAGCGGTAGCAAAATACCGGGATAGAGGTATTCGAAATGTGGAGCTGCTTTAGGGAACAGATATTGCATTTCCTTGATACATATATCCCAGCCAGGCACGGGCGAAGTGATAACATAAGGTAACTGCGGTTTACTAAAGAAATTGCATCGCTTGTTAAGCGGAAGAAGGAGGCTTATGTGACCATGAGGCGACATGGTTCAGGTGAGACGAAGGAGAGTTGTAAACTTGCTAGGTAGGATTTAAAGAGAGAGTTCAGAAGATCAAAGAGAAGACATGAGCAGTCTTTAGGAGGCAAAATAAAGGAGAACAATGAAGCTTTCTATAATTTTGTGAGGAAGAAAAGGATGACTAGAATCGTGATCGCGCCATTCAAAGATAGAAGTGGGAAATTGTGTGTGGGCTCTGTCGAGATCGGATTGCAGGTCGTCAACATGGTTTCATCAAAGACAGGTCAAGTCTCACCGACCTCATTGAGTTTTTTGAGAAGTTAACCAAGCATGTCGATGAGGGTAGGGCAGTTGACATGGTATACATGGACCTGAGGAAAGCTTTTGATAAGTTTCCACATGCTAGGCAGTTGGAGACAATGCAGGGTATGGAATTGAGATTAATTTAGCAGTTTTGATTGGAAATTGCCTTTCTGCAAGAAAGCAGCAATTGGTGGTTGATGGAAAATATTCAGACTGGCGTCAGCTTCCTAATGGTGTGCCACAACAATCTGTTTTAGGACCACTGCTGTTTGTAGTTTTTATAATAGACTTGGATGCAGGGGTAGGTGAATGTGTTAGTAAATTTGCAGATGACTTTAATGTCGTTGGAGTAGTGGATAGTTTGGAATAATGTTGCAGGTTTCAGGACGACTTGCATGAACTGCAGAATTGGGCTAAGAGGTGACGAATGGAGTACAATGTTGATAAATGTGAATAGATTCACTTTGAGAAGAATAACAGGAAGACCGAATACTGGGTCAATGGAAAGATTCTTGGCAGTGTGGATGTGCAGATGGATCTTGGAGTCCATGTACATAGTTCACTGAAAATTTTCAACCAGGTTGTGCTGTTAAGAAGGCATGCATTATGGTATGTTTCATCGGTAGAGGGATTGTGTTCCGGAGCCGTAATGTCAAGCTGCAATTATGCAAAACACAAGTGTGGCCGCACTTGGAATATTGTGTAGAGTTCTGGTCCCCCCATTGCAGGAAGGATGTGGAAACATTGGAAAAGATGCAGAGGAGATTTACCAGGATGTTGCGTAGTCTGGCGGGAAGGCCTTATGAGGAAAGGCTGAGAGACTTTAATTGTATTCTCATTGGAAAGGAAAAGGCCAAGAGGGGATTTGATAGAGGCATACAAGACGATCAAAGGATTAGAATGGGGTGACATGAAAGTCTTTTATTCCAGTGATGATGCCATCAACTTGAACGAGGGGCCATAGCTACAAATTGATGCGTGATAAATTTAAGACGGAAGTCAGAGGCAATTTCTTCACTCACAGAGTGTTAACGGCATGGAATGCCCTGCCTGCCAATGTAGTTAACTCACCAACATTAGTGAGATTCAAACATAACTCTAAGCACATGGATGATGATGGGGTAGTGTCGGGATGGGCTTAGACTAGTTCATAGTTTGGCGCAACATCGAGGGCCGAATGGCCTGTTCTGCACTCCATTGATCGATGTTCTGTGTTTTATTATTTTTTTCTCAGACGTTTCGTCAAATGTGAGCCTCCGTTCAACTAATGGTGTTCTGTACCAATTTCTGTTTATTTTCTTGGTCTGTTAGGTGGGTGACATAACTATTGTTTCTTTTTTCTCAGAGGTTGGTAAATGGGGTCGAAATCGATGTGTTTATTGGTGGAGTTCCTGTTTGAATGCCAGGCCTTTAGGAAATCCCGTGCCTGTCTTTGTTTCGTCTGTCCGAAAATAGATGTGCTGTCACAATCAAAGTGGTGTCCTTCTTCGTCTGTGTGTAAGGATCGTTGTGATAGCTGATCATGAATCTTGATACCTCGTTGGTGTTCGTTTATTCTGATGGCTATTTTCCTGCTTGTTTGTCCGATTCAGCGTTGGTAGCCCACAAATCTACCAATGGAATGAAACTGCTACTGATGAACCTAAAGGACACTTTACGACCAAAACCCTAATTCGAATGTCATTTACAAAATGCCCTGCAAGGGCTACATCAAACACTACACCCTACAGCCAGGAAGAAATCTAGCCTCCTGGATACACAAACACCTACTAGTCATTAAAAGACATTATCATCTATAACTAGTATCTTAACACACGGAGAAAGAAATACACGACATCAATATCACATCCATCCTCGGACAGCCAAATGTAAACACGCACGTGAATTCTGCGATCCCTGGCATTCAAACCGAAACTCCATCAATAAGCACATCTGTAGTAATCCTATTTACCAACCTCTTCGGAAAGAACCGGAAATGATATCACCCACTTTAACAGACCAAGACACGTAAAGAAAAAGCAGGACAGAAGACAGTGCTTCAACAGAGGCTCACTGATTATGTTAAGCCGCGTGGTAAAGAACCAGCTGGTCACAAACCTACCATCGCAGGGTGCAAACTGCAACCTGAACTTCAACTTGATATACAAAAAGTCCCAAAAATCACAAAGTCCAAGTGTAATTCTGAGCAGTTCAGATGAACATCTGAGATAGAGTAGAACTTGGCGGATGCTGAAGTGAGGAAAAATGAATGGGCAGACTGATAGGAGAAGGATGTGTAACTCATCCAAGTGTGAAAGAGTGCGTGATGGTCGAGCGGTAAAATGCGCCAGCCCAGTGTGATGTTGTTAAAGACGGGAGTAGAATAAAGCGCGTGACGGGAGTGGGATGTTGTAAATGCAAGGAATAGAATATAGACCCCGAATGAAGGGTAATGCTTTTACTGACGGTAACAGAATACTGTGCATGATTGGACTGGGACTTTGTTACTGATGGGAATATAACACAGTGTCTGAAGATGGTGGGATGTTGTGACTGGCATGGGAGGAGTGATGAAGTGAGTGACTGAAGGAAGTGAGATTGAATTTTGGAGGAGAATTTGATGTGATGACCGACAAGGTTAGAATACCGTGATTAAGGTGAATGGAATTCAGTAAATCAGACAGCAGGATGTCGTGACTGAGCGGGTACGACCTCATGACTGGTGGAAGTGGGAGTTAGTGTCTTAACTGAGTCGAAATCGTGAACTGGGAACTGAGAAGTCATATTTGACAAAAATGGGATTTCGTGAGTAATTTAATGACTGAGGTGATCGGGATGAAGTGAAAGAGTGAGTTGAATGGAATGATGCAGGAGAGAAAACACAGAGTTATAGATTCCAGTCCGACCGCAGAGGTAATTTGAATAATGGCATATCACCACCTTGATAATTCTCCAGTCCTCCAAATAAACCCGTAGTCTTGAATATTATGACACTTCAAATGCTGGTTCACTGCATTTTACCAGTTGATAGGTTGATGAGCAGAAAGACTCCCAGCCAATGTATTTCAAATCCCAATATTGCTTCTGTCCATATGCTTTAACTCCAAAAATCTCCTCAGCCTTTACTTTGCACTTGACAGTTGCTTCATTTGTTTCATTAGTTTCTATGAAGGGAAAGAGGTTGTCTTTTTTTCAGCTTGTCGATGCCCTTTCTTATCTCAACCACGCTGTCACGACCAATTCAGCACCTTCCTCTCCAAAGGGGATAACTCCAGCGTATCCAAACTTTCTATATCGCTCTATTCAAGGCACCTTTGTGGAAAATATTCTGTGCACCGACTCCAGAGCAATCAAATCTTTCTATCGTGCATTGACCAGTCTGCTCACAGTACTCCAACAGTGACTGAAACACAGTCATTTGCATCTGAAATCTTATCTCCCTGCATTTATGAGCGAAAGAGCACCTGGGAAATGGAATTAACCAATGTGCTTCTTTAATTATCTCGTCAACCTGTCTTGACACATTCAGCAATCTGGGTCCACATACTGCAAGACACTTCTTTTCTTCTTTGATTCCGAATGTCCAATCATTCATTAAGTTGTGACATGTATTCTTCCTTCTTGTAAATTGTACCATCACACATATGTCAGTTTTACATTTCATCTGGCACACAACCGTCTACCTGGCAAAGTATTTGTATCCATGTGTCACTGAATAACGTGTTCCTCAATGTACTTAATTGGCCAATCTTTGTATCAGCATAATTTAATAAAGGTCCTCAGTGCTCACACATTCAAATTTGAAGCTACAAATCTATTTAACTTAAAAATATGAAAAATAAGTGAACCAGCAATGATCACTGTGGGACGCACTGCTGTCAATTCAATAACAGACCATCTTTCTCCCATCATTCTGAAAATCGTGGAACCTACTTGTTAAATTTGCCGCTTTTTTACATTTTTACCGAAGTTTCCCATGTTGGATCTTCTGAAGTTATTGTAGAAATTATTATAAATTATATAAAATGCCAAACATTTTGTTACCTAGTAGAAATATTCCAGTAAGCTTTTTTTATAACATCTCCCTTTGCCAAAGAGGCAGTGAATACCCTTTCAATGTTTGGTTCGCCAAATGAAAACTCATTTTATGCTTCACTTGTTCTTTCTTCAAAAGCCTTCCCAATAATTACATGAGGGTTACTGGTCAATTGCTCCCTAGTATTTGTTTACGAGATTATTGTCGAAAGGAAGTTTTGGCGTTAGTCGTTCTCGAATCTTCTTTCATCCTCTCTACGACACGATCTCAACTGGAAAATTTGGCTCAGGCAATTCGAATTACTTCCTGAGCAACCCTATTGTTAAAAAACTGAATATTTGACCACTGTAAAAAAATTTTAAAAGTCCTCCCATACCACCTCGCCTCTTAACATAAATTCCGACATTTTGTGCTTGTATTGTCCTCCTGGTGAAAGAAAAGACACCTGTAAAGTAATGTTTCAGCGTTTTGCCAATGTGCTTCAGTTAAAGCAACAATTGCCACCTTCGTCCACCAATTCCTTACACCGAATTCATTTCCTTTTGATATATTCATAGAATCTGTGTATACTCCCCTTAATGTTAACCGCCAGAGTTATCTTATGCACTTGTTTAGCCCGATTAACTCTTCTTTCTCATCCATCAAACATTTCTCCGTGTCGGCATTGACGTGGTACTGGCAATTTCTTGTCACTTTTATGACACCTGTGCTCTTGTGACGACTTCGGGTTTGGCACTAATCTGATTCTATCGTCCGACCCCACTAAGAGTATTTTATTGAGACACGCAGTGCAAGTATGGAGTGGGTTTATTTGCGAAGTAGATGCATTATCTAACGATTATGTAACCTTTCAAAACAGTTCACGATGAATCACCTGTTAGCTCATATGCCACCATCCTTTCTTCCTATTGCAGAAAGAGTACCAACTCAAACACACAAGGATCTATCGACAACATTTTCGATTGACATTGCCTCGCCTGACTCTTCAGGGTCTGAGACTTCTACTTTGAATTCGTTTACTCTTCCATCCAACCCTACGGAATTTTATAACCTTCAGACTGATGCTGAGCAAGGTGAGGGAATTGTAGGTTATGGAACAAATCAGGGAAAGTATATGAATACCAAGCTGTGTGGCGTGATGACTTGCGAGAAAATGCAGATAATTTCAGTGTCGTTTTGACAAGTTGAATGAGTGTGGAAAACAATACATGATGAAGTCAATAGTAGCTGCAAAAACGCGACGACAGTTTAAAATCAAAATGGCTACATATTGAGACAGTGCAATGTGCAAAAAGATTTGATTGTCCTAGCTGCAAAAGGAAGTCATGCAGGTAAGTCAAGAAGTAAATGAAATGTCGCTTTTCAAAGCAAGTCGTTTTGAATATAGGATCTGGCATGTCTTGCGATAATTGTACATGCCTTAAATGAGAACACGACTGAATATTGTACGCAGTTTCGGTCTACTTAACCGATCAAGAATGGACTTACGATAAAGGCAGTGTCAGTAACTTTACCTGACTGATAGCTTGGATAGCTGACCTAACTAAGAAGTATGAAGTCAGGGTATTGTGTAGCGACTGAGGGAAGTGGGATGCAGTGGCTAAGTGGAGTTAGATGTAATGACTGAGGAGTTTGGAATGTATTAACTGAGGTGCATAGAATGTAATGGTTCTCAGTAGTTACCATGAGAATGATAAATTACTGGAGAGCCTGATTGACCGATTAAGTTTATACTGACAATGGTAATAATACCAACTTCGCAAGTCCAACTTTGCCGCAATCGACCGATAGTCTTTAATCGTATGTTACTTTGAATGCTCATCCAAGTACTTTCAAAGTTTCGTGACGTTTCCCACCAGTACTATTATCGCTGACAGTTCAATCAAAACCCAAACACATCTAGCGAAAACGATATTCTTTCAACATCCTGTAAGCTTTCTGCCTTTCACTTCAATACTTTTCCCTTGATATGGATATTTCTACGAAGAGAAACAGCGGCTTTCATTTCACCATGTTCATGCCTGTGCTTATCTTGTCTACCAGTCTGGGATCCCCATTCAAACTTTCACGCTCAAAACAAAAAACGATATGCATAACCTCTTCATAGCTTCATCCAAGGCAACCTCCTGACAAACATTCTTTTGACCCTTTCCAGTGCAACCACATCTTCCGACAGTGTGATGACCAAAACTGCAACAGTAGTTCAGCAATGAACTGAGCAAAACTTTCTGTAGATTCAAATTGACCACCATGTTGTTTTCACACTGGAATGCCTCAAAACGACAAGAATCCAATGCTGCTTGTCAACTACCCGGTTGAATTCTCCTGCCAGATTCATGTATCTCTGATCAAGGGCAGTAACATGACTTTTCTCCTCTCAGAACTGAAAATGTGTTGCTGGAAAAGCGCAGCAGGTTAGGCAGCATCCAAGGAACATGGGAATCGACGTTTCGGGCATAAGCCTTTCTTCAGGAATGCTTTTCTCCTTTTCCCCTCTCTGAAACCAAGCCTTGGTTGTTGCTTCGTCACATTTATCAGGTTAAGGATGTCACCTGACAAAATCCATTCATCTAATATATATATATATAAATATATTTAATGTCACCTACTTGGCGAAGCTTTGTATGCTGTGGTTCTGTTCGCCGAGCTGGAAGTTTTTGTTGCAAACGTTTCGTCCCCTGTCGAGGTGACATCCTCAGTGCTTGGGAGCCTCCTGTGAAGCCCTTCTGTGGTGTTTCCTCCGGCATTTATAGTGGCCTGTCCCTGCCGCTTCCGGTTGTGTGGGACAACACTACCATTATAGGGCAAGCAAAACAAAGAACAGCCAGGGAATTCCTAGAAGCATGGCAATCATCCACAAACTCCATCAACAAACACATAGACCTGGACCCAATATACCGGCCACTACAGCGGATAGCTGAAACTGACAACCGGAAGCGGCAGGGACAGGCCATTATAAATGCCGGAGGAAACACCACAGAAGCGCTTCACAGGAGGCTCCCAAGCACTGAGGATGTCACCTAGACAGGGGACGAAACGTTTGCAACATAAACTTCCAGCTCGGCGAACAGAACCACAGCAACGAGCACCCGAGCTACAAATCTTCTCACAAACTTTAAGCTTTGTATAACCTGCAATCTTATTTAGCATGCCCGTGTGACTACACTCCGAAATTCGCATCTGCAGATCAAAGTTGTTTGTGAACATCTCAAAGATTAAGTGACCCAACAATGATAACAGTGGTACCCACTGATACCTGTTCCACACACTGGCCTTTAGCATGACCAACTGCTATGTCTGTGGGTATTTTTATTTAAATCAGGATTGCCAAATTCCGCTGCATCCTTTGCAATTTTAACTTCATGCGTTTTGGCTTGGAGTTGTGTCAAATTTATTTCCGAAATACTGATTAATTGATAGCCTGCCAAACACTTGAACACTTCTTCAAAATAATTAACAAGCCTTCTGAGCCATGACCTCCAGGTAAAAAAGCAATGCGGACTTAGCTGATCAAATATTGTGTCTCATTTAATACTCTTCCAGTGTGTGCCCACTAGACACAAACTGATCCTTTTTTAGGGACTGATCGTTCCATGGTTATCACTTCATCTTGATTTACTTGCCGAATATCTTTGGTTAACCAGAAAGTTGTTCACAAGTGTTTTCTCATGTCGATTATTTGCTCCTTAATTGTTTTCTTGAACATCCACCAAACTTACCGGGGTCTAGCAATTGAGGTTGCGTCCTGGAAATCATTGACTCACTTGTATTATCTGTATTCGTGTGATGACTCCTGTTACCTCAGTGCTATGTATACAGTTATTTTACCACCATTGACGATCAAAAATATTAAGTGGGGCATACATTGCAGGGTGGAGCAGTTATTGTAGAACCTTCAAACTGGTTCACGAAGCTTCGTCTTTAATGCCAAACACCACCTTCAGTCCTTCCTTTTGAAATCCTCTGCATTTGGGTCTTCCTATCTACATTTATTTCCCTCCACCTGTGTCTCCCTAACTCCATGTGTCATTTATTGATCACTCTGATCACGAAGCGAAGGTGAAACGGGAAGTCTGGAATTGCGTAAGCATGGAAATAAATTGCTTGTGAAATAGAATCAATGAGCAGCAGGCCATTAGAAGCATAGAGTGAAGCATGGTAATTGAGGGAAGAGAGAGAGCAGATAAGAATAGTGAACTGAAGGCAGAATAGCAAAAAAACAGATGTGCAGATAGAACAAACAATTACGAGCAAGACAAAAGGGAATCCAATCTGGTAGGGACATTTTATAAATCAATACTATATCCTGTCCAGAACTACATGTGTGTGTAATTTGTTTGATGTCGTAAATATTGCATTTAGGTTCTCCGCATCAATGGGTTCATGTGATGATCACTTCGGATGCAGAGATTAACAACAAAAAGGCGAAGAAAATCACGCTGAAGACGGTAAGAGATTCCACTATACAAAGAGGGCAGACGCAAATTACCCACATCCATTGCCACCCAACGAGTTCTACCATCACCCTCGCCCCCGCAACTGCATATAATAACTGTTTTGTGGAGGAGCTAAGCAATGATAAACCTCTCATATTTTCTGCTTGCATCACACGGACAAAAGATCGAGAGGAAAGCTGAATGACCATCTTATGATTTTTGCTTCTTCGCTTCCTTTCATGTTATGATTTCTCCATCAAATTTTGTCTTCTATTACTGTCCTATTATATATCACTCTCGCCCCCCCCCCACCATGTTTCTCCCCTTTCACTGGTGTTACCGAAATGATGCCATCGCCTCTCGTTCTTTTCTCCTCTCCTTGTCCCTGTCTCTCATTCCAGCCCACTTTGTGTGTTTCTCAATTTGCGCCATTCCCCTCCCTGCTCCTGTCTCCATTTGACAATATCTTTTGACTCTGCTTCGTCTCCTAATCTCAGTGTAAACATCTTGTTTTTCATTGTGCATTAAAGCTTCAGGAAATGGTCAATGAGCGAGCCCGGAGGAATGTGGAATTAGTCCAGGAGGAGGGACACTGTGTGGCTGTGGTCGCTTCAGGACCTGAAGGAAACTGAGTGTGGTCATGAGGCCCAAACACCCAGGCATCGCCTTGCCATAATGATCACTGGATTGCTGCAACCGAATTGGCCTTCACACTTCTGACATAACCAAAGCAAACCATTAGCAGTTAGTTCTGCTGTTGAATAGAAACGTGCTTCCTTTATAGTGGCAACGAATTTGCTTTATATTGCACTTTTCCCCACCGTATGCTACATTTAAGCATAGATGGCCCTTTTAACAAACGGCGAACAACAAGTGCAGGGCCCTCGACCCTTCCAGCCTGCTCAAATGATCCAATGTGATCCCCGATCTGATTTTAACCTCAGCGCCCAATTCAAAGATAGTCTTTCATCCACTCAGTATTCAGTGATCATTCAACAAAAAAATTCTATTGCCTGCATTCGCTGAATTTTGAGGAAGGGAGACCCCGAAAACTCACCGAAGTATAACAGAACAACTGGAACATTTCTCATTTCTGTCTTAAATGGATGACCCATTTTTAAAAGAAAAATCTTGATGGATCCCATTGGTTACACAAGAGGGAAAATTATGTCCGGCTCCACCCATTAAATTAGATCTTATATGCTTTGAATATGTCACGTGTAGTTTAGCCAGCCACAATCATATTGAGTGGCGGAGCAGGCTCTCAGGTCAGAGCCTCTACTATTGTTCTTTGGTTGCAACTTAGCTATACGCGGAAGGCAGCTGTCTGACAGCAGGAAATACACAACACAAAGAATAACCTTTTCCCCTTTGGTACACTGGCCAGACAGAAAAAAAATGCGGTAATCAATACCGAATATCAGGGGTTTTGTGCTCGGTGGTTTTTGCAAGGGGCGAATTTGGCAGTATGCGCGTTCTCAATTCAAAAACCCGGTTAACTGACTTTCTATGAAATACTTTGGTAAATCTACGTCAAATTCGTTAGACTATGGGTGGGCTTGCTACTTCTGGCACATGGGATCAACATTTTCAGGATAGCTGGTGAGAAATTTTGGCTTTCAGTATTCTATGTGATTCCGTAATGAAGTCTTTCAAGATTTATCCCTGTTACAATCCGGAATGTTGACATTCGCTCATGATTTTGGCCTCCTCAATAGCCAGTTTTGAATTTGCAATTTGCAGTTGCACAATGCGTTCACCAGGTAGACAGTTAAATAGTTTGAATGGATGTTCCAGTTCCCTCCGACAGTCTAAATAGCTGCAAGCTAGTTGAATTAGCCATGCTAAATTGCCGATAGTATTCAGGGCTTTGTAGGTTCGGTGCAATGGTCACTGAAATGCAGGTTTACAGGAATGAGGTATGGAGTTGAGAGTGAACGTGATGCTCTTTGGAAGGTGAATGTGGCCTTGTTGGGCCGAATGGTCTGCTTCTACATTGTCGTTAATCTACGATTCAGTTCTACGATTCAGAATTGTCCATACAACTTTACTTTCTGTAAATAATTTTTGTCTGCTTGATACTTTGCAGACGTGCTTTCAGATGCTCCCCACCTGCATTTAAATACTCCACTTACCTTTCAAACACGAGTTGCAAAATTTCGACTCTATTATTTCGAACTGTCTGCTTCGACTTTCAGTTAGAATAAAGGCCGTGAGAATTTGTCATAAAATAACTGATGAGGTGATGTCAAGCTAATCAGAGAATTTATAACTGCAAAACAAAGGGATGGATCTGAAAAGTATCCACAAATGAAATCACGTAGGTAAATGTCAAAAAATCTAGAAACAGAAACCACATTGCACGGAATGCATTACAGATTTCGATAGCAGCTCGGGAGAAACCAAAGAACAGATCTGTACACAAATTTGAGGCAATTGGAAAAGCAACATTGTTTTGAAAGTCTTGGATTTCTAACTGCCAACATTTAATTTGGTAGTCTTAGCGAGATTGGTCTCCAACGAGAGGAAATGTTAAGATGTATGCGTTTTCCTTGTTTATTCTCCCTTATAGAAAAGAAATGTTAATTTAAAGATGCCTTCATTCGATATTTTTCTCTTCTTTCATCTCTTCTCTCATAAGTTCATAACTTCATAAGCGATAGGAGCAGAAAGGGGCCATTCTGTGATAGCAGATATGCTATTCACCCTTACTTTCCTGCCTTCTCTCTATATTTCTTCAACCCGTTACCAAGTAAAAAGCCATGTAACTCATCCTTAAATTTGCTAATTGTCACTGCGTCCACTGTACTTTGGTGTATCGAATTACTCAGATTTGGAAGAAGGATTTTTTCCACAATAAATGCACAATTCCTCTGACGCTTTAAGTTGCTTTGTAAACCTCGATTCTCATTTACCATCCACCATTTGCCCCGCATGTACAGTCCACCATCCAGATGGTTTCCGAGTTGTCATATTTTACCAGTAAAGTGTGTATGAACCATCGCAATCCTCTACCACAGATAGCACGGCATGGACTGACAGGCACATCACCCCCATTACCTTCATCCAGGGATTCATACAATCCTTCCAGCTAAGACAGAGGTTCACCTGCCTCTTATCTAAATTAATTTACTTCATCAGGTCCTCCCGATGTGGTCTTCTCTTTGTTGGGCAGACCAAATACACACTAAGGAACGGTTTCATCAAATATCTCAGCCAGACCTGCAGGGGCCGACCTGATCTACCAGTCTCCGCTCTTTTTAGTTCTTATTCCGACTCCCTTTCCAACATGGCCAGCTTTGGCGTCGTCTATTTCCACAGCGATGGCATTGTATACTGGTGGAACAACACCTCATCTTCCATCGAGGCAGCATGCAGCTCAGAGTTCTCAAAGCTGAGTGCTTTAATTTCAAATACCGTCTTTTCCCATAACCCAACACCCATCATAGCCTCTCCCTTTTCCCTTCCATTCGTCTCATCGGTCCTTTTTTCTAGCCATCAAATTGATTCCTTTCTCCCATGTACCAAGCAGGCTGTACCCTCTACCTGTGCTCACCCATCCCCACCTCACCACCCTGTCCGCCCACCCCGTTTATACCCAGCGCCCGTTACACCGACCGCCAGTCCAGAAGGCGGGCTACACCCGAGAAGATAAATTTTCCACCTCCTAATGCTGTCTGGCTTGTTCTGTTCATCCATCATCCTGCTTGTTCACCATGGGGACAGACAGTGACAGATACGGAGACACTGGTTCATTCACAAACTTACACACCATGCATCACGCACTGAGACAGACTGGATTCATACGTATAAAGAGAACAACATGAAGATCCATGTAAACGCAAACATAAACATACACAAACAATCACCCTCAAAGATTTGCAGACAGAAAATGGAAACTCGCAGCACCCAAAAACACATTCACAAGCACATAGATCCTCTGGCAGGCAAAGAGATCCATGCAGCTCGAAGCATGTGATCAACTATGTTTACGGAGACCTCGTCGATTTTTTTTCGTTAATCTGATATTGCAAAATCGGTTTTGTTTGCAGCTAATAACTCTAAACTATAAGCTAAAGTTGAGTTTTAAACCACGTGCAAGTGTTAAAATGAAAACACAAGTGATAACAAACAGGGTTTTGTATATTCGGGAGTTTATGCTTGAAGTTCAACGTGGGCTGTGACCTGATCAAAAGATACTACATAGGAATTGGTTCGAGCAAAGTCCGTACAAGACCTCATATTAAAGGAGATGGCACACGATGAATGGTAGGTGGAATCTCATAGCGACGATCGTTGTTCTCTCAGTATATCGGCAGACTGCTAAATGGATTTTGGACAGCTGCATTTAAGAAGAACAATTCTTTGTTGCAATTACAGCATGCAGCTTTGAAAGCTCCCTGCCTAATATCCCCCGGAAGGCTCTTACAGTTTCAGAGAATAGAAAATGACGATACATGAGTTATGTCTTCTTTACTAGGTGAATTATAATACATACCATCATAAAAACAATCTGGAAGTAATTATCTATGCCTGCGGAACGACGCATCGTGGAAACCTGCCAAGTAATAGGGTCTGATTCGTGTTTATTTTTATTTGACTTGTCCCTTTACTGTGATTGTGTATCCTCCAGTCTTACACGTATTCTGCTGAAAAGAAAGCCTTTTTGGTTCATTGCAATGACATTGTTGTTTAGCTTTGCGCAGCTGAATTTGATATTTGTTTTGACTGAAATTTTTAAATATTTTGATTACACTTTATACAATTGCCTTGAATTGAGTATTCGCAGAGACTGAGGTGTGAGATTTTAAAGTCCGATTTTGATACTTTGCCATACATTTGAGGATAGCAAAATGTTGTAATTTGACGGTGTTGCGAATACAGTGGGAGAAAGGGTCACTTATTTCGGATGTCTACTTCTCTCTCATTGGAACCCACAAACACAAGGAAAAATGCGCTAAAATGCAGATATTTTAGCATGCGTGCAGTCGTGCATATTAGCGTACAGATAAATGCACATATTATTTTCATTACACACATAAGCATAGATACTCAGGCACCAGCAGGCAATCACACAGTCAATCAAACACTAACTACAAAGCCTCACAGTCTTACAGTGATATACATAAATGCACGGAACAAAAGGCACATAAGTATGAAAACATCCAAAAGGATGCAGATGTCGTTATGCACATCGACACAGATATAAAGACACATGTGCAAAAACAAATACACGTGCAGAAGCAGAGAAAGACAGAGGAAATAAGTCCCAGCCAACCCATCGCGATTGTGATACCAATGAAAGTAATGTGGCAGAAACAAGTTTTCTCACACGGAAAAAAAATGAAAAATGAAACACATATTGGGAAATTAATAAATATGGGCTTTCAAGTCTATACACAGGCGTGCGTGAACAAACATACATGGATATAAATTGGTGGAAAGAAGATAAGGACAGACGTATGCATTAACTTTTTCTACATGCAAAAATTGACACGCTCATCAATATATATAAATACAGAGAGAATACCACACAGTCACACACTGAGCACTAATACATGCGAAGAATGCAACATCTATAAATGTGAAACACATACGTACTCTCACAAGCAAGGTTGCATTAGCGCAGACGTACAAACATTGACCCACCTATAAATTCAATATAAATATGCAACAAAATATACACACAGAGTCCTGAAGAAGGGCTTATGGCCGAAACGTCGATTCTCCCGCTCCTGGGATGCTGCCTGACCTGTTGCCCTTTCCTAGCATCACATCCTTCAGCTCATACGCACAGAACCACTTATAAATGCAGAGAGTGACACATGCAGCAAATGCAAATGCAGCATTATTCATCATCGTAGCAAATGTCCACACATAGACAGCCGCAATGCAAATACATGCTAAGCAGATGCAGAATCAAAGAAGAAGACACCGAGGACAGGTTTAGCATAAAAAAAATGCGATTTATCAAAGACACGGAAGAGTGATCACTGATGGACTGAACGCATTGACTGTAACAAATTATAACCTTTTGTGAGCCAATGAAATTCTCAGTTACGGAATGGAATTTGAAATTTTTTAATCTTAATTCCAAGACATGCAATGAAGTTTCACTCAATTGATAACGTAAGCCACCTGTCACTTCGAAGACACATGTTAAGAGTTTCAAGGAAGGGAAATGTGGTCACAAATTCGGCATTTTCCATTTGGTAGAATACGGAACAGTTCGATCAAATCGATTCGCCAGTACGCACAGCAAGAAAATGTGATTTGAATTATGTACTTGTTGAACAAAACCTTCCGAGACAGCCCTTGAGCATTAACAGTTTATTATGAAATGGGGAGAGCACTGTCCAAAGTACGACTCGGCAGAACTCCGAAGTACAACAGAACGTTGCTGGATTATACAGAAAACCAGGCATGAGCTCAGACACAGGCTGACCGTTAATTACAGGATATCAGTTTGGTGTGAGGAGGTACTAAGTCAGATGACATCTCTCAAAGTCAACCCTAATTGATATGACACATTCCACAAGTGGACTGGAGTGAAATTTATCACGTCACGTTTGTTGCAGGGACTTGCAAAAAATGTCGGACAGAAGTCTTAAGTAGAGCAACAACATATATTAGCAATATATCGTAAACTAAATGACGGGCTAAGTATGCTTCAGCAACTAAGCTATATGTTCCAGCAATACATCAGAGTGAGGAATCTAGGAGCAGGCAAACAATGGCGTCTTGAACAGATAAACTATACATTAGCGTTGCATCATAATGAGAGCAAAGCGAGGGGGCTTTGAGACAGGCACAGCTCATATACCAAGGAGTTTTTTCTGCTGGCGTGAGGGGCACTTAAGCAAAATTGTTTCTTAAACAGGACGGAAATAACACCCAATAAAATGGCTTCCACAATCGTACATTTTCTTTTCACCATCTAAAGAGAAGGTCAGGATCTTCAGCAAAAGCGTGAAGGTAGCGAGAGCCAAGGGGCTTGTTTAGACGTGGAGGTTCTAAATCGCACAGGTAGTCCCACGAATCTGAGGTGTCAGCGCTATTAGGGCTGGGATCTGGGGCTCAGGGCCTGTGCCAGTGAAGGGGGATCGTGACCAGCTGGGCTAATTATGCGATGAAGAGGAGAAGTGAGACAAAGCACGCACACACTGCTTAATGAAACTAACAAGGATCGCAAGAAGAGCACAGACAACAAGGACAATGAGCACTTGTCGAAGAGCACTGGCCCAGGATCTGAGCGACGAGCCCAAGCAACTCCACAAGTCCCACCTGGAGCTGGGTTCCCACTGAGGCAGTGCTCTCTTGGATCGATTTATATGCGTCCACTCGAGTGGTCCTTGAATTTTGAATACTGTGCGGGTGATTATTAGAACAAGATCCTGGCATTCCCACATAGGCTCCAATTTTCTGCGGTCCCCATTCTTAGGCTTAATGTGCCTGTGACTATAAACATTAAAGACTATTAGTTTACGTATGCAGATATTTCCCACTTTTCTAAGGTGTTGTGACAGTAGTGTCAGCCGTTGGGACGATTCATTGAGTCAGTTCAACTACTATAATTAGACGGTATTTGTACCAATGTACTCGAGATAATTTTATAAGAACAAGTTAGAGGAAAGTGAAAAGGACCACCAGGCAAGGGAGTGGATTTGGAACCCTCCTTGCCCAAGTGTGTACAACTTTATACATAATCAGCTAAAACAGGCAGGAGCAACGAAGGAACACAAACTTTCACCGCTTTGGGCACCCATATCATGGTTTGAGTGCCGAGGGAGCACCCTATTTGAGTTCATAGCTTGTGGTCTTCAGCCTAGTCTTACCGCTCTGACTGCTGTGCCTTACCCAGATCTGGCATTTCCGTCCTTACCTAGTCTCTGTGAGGATAAAACTTTCTATGTTTCTACAAGGCTCCGTAATCGTGGCTACTCCAAAAGCACAACAAGAGTCATCCTTTTGCTGGAATGCAACATGTCAAACCTTACGTTAGCTCCAAGGCAGCTGCAAAGACACTTCTCTCCTTAGTAGCTACATTTCCAGTTGGTATGTTGGTCTCAGTTAACCTTTTCGGGGTTGGCACATGGGGCATAGGAATCGCTAGGTTGTTGGACGTCTTCGGTTTTGCTTGCAACCTCGATCGTGGTTTGGTCTTATTCTGGACATCCAAGTAGAAAATCACTGCTCACTGAAATTGCGACCGGAATTGTTAGACGATTTCATCTCATTTGTCTGGAACATGTCGGCGACACCAGAAGGAATACATCGCAAAAGCATCGCATTAAACAAAGGTGAGTCAGCTTGTAAATTGAAAAGCTGATTGCCTGGTAAAAATTCCTGAGCAGGCAACATATCGCAATATTGACCTCGTGACTCACAAGGTTTGAGATTGCATTTCAGTTCATCACGAATATTTGCAGGTTGCTGTAAAACTCGTTCTAATGACTGTATTGAGTGGTACACCTGTATGTCATTGTCAGGGAATGAAGCCTTCATATCCTCATAAATACAGACGGGCCTGATAAGTGGCATTAACACATCCGTATTGTCCTTCGAATATATTGAGCAATTGGACTTGTTCTCCTTGCAGTCAGGGGCTTGGTTCATTAACATTAATCTGCTTATCGAGACAGCCTCGGTTGTGGATTACTCAGGTCACTTACTTTTATGATGTCGGCTATGAAGATGGTTACCAATGCTGGTCCCTTCATCTTCACAGAAACGGGAGGTTTATAATTGGAGGTGTGGAATCAAAGGTCATGTGGATAAGGCAAAAGCAGGATACTGAATGTGGATGATCAGCCATAATCATTGTCGTGGAAATAAAATCGACTGGACTCAATTATTGGCAAGAGCAAAGGAAGGAGCTTCATTCTAAATTCTGCAGAATTGACTCCATTACACTACGGGTCCGGGTAATAGTCGTGCCTTAAGTAATCCTTCGTAGAGACTCATTATCAGAGATTAAATACAGCACGAAAAGGGTTCAGTGAACTTTCACGTGATATTAGAGCAAAACCCCATGGAAGGTGATTGCCGTCTCCAGAGTGTTTAGGAGACAGCAAGTTTGAGGGTAGTTTTAGACTTGGAACCACCACTGGCTGAGTTGGACTCGCCAAAGACATGCCAGGCACGTGGTTTCTTGGTTTACGAAAACCAAGGCATTGAGGTAGACGCGGCCAAAGCGAGAGGGGACCTCTGGAGGTAAAAAGCAAGTCAAAGGGAAAAGATAACAGAGAGAGAGAGCTGAACACTTTTCCAGTTACACTAAAAATGGCAAGAGCAAACAAAGGGAGAGTCCACACAGGACTTGGAATGGCCAACCAAAAATACAATATATGCTACTAATTACGGCCCAGAATCTGTAAAGCAGTCAGAATTGTGGATTGAGGAATGTGGTTTTCCTGGGGGAGAAAGTTTTAGTAAACGACAGCTGGAAATATTGAGTTCGAAGTTGGAGGACAGGGAGAAAGAGAAAAGGAAGAGAAAAATATATCCCGTGAATTGGAGTGCTTATAACATGTGCAAGGCTGAGGCTGATATCAGGGAAAGGAAATCACAAGTAAAAGATAAATCAAATACACGGACGAACACCAGCACACATGCAGACACGCGGAATACAACCTCACGAAGCTGAACTGTGTTTAAAGTCTATTTCAGTTTCTGACCTTGATGACTGCCCTCCGACACCTACAGCACCCCTACATGATCCGCCTGGCGAAGATTCCACGTCAGCGGCCGCTGCCTCAGGATCTGCTGGATCACTGATAGCCCGCCATACTCGCAACCAATTGAAGCAAGAAGCCCAAAAGAAGGACGACCACTCCAAGACAGAAAGGCATTCAGGGCCTGTTTGCGGTCACCCTCCGACGGATGATGAGTTAGACGGTGAGGGTACTGGTGTACGATCATCGAACCAGGTAGTTCTGCAAGCACCAATGGTTGAAATTTTAGGTCCAGAAGGGCATCCAGTGTTGGAAAACCGGCCATGGACCATGAAGGATCTGGAAAGTGCCGATGGCCAGTTGCCTAACTCACGCGAGGTTCGAGGTAATAAGTTCGCCGAAGAAGTTACAAAGTTCTGTAATCAGTTCCGTCTCACGTGATATGAGATGAGATGTCTCCTGGGACGAAAGGTAGATGCCAATGTCACGAAAATCATATATACCTGGCCAAATGCAAACCTTCATGGCAGGGTAGCAGACGCACAAGCGGAGCAGAACGAAGACTTCAATGCTTTTGTTGCAGCGCTGGCAACCGCCTGTAGGGAGGCATTCCCAGTGCGAATGGACATGACCAAAATTACAATGTGTAAACAACGGGAAGGTGAGACCGTGTCCCAGTAACGTTCGTGCCTCACTGAAATCTGTAATGCCCATAGTGGACTGAGACCACCCGACAACATCACTGCGGCAGAAAGCATGCCTTATGAGGCACACCTGAGGACCAGCTTCATCAATGGAATGAAAGACGAAAAAGCAAAAACATGTAAAAGAGACATGGATTACCTCGGACACGAGAAAGCTGAATTTGATAGAACGACACGCGATACGTGCTGAAAAATTGCTTACCCAAGAAAGGTATAAGCGGAAATTAAAGATGGAACAGCAAGCACATAAAGCTCAGCTTACAGTGATGCAAATGGTCACCCAGCCGTTAGAGGGAGGGGCTGCAGGAAGACAGAGAGGCAGAGGTGGAGTTCGCGGCGCGGGCAGGGGTAGATCTGTTGGATGCTTTGTTTGCAGAGCAATGGACTGATGGGCGAGACAGTGCCAACACAGACAGCCTCAGTTGGTCCTGGAGGATGGTCGACAGGGTGACTGACAGGGGAAGGCTGAGGTGGAGACGAGAAGCCCACAACACACAGAATCAAGTGAAAGCAGCACTGCAACAACCAACAGGAGGGAACTGCATGATCTAGCACCTGGAGAGTGGGTAGTGGTGAAAGAATTCAGGAGGAAAAACTGGAAGGTGAAGAGGTGGCTTGGACCATTTTAAGTGATCCGTGCAACACAGACAGCAGTTAAGATCGCAGAAAGAGCCACGTGCACACACGCCAGACATTGCAAGTGTGTTGCTGGGCCTGAGTAGGCATCAGACAGCACCGGAACCATTTAAGGGCAAATAGTGATTAGAAGCCTCATAAAAATATGGGCTGCCCCAGCTCAAACTTTTAGCAAGTGCCCTGGTCGGACTATTCATACGGGCTGAGGCATTGCGTGGACCCCACCGTACCATGGCGTTGACGAGTGTGACGTGTGCACATGGGCTATGTACAGGTACACCCGAGCAAGTGACGATACCACCACAAAGCTCGGTGGTGTCTAAGGAAAGGTCTGGTGTTTCCTTAACATTGTTTGATATATAGCTACTCTGGCTCTGTATTTTTGTTTGTTGTTGCTGTCGTTGTCCTTGATGTCATAGGATGACAAAAAGATGGAAAACGTAATGGAAAATTATCCATTTACTGTGAAATTTGAAAGAGAATGATTTTCTAACGCCTGCAGTCATCTTATCACTGTTCGAATTATGTCCACATCCAACACGAACTTGCGATAATCGAACTCAGAAAAAGCTGAAGAACTGATATGTCTAAGACCAGGGGATGAGAGAATAACAACTTGAATTCTCCCAGTCTTTGCCCTTGAGAGAGTGATAAGAAACACGATAAGTAAAGCATCAAAACAATGTTCAGAGCTCCTTACATTGAGGCATCTGGCTTAGTGTAATGGAGTCAATTCGGCAGAATTTAAAATAAAGTCCCTTTCTTTGATCTTGCTAATAATTGAGTCAAGTCGATTTAATTTCCACAAAAATCATAATGAATGGTGGTGCTGGCTCGTAGGGCCGAATAGCCTACTCCTGCACATATTGCCTATTGTCTATTGTCTGTTGAGTGCTGAAGACTATCAGGACATATAAGGGGCTCACTGGCTCTCCTTGAATAACATCCCTTTCCCCCATCCATATCAGTGTCATCCCCATCCTGAAGTAGTGTCGGTGTGTCAGGCATAAGCTCAGGATCCCGATTACTACTTAGATTCTTTTACAGCGCTTTTGCTTCAACACCATTTTTTACACATTGTATTACATCGCTTGCTTCCATTGCCAATTGGATGTGCAGAGCTCAATTTATCATATGGGATGGTTGAGGTAAACATGAGTCAATGTTGCCATGCTTTCAACTAATTATGAGGCAACAACATAGACGACTGAAAATGTATGATAGTGCATAAACCATTCAATCTTGCCAATCTTGTTAACGCAAGATGGAAACTGAACACGTGACTGAGACATTTCACTATGAATTAATAAGAACAAATAGATTTTAAAGTCACTAAAATGATTCAATATGCATATAATTGCAGTCATGAAATTGTATCAGGATTGTTCTAATCGGAGAATATCACACTTAACTTATTAAATCACAAGTTTTGTTCCGATTTAGTATGAGTTTTGCCTCGAGACTTCAATATGAAAGTGAAATAAACTCATTCCAGACCCAATTTCATAATATAAAATGCGCACTGTTTCCAATCCTAAAATCCATTATAAATAACCGGTTGCAGACTCTCCATGTGAATCCCAGATTTAGTTCCTTAAGCGGTTCTGATCAGTCATTGCTCAGTCATTGCGTCATAGGGTGTGAAATGACTGCAGCTGCATCAATAAAGTCATGTCTACTCACCCAGTATCAAAATGCTTTGTATGCACAAATGAAAACTTAATCCAAAGACACAAATATCAACAATACTATCTTAACTTTTGCCACATGATTTCTTTCTCAGAAAATCATGTTGAACTGATACTTGAATTTTTAATGGGGAAGGGAAATTAACATCGAATAAAGTTACGACTGACACTTCGTATGCACAAATGAGATGCAGCAGTGTAAAAATTAATTCTGTTCGAATCATGCCTTTGAAAACTCTATCACTGGTTTGGGATATTACATCCATCTTCATACTTAGAGTTTTACAATTTTTCAATATTATTTTTGTGATGTTCACTGCAATTCCTCTACTGAATGATCACACGTTAAAGTCTGAGATGATTGCCCTCAATGTTACGATTAGATAATCTTGTTTAAGTAATAAACAGATACCTACTTTCAAACCGGAACAGAATCATTCTGCAAGCGAATTCAAGGTTTACAGTGGTACAACTTTAACTGACCTCACTCAATCCTTCAATTAGTCCAACACCTGGTGAAAACAGGGAGTGAAATCGATCTTTGTCAGAAGCAGAACTTATGCAAGAGTTGTGAGCAGATTTACACTTGTGTCAAATATTGTAAAATCTGAGGAGAATTTTTTGTTTAAAGATTGTAATGTCGTCTCCCGCCATTTTGAATTGGCTTGAATTTCATGAAAATGAAAAAAAAGTCGAATTAACAATTGATAGTCTTGCCGTCATAGTCTAGGAGAACAACAATCCTGAATCTCGAGCGCCAGGAAACAACCAGAAAAATTCAATCAACAACAAGCAAATGTGCATCAATAAAAGACCACAATAATGTAATCGTTCTGCTAGCTTCAGAGTCTCGGGGCTGAGAGGGTCTCTCTCTCTTCCTGGCAACAATTTTTCTATTTCAGTTTTTTTAAGATTCTGGTGATTCTAAGTGTCATGAAACATTCACATTCCAGAACAGTCAAAATTTGGGAGTTCCAATTCTAATAATGTTTTCAAGCCTAGGTGTGCGTGCTTCTATAGTAGTCGACGATGAAGGGGAAAATACAATGGAGAATGTAATAGTCGCCCTCTGTGTCCCATTGGCTCAACTCAGGAAAGTCTGGACTTTCTGAGGCAAGCAACTATAAATAATGCATGTTTGTACAAGCCAATTAAACTTGTTAGGCACAAGAGCTTACTGGGCGTATTGAAACATGTCACAAACCTCAACATAGGTCCAATGATTGTTAAATGGTGTTTCACCGGTCATAATTCTGGGCAAGCAAGTTCTTTATTAGAAATATCTGTGAATCGTGAGATTCTTTTACCAACACTTGCAGTCCAGACACGAGAGCCCTGTTGAGTACTTGCACTCATAAAATGTGGATAAGTAGCGAGAACTGTAATAGCTTTTTAAACAACATTCTTTCTCTGGCCAGCTTTCCTGGTCGTTTGGAAAGTGACAACAGCAACAATCCAGTTTGGGTCGGTAATTTTGGGATATTTAGGGGAACAGGGTTCGAGTCCCGTGGGAAGGTTTTGAATGTGTTCGCTGAACGCTGATTTTGATTGCAAATGTACGGGCTGATGGCTCTTAGCCACATTCATAAATTCAACAAGGGAAAAGATTTGGCGCAAAATGGCGACTCCCCAGCTCATTGGATGCTGCCAGACCTGCTCTGCTTTTCAATTACCACGCTCTCAACTCTAATCTCCAGCATCTGTAATCTTCACGTTCTCTAACGAAATCGCCTAACTTAGGTGTTGCATTTAGTTGTCTACCATCGCGTTTCAGCGTGGCTTCCGTGGGGACAAAAGCATGGGGTTCGGTCTGCACAGCAGAACAAGATTGCCTTGACCCCGTCACCGCTGTTTTGATCTTATATGTAGAGTGGTTTGATCCAATCGTCACCTGCCTCGTCGTATGCGCAGAAACGTTACCTCTAGGGAAACAAAGAGGACACAAACAAAGACAAAACACACAAACTGTGGTTCTATAGCCAATTCTGAAGGACACCAAAAGTTAGTAGTGTTCAGCACTGGTTAGGATAATGTACTTAACCGATATCTGCAATTTTAATTCGCCCCATGCATCACTCCCATTTACACTTCCGCAAATTTAAACTGTTGAAAGCACTAATTCATTTCTGCAGAAGACCCCGTACTGAAGGGGATCATGCCAGCTATACCAATCTTTCAAGAAAATCTTGAGAGGCAGAACTTGAGCATTGGCCTGTTTATTACAAGACTCATCATGGAGATATCCTCGGCCTTAAAAGTGGCTCGGTTGGATTCTGAAGTACAGCACAAAGTTACAAGATTATATAGAAAAGAAGACAAGACTGAGACACAGATTGACCATTAAAGATAAAGTGTCAGAATGGTCTGAGAAAGTAGCGAATCAGGGGTCAGCTGTCAAGGTCAAACCTAAAAGATGCTACACGTTCTGCAGCTAAACAGCAGTGAAAGTTATCACCTAACATGCTATTATCAGAAGGTCCGTGACAAATGCAGGACAGATTTCCTTAATGTGACGGACATCACTTACAGGCAAAATATCGTTGAGAGAGAGAAGCTGATTGACAAGAGGAGGCGTCTTTGAGCAATTAAGCTGGACAGACCAGCAATGTATCACAGTGGGAGAGGAACTAAGCTGTGTGCGAGACAGCCACCCAAGGCTACATACCAAATACTATTGATCTGTCGGGGTAGGGGTCCTTCAACAACAGGGTTCCTTAACCAGGAGGGAAGCCATAGCCCAGAAAACGGCTTCCACAGATACCAATGCATAAGCACTTAAAATAGCCTGTTTTATCTCTTCATAATGCCTAGACCCCTCATCTGACAATGCAGCAAATGCCTTACTGTCTCTGCTGAAAACTTTATTCTGGAATACCCATTATTCCTCGAATCACGACATTTGCCTAGCCAATTTTTACATTGAAATAAAGAAGGCTTCAACATATTTCTCATTACATCATGGTAAAGTTTTGACATATATTTAAATATCAATACCTTCTCTTTTAATCTCCATCCTGTTAACTTGTCTTTGTTGACTGAGTCGCAACTTTTCAAATTCAAATCCTCTCTCTCTCTCCCTCTGTGTCTCTCTTTCGTCTCTGTCTCTTTTCTCAGTTAAGAACACTTTTTCTCTCTTTTTCCTCTCTCTTCTTCCTGTTTCTTCTCTCTCCCTCTTCCTTTTTCTTCTCTCTCTCTTTCTCTTTGTCTCTCCCTTTTGTTTGTCTTGGACCTCTATTTTCGTCAGTTGCTATTTATCTTTTCTCTACATCTACTGCACTGATCTGTTACTCTGACACACGTAAATGTTTGAGTAATTCCCTTACAATGAGGAGAAAGTGAGGGCTGAAGAAGGGCATATGCCCGAAACGTCGATTCTCTTGTTCCCTGGATGCTGCCTGACCTGCTGCGCTCTTCCAGCAACACATTTTCAGCTAATTCCCTTACAATGTCAGCTTTACATTTATCATTAGTTGAACGCAAATCAAACTTTTTATAATTTTAAAAGGACTGCCTTTTTCTTTCGTTGTACACTTACTTGGCAAATTTGATAATCATCTTAATATCGCAGAAGCTCTTTAGCAATTTTAAGAGCAATTCCCCTCATTTCTTATTTAATTACCCACATTTAATCTCCGAAATTAGATCAATTGGGTCGCCTATGGTTTATTTAATGATCAAGACACTAAAATGTTAATGCTTCAATCTCCTGGGCTTTTTCGGACTTCTGATCTATTCAAATCTATCCAAATCGCTGACTGGATCTTTTTAAACGTGTTCAAATCACGAATCCGTGACCCAAACTGTTCAAATTCTGGCTACGACCCCCTAAACTGTTAGAGCACACGGTAAACCCCTTTGCTGAATTAAACTAGCAACACAGATAAGATTCATCCAATGATATCATCTGTTAAAATTAGACAGGCAAAGAAGTATCCCAAAAATCACTACTTAAAGTAAAAATTAATAACTTTATGTTCAAGTCTAATACAGAATTTTAACTAACAACGATTTATAAATCCTTTCTCTTCAGCCTGTCTTTTACCTCCCACTCCACATTACTTGTCCGATAAAAGAAATCCCAATTATAATTTACATAAAAAGGTAACGTGTGAAAACCAGGAGCTTTGCCGAATTTCCTCTGTCGATCTGTCTGTCTTCTTTTCTGCTTCTTAGGGATTCTGCGTCACAGGTCTTTGATAGATAAAGATTGCTTTTTTGAGAGCAGTTCTGCTGGCAGTCTGTATTAGTTGGTGATTTGCTGCTCTTTGACATTTTGGCTAACTGTTTAAAATGTGCGATAGTTTTACGCTGAACTATCGGGTTATTTCATTGTTTTTAATATTGTCAAAATAATAAAAGCAAACGTGATTGCACTTTGGTACCTTGGATTTAATTTAAAATGATTGGCTGAATTTGAATTTGATTTTTTTTTGGCTCATAGCAACTCACCGACAGGTGGCTATTCCAACATATGCTACATTTTACATTTTCCTACACCCGTGTCCTTGCTAAACGTTGCTAGTCTTTAAACTCGTTTAAAGGTACAATGCACCGACAACTTCTTAACAGTTCTAATGTCAGCTTTCAATATTGGGATTGGCATTGGCCTGCTTAGCCGTGTGCATAGACCCCACCAAGTGGATAATGGTAGAATAGATAACGTTCTGGCTCTCAGCTTTCTTCAGTCTTTGAAAGCAGTATTGAATGAGCAGAAAGCAGTTCGGAAGATAAATGGCGTGTTGACCAAAATTTCAAGGGGATTTCTGTAGAGGAGTAAGGGTCTCTTAGTGAAACTGTGCAGTGTCTTGGTGAGACCTCATCGCCGACATTGTGGAGTAATGAGTGCAGTTCTAATTTCCTTACATAGTAAAGCACAAACCTGACATTGATGGATTGCAGCAAAGAAAGACCAGACTGATCTCTGGGCTGACAAGCTTGTCGTGGGACCAGGTTTGGGGTCATATCCCCCAAGCTTTCGGAGAATGACTGGAGATCTCAGGGACAAACTCACAAAGATTGAGACACATTGGCAGCAAGGATGATAATTCCCCGGGCTTGTACTTCTAAAACAAGCAGCTACAGTATTAGGTAAAGGCATTGAGATTAGAATAAACGTCGGCAATCAGACACTGGCGAACCTCGGAATTCTCTCACAGATGAGGCAATAAAAACCAAGGCATCGAATATAAGGATTTCTGGACACGATAGTAATGGAAACAATGCAGGATATCGCTTTTGGGTAGAGGACCAGCCATCATTATATTTAGGTTTTATAAGATGGTAGCTGAGTTCCTGTGGAACACCATGTTATACAAAACCATGGAATTCAAGTCATGAAACGTAGGCGAAAAAACATGTCTCGGGCGAAATGCCACAAATCGCGGAAAAAATCAAAACAGAAGTAATGGTTACCTTAACACAGTGTCGTTCAATATTTAATTTATATATTGTAATGAAACATTTCTGTAAATGAAACACTTTAAGACTACAATCACTGACTGCAGCATTGTACCTTTCACGATGCGCTTCATCAGAGAAAATGCAAACCGACTGAGCACATGATGCCTACACGGAATTCCAGTTCTCTGTAAATTTTGGTCCAGTGTGAAATTAAGTTCCTTCTAAATGTACAAGATATTACCACTTTCAAGCTCATTTCTCAGGCTTATCGAGCTGATTCCTTTCCTGTTGTAGCTGTGCTTGCATTTTCCAGGCAGTGGATTCTGAGGTTGCATTTTGCTGCTCAGTTAGCGCCAAGAGAGAGTTGTGTAGCAGTCAAATGGAGTTCGATTTATATATATAAAGTTCGTCAATTCACTAATTGCTTTACATCCACATCGTTTAATAAAAAAAAAGTTACAGGAAAACGAATTGTATATTGAATAGTCAGTAAAATCCGTTGAATTTTCGTTGAATGTGAAGACAGAGCCTTCAGCCCAACAAGACCATCCAAATAGTAACTCATCCAGAACCATTCCCCTCCTACTCTACATTTACCTCGGACAAATACACCTTAGCGAAATGACCCTGTACACAATTTAACATGATCAGTTCACTGAACCTGCAAGTGTTTTTGTTGCGAGTGGAAACCGGGGCACCCAGAGGAAACCCAGATAGCCACGGGGAGAAGGTGTAAGTGCGCCAAGATAGGATTCAAACCAGGGGCTTGTCGCTCTAGCTCTCTCTCTTCCAAACACCTCTGTCTCTTCCCATTCTACCACTCTCTCTACACCCTTACAGTCTCACTCCCACTGACACACTGTCGCGCTCTCTGTCCTCTCACACAATCTCGTTTTCTTTGCACTTGCACACACTCATCTCGCCCTAAGTCTATCTCACTCTCTCTGTCTGCTCACCGCACTCTTTTGTCGCAACCTCCCACTCTCTCTCACACACTTACACGATTTCCTTTCCTTCACACTCTCTTTCTCTCCCTCTCCGGCACACTCTCTCTACCATCTCATACTCTCTATCACTACTCTCCACTCTACCTACCCCCTCCCACTCTCTCCCTCTCTCTCTACGTGCCTCGCATTCTCCCAACACCCGCTCTCTCTCCACCCCACTGCCTCTCTACCCCTTAAATATTCCTCTCTGTTACCTTTCCCACTCTCTCTGCCGCCCAGATTCTATCTCTCACCTCTACTCTCTCTATCTCCGCACTCCCACACCTGTTCGCCCACTCCCACTCTCTCCCCATTTTATCCCCTCGCACTTTCTCCGACTGCATCTTTCTCACCCGACCATTTCGCACTCTGAATCTCACACTCCCCCTCTTCTTGCGTCCTCTCCTCACTCCTCATTCTGTTTCTACCCTCCAAATCTGTATCACCTCCCTCGCTGTCAACTCACTCTCTCTGTTTCTCATTCCCTCTCTCTCCAACCATTCTCTGTTTCACTCCCGCCTTCCCTTTCTCTCTGTCTCCAGGCACACTCTTTCTCCCCCTCCAACTACCTCCAACAAGCGCATCGTGATAGCCTACCCACCCACTATCACTTATCCTCTACAACCCTCCCACCTCTCTCTGTCTTTATCCCGCCATGCTCTCTTCACTAGCCCCTCTTTCTCTCACGCTCTCCTTATCTCACTCTCTCTGTCTCACTTAGTCACACACTCTTTCGTTCTTTCTCTCTACACCAACCACTTTCTCTCACCCTTTCCTTGGTCTCACACCCTCTCTTTCTTTCTGCATATCCCTTCCCTCCATCTTTTCCCTCCGTGACTCTCTCTATCCCCTCTTATTCTCTCTATCTACAAAATCATTCTCTCACTATCTGCCTGCTCCATCTCACTCTCTCTTTAACTTAAACCTCCCACTCTGTCTCAGTCTATGCCCCTCACCATCTCTACCTCATTGTCTACGCTCTTCCACCATCTGTCCTCTCCTTCCCTCTATTTTCTTGCTATTTATAACCACTCCCACTCTCCCTCGACCCCCACTCTCTCTCCCCACACTCTCTTCTCCCTCACCCTCTCTTTCCTCCCTCTCGCTCTAGCCTCCACTCTCTCGATCTTCCCCCACTCACTTTTCTCCCTCCCACTCTCTCTCCCCACCATCCACTCTCCCTCTCTCACGATCACTCCCTTTCTCCTCTCTCTAACTCTGTTTCTCCTCTGCTCCCAACATGTCTCTCTCTCTCGCACCACTGTCTTTCTCACTCTCCCAATCTCTCTCTCCCCACTCTCTCTTTCTCCTATGCTCCAACTCTGTCTTCACTCCCCATCTCTCTGCATCGCTGCGCGCTCTCTGTGCACCCCTTTTCTCTATTTCTCTCCAACCACTCCAACTGACACTCTTTCTCTTGCCTCCTCCCATTCTGTCTCTCTGTACATCTGTCACACGCTCACCCTTCCTCCCTCTCGAACACTCCCACACTCGCTTCACATCCACACTCTCTCCGAAACTCATTCGCTCTCTCACCCACACTTTCTCTCTAACTACCTCCCAGTAAACCTCTCTCTCACCTACTCCCTCTCTCCCTCCCATGCTCTCTCACCCTTCCACTCTCTCGATCTCCACCTGCCACTCTCTCTCTCTTGCTGTCTCTTATCCTTCCAATTCTCGCTCGTGTTCCCCTCTCCCACGCGCTCTCTCTTACCCATCTTTCGCTTTCTCTCTCCTCCCTAAAGTCATTCTCGCTATTTCCTTCCTTCCTCCCTCTCTCTATCTCTTCCCCTCCAACTCTTCCTCTCTCGCCTCTAGCACCCTCTTTCTCCTCCCTCTCTCTTCACTGAACACCTCCACCTTCTCAGTCTTTGTCTCCACCTCTCACCTCCCTCTCTCTCGTTCACTGTCTTTCTGGCAACTCACTCTCTCTCGCACTATCTCTCACTGCCCCCACTGTCTCTCCACCTCATTCCCTCTCTCCGCCCTCCTCTTTCTTTTTCTTTACTGACCCACTCTCCATCTGTCTCCACTACCTCCCCTCTATCTCCCTCCCAATCACTCTCTCCTGCCACTCTCTCTCGATGTCTCTCTCAATCCAAGAATCTCACTCCCCGCACTCCCACTGTCCCTGTATTTCAACCCAGTAACCTCACTCACCCCAACCAACTTTCTCGCACTCTGTTTCCTCCAACCACCACTCCCTCTCTCCTCATGCTCCCACTTTTTTCTGTCGTCCGCCACACTCTCTTTCTCCTCCTCCTCTCTCTCTCTCGCACTCTCTGCTCCAAGAAACTCGATCTTTGTCCCGAGCACACGTTCTCTCACTCCACTAATGTCTCTCGATCTCTCTCCACCACCACCCTATCCTTACCCTCCCACTCTCTGGCTAAATTTCTTCGAATTCACTCTCACTTTCCTCTCTGACATACTCTCTATAACCCATTTCCAATCTCTCTGTCTCTTTTTCTTTACCCCCTGCCACTCTGTCTCTCTCTCTACCCAACTCCCGCAATCTCTCTCTCTCTACCCCTCACACTCTTCCTCACTGTCACCGAACCTACTCTCTCCCCCTCCAACTATCTCCGCTCTGCTAACTCTGTCTACCCTTCCAGTTTCTCCGTGTCTCTCCCCTCTAACTGCACTCTCTCCCTCTGTCTCTCCGTCTCTCCGTCTCACCCACTCCCATCTCTCTCTCGCTTCCTTTCTCCCTTCCCACTCTCTCCTTCCCCTTCCACTCTCTCTATCTCCTCTTCCTCTCTGTCTCCACTTCCCATTCTCTGTCTTTCTTCCACCCTCTCACTCTCTCATGTCACTCTTTGTGTCACCACACACCTGCCTCTTCACGTCCCACTCGCTGCAACCAGTGTCTTTCGTTCTCTACAACCATTCCATCTCTCTTGAACCTACTATGACTCTCTCTCCCACTCTACACCACTCCCAGTCTTTCTCTGTCCGTGCCCCTGCCACTGTGGTGCTCTTTCCCACCTCCTTCCTCTCTCTCTCTCTCTCGCTCTCCTCATCACACACTCGCTATCTCCAAACCAGTACTCTCTTGCGCTCTTTGTCTCCGCCCACCACTCTGTCACATCGGTCCCTTCCTCTCTGTCAATTGGTCTATCTTTCTCCATGCTCCCCACACTCTCTCTATCCCCTCCGTGACTCTCTCTGCACCCCTGACGTTCTCTCTCTACTGCCTCATCCTCTCTCTATCTCTGCTCCCATCTTTCTCATTCCCTTATTCTCTTTAGCCCCACCCACTCTGTCTATATCTCCCCTTCCCATTATCTCCCTCTCTGTCTGCGACCCTCTGACTCTATCTCCAAAAACAACCTCTCTTTCCCCTCTCTTTATCTACCCCACTCCCAATCTCTCTCTCTACGCCCTCACGCTCTCTCTCCCTCCAACTCTCGCCCTCCTCCTCCCACTCTATCTCTAGCTCCCACTCTCTCTGTCTCTTCCCCAATCTCGTAGCACCCCACTCTCTCCCTCCTTCTCTCTCTCTCTTCTCTGTCTGTCTATCAGTCCCCCAGTCTCTCTTCGCCCCTTTTCTCTCTCTTCCCTCCCTCTTTCTCCTGTCCCTCTCTCACTTCCCTCCAACACTTTCTCGCTGTCTCTCTCTCGTCCAACCACGACGCCCTCTCCCCATCCTCTCGCTCTTCCTCTTTCCCCACACTCTCTTGCCTCACAACACGTCACTCTCTGTCCCCTCAATCTCTGTCTTTCTCCTTCCACTTCCACTCTTTCTCGCCGCCCTCTTTCTCCCCACCCTCTCTCCTTCACATCCACTCTCTCTCATCCCCACTGTCTGTCTCCCTCTCCACCACTTACTCTCTAACCCATCTACTCTGTCTCTAACTGTTTCTCAACTCGTTACCACGCTGTCCTTCTCTCCCTGCCCAACTCCCACTCCCTCTCCACACCCACTATCTCGTCACCAACAGTCTCTCCAACTCTCCCCCTACTCTGTCTCTCTAACCCCACCCTCCCTGTCAACCATTCTATTCGCACTACGTCCTCCCTCTCCCCTTCCCACTCTCCAGCTAACTGTCACTCTCGCTGACTTCCCTCTCCCACTCTCTCTCCTCCACACTGTCTCTCCATTCTCGCTCCACTCAAACTTTCTCCGTCTCTCTCTCTCTCACAGATGACTCTTTCACTCTCCCACTCCCCTCTCTCTCTTGCTCCCTCTCTCCCCTTCCCAATCTGTCTTTACCCCACTGTCTCTCTCGCCTTGTTCGCTCTCCCCCGCCCCTTTTGTCTCCCTCGTCTTCCCTCTTCCCCCTCTCTATCTCTCTCCCAACTTCCCAATCTCTCTCTCCAGCCACTCTGGATCCCGAACAGCTGTCGGTCTCACCACACTCTCTCTAACCTTCGACTATCTCTCGCTCTTTACACGCCTACAACCTCTCTTGCTCAAACTCACTCCCACTCTCCCTCACTACACCACTCCCAGTCTCTCTCTGTCGTTACCTCCCGCCACTCTCTGTTCACTACCCCTCCTTCTCTCCCTGACTCGCACTCTCTTCCTCTCGCCCCTTCCACTCTCTCTTTCTCTTGAAACCAACCACTCTCTCTCAATCCTTCCTTCCTCACTCTGCCTCATGTCCTCTCTCTCTTTCTGCCTCCCCCACTGTCTCCCCATCCCACTCCCGACTCTCTCAGTACGCCCTCCAAGTCTGTCTGCCTACTATCTCATTCTCTCTCCATCTCTGTCCCCTCGTTAACACTATCTCTTTCCATTTAACCCCTCTAAATCTTTCTCCCTCCACCCTCCTCCTACTCTACCTCTCTGTATATGCCCCTTCCTACTCTCTCCAAACCTACTGTCTCTTTCATTGCTCTCTCCCTCTCCCACTTCCACTCTCCCTCTCTCTGCGCTGCAACTGACTCTCGTTCGCACTCTCATTCTGCACGAAACTCCCTCTACCACCTCTCTCTATCTCCTCCTCCCAAGCTCTCTTCTTCACCACACTCTCTCTATCTCTATGCCTCGACCACCAAATCTGCCTCTCTCACGCTGCAATCACGCTGCACAACACACCCCTCACTCAAACTCTTCTCCCTCATGCCATCTGGCATAAGGTACAGGAGCATTCTGTCTGTCACGGCCGGACTGTGCAACAGTTTCTTCCCCCAAGCCATCAGATTCCTTAATACTGCACGATCAGACTGTTATCCAACTGAAATTATTTGCACGATTTGGATTTACTGCGAGAACTATATGTATTCATTAACATTCATCTATTACATTGTAATTTGCGTGTTTTGCACATCTTATGGACTTCATGCCGCCCTCTGAATGATCGTATAGTTTGTGTTGTCCATGGAGAACCTTGGTCCAGGAGGAACACGGTCTCTTTCTTTTCACTGTATCAGTTGTATATGTTGGAAATGACAAATAATATCTACTCTACTTGCGAAGTGACTGGGCTGCGGATGGCCCTGCAAGAGCCAGCAGAGTCTGACCTTCTTGTTTCTCCAACATACCAGATCCAATATTCTGCTTGGTGCTTATTATACACCATCCTGCCCCCAGATCCCTCTCGCTCTGCGACTCCCCGTCTCTCCAATCTTATGCAGGTCGGTAACCTTTGCAGTAATGCATATTTTACACTCATTATAATTGCGAAGATAAGGGAAGAGTGATAATCTGATACTGTTCCACATATGGGCTAAAGTCATATACATCGCAGGCATTTGTGAAAAGCTTGACGTAAAAATTAGAAGCATTTCATTGTCATTCGACTTGACCCTTCTCACACTCTACGCCAGAAATTACAGGATACCTCAGGAGATTCTGAATCCGATCGGAAATGGACAACAATAGTGTGAAGTGAGATTTGGAATGGAACTTGCTGCTCACCACAACTGGAACTGATCCATGTTCACTGGCGTTTATTTGTGCAGTTTTTAATGGAGTGCACCTCAGTTAAGAAGTAAACCGTATCAGATTTTTCTTATAAACGCAATGTTTTGAGAATCGTTAATGTCTCGAACCCAAGCATTTAAATACTTTTTGAAACAGCCTCCTGATTCCTTGTCACTTCTATACTTACCACCAACATTTACAGCGGTAATTCTCGTTCAAAACATACATTTTATTTTACCCTTTATCTTCTCCTGCATTACATGTATTGTTCATACATCAAGATACAATGGGGAGTGGAAATCTAACAGAAAAGCATAATATCGTGGAATACTTAGCATTTTATGAGAGAAAGAAACAGGGTTGCAGTTCATGCTTGTAAATTAATCGACATATTCTGGAAAGAAGTCACCCAGTCCGTGACGAGGTAACTGCATGTGAGGGGCGACTGCAGTAAATTAGCTCAGCTGACAAACATGTAAAACTTTGTTAAATCTCCCTTCAGCTTCATTTCCTGCTTCACATCACAAATCCCTTAGTCCTGACAAATTGTGGTGAATGAATCAATTGGTAGATTGTCGGCGTAGAATTAAAACTGTAAACAGTGACACGATCGAGCATTGTTGATCTTTCAACAACAACTTAGCGCTTTCAGTCCTGTGCCTATTACTTGGAAAGGGTTCGGGGCTGTGGGGCTTGTGGGTGTTCTGTAGTGTGGATTGAAATCTTTACAATTAATTGTTCCGTTTCAATTCTGCTCTCTCACTGTCCATGTTAGTTTTGCCATCTGTATTTAAATGAAATATGTACCATATCTCAGAACGCAATCTCTTCTGTCCAACTTGTCCACGCTGTGCAGCTGTACGAATCTGATTTGACAGAATTATTCCCAAATCCCTCTAAACGGTATCTGCTCATGTAGCCATTAAATGTTCCTTACATATTTTAATTTAATCTCCCAATTCCTTTGGCAGTGTATTCCATATACACACCACTGTCTGTGTGAAAGCATTGCCCCTCAGTTCCATATTTTAAAGCTTTCCCCTCCCACCTTAAACACATGCCCTCTACTTTTAGAATACCCTACCCTGGGGAAAAGACATTGCTGTTCACCCTCTCCAATCTTCTGATGATTTTATTAACCTCTTAAGTTCGCACCTCAGTTCTCTTTGAGGAATAAAGAAGCTGCAGTTTTTTCTCGCTCTCCCAATATTTCAAACTGTCTAGTCCTGGTAATACGATTAGAAATACCTTCTGCACCCTCTCAAATTTAAATTCAGATCATCTCCTGATCATATTCAGTCAATTTAGACGCTTTACCTTTCGCCAATGTCTTTCTCAATCAGGAATTGTTCTGACTACACTGCAGTCTTTTCTCTCCTTGTGTCCAACATATGAATACTTTTTTTTCCGCGAGAAAATGGGTTGGTCGGCGAGCACAGCGTGAAGCCAATGCGAACAGAATAAGATGCGAAGAAACACGTTAGCAGTGTTTTGGATAATTTCAAGATTAGAGGGAGGTTGAATATAACAGGCCGGACTGGAGTGTGTCAGGACAGGTGAACGTAAAGTTAACACAGGAATGGATGAGATTTCCAGCAGCAGATGGAATGAGACAAGTGTGAAGTTGGGGGAGGTTACCCAGAATGGAAAAGAGAGATGGTCTTAATGTTCCCACGATCTTAACATCATCCAAGATTTTCGGCCTCAAAGTTCAATATTCACCATGGGCATCCAATCCCTGAACACATCCATCCGCCATGAAAAGGCCTCCAAGTCCTCCTTTTCTTCCTCACACGATGTTCCAAGCAGTACATTTCTACTGCCACCTTCATGTGCCTGGTTGAACTGATCATCAGTCTTAACAACTTCTCCTTCCAATCGTCCCATTTTCTCCAAACCAAAGAGGTGGGCATGCGGGCTCGCATGGGTCCCTGCCACACCTGCAGCTTTGTTTGTTACGCCGAAGAGTCCATCTTCCGCAGTTACACCGATATCATCCCCTTCCTGTTCTTCTGCTGCATCGATGACTGTATCAGGGCTACCTCGTGCTACCATCTGGAATTTGAACAGTTCATCAGGTTTACTAACACCTTCTACTTTGACGTCAATTTCACCTGGACCATTTCGGACACTTCCCTCCACTTTTTGAACCTCTCCATCTCCGACGCTGACTAAACACGGACATCCACTACAAGCCCACTGGCAACCACAGCTACCTATACTACATCTCCACCCACCCTATCTCCGGTACAAATGCCACCCCTTATTCCCAGTTCCTCTAGCTTCACCGCATCTGTTCCAAGGCTGATTAATTCCACGTTAGAAGATTCCAGAAGGCCTCGTTCTTCCAAGATCGCAATGTCCCTTCCCACGTGGTCGAAGATGACCTCCAGCGCATCTTCCCCACTTCTGGAACCTCAAAACTTGAAAAACACCCTTCCCAACGCAACTAGGACAGAACCTCCCTGGACATCATCTTCCACCACACCAACCTCCGCATATATCGCATCATCCTCTGCCAGTAGCATCACGTATACCCCACCACCAGATGTACTATCCCCTTTTCTCTGCATTCCAGAGAGATCATTCCCTCCACGACTCTCTCATCAGATCCATGTCCCCTTAACAGCCGACCTCCACCCTTGGCAACAACCCTCCCACCGCATGATGTGCAAAACTTCGGCCCACACCACTTCATTCAGCTCCAATGAGGCCCCAAAGGATCCTTCCACATCTGGCAGAAATTTACGTGTACATTCACTAATGTCATCTACTGATGTTGTCTCCTGCAAATCGGGGAGAAAGGGCGCCTACATGCAGATCATTTCAGGGAAAATCTGTGGGACACCCATAAAAATCAATCCAGCTGCCCGTGGCTGAACCGTTCAAATCCCCCTCCCACTCCGCCAAAGACATCCAGGTCCTGGGCCTCCGCCATCGCCAAACCCTCACGAACTGATGTGTGGAGGGAGAAAGCCTGATATTTTGCATTAGGATCCTGCAATCACACGGTGTCAATATGGATTTCACCAGGTTCCTCCTTTCCCCTCCCCCCACATTATCATACTCTTGATAAACCAACTTCGCACCGCCCTCCTGACATTCCCATCTGTCCCCTCCACCCTCATCTCTAAAGTATCACATTGTCTATCACACTCATCTACCTTTCGTACCACCAACCCCAACCCGTTCCCATTTATCTTATAGCCCTCCGGCCTACCAGACACATTCCTCATGAAAGCCTTTTGCACGAAACATCGATTCTCCTGCTCCTCAGATGCTGCTTGACCTACTGTATTTTTCCAGCACCACACACTGGACTCTGATCTCCAGCATTTGCAGTCCTCTGTTCCTCCTATGCGATCGCAAGCACAGTTTGCGTGATTTCATCGTGGTAGTCCACTGTCAAGTTCAGGTTCAGATATTTACCAGGGTGAGGGCTGGATTCAGTGGTGAGGGAGTGAAGTTTTGCGCAGGGAGACTAGACAATGGTTTCAGTTTTCCAAAAACATTAAATGAGGATATTTGGCTCATCCAACACTGGTCATAAATGTGAAGGCAGTGTGTGACTGGGAAATTATAGTTGTCTCATACATGTGAGTCTGTGGTAACTTTTGGTTGGTGGGAGGTGGGATTCTGGGCGAGTGAATGTTTGTGAGATCCGGTTTAAGCTCTGGTTGGAAGTTCTAAATGTTTAAGTCATTTTCCTTTCTTTTGCCTTACACCTCTCACTTTGTCTGGTCTCACAAACCACAGTCTTGTAAAGGCCCAGGCTTGCTGGCTAACAAGAACGCTTTGCTAAAGGACATCAGATAATCAGTTTGGTTTCAGAGAGACACATTGCATAGAAACATGCCCTTTAGTTCTCCATGTTCTATGCTGCCAACAAACACCAGACGACACGAATCCCATTTTCTTGCATTTGATCTATAATCTGTTATTCCTCAACGTTATAAGCACCCATCCTAACGTTTCTTAAATGTTGTGGAAGTGCACTTCTCCACATTCTTTCAGCATGTTGCTATTATTTATCAGCTCCGGAGTGAAGATTGTTTCTGCAATTTCGAGAAACCACTTTCTCTTTTCCGCTATGCCTACTGGTCTTCGACATGACTTCCAATGGCCGTGGAGTTTCAGATAGTACTCTGTCTCTGCCTCTCATAATTTTGTATATCTCAATCAGATTACACCCTCAGCCATACACTGGCACCCAACCCTTCTCTGCTCCAGGAAAATCAAACGCAGCCTATCCAGTCTCTCCGAATCGTCACTTGTCATTCCAGACAAGGCCAGATTTCGTGGTCTCTTTGTGTACCCACTTCATCAACCTAAACAGGCAATGAAATTTGATCGAGCTCAATTCTGCCATTTTGTGTTATTCTCGAGGTTTTCGTTCACTTTTTTTTCAATTTCGAATCAATTTCACAGGGCATCAAAGAGGGAGATTGTTCTCCGCTGAACCCAATCTTCAGTGAATGGTCTTTCCCCAGTGTGAAATGATGTTTCAGTACCAGGCTCAAAATTAATTCGGACATTTCAAGAATGAATTAATGTCAGTCGAACTGGAAGTGCACCCCTCGGGTTTACACATTTGTCATTCATCAATGCTTGACTCTTGATAAATATAACCGCTGACGGTAAGATTGTTTAGAATTAATTGAGATGTCTTGCATTATTCTCTAAATTCCGCCATAGCCATCTGCTGTTCATCTCGTTGAGAATTTGCCACTCAATCAAATCAGAATAATTTCACATTGCATGTAAGCTAATTACCGGAGACATGATGCAGAACTTTAATTGGTATATTAACATTTTGGAAATGAAACTTCGGATTTGATTTTCCACTCGGCGGGCAGGGATATTTAGACATTTTTTGTGTAATGCGATTCTCCCTGATACACATCCCACTGTGAAAGGAGTAAGTTTTTAAGGTAGTACTTGGGGTACCAATAGACTGACCTGTATTTCTGAATCATGTTGTGTGTTAATGGAGCTGATATCCAGGCAACTGGAATGTGTTCCATGACACTCGTGAGTTTTGTTTGTCTATGATGACGAACATTGGGCAATCAGGCAATGAGTTCCTCATCTCAGAATGTCCAGCTTCAGGCCTGCTCTTTCCCACTTCAGTTTCGTGTGAGTATAAACCCTGTAGGTGGATGATGGTGGGTATTAAATAATGGGGATTACAAAATCTTTACAGTACAGGAAGAGGTCATTCGATCAAACGATTTTGTACAGGCATTTCGAACAACATCGCATGCACCTCTCCTGTTCCCATGACCCCCCATTCATCACGGAGAATCCACCAAATTTGAACATCTTTGCAATGTGGGAAGAAAGCGGATCGCCAGGCAGAGGGCCACGAAGACACGAGAAAAATGTGCGGGCTTCACACAGATAGATACCCAAGCCAGTAATTGAACCTGGATCCTGGCAATGTGAGGAAAGTCATGAAATTACATATATTCTACCTTTTGGGAATAATAGTGCTTACATCGCCAAATGGTCGGCCATCTGTTAGATAAGTCATAAGTCAAAATATTGAGCATATAATTAAGTGCGATTTTATTCTTCTTGATTAATTCAATCAAATAGAAAAAAAATTGATTACAACAGCGAAATAATTTCATTAGGGAAAGTTGTGCCGAGTAATAAGTCTTGGTGTCAATCAGGGAACAAGTCATCTTGCATCTGGTAGTGGGTAATGACCCTGATTTAATAAATGACATTCATGTAAAAGGTCACCGAAAAGTAGAGATAACAATACAAGAGTCCTTAATATTCTGTTCAACTGTGAGGACGTTAGTTTGGAAATAAATGTATTTAACTGAATGGAGATGACAATGAAATGACGATAGAGTTGGATAGAATGAGTTACCTTTGGTGAAAAAAATCTTCAAAAAACAAGTCTGGGAGATAGTGACGTGGATTGAGGAAATGGCAGAGGATTTATCCAGATATTTTGCATTAGTCTTTACCGTGACATGGAACTATAATGTCCCATTGATATTAAGGAACGGCGGTAGGAATTGGGCACCAACAGTATTACAAGGCCGGCAGTTGGAAGGACTCATTGATGCCCTGGTAAGAACGGGGTACAATATTCAACTCATCGACCACCAGTTCTGACGTGCCACAACGAGGAAGCTTAATGACGTCTGCAGAAGACAGACACAAACTGCACCTGACAGGATACCCTTCGTTGTCCACTACTTACCAGGAGCCAGAAACTATGTCATGCACTTTGCAGCCTGTAACACATTATCAATGATGTTGAGCACCTCGCCAAGACCTCCACTTCTCGCCCTTAAACAGTCAGCAAGCCTCGAATGGATCATTGTTTGCAGCAAACTTTACAGCTTTCACGAGAATACCAAACAACATTGTCACGGTGGACGCTGCAAGATGTGTCAGAATGTCAACATTGATACCACCATTACGCAGGGATACACATCACACCATGTACGTGGCAGGTACTTATGTACCTCAGTCAAAGCTGTCTATCTCATATGTTGTGGGCAATAGACAATAGATGCAGGAGTAGGCCATTCTTCCCTTCGAGCCTGCACCACCATTCAATATGATCATGGCTGATCATCCTTAATCAGTATCCTGTTCCTGCCTTATCTCTGTAACCCTTCATTCCACTATCCTTGAGAGCTGTATCCAACTCTTTCTTAAATTAATCCAGAGACTGGGCCTCCACTGCCCTCTGGGGCAGAGCATTTCACAAAGCCACGACTCTCTGGGTGAAGACATTTCTCCTCATCTCTGTCCTAAATGGTCTACGCCGTATTTTTTAGCTGTGTCCTCTGGTTCGGCACTCACCCATTAGCGGAAACGTGTTTCCTGCATCCAGAGTGCCCAATCCTTTAATAATCTTATATGTCTCAATCAGATCCCCTCTCTGTCTTCTAAAGTCAAGGGTATACAAGCTCAGTCGCTCCAGTCTTTCAGCGTAAGGTAGACCCGCCATTCCTGGAATTGACCTCGGGAACCTACGCTGCACACTCTCAATAGCAAGAGTCAATCTTTCCTGAAATTTGGAGACCAGAACTGCACACAATACTCCAGGTGTGGTCTCAGCAGGGCCCTGTACAGCTGAGAAGAACCGCTTTGCTTCAATACTCAATTCCTCTTGTTTTGAAGGCCAGCATGCTATGAGCTTTCTTCACTACTTGCTGTACTAGCATGCTTACCTTCATTGACTGGTTTACAAGAACACCCAGATCTCTTTGTACTGCCCCTTTATCTAAATTGATTCTATTTAGGTAGTAATCTGACTTCTTGTTCTTGCCACAAAAGTGGACAATCATACATTTATTCACATTAAACTGCATCTGTCATGCATCTGAACACTCACCTAACCTGTCCAGATCACCCTGTAATCTTCTAACATCATCCACTCAGTTTAATATCATCAGCAAATTTGCTAATGTTATTACTAATGCCATCTTCTATATCATTAACATATACTGTAAAGAGCTGCAGTCCCCGCACTGATCCATGAGGTACCCCACTGGTCACTGCCTGCCATTCCGAAATGGAGCCGTTTATCACTACTCTTTGTTTCGTATCAGCCATTTGACTTTCAATCGAATTTAGTACTTTGCCCCCAATAGCATGCGCCCTAATTTTGCTCAACAACCTCCTATGTGGGACTTTATCAAAACCTTTCTGAAAGTCCAGGTACACTACATCTACTCGATCTCCCTCGTCCATCTTCAGAGTTACACCCTCAAAACATTCCAGTAGATTAGTCAAGATGATTTCCCCTTCATAAATCCATGCTGACTCTGTCCTATCTTGTTACTATTATCCAGGTGTGTCGTATTTTCATCCTTTAGAATAGACTCCAGCATCTTTCCCACCACTGAAGCCAGACTAACTGGTCTATAATTTCCGGCTTTCTCTATCCCACCTTTCTTAAAAAATGATATAACATTAGCCACCTTCCAATCCACAGGAACTGATCCCGAATCTATCGAACTCTGGAAAATAATCACCAACGCATCCACGATTTCTCGAGCCACCTTCTTCAGTATCCTAGGATGTCGACCATCAGGGTCTGGGGACTTATCAACTTTTATACCTAACAATCGCTCCAATACCAATTCCTGGCAAATATACATTCCCTTAAGTTCAGGTCCTTCAGCCACTTTTACCTCAGGAAGATTGCTTGTGTCTTCCCCAGTGAAGGAAATGTGTTGCTGGAAAAGCGCAACAGGTCAGGCAGCATGCAGGGAACAGGAGAATCGACGTTTCAGGCATAAGCCCTTCTTCAGGAATTCCTGAAGACGGGCTTATGCCCGAAACGTCGATTCTCTTGTTCCCTGGATGCTGCCTGACCTGCTGCGCTTTTTCAGCAACACATTTCCAGCTCTGATCTCCAGCATCTGCAGACCTCACTTTCTCCTCTTCCCCAGTGAACACAGATCTGAAGTACCAATTCAATTCTTCTGACATTTCTTTGTTCCCCGTAATATATTCCCCTGTTTCTGTCTTCATGGGCCCAATTATAGTCTTCACCATTTTTTCCCTTTCACATACCTAAAAAAGCTTTAACTATCCTCCTTTATATTTTTGGCCACTTTACCTTTGTACCTCATTTTTTTCTCTGCGTATTTCCTTCTTATTTATCCTCTGTTGTTCTTTAAAAGCTTCCCACTCTCCCGTTTTCCCACTTATGTTTGCTCTGTTATACTTTTTTCTCTTTTAACATTATATGTTTCTTAACTTCCCTCGTCAGCCACGGCCACCCATACCTCCTCCTAGGATCTTTCTTCCTTTTTTGGAATGAACTGATCCTGCATCTTCTGCATTATACAAAGAAATATCTGCCATTGTTCCTCTACTGTCATCCCTGCTAAGGTATTGCATCATTGAACTTCGGCCAGCTTCTCCCTCATCGCTCCATAGTTCCGTTTATTCAACTGAACTATTGTCACTTCCGATTGTACCCTCTCCCTCTCAAATTGCAGATTGAAGCTTATTGTATTATGGTCACTTCTTCCCAATGGCTCCTTCACTTCGAGGTCCATGATCAATTCTGGTTCGTTGCACAATCCCAGATCTAGAATTGCATTCTCCCTGGTGGGCTCCAGCACCAGCTGTTCTAAGAATCCATCTCGGAGGCACTCAACAAAGTCTCTTTCTTGAGATACAATAACATCCTGATTCTCCCAGTCTACCTGCATGTTGAAATCCCCATAACAACTGTAGTAACATCTTTGCGACAGGCCAATTTCAGCTGCTGATTCAATTTATATCCGACATCCATACTACTGTTTGGGGGCCTGCAGATAACTCGCAAGAGGGCCTTTTAAGCCTTATAATTTATCAGCTCTATCCATACTGACTCTACATCCCATGATTCTAGATCCCCAGATAAGGGACTGAATATCATCCCTTACCAACATGGCCACCCCACACCCTCTGCCCGTCAATCTGTCCTTACGATAGCACGTGTAACCTTGAATATTTATTTCTCAGGCCCTGTCCACTTGAAGCCACGTCTCAGTTATCCACACAATATTGTATCTGCCAATTTCCAAAAGAGCCTCAAGCTCATCCATCTTATTTCTAATGCTTCGTGTATTCATATGTAGTATTTTTACTTTGTTAGTGCCCTCAAACTTCCCATCAACTCCCACTTCACTCAACCTTACAGCATGATACCTTTTTGAGTTTTCTGCTTCATTGATACAGTTGTCTTTCTTGACTTCACTTGTTCTAACTTTCCCTTCAATTTCCTTCTTAAACATCCAGTTTGAACCCTCCTCCCGCTACTTAGTTTAAACGTAGCTGTGTTGCAGTAGCAAACCTGCCTGCCAAATGCTGGTTCCCCAACCTATTAAGGTGCAAACCGTCTCTCTTGTATAATTTATGCTTACCTCAAAACACATCCTAGTGATACGAGCATTTAAATCCTTGCTTCCTGCACCAGTTCCCCAACCACACGTTCAAGTCCATTATCTCCCTGTTTCTGGCTTCACCAGCCCGAGGAACTGGAAGCAAACCGGAGATAACAACCCTGGACGTCCTGCTTTTCAGCCTTCTTCCTAGTTCTCCGAAGTCCCGCTGTAGTATGTTCCTCCTCTTCTTCACGACATTATTTGTGCTGACATGTGCCACCACCTCTGGCTCTTTAACTTCGTCCTTCAGGATTTCCTGCACTCTGTCTGTGATGTCGTTAACCCTGGCACCAGGAAGGCAACACACCATCCTTAAGTCCCGCCTGCTGCCACAAAAAACCCCGGTCAGTTCCTCTCACTATGGAGTCCCTTACTATCACGGCACCGTGCGATGTCCAACTCTGCCGCTCTGCCTCCACGCCAACTTTTAATTGACAGACCTGGTCGCCTTGAGGACTGGCAGTGTCATCTGTCTCTACTGTTTCCACAACATTCGATTTGTTCCTGGCAGGTACTTCCCCCGGGTCTCTTGCACCTGTCTCCTCTCTGCCTTCCTCATCGTCTGCTCTCTTATGCTCTCTTCTGGTATGAAGAGGATACCATGAGGAAAGTACATTGGCGAGACCAAGCAGAAGCTACGGCAACAGATGAATGGTCACCACACAACAATCAAAAGAGAGTCGTGTTCAGTCTCAGGTGGAGAGCACATCAGAGCTCCCGGATATTTGACCTCGGACCTTTGGGGAACCATCCTCGAAGGCAGACTTCGGGAGATGCAACAATGCAATTTGGCTGAGCAGAGGCTGATAGCAATGGGGATGGCCTCAAACTGGACCTTGGGTTCATGTCACACAGCAGGTGACCCCATTGCAATATACACACAAACAGACACACACACAGACAGACAGACGGACACGCATACACACACACACATGCAGACACACACGCAGGCATTCATATACACACACACACACATGGACACACACTCCTGCAGACGCACATACTCACGCAGCCCCGTTCTCAGACATGTCGACGCACAGTCTCCCACAGCCTTAAACCCCTTTACATTCATACTCACACACAGGCACACACACCCTCACAGACACTAATACCCCTCCTCCCAACACACACACATACACAACAATGCACACATACACATATGTTTATGGGGTGAATTTGTACGTGCAGAATTACATTTTACTTTGTTCAAAAAGTGCGTGAATCCATGTAAGATTTTGTAAATCCGATTGTTAGATTAGAATCAGTCTGATCTTTGTGGTACAGACAACCTCACACAGGAAGCTATCACCTTCAGTGCATTATCTGAACCGACATGATATTGATTGCTAAAATTCACCCGAGAATGTAGCTTTTAAAAACGAGTAAATTAGTATTGGACAATCTAAGGAGGTCCCTGATAAGTCTAATGATACTTTCCCTAACACGGATGGCTTCTATCCCAGGCTCCTAAAGAAGAAGCAGGATAGAAGTAGAGAATGTGCTCCTTATAATTCTTTAAAATCCTTGCAAATTGGAGAGTATACGAGTTGAGAAGACACGTTGCTGTTGTACAGGATATTGGTTAGGTCACTTTTGGAATATTGCATGCACGTTTGGTCTCCTTCCTATCAGAATAAAGTTTTCAAACTTGAAAGGGCTCAGAAAAGATTTGCAAGAATGTTGTCAGGGTTGAAGGATTTGAGCTGTAGGAAGAGGCTGAATATCGTGGGGCTGCTTTCCCTGGAAGTCAGAGGCTAATGGGTGACCTTATCGAAGTTTATAAAGTCATGAGGGACTTGGATAGAATAAGAAGACAAATTGTTTTCCCTGGGGTCCGGCAGTCCAACGCTAGAGGGCATTGATTTAGGATGTGAGGAGAAAGATATAAAATGAATCGAAGAGGCAACATTTTCACGCAGAGTGTGATGCATGTACGGAATGACTGGCCAGAGGTGTTGGTGAGGGCTGGTACAATTGCAGCATTTAAGAGGTAATAAGACGGATATGTGAATAGGTAGGGTTTAGAGGAATGTGCGCCAAGTGCTGGTCAATGGGATTCGATTAATATGCGATATCTGATTGGCATTGGCGAGTTGGACCAAAGGGTCTTTTTTCCGTGCAGTACTTCTCTATGAAGTTCACACTTGATTGGATTTTGTTCTTAACCTCTTCCACCAGTGAACCAAGTTAATGAGGGTCTGTTTCTGCCATTTTCAGGGAACCAGTTTCTCATTCGTTTTGTTGGATGAAGCTATTTGTTACTTGTGTTCAAACAGAGTGGTTTATCAGACTTTTTCGGAGGTTAGTTAGGAGTCACCACATTACTGAGTCAAAGATATGCCAGACCACGTAAGGATGACAGATTTCTTTCCCTCTTTGTCGTAACTGAATGAAATTAGATTTTCGACAATCCACAGCAGTTTCACAGCATGACTAGAGATACTAGCTTTCAATTCTAGAATTTAGAACTTACAGCATACAACATTATATCGCAGTACACGTCCTTCAGCCATCGATGTTGCACCTACCTGTGGACCCAATCTGAAGCCCATCAAACCTGCACTATTCCATTCTCGTCCCTATGACTATCCAATTATCAGTAATATGTCGTGATAGTTGGCTAGTCTACTCCATTTGCGGGCAGAGCGTTCAACTCCCCTACTACACTGTGAGTAAAGAACCTACCTCTGTCCCATACCTATCACCCCTCAACATAAATCTATGTCACGTTGTGATAGTCATTGCTATCCGAGAAAAAAGGCGTTCACTGTCCCTATCTAACATCCTATTTTCTTATATATCTCAATTAAATCTCCTCTCAACCTTCCTCTCTCGAACGAGAACAGCTTCAAGTCCCTCATACTTTCCTCGTAAAACGTTACCTCCATACCACGCAATATCCTAGTAAATCTCCTCTAAACCATTTCCGAATCGTCCACATTCTTCGTATAATGTGTTGACCATAACTACATACAATTCTCTCTGTAACCTATAACATCTTTCATCACTATCCGCAACCCTACCAACCTTATCTCAATGTGCTAGCACATGCCTTCTCAGCCTTCATCGAGGTCCTTTATAAAAATGAAAAACACCACTGGTCCCAAAACTAGTCCTTGCGGTAATTCAAAAGTAACTGAACTCCAGGATGAATGTTTTCCATCAAGCACCACTCTCTGCTGTTTTTCTGCTCGCAGATTTCTGATCCAAAGCGAATTTCTGATCCGACTTTATGTGTCAAGTTTAAATTCCACCACCTGATCCTTTAATCTCAGACTGTTAACACCTGGAAGACTTGTCCAGCGATATTCACAAAAGGCTCCTATGAGTAGTTATAGCCTGTATGTTCTGAATATTAACATTTTGAACACTCGTCCAGCGACATTCCCCTTGAACTGCCGTGGAAACTTTGATCCCATATCCACTCAGCATTGAAATGACGATTTCTCATCCAAACCTGCACTCTTGTGCGATTATCAAAGCTGTATCCCTGAGCATTCAACTCTGGATCACGCGTCCAGTGACATTCCTACCATTCAGTAATCTTCTATTAAATTCCAGCTCAGTTACAGATGCTGATATTCCACACAAAATTTAAATGCATACAATTTTTTTATAAACTAGAGCATTAAGTACAGCATTTTTATGACTCTGACTTGTTGGGTCCTTTGGAAGGGCACTCCCTCTCCGTGTATTCACCATTCTCAGCTCAAACACGTGTTGGCAATTCCACTTTAATGAGATTGTGACACTTCAATCAGTTGCTTCCCTTTATTAGCCAACTGGCCAAACTACCACTGCATCTTCCCCAGCTTGGAGACATGACTTTGCACCTTTCTCTATATGCCTTCATCGCCACCAGAGAGTTCATACCATAGATCGAGAATGAATGCTTCTGTTGTGATAAATATAGCAGACATTCAGTCACAGACAGTGCACTAATGCATTCGGTCTAATTCCACTGCATTCATTTGCTCTTACGTTGGAAAGAGATGCAGGTGATCATTGTTATGCAGCAACACCAGTGAACTCACATGGAGGAGAGGTCACTCACCTGCTCCGTTTGTTGGACGAGATTTACTAATTCATCAGATCTGTTTGCACAGTCATGGATTCATGCTCAGTTTTCATAAGTGCACTCGCACTGAGGAGAGGCCATTATAAAAATCAGAAATACAGTCAGACATACGCAACTCAGTAAATAACAAAATGTTCACAATGATAAAAAGGTGTTCCAAGTTTTTTTCTCTTTACTATGAGCAGAAATTTCAAATTAACGTGCATCTATTCGAAAACAAAGCCATTCACTCTGGTGAGAAGCACATAATTGTTCTCTGTGGATTTACTGGGTCGTCTTACCTAAAACACTGAGCTCTATTTTCACTCTGATCGTTGCTAGTTGTTTCTACTCGTGCCAGTAATTCCTGGAATTGTCCTGGAATCTAACACTGTGGATAAATATCAATTATACCAACTTTGGATGGATGACACTGTTGACTCAAAAAGAAAGTCTCGAACTACACCAAAATGGCAATGTTAAAGCTTAGTGTATTCTGATTCCGCTGGCAACAGTTCGATAGTATCTAGTACAGAGTATCAATGAAGACATCACTGATGGACTAATGAGAAATCACTGGTTTAAAGCAAAAACAGCAGCTTATTGTATAGCCACTATGTACATAACACGTTCGTAAAACATTAATTCTTTCTAACACATCAAAAACCGTGCTGTGATGTAGACTGTCCCCAAGTTATCAACTGTCACTTCCTCATGTTCCCAAATCTTCATACCTTTCTCCAAAGTAAACACAAAGGAGACACATTCATTGAGAACCTCGTCCATCTCCTGCTTTCTGCACATACGTGTCCACGTTGGTCCTGGAGGAGTCCGATTCTCGCTCCAGTCATTTATATTTTATTTACTGTACTTAACAAGCCTCTTCAGATTGACACTATTCGTCTTGGCGAATGATATCTTGCGCCCACATTTCACTCTCCAGATTTCCTTCATCAGTAAACTCCTGCACACCCTGTTTACATCCAGGTTTCGCAGGAATCCAGGTGCCTGTAACTGAGCGAACACTCTTTTATTTTATTATTGGTCGCAGCCTCAATTTCACTAGAAGACAAAATCAATTATTGAGCTGATTAATTGTAACAGACTTTTTTTAACCTTAGATCCTCAAAAGCTTTTTCAACAAAATGTATTTCATCTCGTTTTTGCATGTTAGTGAAGCAAAACCAACAAAGGAATCTTATAATAGTGAAATGTGATCTGGAACTTATAGAATCCCTACAGTGTAGAAACAGGACCTTCATTCCGAAAAGTCCACACCGACCCTCTGAAGAGTAAAGCACGCAGACACATTCCCCATAAACTATTATCTTGACCAGTCTGCAGTCTTCCTGAAGAAGGGCTCATGCCCGAAACGTCGATTCTCCTGCTCCTTGGATGCTGCCTGACCTGCTGCGCTTTTCCGCAACACATTTTCAGCTCTGATCTCCAGCATCTGCAGTCCTCACTTTCTCCTCCAGTCTGCAGATTTGTCAAGGTTGACTGAATCATTCTGCTGCAAATTTCTCCACTATAGTCCACCTGCTCTCATGTGGTCTCATTGTTTTCTCCCTAAACATGGGCAGAATAACACTGACTACCTTATTCCCTTCCCATTCAATATATCCCTATGAAGTATGCAAATTAAGAGGTCATTTTTCATGGACATGTTCCTACAGCAAAATTATCTGGACAAATTTGCAGTTTTCACGAGCACACTGGCATTTCCAGGCGCATTTGCACAACCACCTTGTTTGTCAACTCGTTTTCTTTAAAAAAAGAAACAACAGATGTAGACAATTTAATTGTTCAAGTCTGATCCACTGGTTCATATGATCCTGATCCACTGGTCCATATGATCATAGTTGATCTCATCAGTGCGACAAATTCACTTTCCTGACTGCTGTCCATAACACCTATGTGTTACAAACTAATAATCTCACCATCCCTTCCTTAAATTTGCTCAATGTCCGAAATGCACAGAACTCTGGTGGACAGAATTTCATAGATTCTTAACTCGTCTCTGCATTAAATTTGCTTTCCACTATCCGAGTCAGAAGATCACAATATTTTTCGGATGTCCTGTCGTGAATATAGTGTCATATTGAAATGTACAGCGTGGAGAAAGATCTTTTGATCTAACCAAACCATGCCCACCAGATATCGTACATTAATCTCTTCCTGTTTCCCAGCACTTGCCATATATCACTCTAAAACCTTCCTAATCATATACCCATTCTGATGCCTTTAAATTCTGTAATTGTTACAGCTTCCATGACCTCCTTAGGCAGCTCATTAGAATCAATCATCACCTTCAGTGTGAAGAATTTGCCCCTTATATCCTTTTAAATCTTTCCACTCTCACCTTAAATATACTCTCTCGTTCAAGGGACCTTGGCTAATTAACCTTTCCAAACCACTCTTGATTTTATAAACCTCTTCCAGGTTAACCCTCATCCTCCACTGCCCAAGGAATCCGGCCCCTGCATGCGAAGTTTTCACCAATACAGATTTCCTCATTCGACACTGAGATGTCTGAAACTCTTGTGTTCCTTCTGTTACTCTGAACAAAATTCCCCCCTTTGGCGATTGAGTGAAACTGAGCCAAGTATTTTGCCGATTGATGCCATGTTCCACCATGAAATAAAATTCTCTGTGTCTCTACAAATTTCTAGATAATGGCAAGTTTACTTTATTATCCCAACATTCTGAATGTACAAATAGCTCTCGTCCACAATTTGAAATTGATTATATTTCGGTGAACGCATTCCTTAAGATTTCCCTTCAACAAATTCTCTCCGTCTCGCATCGTATGAAATGATAATCGATGTTACTGCTACAGATTCTCGACATTATCAGTGACTGATTAGATTTTGCACTGCAGATTTGCGGTCATCCTCTCCACCCTGAAGCGGTGAGTCAAAAGATGGTCCAATCCCATTCCTTCACACTGTTGGCTGATAATCCCTGTGCACTCTTACTTTCATCCAGGATAGAACCGAAGGGAACTGGCAGAAGACAGAATACTAAGTGACGTTTTATGCATTTTATTGAATGAAGTGGTAATAAAATTAGTGTTTTACACATTTCCCTGCGTTTTTATTCAATAAAATGGATAATAACCTTGCAGACACTCTGTGCATTACATTCTTGTCGAATATAATGAAGAAATGAACAAGCATTGACCCCACTCCTTTGCTCAAGTGCCCTCAGATACAATAGTGTAAATTCTGAGAACAGTGTCTTCTTTATGCTTAATTGCTGGTTCCATGACAATCTTTCAAGATCTCGTCCGATTCTCCCACACTAAGCATGGGTTATCTCTGACCGACTTTCTCAAACAATCACGTAGCAGAACTAAACCTGTTTGATCACCCTAGACATGACATACACAGCAAATGGAAGGGCACTAGGATGTGTTGACAAAGAAAGAGACTTCGGGCTGGAGGTGCATCGTTTCTTGAAAGTGGAGTCCCAGGTCGACAGGATAGTGAAGATGATAGTCACGCTCTCCTTCAAAGAACAGAGCCTTGAGTATAGGACTTGGGATAGTCAGAGGACGAGCTGCCAAGGGAGTGTTGTAACTGGGTACACTTACAACATTTATAAGGCATATAGATGGTTAGCTGAAAGGAACGGTTTAGAACGACATAGGCCAAACGCTGAAAAATGGGACTAGGTTATACTGGGACTTCTTTTCGACGTAGATGAGTTGGTCTGAAATTTATATTTCATGCTGCATAGATCCATGACAGTGTCTCTCATGGAAACAGTCCATCAGCCCAACTCTGTTTTACTAGTCAAGCCATACTTGGTCATTCAATTACCAGGAACGTAAGTCAAGGATCATCAGGGTCAGTATAGATGGTTCATTTTTAGACATATACTGAATGCCAATTTTACGAAAAACAGTAGGTAACCATAACAACGGATTTGATATGATTAAATTAAAGCAGATCATCGCGGACAGGAGCTTCTATACAATTCGTGTTTTTGCTTGATTGGAATTAACTAGTTGTGACTGAAAAGAAAAACAATACTTGGTTTGAATGCAATATTCATATGTCGGAATTAAGGTCATGTTGACTTGGAAGTCAAACGTGAAGCAGAAATGAGACTGAAAAACACACACAGATAACCTTCATTGCCAGCTGTAGTCCAACAAGTCCAATTCCACCAAATCGTGCAGTGCATGGCAACACATTATCGAGCAGCACCTGTGTGAGTTTTGTAATTGGTGTCGTGAAGATGGACAGGCAAAATGCATTTAAAATAATGCTGCATAACTATCTGTGAATGAATTTGGAGTTCATAGAATAAAATGGAGAGTAACAACATGAAGATGGAACTCCCTGTGTGACTGGACACAGCAATTTTTAACAGAAGCTCTTGCTCAGTCGGATGGGCTGTAGTGATTTTCCTCACGAGTTAGGTTAAGGTTCTGTGTTCTCCCTAAAAATAAATACAAATTATGTAGTCCTTGATATACTTTAAAACTTGCAGAAAATGCAAAAGTTTGAAATTTGGGGAATTGGACAGGATGTTGTCGAGCTGTGGAATCAAGTGGGTTCTCCCTGCTGGTTCACTGATGGAGATCCAATGAGAGTCTATGTGAACCAGGCGAAAGGGTTGTGAAGTGAGAAATTTGAGCGGGCACAGGGTGACGTCAAGACAGGCAACTCCGTGCACGGACCAAGACAAGAAAAATTGACTTTTAAGTACTGCCTTAGTGGCTGGGATTGAATTCTAGTAGTCAACAGGGGACTGACAAAGGAACTCAATATGGGTTGTGCTGAGAGTAAAGAAAGAGCCTCCGGAGAAAAAGGAGACTGAAATGGTGGTGGGATCCATGACAACATACCTCCAGAAAATCCATTGAGGGAGCTGTTGAGGAATTGGTAACATAATATGTGTTAAGAGATTCTATGAGAAAGTATTCCGGGATGGACCCGGAAGGGCTAGTAGCTGAAGGGCTACTGAGGGTACACTTCGTAACTAAATCACGGCCAGATGTCCAGAAAAAGATTCAAAAGATAGAGAGGTGGAGGGAAAAGCCTCCAGATGAGTTGCTGCAGAAAGCTCAGAAAGTGTTTGTGAGATATGGTGTGTGTGTGAGAGAGAGAGAGACAGAGAGAGAGAAAAAAAAGAGTTGTATAGAGAATAGAAATTTGAACAGTTTGGGATTCGATGTGAATGCCAATTTGTTTGTTGGTGATTGAATGTCAATGCTTTTTTTTCCCTGGAACTTGAGGAGCCGGACTGTTTTGAGTCTGATTTCTATTATGGAAATTTCACATTATTTCTTTTAAGCTTAGCATTTTTAGTGAGTACGAAATAAAATATTAAATCCTGTTCTTTTTACAGGTCATGACTGCCTTACTGCTAGTTTCTAACTAATTCTTTTAACATACATAAAAGCTAACCTTATTCGATTTCAGTCCGGAGGCAAACAACTTTTTAACCTTTTTTTGTGTTTCAGAAAATGTTTTAGTCACTTGTTGGGTTTCCACCCTGAATTAAAGATAACGATAATTTTATTTGTTATTATAAATATTTGTTACTAATTATTTGTACATGTATTATATTTTTAATATTTATAATGAATCAATTGTATTAGTCTCAATCAATATTAATTCGCAGGATTCCATCACACATTCTCAGTGACCTGTCATATTGATTAATTGCCAATTTAAAACATGATTGCATTAATTATTTGTTAATCAAATAATGGAAAGGTACATTACTGGCCAGAGTGTGTGCAGGCAGTGGCAGCAACAACCTTATTGGTAGAGGAAAGTCGGAAACTTACATTTGGGGTAGCCTTAATAGTCAGCACACCACACCAGTTACGGACCATATTAAATCAGAAAGTAGGACGTTGGCTCACAGACTCGAGGATCTTGAAATATGAGGCAATTTTAATAAAGAAGAATGAGGTTGTGTTAGTCACAGATAGTTGCTTAAATCCAGCTGCATTCCTGTGGCGGGGAGAGGGGGAGGCCCTTGGCAATCCAGAACACGATTGCCTTGATATAAGTGAATATCAAACGAAAGTGCGGATGGACCTAAGGGGCATCCTGCTCCATGCGGGAGCTCGGTTATTCATCCATGGGTCATCCCGGATGATTGAGGGTAAGAGACATCATGGATATAGTGAAATTGATGGGAGATGGGAAGGGTTATCGAGGCCGGAAGGCTGCCTCACGGCTGGTCAGCCGAAACTTGTGAACTCTTTGCACGAGAAAGAGCTCTCAGAGTCTGAGCAGACAACGAAGGACCGGTGTACCCAGACACCAAACATGCATTTGGATTGGCACAAACCTTCGGAAAATTTTGGCAAGAAAGAGGACTAATAAATAGTCGAGGAAAAGGAGTAGCACATGAACAATTATTAAAACAATTGCTGGAATCCCTGTTACTCCCGAGAGAAATAGCGATAGTTCATACAAACGGACATCAGAAGGGGGATGAACCGGAAGTAAAAGGGTATAAACTGGCCAATGAGGTAGGTAAAAATGCAGCCCTGAGTCTACAAGGAGCAGCGATATACTCCCTCATACCTACAATTCCAGGTCGTCAGGATGTCCCGTTGTTTAATGCAAAGGAGGAAGAGGAAATAATTTTCCACCACACCCTCATCAGAGTTCTTTAAGAGAGCTGCAAATAATAGCAACTCAGTTCTGATCTTTCTGATATGCCACTTTATTCCAATCACATGCAAACAGCCTTTCACAACGACCTTCCTGTCACGAAGCCAATTTTTCAAAAGTATTTCCAGATTACTCCGTATCCCATGTGATTTCCCGTCTTTACGAAGTAGAGGTGATTAACGCTAGGCAGGGCCTCAGGTCCTTGTCGACAGCAGGGTCGGACGATCAGGTAGTTGAGAGTGGATATGGGATAATTGCCTGTCGAGAGTCATAGAGCATGGAGACAGACTCATCTATCCAACTTAGTACAACCATATTGATCAGATTTCCTCAATCAAACTAGTGCCATTTGCATGCATTTGGTATTTATCCGTCGAAACTATGCACCTGTCAAAATGTGTTTTAAATCTGTCACTTGTATAGGCCTCTCCTACTTCTGCTGACAACTCCCTCGATGGAAGCACCACACTGTATGTGAAAAACATTATCCCTCAGGTCCGTTTGAAACCTTTCCCCTCTGAGCTAAAATCTACGCATTTTAGTTTTGTAATCCTCCACTTTTTTAAAGTTCTCTTTGATCTTCACGACATCCATTCCCCTCAAGGTTTCTAAACGTTTATAAGGTGACCCACAAGCCTGCTAAGTCTCCAGGAAAGAAGAAGTCTTGGCCAATCCCGATACTACTTACAACTCAAACCTTCTACTTGCAGATATATTTTTGCAAATCATTGTTGCACCCTTCCCAATTTAATTGCATCCTCCGATAGTATGATAACCAGAATTGAATGTAACCATACTAATGTTTTTTCAAACCGCAACATGACATCCAAACTCCTTTCTCAATGCTCTGGTAGATGAAGGCCAACGCCAACTTCACCACGCTGCTAAACTGTGACACCACTTTCAAGGTTTTTTGTAGATTTGCCCCCCTCGGTGTCTCTGTTAGGCCACGCGCTCCTCAGTGCCTTGTCAATAAATGTCTGGTCCTGCTCTGGCTTTCCTGACCAGAATGCAACGGAGCACAATTATGTCAATAAAACTATATCTGCAATTCTTCTCTCCATTGGCTTAGTTGATTAAAGTTACATTGTAATAAAAGTCCAAAGGTTAGAGTTAATTTTGTTACGAAGATAAACAAGCTACAATTTCAGCCAATAATTTTCACAGAGAATTTCTGTCAACTGAGAAGCATCTTCCGCTATTCTATACTGTTTGCAGCCACAGGCAGCCCAACAGATCCGATTCGAATCAGGTACAAACACTCCCAAAAGCAGTCAGTGTTTTGGCTTCGAATGCGCCCTGAGGCAAAGCATTTCACAGTCCCACGGTCTTTGGAGAATGAAGAATTTCCCGTCATCTGTGTCCAGCATGTACATTAGATTATGAAACTCGTCCTGGTTTTTGAACTCCCACAATCATCTGGAATCCACAGTACGGTAAGGATGGTATTGCACTGGGCGATACATAGAAGAATTATAGAACAGAAAACATAGAATATGAGAGCACGGTCCAGGTAATTCAGCACTCGATGTTGTGCCCAGCATTTATCTTAATCTAAAATCAACCTCATCGAAACACACATCAACTACCTGTCGTCTATTTGTTTGTCCAGCAGTCGAGTAAATGCCCCTACTGTCTCTGACTTTTCTACCACTGCTGGCAGATTATTCCACATACCCAGGACTCTGACATTTCCCCAAATATCATCCTGAAATCAAACGCAATTATGGCACCTCGTTGCAGTTACTATGCCCATGAAAATGCATCTGGCGATGTAGTCTGTCTACTCCTCTCATTACGTTGCACACCGATGTCAAGTCACCTCTCTTCCTTCCTTTCTCCAGTTTGAAAATCCGCTATCTCACGCAAACGTTCTTAACAAGCCACGCCCTCACATCTTGGCAGCATTGTAGTAAAGCTCCAGTGCAACCTCCCTGAAACATTTCCATCATTACACTGGACACAATATTCCAAATATGGTGTAACCACGGTTTTATAGAGTTGAATCAAAACCTTGTTGCTCTTAAACTCAATCCCCTGTTAATGAAGGACAAAACACAATGCCTCTTCTTTGCAACCCTATCAACTAGGGTGGCAAAATTGAGTGATCTATGTGCATGGATCTCAAGATCCCGCTGGTCCTACACATTGCCAATAATCCTATTTTAACCTTGTATTCAGCAGTCAAATTTGGCCTTCCAAATGAGCCGCTTCGCATTTATCCAGGTTAAACTCCATCTGCCACTTCTCAACCCAGTTCTGCATCCTGTCAATGCCATGTTGTTGCCTGCAACAGCCCTCGACACGATTTACAACAGCACCAATCTTTATGTCATCGGCAAACTTATGAACCCAACCTTCCACTTCTTCATCCAAGTCATTTATGAAAACTACATAAATAAGAATGCCAAATAAAGATCCCTGTGGTACACCTGTCGTCAACGACCTTCAGGTGGAATTCTTTCCATCCACTACCACTGGCTGTCTTCTTTTGGCCAGCAAATTCTGTATCCAGACAGCAAATGTCGTATATCCCATACGTCCAAAATTTCTGAATGAGCTTACCGTGGGGAATCTGATCAAACCTGGCTTTGTGCATGGGGAAGCATGTCTCACGAACTTGCTTGAGCTTTTTTTCTGAAGAAGTAACAAAGAGGATTGATGAGGCAAGAGCAGTAGATGTGTTCTATATGGACCTCAGTAAGGCATCCGACAAGGTTCCCCATGGGAGACTGCTTAGCAAGGTTAGATCTCATGCAATACAGAGAAAACTAGCCGTTAGGGTACAGAACTAGCTGAAAGGTAGAAGATAAGGAGTGGTGTTGGAGGGTTGTTTTTCCAGACTGGGGGCCTATGACCAGCGGAATGTCACAAGAATTGGTGCTGGTTCCACGACTTTTCGTCATTTATATCAATGATTTGGACTTCAGCACAAGACATATAGTTAGTAAGTTTGAAGATGACACCAAATTTGATGTGTCGTGAACAGCGAAGCAAGATGCCTAAGATTGCAATGGGATCTTGATCAGATGGACCAATGGGCTGAGGAGTGGTAGATGGAGTTTAAATTTGATAAATGAAAGTTGCTGTATTTTGGGAAAGCAAATATTAGCAGAAATTATACACTTATATTCGAGGGAATGTTGATGAATAAAGAGACCTTGGAGTGCAGGTTCATAGCTTCTTGAGAGTGGAGTCACAGGCAGATAGGAGAGTGAAGAAGACATTTGGTATACTTTCCTTTCTTGGTCAGTGTATGGTGTAGAGGCGTTCAGAGGTCTCGTTGTGGTTGTACTGGACATTGGTTCGGCTACTTTTGGAATATTGCATGCAATTCTGGTCTCCCTCCTTTCGGACAGATATTGTGAAATTTGAAAGGTTTCAGGATATGTTTACAAGGATCTTGGCAGTTTTGGAGGATTTGGGCTGTAGGGAGAGGTTGAATAGGCGAGAGGGCTTTTGCCTGGAATGTCAGCGGCGGAGGGGTGATCTTATAGAGTTTTATGAAATCATGAGGGACACGGATAGGATAAATAGACAATATATTTTCCCTGGGTTGGGGGAGTCCAGAACCAGAAGACATAGGATTAGTTTGAGAGGGGAAAGTTCTCAAAGAGATCTAACGGATTTTTTTTTTTCATTCAGAGGGTGGTACGTTTATGGAATGAGCTGCCAGAGGAAGTGGTGGAGGTTAGTACAATTGCAGCATTTAAAAGGCATCTGGCTGAGTATTTGAACAGGATGCGTATGGAGGGATATGGGCCGGTGCTGGCAGGTGGAACGAGATTGGATTGCAGTATTTGTTCGGCATGGACGAGTTGGAGTGACGGGTCTGTTTCTGTGCTGTGTATCTCTCTGATTCTGTGACTCTGAGTGCCTTTCTAAAATCCATATCCACCACATCCACTGCTTGACCTTCATCAACTTATCTCTTCACATTCTCAAAAAATTCAATACTTCTTGTGAGACATCATCTGCCCACCCCCCTCACGAAGCCATGCTGACTATCTTTAATCAAACTATTATTTTCTTTCCAAACCGTCATAAGTACTTTCTCTCCTTTCTCGTACCTTGCTTACCACAGACTTAAGACTGACTGATCTTTAATTCCCAGGGAATTCCCTATTTACTTTCCTAAACTGAGGAAACACATTGCCCTCCCTCCAGTCATCCCGTACAAACCCTGTGGAGAGTAAGGATGTAAATATCAGAGCTAAAGACACATCAATCTCGTGCATCGTTTCTTGTATTATCCTTGGGTATGTCTGGTCTGGCCAGGGAGACTTATCCATGTTAATTGTCACCAGAGTTTCCTGCACATCAACTTCCTTAGCTTCGATCTGTTCAAGCCAATTAACCTCGTCCACCGTGTTCTCACTCTGAACAATGTTACGACACTGTGGTCAAACTTTCTGCTCATTAAGCCAAAGAGACGGAAAAGCTCACATTGGCTCATAATCTATTAAAGAATGAGTAACACATAACTACCCAAATTCCACTATTTAAAAAAAAATCACTTTAATTTTTAACTCTGAAAGTGAACATTAAAAGAACAGCTATTTACAATACTAAGTCTGACTCTTCTTACAGATTTGTTATCTACCTCCAACTCTATAACAACATACTGATCCAATAAATCCTGCTGTGGTTCTGTTCGCCGAGCTGGAAGTTTTTGTTGCAAACGTTTCGTCCCCTGGCTAGGCAACATCATCAGTGCTTGGGAGCCTCCTGCGAAGCGCTTCTTTGATGTTTCCTCCGGTGTTTATAGTGGTCTGTCCCTGCCGCTTCCGGTTGTCAGTTTCAGCTGTCCGCTGTCGTGTACAGACCACTATAAACACCGGAGGAAACATCAAAGAAGCGCTTCGCAGGAGGCTCCCAAGCACTGATGATGTCGCCTAGCCAGGGGACGAAACGTTTGCAACAAAAACTTCCAGCTCGGCGAACAGAACCACAGCAACGAGCACCCGAGCTACATATCTTCGTACCAATAAATCCTTTATTTAACTTACAGAAACTCAATTTTAAAAGAAACCAAGCAGCAGCTGTCGTCTCCGGTGTTGACCTTCCTTTGATTGTAGATATCCCTCGGTCATCTTTGGTGTTCTGTTGCAAGGATGTTTCAAATGAAAAAGTAAATTTGACAGAGAGTATGCTGAGTAGCAGTACTTGAAATGGGTGGTATTACTTTTTCAGCCTAACTGTCCATAATGCTTGCGTTTTATAACTCAATAATCGGATCGTGTCATTCGTTCAATGTTGTCAAAAGTGTAAATTCATATCAATCTGGATTTAGTATTTCAAGGCATAATGTCAGCTGGTTGGTTAAATTTGAACCGCTGTGAAATCAGTTGAGGTATCTCGGTTACAGCCAAAGTTTACATATTAAGGTTATATCTTTCAATTCTCCAGTGCAATCTGCCTGCGAGTCAGTCACATGGCAGGTGCTTGAAGGTTTCACTTTACGTTAACGGTACATTACATGTCTTCAACTTCATTTTACACGTCCCCCTTACGGAAAGAGAAGAACCATAATTCTTTCTCCATTTATTTTTAAACCCAATTATCATGAAATACATAAAGCATTAATCTAAGTTCATACTAACATATATATATATATATATATATATATATATATATATGTGTGTGTGTATATATGTTTATCTATATGTGTCTAGCTATGTATACATACATGTACATACACACATAAACATATAAAGTGTGCATGCGTGTTTCGAAGTTAATATGACATTGGTATCTGTTCGATCTTATCCATCTGCTATCACATTCCTATGAACCACAACATGTATGATTTGCAAATTAAAACTCTGTAGCGTAAGACTCAAATGAAATAGTCTCATATTCATGTCTTTAGATTGTTCCAAGAATATAACATTTGTGAATCGTGTGCACACCCGTCTCCATCACATTGTTAATGACATAAACATTAAATGTTGTAAAGCCAGTACCAAACTGAATAATTCTTTTTCGATGTCAGAGTATTTTCTCTGGTTGGTATTGAGTTTCTTTGAAAAATAACCAACGAGCAGTTCAATTCCATCATCATCTTCCTGTAGCAGTACAGCTCCAACTCTGATATCACTAGAATTGATTGCAGTTTCGGATGGTTTCAAAACGCTTGGTGTAGCTAAAACTGGTGCGGTGGTTAATATTTCTTTTATGTAGTCAAGTGCCTCCTGGCAATGTTCTGTCCAGCGAAATGTTGAGTTTTTCTTCAGTAACTGTGCTAATGGTGCCATTACACTGCTGAGAATTAGAAGAAACGTGCTGTTGGTTCTGCTTCATCACAAAAATCGATGTACCTCTTTCTTCGAAGTTGGTCGTGGAAATTCCTTCGTGGCTTTTGGCTTTGCGTTCCTTTGTGTTGATATTGCCCATCAGGTTTCGGAAACACAGAACTTTCTTTCGCTTTCTTTGATAAATGGACCTCACAATAAGGATGCAGCAAGTCCAACTTCGTGATATAATTGGCTTGTCCAACTTTCTCCATGGAGTTCTCTAATCTGGGTTTGGGGTATGAGTCGGAATTTGTTATGGCGTTGAACGTCCGATAGTCCACACAAAATCATTGAGTCCCGCCAGGCTTGAGAAGCAACAAGATAGGCAAACTCCACTCTATCTGACTTAGTTCGATGATATCTTCATTGAGTTTCGCATCATTGTTCTTGGTGATGTGTGTGGCTTTGCAAGGATTCAGACTGCTATTTTATCGGAACACCATTCCCTACGTCTGGATCATGGACAATATCGTAAGTCCTCCCATCTTATTCCTGCATATGTCCTCATATTGCTGTTAAAAAGAATCTTCCAGCTGTGTTCTTTGCTTCTAAGACAGATAGTTTAAACTTAACCCACTTCTTAAAGACTTCAACATGAACGTATTTAAAGGCACATAAAACTCCACATCATCTGGATTTGATTCCTCACTCTGTTGGGAAATAATTAACACCTCATTTTCAGGTGAATTCTCTCGATTATAATAAGCTTCAGCATATTCACTTGACATTCAGGATACAGTTGCTTCTCCTATGTGGCTTCTTTACCAGATAGTTTATCTTTCCCCACTTTTTCTCACTTTAATCGGACCACTAAACCTGACTTTAACGCATCTCCTTCCCCTGGTAACAATACTAATATGTCAGCCCCAAGGAAAACGTCCAAATTTCAGTTTTTATGTGCCACCTGCTTCATTCTAAGCCGTGTCTTCCTTGGGTGCCGTTTAGCTAACTCGCCTATCCGATTTAATCTCTCCCTTACCTCTGGTACATAATCCAAGAGTCAAATCTCTGACCCATAGTCCTGTCAATGTCGCATTAATTAATTCAAATGGCCTCTAACTTCATGCTGGAATAATAACTGGAAGGGAGTGAACTGAGTAGATCCATTTGGGGTATATCAACAGCAAACAATACAGATGGGGCACCTTTATTGCAACCATCTGGATAATCCAGTCAGCACGATCTTAGCATGGTCTTCAGGGTCTGATGCCAGCTTTCTAAAGCTCCTTGGGATTCACGACGGAATGCAATTGATTTAAAGCACTGTATGCCTAAACTATCCAGGGCTTCCTTGAACTGATTATCAGTAAAATTCGTCACTTGGCCTGATGCAATTTCTCTGGGTAGCGCATACCGTCTGAAGAAAATTACTAACTCCTCGAATATCCTTTTTGCCTTAATCCTGTTATAGAATTGAATACCGTAATTGAATTGCCTTTGAAAATCTGGTAAACACATCCATTAGGATAAACAAGTCCAGTTTCCCACGTTTACTGTTTGGGAGGCGACCTACTCAGTCAATTATAACCCTCGTGGAAGGTTGTTTCAGTACAGGAATTGGAAACAATGCTGCTGATTTTAATACTGACTGTGGCTTATATATTATTTGACATGTGTGACATGCATGGCAAAACCTTACCACATCATAGTACATTCCAGGCAATAATTCTTTTTTGTACCTTAGCCTGAGTCTTGCGTACCTCTAGGTGACATCGTACAGGTCGTTTATGTGGTACCCGTAAAACCTCATGCCTGTATGCTACCGTCAACGCAATCTGTTGCCTTCTGCCCATTTCTCCTCTGCATTAACCTGCTGTTGTCTCCATTTTCTTCTTAGGATTCTATCTTTCGGACAATAGCCCTCAGGAATGTTCTCGGCCTCCTTTTCTGAGTATGCATCATTTTTTTAAAATTATCTCTTCTGTCTATTGTAAGCCCAAGAGCCTTTCAGAACTGAGCACTTCTGCCTGACCCTCTGCCTGTTTAGATTTTTCCTGCACCATTATGTCAAGCAGGATGTCCGCGAACTGAACTTCTACTCCATCATTTCTCTCCGTATTTGTTGCTTCGGCCTTTGACTTATGGTAGTGGAATTTGGTTACTACGCAGTCTGGGAAAATTCCAGGGTAGTTTTGTTTTAAAACCTCAGTTTTCTGGTTGTCATGGAGCTCCTGCAAAACAAGTGGTGTCACTCCCACCTTGGATTCTGCCTAATTATTAACAAGAACAAATTTAATTCCTGGAACTGACAATCTGCCAATCACTCCCACTTTACTTCTCCAGTCTTGAGTGGGCACTCCAAACTGACGTTACAGCGGCTACGCTGAATTTCTGCTCACCTATCCCAGAAATTGCCACTCTATCAGGAAACAGTTCAGGAAGAGTGCAAATAAATTCAATGCGTACTATTAGAAACTGGTTAGATTCTGTATCTCTCAAAATTATAACTTACTTTCCTTCTCCCTCTGTTGTTTCTGAGCAAACCTTACGCATTGACGCGAATTCTTGATATAGATCAGGCATGAGCCCCACACCAAGCCCCTTCCTGGGCTGTGCAATCTCCCGCAGCTTCTCATTGTTTCTTGGGGTTTCCTTTACAACATTCACTAACACTCCAAGCTTAGCCTCATTTTACACATCTTTTCACACAGTGCCTTTCTTTAACGAACAGTGCTGTGACTTTACCACAGAAAGAAAAAAAATCTGAAGCCTTTCATCTCCTTTCCACACCCTTGGGGTTCTTTATTTTAACCTGTGGTAAACAATCACTAGTGTTCTCTACTTTTTTTTTCGTAGTAGAGGATCTGCCCTTCTCCCAATTTCTATCGCTTACAGGATAAAAGTCTTCCAGAAGCTAAACTTTACCTTATGCACCAACCTGCCACCTCTGCTGCATTTCTCACGTCTTGAACTTTCTGTTCATCCACATGAATTCTTATTGTCTCTGCACCTGAGTTTTTAAACACTTCTAGCAGAAGGTATCTCTCTGACAACCACATTGGTCTTATCTATTTTTATGTCCCGCACCCATCTATCAAGATTATTATGTTTAATTGTTTCAAATTCAAAATAAGTCTGACCTGGTTTCTTCATTATGTTTCTGAACCGCTGTCTACACACTTCTGGTACCAATGCATCCAGCACTCAAATCAACCCATTGGACCTCTTCACAATCTCTTGACCACTCATCTGACAGCGTTGCAAATACCTCACTAGTTCTGCCTCCGAGTTTAGACGGAACCAGCATGACTCACAATTCCACTGACCACTCTATTTGCCTTGTCAATGTTTGAAATGAAATAAAGAAAGCTTCGACAAATTTCTCATCAAAACGTGGTAGTGTTTAACATGTTTGCGTCTATCACTACCTTGTCCCTTCATCTACATCCTGTTAACTTGACTTTCTTGACCAAATTGAAATTTCTGAAATTGAACTTCTCTCTCCTTTTGCCTTTCTTCTCTCTCACACTGTCCGTACCTTTCTTCTTTCTCACTTTGTCCGCACCTTTCTTCTCTCTCTGTTCAGTTAAGAACCTTCTCTTTCTTTTATTTTCGCTCTCTCTTTATTTATCTTCTAAATCCATTTTCCTCAATTGTAACTTGTGTTTTCTAACTTTACTGCACTTGTGTGTTTCTCTGACACGTCTAAGTGCTTGATTCATTCCCTCACCATTTCAGATTTACTTTCATCGTTGATTAAAGCAATTTCTACCCTCTTCACTAATTCCAAAAATGTTCTTGGCAAATTTGGGAAACATCTTCAAACCCCAGAACTTCTTTAGCAACTTTAAGAGCCGTTTATCTCATTCTTAATTTAATTAGCCACAAGTAACTGAAATTTGAGAAATTATCTCACCTATGTTTAATTTAAAGAACTAGCACACTAATTGTCAAATGTTCAAATCTGCTGGGATCTTTCCGACCAAAAATCTGTCCAAATCTGTCAAAATCTCTGACAGGATCTGTGTACCTCTGTCCAGTTCACATAACCACGCCCCAAAACTTTCACAGCACAGTATTGAACCCTTCTGCTAATTAAAGCAAATACACAGAAAAACTCACTTCGCCTCATAATCTGCTAAAGTATCAATGACAGAGAACTGCACAAAATTCCACGATTTAACAGAAAATATCGATTTTATTCTTTAACACTAAAAGTGAACATTAAACAACAACTATTTACCAGTTTGTGTCTCTTTTCTCTTAAAGATTTGTTATTGACTTCCCAAGCGGTAACAATATACTGCTCCAATAAAACCTCGATTAAATTTATCGAAATTCAATGTTCAAAACCAGACAATGGCAGTCATTTCCACTGTCCATCATCCTCTGTTCGTATATCTCCCTGGGGCGTCTTCGATCATGTGCTGCATACATGTTTCATATGAAAAAAGTTATCTTTGACAGAGAGTGTGGTGATAGCAGTCTTTCAAGTGATAGATAGTGTTCTTTCTGGCGAACTATCCAACAATACCTGCTTTATATAACCCAAAGATTGGATCGTGACATTGGTTCGACATTGTCAAAGCAGTAAAATTCAATTCGATTGGGTTTCTGCATATTGAGCAATAATTTAAACTGATTGGCGCAATTCGAAATGCTGTGAGGTTTGTTGGTTACAGGCAAAGGTTACATCTTAACGTTAAATGTTTCCATTGTCAGTCACATGACAAAGGCTTGCCAGCTTTCCTTCTTTCTTAAAGTTACAACTTCAACTTCATAACAACAAGGTCCCTCTCTCTATTCAATACTGAAGCAAAACACTCATTTCGAGCATCCGCTACCTGTTCAGACACCAGGCAAACGTTCCCTCCAGAATCACTGATTGGTCTATTCTCTCACTGATCATTGTCTTATTCCTCATGTATGTGTCGTATGCTTTTTCCTTTGAGCTAATCCTTCCCACCAAGGTTTTTATTACCCCTTCCATTTCTCCTCAGTCCATTTTGAGTTCTTTCCAAGCTACCTTGTAATCTTCTAGAGCTGTGTCAGATCCGTGCTTCCTCAAATATAAGTAGGCTTCCTTCTTCCTGTTGACGAAAAGCTCCTCTGCTGTTATCATCCATTGTTTCCTCAACTTAATATTCTTTGCCAGGCTCAGTGGGACAAACATATCTCACTCTCGCTACAAATTCTCCATAAACAGCCTCCACATTTCTGTTGTAAGTTTCTAGTCGAGCAACTGTTCCCAATATACCCTCCACAGGTCTTGTACGATAGCAATATAATGACCCTCCCTCAATTAAATACCTTGGTAAACTGTCTGCTCCTATCCCTCTCCATGGCTCTGGTAGTTGTAGTCAATGTCACTGAAATACTCGCCCACTGAGAGATCTGACACCTGGCTTGGCTCCTTGCCGAGCACGAAATTCAAGATGGCCTCCACCGCAGTCGGCCTATCTATGTACTGAGTCAACAATGCTGCCTTGTCACATTTGTCAAATCGACTCCATCCAGGCCATCTGCACGAGGGTGGTTCTAAACAATATTGGGGAAACTGAAGTCAACTACAACATCAACTCTGTTAAATTTGTACCTTTAAAGATCTGTTGTCGAATCTGTTATTCCATTCCTCTCCTGTTATTGGGGCGTCTATAGAAAACACAAAATAAAGTGTTTGCTCCTTTCCTGTTACAGGCTTCCACCCATTAGACAAGCCTTCCTCAGCAGCCTCATTTTCTGCAGCTGTGATGCACTCTTTATTTATGAGGATGTTGTTGAAGACATTTATCAGGGTATTGCCTGCTTTGGAGATATTTAGTTATTAAGTAAGATGGGACAGACTGACGTTGTTTACTGCATAGCAGATGGGGGTGGTGGTGGCATGATTCGGATATGATAAAGATACGAGGGCCATAGATAGGGCAGATTGACTTCCTCAAAGGAGGGCAGTGAACATGGGATATTGATTAAAGTTCAGGGTGAGGATGTTTAGAGGAGAGGGGATGCAAAATTGATCCATCCAGATGGTTGTAAGGAACTGGAAGGCACTGCCTGCAAGTGTTGGAGGCAGAAATCCTTCAGGTTTTAACAAGCATTAATGGACAAGTGCGAGATATGCAGCACAACGGCTCAGTACAGGAAAATGCGATTCATATAATTTGCTGGTTGGCTTTGATCATGATATAGGTTGGGCACTAATCGACTTATTTTTCTGTATTGCATATCCTTCTGATACTAATTCCAATCTGCTGGACAAAGCTCGGATTATTTTAGAAAGCTCCCGCAACCGTTGGCGTCAGCTCTTCTGCAATGAAGCCTCCATTACTTGAACTAGCCGCTGTTCAGACAACAGTTACAATGAGTGCGAGCTTACATATTTATTAAATGTATCTTCAACAATCTTCGGTCTTTAAAAATAGTTCGTTTCTCCCGATTCCTATACATGAGTTAAAATACAGAATAATGTACACTTTAAAAAAATTACGTTGTGCATCTGCCCTCCCACACTCGTGTTTTTTTAAACCAGTGGGTAATACACCTGCAAGTTTCAAAATTCATTTTCATCAGAGCATTTCAACTTCATTAAAAGAAAAATCATCTGGATTGAAAGAAGTTAATTTGAATCATTTGCCCAGTGAGGAGAAACGCGATGAACAATTCTATTCACACAGCTCAGGTGTTCATGATGACTTGATGCCAGCTCAGAAAATAAACAGAAACATGTCCCTTAGGAACTGTTCTTTCTGCTCTATTTAAATATTCCCCTTTACTAGCACGAGTGTGTACTGGCTGCATTAAACATAATTACCAATGAACCTTTGAGAGAAGACGCATCATGAATTTAGCGATTATAGTTTCAATACATGATGAGAGAGATGTCATACAACGCATATTGAAGAAGATCGAGAGGATATACTTCCCGGTACTTGCTGCTGCCAGTGTCCCTCGTAAGTGATATCCTCTGATATCAATTCTCCAAATCGTGTTCCACTCATTTCTTATTCGCTTGATTGTTTCCCTTCTTGTGACAGCACCGTTGCTCAGTGGTTAGCAATGCGTCCTTAGAGGGCTTGGAATCGATTCAAGTCCCAGGCCTTTGTGGGGAGTTTGCATATTCTCCCTGTGTCCACGTGAATTTTCTTTGGGTACTCCTGTTCCTCCCACAATCAAAGACTGTGCAAGTGAGATGAATTGGCCATGTCAAATGGCCCATCGTGTTAAAGAATACGAAGGTTAGGTCCATTAGTCAGGATAAAGTCGAGCTATAGGGTCAGGGAATGGGCCTGGGTGGATTACTCTTCAGACAGTCAATGTGGAGTTGTTGAGCTGAATTTCTAATTTCTGCGTTCTAGATGGCTCCATCGTGTCTTGTGCATGAACTGCTGTGTCCTGTTCACTCCTTTCGTGTGCATGGTGAATGGTAACCACATGTTCGACAATTCTGAACTGTAACTAGCGGAGATGTTTGGAATTATTTCACGGTGATTGGTGTCTAGTTTCATGTTATTGTGAGGATGGACTGCGTGAAATCTGCTGCATTGGTTTCATGCTTTCTTTTATTGTTATTATAGACCAAAAATGATTAATATATAAAGCTCAGTAACTTTGGACACTGTATTTCAGACATTTTGCATACTCAGATATACAATTGCATAGTCAGTCATACACTCACCCAAAATACTCACTCTCCCTAAAGGACTCTCTGTCGAACACACCCACAAACACCTACACATAATCTCGTATTCTCTTACATTCTCTCTCACACGCACTAAATCGCTCACAGCCTCACACACACTCACGCTCTCTCTCACACAAACTGTCACACATGCTCTCCGTCTCAAAGACATACACTCGCACACAGTCAATCTGCCTCTCATGTATAGATTTTCTGACACACTCATTCTCACACGCACTCTATCTTGCATCCACGGATTATCCCTCTCACACACCCATATTGAATTCAATTGACACACACACTCTCTCTTCCAGAGACTCTGTCTCTCTCGCGGACAACTTCGCTGGCACACTCTCTCGCTCACCATTACACATTCACACATTCACTGACCCTGCTCTCTCTCACATACACACACATTCACGAAGTCACCGAAATTCACTTTTATACACATTGTCTCTCACACACCAGCATTCATACACTCACTCTCAAACTTGTGCTTCTGCATGTTCACACTTGCACAGAAACCCTCACGTAAATACTCATCATGTTACAAATACACACTCACTCATGTACACAAGCATGAACACACACTCTTCCCACAGTTATTAATTCACCCGCTCTCTTGACTATGTTGCCTCAGACACGTACACAAGTTCACTTATCTCCTCTGATTATGCAGCATTTATCATCTGTCACGAACTGCAGCAGACAAAGTATTGATGAGGTTCCTTCTTTCACTGGTGCAATCCCTTTGGTGTAGGGGCCCCGATCGTGACATTTGGAATGGGGTTCCTGGGATTTGATTTTGATTTGATACTGCATGGGTCATTGGGGAGCGTGCAGGTGTTTGGATTCCCTTTATCATCAGTATTTTTCCTTGGAGGTAATGGTGAAGATGGTTTGAAATTTCTGCTTGGAGGAGGCTACAGTGTAACTTGCAGATGATGAACAATGCTGTTCCAGGGATAAATGCTGAATTGTGGGGTTACCACCGCAGTACACGTTGTTATATTATAAACATGTTATTTCTCTCAGTTAATTTAGTGACCATTGTGATCCTGTCCCGTGGAAACTGTGGACTCTCTACGTCTGTGACTCGCTACCTCGTGGCCATGGCAACAGCAGATCTATTGGTGGTGATCCTCGACTTGATATGGAGACATATACCTGTTCTTTATCCAGAAGACTTTATTTTCCTGGATTATATAGATGTGTGTAACATTCACGCTGTCCTTCCTTATGCAGTCACTGACTGTTCTGTCTGGTTCACCGTGGCATTCACGTTCGATCGATTTGTGGCTATTGCTTGCCAGAAGCTGAAAACGAAATATTGCAGAGAGAAAACAGTGACTTTGGTCCTTGGAGCAGTGACGTTGCTGAGCTGTTTAAATAACTCGACCTGGTATTTTATGTATAACAATAGGTATAGATTTGGCAATTATCCTATGTTTTGTGAAATGTCTGTCTCTGATATTAATTTAATGCTCTGGTTTGCAATTGAAGTTGTTCATTATATTCTTACACCCTGTGTCCCATTTGCACTAATTCTCCTCCTCAACATTTTCACCGTAAGACACATTTTAGTGAGCAGCAGAGCCCGCAGGAGACTCCGGACACACATGAATGGGGAAAATCCCAGAGACACTGAGATGGAGAGCCGAAGAAAATCCATAATTTTACTTTTTGCTATTTCTGTCAATTTCATTCTGCTGTGGGCAGTGTTCACTGTGAACAATTTAGTTAAGCGGATAGGTGACGTGAGTAGTACTTTTCCTCTGCTTCCGCACTTCCAAGAAATTGGCTTCATTCTCCAGATGCTGAGTTGCTGCACGAACACTGGGATCTACGCCGTGACCCAGGCTAGGTTCAGAGAACAGTTCAAGAATATGGTGATTTTCCCTTTCATTCTAATTGTTACCCTACTGAGAAAATTCAAGCACTAACATTACCAAGCATTGAATCTGAATGTTACGCTCAATTTTCTCGCGCATTTTCCAAAAAAAAATTTTATATCCATTCACTGAGCCGTTTTGTTTATATTCACTTTGACATACACCAGAAATTTTGTTCAGAACCGGGACCCCAAGGAGTGCAGTCTTCGAGTTGTTGCCTCATAATGATAGCGTCATACAGCACGTAAACAGACCCTTCAATCCTCCTCGGCCACGCTGACAGTATGTGCTGAACTTATCTCGTAGACTTTGTCAGCGACTTGTCCATATCATTCTAAATTCTTCCTGTTCATCTAGATGCTTTTTAAATGTTTTAATTGCATCCACCCGTGAAACATTCTTTGACAGATTGTCGCATATACACGCCATCCTCTACATAAGTATGATACACTTCAAAAAACGTTTTAGATCTTTCTCCTCTCATCTTGAAATTATGCTCTCTTGTTTCGGTTTCCCCTACCATTGGAAAAACATACCTTGGCTGATCACTTTAATCAGGCCCTGCATGACTTTGTTAATATCTATAAGCGTCCGCCTCAACCTCTGATGGTTTGGGGAAAATAACCCATAACCGATTCGAACTCACCCTGCAGCCCAAACTCTCGAAACTTGGACAAAATTCTTGCAAATGGTTTCTCAACCCTTTTAAGATTAACAGCAGGGCGAAGCACAACTGTGCGGCAATGCCAGTGGAGCAATAGTTGAATCAAGCTTGTTTCTCAGTTGGGGTATTTGTTGATATTGGGAGAATTTCTGTGTACACATGGGATTGGTGGTTGTGCGGTGCTACAGTTAGAGAACAGAGCGGATGACGGGAAAGAGAAGGTACAAATGCGTCATTTGTGAGTCACAAGCAAAGACAAGTTTTGTAGCACCGTGGTCTGTGCTTTGACAGTACATATTAGATGTTTAGAACACATGTACAAACTAATATTTTTACTAATATATGCTTCACAACAGATATAGATTCAAATGAGGAAAGAATGTAATATCCCCAAGTATATCGGTAACAAAATTTACTCAGAGTGTGAACTGTGGGAAGGATGTTGTGATGCTGCACTGTGATTTAGACATGTCAAGTGCATGGCAGATGCAGATTGATATCGGTAAGTGCGTGGTAATTCATTTTGCGAGCAAAAACAGGAAGGCAGATTGTTATAGGAATGGCGTTCGATTAGAAAGGTGATGTGGGGTGTGCAATGAGGACTCTGTGTCTGAATCTGTGGCTGCGGTGCAGCAGTTTTGACCGACACTGGTCTGCAACAGATTTGATAGAGCCTGGTCCTCGGCAGTATTTACCGGTCCCCAGTCATAGAGTCATAGAATCATGAAGCACGAATCGGACAGCTCTATGCAACCAGTCACTGCCGAACATAGTGCCAACAAACTAAACTGTTCCCACTTCTTTATTGTGCTTAATACCACTTTGAACGGGAAACCTTTCCTATCCATGCACTTATCCAAAAGTGATTTAAACGTTTTAATTGTACCGACATCCAACACTTCCTCTGGTAGTTTATTCCTCAGGTGAACCCACGTCTGTACAGAAGACAACATTTTCCCTCATGTCTTTTTAACTTCTTCATCACATGAAATAAAAACACCAATAACGATAAATCTACCTGTACTCTCAGCGTTTCATGAAATACGATCACATAGGTTCTCAACCTCCAACATTCCAATGTAAAATGTCGTAACTTTTCATTGAGACTTCCGGGCACATCCTGTGAATGTGGCCTGAACCCTCTCCCGATTATTAAAATTCTTCTTATAAATGGGCAACGAAAAATGGATACAGCATTCCAGAAGTGCCCTCACTAATGTATCGTATGACCTCACCATGTCTCACGCCACTCTGTCCACTCCACCCAAGAATTCCTGAAGATCATCTAAGATAATAAGATAGAAGCAGATGAAGTAATGACCTTCTTTGATGTAACGGCCGGGTTTACATTAATCAACATTAACCTGGCCAAGGAAACACTGACTACACTATTAGAAGACCCAAAGACACACACAGCAAACACCACTAACTCCATCAACAAGGACATTAACATCAAGCTAGTGGACCTATGCCTTACCACACGCTTCATGTTCAAAGGATAAATCAAAGGAACGCCCATGGGAGCTCCGATATCAGTGTTCTTAGCAGAGACAGTAATGCAGATACACGAACAAACTGCTCTGCCCAAAAATCCAATCCAAACTTTGCATCCAACATATGGATGATACCTTTGTCAAGACTAAAGGAAACCTTCAGGGCAATCAATAATAGCTTTACTTCAGAACATTCACTAAATTGGAGGAAAACAACGAGAAGTTGCCATTCCGAGATGTCACAGGATAGCGAATAGCCAATCAGAAACTTCAGTGTCTGCAGGAAAACAACACATACGGGCCAAATATTGAACGAAAGAAGCAATCATCCCAATATCCACATAGGAAGGTGAATCAGAACATTATTTCAACGATTCAACACACTCTGACGCGCAGAGTAACTACACAGAGCAGGGGATAATCACCTACCGTGTATTAAAAAAGAATGGGAACCCAATGAGCACAGTGCACCGATTTCTCAGCAACAAACCCAAACAAGCAGACAAAACACTTCCAGAAAATCTGGCCACTCTTCTCTACATCAAAGACATCTCAGAAATGACTGCCAGACTACTCTGAACCCTTGGTATCATGGTCGCCCACAATCCACCAACACACTAAAACAGCAGCAAATGGACTTGAAAGATCCTATACAGGCAATAAGTAAAACTAATGTCATTTACAAAATGCCGTGCAAGCACTGTAATAAACACTACATTGGACAAACAGGCAGAAAATTAGACACCAGGATACCTGAACACCAACTAACCACAAAACGGCATGACGCTCTCTCATTAGTATCCTTCCACACAGATAAGGAAGGACATCCCTTCGACTGGGACAACACATCCATCCTCGGACAAGCCAAACACAGACAAGCACGAGAATGTCTAGAAGCATGACATTCCAACTTGAACTCTATTAACAAACACATGAAGCCCCCATCTACCACCCCTGAGAAAAAGGACAGGAAGTTACGTCGCTATAGGGAATGACATCAACAAAGGAAATAACATCACCAACACAAAAAAACCCAAACACATAAATAGAAACCAGAAATTATCAGCAATGCTTCGCCTATGGCCCTCTGAAGATATTACCTAGTAGGGTGATGAAACCTCTGGAAAGCGCCTTTCAGCTCAGTGAGCAAACCTACATCCATAACCTCAACCTGAGCGACAAATCCCCTTCAAAACTCGCTTATTCATTTTAATGTTCCAACTGAAAAAAGAGACAGATTAATAGATATAAAGACAGTTAGATAGTCTGGTGGTTAGAATGATCGATAGATCAACAGATATATACATATGGATAGATAGATAGATAGATAGATAGATAGATAGATAGATAGATAGATAGATAGATAGATAGATAGATAGATAGATAGATAGATAGATAGATAGATAGATAGATAGATAGATAGATAGATAGATAGATAGATAGATAGATAGATAGATAGATAGATAGATAGATAGATAGATAGATAGATAGATAGATAGATAGATAGATAGATAGATAGATAGATAGATAGATAGATAGATAGATAGATAGATAGATAGATAGATAGATAGATAGATAGATAGATAGATGGATAGATAGATGGATAGATAGATGGATAGATAGACGGATGGATGGATGGATGGATGGATGGATGGATGGATGGATGGATGGATGGATGCTGCTCGATTTTAAATGCTGAGTACGTGGGCTGTGCATAATCTCTTGTAACAGCCGAGCAGTAAAATGTGTCCTTTGTCTGACTGAATCCCTGGATGCAGCGCATGCCATGTGAAGAAAGGTATGACCTTCTCTAACACTTTCGTTGCCTTGATACTCCATAATGCAATTGCCTTTGAACATTCTGCAGACACATTCCAAATCAACAAGCACTGGTTCTCGATTTTTGTTCTCAGAAGGGGATCAACACAACAATTATAACTCCCGTGAAAGTTTTTTCGAATTTAGGAACTGGCATCAAGGCGTTTGATTTTGTTATCGGTTGTGGCTTAATTAGGATTTGGCATGTAAGACACGTTTAGTGAAACGTAGCCGCATTGTGTCCATTCAAGGGAAGTAAAAATGTTTTGTTTTGTCATGTCCACACTGGAACACCTCTTGTGTGTATGGTACCGGAAACACAATCTGGTGCACGTCGGCTCATTTCTCCTCTACAACAACCTCCCGTGGTCTTCATTCTTGCCTTCGGATTCTATCTTTCGGATAGTAATCCTTCAGACATTTCACTGTCTCCTTTTCAGAGTTCGCATCCACATATGTAACTTTTACCGTCTTGTCTTGCTATCACAACTCTCTTAGCCTTTCAAGATTGAATACTTCTGTCAGACCCAATCCGATCAAATTGTGGGCAAATGTCCCCAACACGTTCAAATGCTGGACAACTACATTCCCCCAAACTGTTACGACACTTGGTAAACCCCTTCTGTTAATTTTAAATCAGCAACATAGATAAGATTTATCCCATGCAGTAATCTATGAAAATTCGAGAGGCCAAAAAGAGGTTAAATTAAGAAAAGTAACAGATTTATTTCTTGAAATATAACAGAGCATGTTTGAATAACAATTATTTGTAACTCCATCCTCGAACTTATCGTTTATTTTCCCATCTATAATAGTCATCCGATAAAATAGCTGATTAATATTTCCCAATAATTCAAATTTCAAGGTAGCTGGCGAATCTTCCCTTGGTATCGTCCTCTGGACATGTTCTTCTTCTTAGGATTTATCTTTCACAGGTCGTTGCTGGATAGATGCCCCTGTAAAAAAGCTATTCTGTGCGGAGTGTACGTGTATTGGTCGCTTCGCAGTTCTCCCTCAATTGTTCAGGGTTTCGCGGTCATATCCCTCCAAAGAACCGGATTGTGTCATTAGCTAATTAGATGTTGGACCAAATGTTGTCATGTTTCTCTATTCAGTACACTTGGTGTGAGCCAGTTCTATTAGTTTTTAACTCCCTTAAAGATACAGTACACTTCTACACCTTCATAAAAGTTGGGTTGAGTAGTTTTGGCAGAGTTCTTGAAAGAGTCGTTGGAAGAGTTGTTCAGTTCATTTGTGTATATTAGTCACACATGCGTTTTCAACGAATGCTCAGAAGGAAAATTGAAATGATTGACATTTCTGTCATTCCACTGGTAGCTTTGTCACTTGTCTCTGTTGTTTCCTGCATCCATTTTGGAGATGGTTTTGGAAATTGCTATTATTCTAATGTAATCTCCTCTGTGTGCACAACCAATCCAGTCAGCGTTGATATAGCAACCTTGTTCATGACAGAAGATAATAGGACCAGAGTGATGTCAGTCCTCCAATATTGCACGAGAAGACAACTCTTCTCATGCCATTCCATGTGTTAGTTAGCATCTCTAAACCAGATGTATCATCCTGAATGATTGGATTCAAGTCTGAATTTCCCCATGATATGACAAAATGTTCAGAATTGGTAAGAAACGAGGGAGGCTGGGAATTCGTTATTTGTTCATTCATTTATGAACCATCTCTCTTTCCTCCCGTGTCTACCTTACATATTTCAGCTGATATTGGTTTATTTGGAAATGACACATGAACTTTCTCAAATTTCGCACGGGATTCAAAGTCTCTGTAATGGTGTACTACTCCAGTATATTTGAGCATTGTCTGCTGGAAGATGGTTCATCCGTTCGTGGTTATGTCAAGCATTCATATAAAGAGGCTTGTTTTCGGTTCAGGACAGAAAGAAAAGATATTCTGTTCGGATTTTCAGAGAGTGGAAACAACTTTCAGTTGATCAAATTAATTCAATATGAATAATATGTAAATTTTATAAGAGGGGAGTATAGAGTACAGCAGAGAGTAAGTTATCTTCACAAAAATACAAACAGGTAAATCTGAAGAAACTAAAATCCTTCTGGCAGCGAATGTGCAAAAATAGAGTTGATGTTTAAAGTCTGATAAATCTGAAGCACATACAGAGACGTTGGTAGTCTCGCTGAAATTGTTGAGCAGTTTCTCTCCCTTTTTATGTCAGACGTCTACTACTGGCAGTTTTTTTATCGATCTGACATTATCAGAAAATTACTTTGTGCAACTTACAGAACTAGGGTGCTCAGACAGCAATTGTATTACTGGAAGCTGAATTCCCAGATTTGTACTATTTTTCTGTGAGTAGTCCTCACACTTCAATTCAAGTAACTTCCAAGAGTCAGTTGAATCAAGGGTAAACATCTAAAAAAAGAGACAAGTCTGCCCTTTTTCCTGATTTCATACAAGCAAATTCTTGCATATAAAACTCGAGACTCAAATTTAGAACAAGGAAAATCACAGTTTATTACAGAAAATAAAAGACTACTGGAAGATGAGAGGTCTCCCTCAGAGTGGCATTCCAACGAGGCAATCTTCTCGAATTCAACAATCAACTGCCTTTTATGCCTTTGACTCAAGCAAAGCATATTATTTCCGTTATGTAAATTATTTTCCTCTTGAAAGTTCCAAGGCTGTTTTTGTTCCTAGTCCACCGAAAATGTTTCCGTAGGCCACAGGCTGCTGCAAGATATTTCGTTTTTATCACACCTCAATTCTGAAGAACAGGAGGTCTTTTGCAATAACACAAAACGTGTCTGCAGCAACCTGTAAAATATCGGTTTGCAGAATAACAGATAACGTCTCTCTCCACTTATCACAGTTCCTGCCCATTGTCTTTTACAGGAGATTTTTCCTGCCTGTGGTTAATGTTACTAACATTCTCTGTATACACAGTTGCAGAGGAAAACGCAAATGTTCTGTCAGCAAACAAGTTTTGGCCAAGTATCCCAGCACACACTTGTAACATTAACATTGCTCCCATAATACACGACTTCAATACTCTCTTGTGGTCAAAGGCACCTGGGGAACCGTGGACTCTAGACCTGTTTCAACTAAAGCTCAAATGAGTCCCTGTCACCCTGGGGGTAAGGCTGGACAGTAACATCAGTATGGAGACTGCAGATGGCATAACGTGAGCAGTTACGATTCTACAATATGAATTGAAACGTGTCATAAAGACACAGAAAACAATGGCAATGAAAAGCATGAACAAAGAATACAAACAGAATATAAGAGCCCGAAGAAACGCTTAGTAGCCAGCCTAGCCACCCCAGAGAATTGTAATCATGAAATTGCTCCAGTACCTGACAAACCTCATCTGCCTCCAAGTATATGTAGATTAGTTATAGTGTCCGAAGTGTTCCGAATGTATGTGCAACATTCGGGGCCAATAACAAGGCAGCTGCTCCCTGTGCCACTACCAAGTAGTCAAGGGCCAGATGGTTCTGTAAACGTGTGGATTACCACTCTTGTTTCCGCCACATCACCACAGCTCAGTATTACTCTTCTAAAATCAGCTCTCTGTGGTATATGCGTCAATGTCTTATCTTCTCAACTACTGTCTTGTAATCTCCAAAGCCACACTAATCAATTTGTCAAATAGTTGTACATGTCTAAGGGCAGTTCGACAGTGCAACATTTTTTTTCTCTTTTTTTCTAAGCATTCATCTATGCTGGTTACTTCCGAGGTGACAATTGCTTCTGCACACTTGCATTGGTAACCTAAGGCTGCCATGCATTCTTTTATATGGGATATGAGACAATCCAAAATTGAGATATTACTTATCTCTCCACGTATACCCCCTATGCCTCGTGTAGTGACTTAATCATCAAGTTCACCAAGCAAAAACAAGGGCACTAACATCACCAACAGAAATGTGTCAGTTCAGCACTCTCATTTAAATTTTATTTTCACGAAAATGCACGATAACTTCAAGTGCAATTTCAATCCATCCCACTTGTTGTATGTTCTTTCTCTAAATTTTCCCCTATATCTTAAAATTACTTCATATCTTATTCGATGCATTTGATATGTTTGGACCAAATATAAATTTTTGTTTTGAGAAATCTTATAACAACGACTCTTTTCATAAGTATAACCATTTTTTTCTTGGCACAATTGTACCAGGGTATAACGAAGAAAGCATTCTGAACTTTAGCGAATGGAGTTCGAAAACCTTAAAGGGACCCTTCCATGATGAGTAAGGCAGTATTACGGTGTAGAGTTTTACTCATAACTTCCTACTCGCCGATGAGGCCTCTGGATAATCCTCTACTTGCCTCTGTTTAATCCTGTCTTTCGTGTTTGTCCCTAACTCTTTTATGCATCTCCTTTTTTCCTGGTCTCCCTTTCTATAATAGCGGGTCTGATGGGTGGCAAAAGGACAGTCTCTCATTTTGCTCTTCTCATGTTAGAGGCTGATCGTAATTTTTCTGTATTCAGCATTTCTGCAGGACAATTTTAGTATATGAAATTACATTTCCTGTAATCACAATGGGTTCATTGACCCTGATGGTTCATGCGGCACTGTTAAGATTCTCAGTCTGGGATCTTTGTGGATTTTATAAAGTTTGTATTTTTAATTGGGGCAGTTTGTGTTCCTTCATTATTTTACATACTTAAAATCGCATCAGTAAATACAAATTATTGATAACCACTAGAGTGGCCTCACTGATGTACGCAGGGGCTTGTTGACCATTAATCCCATGTACACAAATCATTTTGTTAGTTGTGGGCAGGGGTAGGTCAGGAATGGATATAGATGATTTCGAGTCAACTAACATCTCGCACTGTCTGACCGCTATCAGTGAGATATGTAAATCCTACCCTCTTATCACACGTGCCCGTGGTGCTGCCTGACGTCAGTCTAACGTTTTCTGGGTGGTTGTTGGTTTGCCATATTTTCCGCAACAAGTGCCTTCAGAGTGACTACTTTTGCCACAGTGTTCACAGACCTGGACTCCACCATAGATTTCAAAATGTGGGCTTAATTCCAACCATTCCCGGATCCTGAGTTCTAGGGAAAAAAAGAAAGTACCACACAAGAGCCCATGTAACTACTAACAAACAAAAGTACAATCAAAACAGACCACAAAATGTTAACACCAGGTACTGCTCTCTCTCTCTCCTCTCTATCTCTGTCAGCTTCTTTTTTTTAATTTTCTCAAACTTACTACCAATTGTTTCATGCTATCACAATTAAATGTGGCATCACGTGGAATGGCTTCTCAGTTCTTTGTGTCCATTTCACTCATTTAGTGACAACGTTTTATTTATGTTTTGGTATCAGGTCCGTAATGAATATACATATATAGCAGACGTATTTGTAGTTTTCAACTTAGTAAGTTGACCAGTTGACGCAAATGATTTAAAAACATGTCCAATTTCTCAGAAGGGCCTTTACTCTCTATTTCTGTGAGGGTCCTCTTGCCCCTGTTTCCTTAACTCGTGATTCTCAGGTTCTTTTCTCCTATGTCTTTGTGGATCCTGAGTATTGGCCAATAAGCCTGGCTATTGATGTCACAAAAGGACCCCTGTTCTCTTGGTTTATCTTTCGTCTGTCTTAACAGCCAATTTCATGGTTACTTCAGTGCGATCCACCTTTTTTTTCATCTGTTTAATGAGTGCATGTATGTTTGCCATGTACTGATTAATGAGAAACCCCGGAGGTCCCCTTTGACCTTCCTGTCCCACCATAACAAATGATCGGTTTACACTCACAATCTCCACCAATCTCTCGACTGTGTTTAAACCCCTAGCCACATTATACTCATGTTTTCACACTGGTCGTGTCTCTCACTTGGGGGAATTTAGCGATACATAAATGAAGAGTGGCTAACTCCCCGTATACCACTAAAATTTATATTAGTCAGGCTCACAACAAACTTACATCGAGAATCATATCCCAGGCATTCTTTTTCCAGTCTCCAAGGTTCTGGATTTTGCTTGGGGGAATCACCCCTCTTAACTATAACCTAGGCTATGTGTTGGAGACGAATACCTTCTTGTCCATTTGTGCTTAACTCAGATGCGAAAGGGACTGATACTCTCACATTCACCCGTGACAAGTCATCAATTACTGCATGTAGTGCCAACGTTTATTGGCAATTACTGTAGTCTAATTACCGCCAACTTTGTTCGGCGTCCTTATTTGATGCGCAGGCAATGACCACTTACCTGGTCCAGTAGAAAGGACCCGGCACGCAACGCCCAATTGCTGTAGGTAAAAATAGTACCAATACGAATTTAGCTGTGATTTCAGACACAGTTTATTGAACTGAAGATTTTCTGCGTTGCAACGTGGTTTTTAACCCAAAACGTGAGGCTTCACCCAGCTGACTCGCCGATTACAAAATTCAATGCTCTTTATATCTTTGAATTATCGCTAAGTATGCAGTTTCAGTCTCGTAATCTGAATGCTCCATGACTGTCATCCAAACACAGGAACCAATTATTTTGGGTTTTGGTTTTGCTTGATTTACGCTTTTTCTGCTCCTGCAGGCTTGAGAAAACATTAGTACAAACGTACAACTTGCACAAAATTTCAATCAACACTCCCGACATGCTTTGCAAATGTAGTCAACGATCCAAACAAGTTCCATTTCAGAGCATGGGCACGATCTTCGGGTATGAACTATTTATGAATGAGTTAGCCTTATGTTGCTTTGAATGAAGGATAGTGGTACTGTAGAATACTCCACTATAAAAGACTGCGGGGCAAAATCACTGGGTTTTTTTTCCAAGAAAGACAGAGACGTATTTTCAGGTTATGATGACATCAAGGAGCACGGGGAGCAGGCGCGAACATAACATCGAGGAGGAACATATTCAAGGGTGGGAAAGCCACAAAAGGCGTTATATTTCTCTCTTTCATTATGGTTGATTTGACTCAAGTCTTCAGTCTTGTCTTGTGGAAGCTTACCATAATCATCAGCTCACCAACATTTTGGAAATCTGTCTACCCTCTCAAATAACACTTTCAATGGGAAATAAATTCCGTGACAATATCGGAGATAGAACAATACTGCACAGTAAAGGGACCTTTGGTCCACGACGTTGTTCCAAACGTGGACATAGATTAAACCAATCCCTCTTCCTACACGTACTATATATCCGTCCAGTCCTTGCATATTCATGTGCCTACGTAAAAGTTCCTGAAATGCACCTATCCTATCTGCATTCACCATGACCCCTGTCAGTTTGTTTCAGACTCCGACCGCTGTTTATAAATCTTGACCCTCACATCTCCTTTGAACATTCCTCCCTCAAAATGAGTTTACCATTGTAATGGCAGACATTTCAACGCTGGGAAACAAAACAAATCTGACTGTCAACACTTTCTATGCGTGTCATAAGTTCACAAACTTTGATCAATCTCCCCTCACTGCCGCAGAGAAAACAAGTCGACGTTTTGGCGCTTCTTCTTGCACTTCATAACCTTCAATGCAGGCAGCATCTCCCTAAACCTCTTATACACCCTCTACAGAGCCTCCACACCCTTCCTGTAACATGGTGACAGATGCATCAAACATTGACCAGCATCTGGGAGTAGAAAGTCCTTTCTTTCGCTCTTTACCTGAAAATTCAGTGGCTCTGTAGCTAAGTTTCCCCAATTCAAACTCCGGCACTTGTTGAAACATCTTCTCAACATCTCTCCCATCATATCTGTTCAGAGCTTTGTATGTTTCAATAACCTGACCCACTTTCAGTGAACTATAATGAATACGTCAAAAGGGGTTAGATGTTCTTGATAAGAGAATACATTCAAAAAATGAATTAGCCAAGTGAATGCATATTTAAGCGTTTTCAATGTTAGCCTATTCTCTATTAAATTCTGGATCAGTGGTGCTGGAAGAGCACAGCAATTCAGGCAGCATCCGAGGAGCTTCGAAATCGACGTTTCGGGCAAAAGCCCTTCATCAGGAATAAAGGCAGAGAGCCTGAAGCGTGGAGAGATAAGCTAGAGGAGGGTGGGGGTGGGGATAGAGTAGCATAGAGTACGATAGGTCAGTGGGGGAGGAGATGAAGGTGATAGGTCAGGGAGGAGAGGGTGGAGTGGATAGGTGGAAAAGGAGCTGGGCAGATCGGACAAGTCCGGACATCTCAAGGGGACAGTTTTGCTGGAGGTTAGAAACTAGGATGAGGTGGGGGAAGGGGAAATGAGGAAGCTGTTGAAATCCACATTGATGCCCTGGGGTTGAAGTGTTCCGAGGCGGAAGATGAGGCGTTCTTCTTCCATGCGTCTGGTGGTGAGGGAGCGGCGGTGGAGGAGGCCCAGCACCTCCATATCCTCGGCAGAGTGGGAGGGGGAGTTGAAATGTTGAGCCACGGGGCGGTTTGGTTGATTGGTGCGGGTGTCTCGGAGATGTTCCCTAAAGCGCTCTGCTAGGAGGCGCCCAGTCTCCCCAATGTAGAGGAGGACGCATCGGGAGCAACGGATACAATAAATGATATTAGTGGATGTGCAGGTAAAACTTTGATGGATGTGGAAGGCTCCTTTAGGGCCTTGGATGGAGGTGAGATGGTTGGGAGCCTTTCACATCCATCTCACCTCCATCCAAGGCCCTAAAGGAGCCTTCCACAAGCATCTCACCTCCATCCAAGGCCCTAAAGGAGCCTTCCACATCCATCTCACCTCCATCCAAGGCCCTAAAGGAGCCTTCCACATCCATCAAAGTTTTACCTGCACATCCACGAATATCATTTATTGTATCCGTTGCTCCCGATGCGTTCTCCTCTACATTGGGGAGACTGGGCGCCTCCTAGCAGAGCGCTTTAGGGAACATCTCCGAGACACCCACACCAATCAACCAAACCGCCCCGTGGCTCAACATTTCAACTCCCCCTCCCACTCTGCCGAGGATATGGAGATGCTGCGCCTCCTCCACCGCCGCTCCCTCACCACCAGACGCATGGAAGAAGAATGCCTCATCTTCCGCCTCGGAACACTTCAACCCCAGGGCATCAATGTGGATTTCAACAGTTTCCTCATTTCCCCTTCCCCCACCTCATCCTAGTTTCTAATCTCCAGCAAACTGTCCCCTTGACTTGTCCGGACTTGTCCGGACTTGTCCGAGCTGCCCAGCTCCTTTTCCACCTATCCACTCCACCCTCTCCTCCCTGACCTATCACCTTCATCTCCTCCGCCACTGACCTTTTGTACTCTATGCTACTCTATCCCCACCCCCACCCTCCTCGAGCTTATCTCTCCACGCTTCAGGCTCTCTGCCTTTATTCCTGATGAAGGGCTTTTGCCCGAAACGTCGATTTCGAAGCTCCTCGGATGCTGCCTGAATTGCTGTGCTCTTCCAGCACCACTGATCCAGAACCTGGTTTCCAGCATCTGCAGTCATTGTTTTTACCTCGTTTTATTCTCTATTAAAAACAACAACTAAAAGTATACAACGTACCCCAGTCCATACTTCACCAATGAGAGATACAGTTGAAACAAAATCTTTCTAACCTCCAAAACCTATGCAATGTCTCTGAAGGATCTGTATAATACTTCGGTGGATGTTAGTGAATGGGTGTGGATTAAAGTTTGATGCAGGTACTGCAAATTGTACCGCAGACATTCAAGTATTTAATTGCAAACTTAATCGTTTTCAGCATTACATTTGGAAGCTTTCATAAAGACTGTGAACTTTTTTTGTTGGCACCACTGTTACTTTGATTCATGCTGTGCACAAGGACATTTTACATAATAAGTCATTGAAACAAAATGCAACTCACGCAGTACTAATACACAATAACAAAAACAACAACATACTTATGAATAAAAGCGACTGAATGGTTCAATGGACAGACTTTTGATAAGGCAGGTAACGCAAAATAGTGAAACCATGCTCAGAATTCAGAACATCGCGCCCAACTGTCTCCTCAAACACAAACAGCCCTATCCAGATTCAATGGCTCCAATTTTGGATTATTCACTTCCTACAGCACCCACGTGGAGAAGAAACAAACCATCTCAGACACTGAGGAACTGCCTCAAGAACCGTTGATATTGTTGTACCAGCAGCAATCTTACGCTGTCAGCTGTAACACAGCGGTGTGAACTGAAACACAATTTCTTTTTTTTTGTCAAGAAGGACTGCAGGTGCGCTGAGCAAACTATCTTGACAGCATCACAACAGAGTTCAGAATAGATTGAGGGAGTCAAATGAGATTGGAAATTAGCTCATCGTGCCATAATCCATTGGGCAGAAATTGTAGTGGAACTAAAGCACAAAGAAGATATTTTGTGCTGTCAATTTAGAAGGATAGGTTTTAATTTTCCAATACTTCAATGATATCAAGGGCAACAGAGTTAACCTGGCTGACAGAGCCCAGAAATTTCATTAGTAACGTCACCAGAAGGATCGAGCAGCGTTTGAATGACAATGCTCACTGCTATAGTTGACTGTGACATTCAGTAATAAAAATGCAGTGTTTTAGCAGCAAAATTGTCAAACGAAATATAAAGAAGAGAAATAAAAATGCTGGTGAATCTCAGCAGCTCTGGCCGCATCTGCGAGAAAAATAGCACAGTTAATGTTTCGAGTCTGGTGTCTCTTCAACCGAACAACTTAATCTGTTGAATTCATTAAACAGTTGAATGATGATACTGACTGGGGACCACAATTATAACCAAAATCGGAATGTAAAACAACTGAAATACCTAAAATGCACATTCGAAACGATCAGGTAATGTTATACACCAATGATCTGCAGAGACCATATCAATCAAATAAGATAAGTGTCTGTGCAATTTTATAACAGACCAATTCATTGTAGTCAGATTCGGAATCATTTTTGCAATATTCTGGTAGACGATTCTTGAATTGTGATCTAACTTTGTTACGGTGTCATCTCCTGTCCACAGACTGCAGTCCTTCCTCTCCTCCTTTCCTCTCACTGTTGCCCCCAGAGATGATGCTGCAGCTGATCGGATACGAACATAAAGCATTCAAATTCCGTTTTAATACAAAAGGAGAATTATCCAGTGATACAGTTGGCCCACAATGACCTCCATGTTCTGTTCACCGTTTTCTGACAAGCCAAAACTTTTAAGTGTGTTATTATAGTAGAATACTCAATTTGATAATTACACAGGAGCATTGAGTCAAATTGCACTGAAGGTGCACTTTAGACCATCGTGTCTGTATCAACATTTTAACTCTAATCCCACTGAGAAGCACTTGAAATTTAGAAGAAAAAGCAAAGAACAAAGAAAATCTACAGCCCTGGAACAAGGCCTTCGTCCCTCCAAGCCTCAGTCGTTCCAAATCGACTGTCTAAACCTGTCGCCCAATTCCTAAGCATCTGCATACCTCTGTTCCCCACCAACTCATGCATATGTCCAGATGCATCTTAAATGAATCTGTACCTGTCTCTACTACCTATGCTGGCGACGCGTTCCAGCCACCTACCAGACTATGTGAAAAGTAATTGCCACGTGTGTCCCCGTTAAACTTTTCACCTCTCACCTTGAACGTGTGACCTCTCGTTATTGAATCCTTCACCCTGGGACAAGACTTATCACTATCTACCCTCAATCAGGACACCCCACCAATCTCCTTTTTTTCTCATGAAAACAATCCTAGCCTACTCAAACGCTCTTCATAGCTAGCACATTTCCATACCAGGTAATATCCTCTTAAACGTTCTCTGCACCCTCTCCCAAGCATCCACATCCCTTTGGTAATGTGGCGACAAGAACTGTACACTGTACTCTAAATGCAGCCAAACCAAAGTCTTGTACAATATTAACATGAGCTGCTAACTCTTATACTCAATATCTCGTCTGATGAAGGCAAGCATACCATCTGCCTTACTGACCACTCTCGCCAGCCACCTTCAGGGTACCATGGAACTGAACTCTCAGAGCACTCTGCTTATCAACATTTCCCAAGGCTCTTCGGTTTACTGTATATTTTTTCCAGAATGAGACTTCCCAAAATGCATCACCTCACGTTTGCCTGGAATGAACTCCATCTGCAGCGCCTCCACCCAACTCTCCAGTCTATCGATATTCTCCTGTTTTATTTGACATTGCTCTTTGCTTTTTGCTACTCCACTATTTTTCGTGTCATCTGCAAACTTGTTGATCATACCAACAGTGCCCTCTGTCAGCTCATTTATGTGTATCACACACAACAGCACTGATCTCTTTGGAACACCATTGGCCACCTTTCTCCATTTTGATAAACTCCCTTCAACTACGTCTCTCTGTTTCCTGTTGCTTAACCTGTTATTTATTCACCTAGCTAGAGCACTCTGCGCACCATGTGACTTCACTTTCTCCATTAGTTTACCATGGGCATCTTACCAAACGCCTTATTAAAGTTCACATGTATGAAATCTACAGCCCTTCCATCATCTCATAACTTGTTCACATCATCAAAAACCCAATTAAGTTGGTAAGGCACGATCTCCCCCGAACAAAACCATGTTGTCTACCACGGATAAGCCCGGTCTTTTACAAGTATAAATAAATTTTATCGCTCAGTACCTTCTCCAGCAACTTTTCCACCACTAACTTCACGCTTACACTATTCAGTTACCCGGAATATTACGACGACCCTTCTTGTACAGGGGGCAACTTGAGAAATTCTCCAGTCCTCCGGCACCTCACCTGTGTTTAAGAATTCTACAATGGTACATGTCGGGGACCGACCTATTTCCTCTCTTGCCTCCCCAAGCAACCTGGCAGAGATCCCATCCGGTCCTGGGGACTTATCCACATTAATAACGTCGAGCTTACCCAACACATCCTTCCTACTTATGTCCACGTGATCCAGAGTAATGAAACTTGAATCTCTATTCTCAACATTCATTCATGTACCTCTCCTCAGTGAACACTGATGCAAAATTATCATTCTGAATCTCACCCATTTTCTCAGATCGACGCACAGTCTTCCCCATCATCCTTTAGTGGGATAATCCTTTCTTTCGTTACCCACTTGCTTCTTATGTATGAATACATGTTTTGGGATTTTACTTAATTCTGCCGATTAAAACTATTTCATGACCCCCTTTAGCACACTTGACTTCTCGTTTAAGACTGGTCTTAGTTTCCCGATATTCCACCAGGGCCCGTTCTGTTCTTAGCTGCCTGGACATTAAATGTACTTTCCTTTTCCTCTTGGCTAGTCGTGAGATTTCTCCTGTCATCCACGGTTCAAAGATTTTGCCTTTCCCATCCCTTGCTTTCAACATTACATGATTAGAATTATGCTGGAAAAGCCCAGTAGGTCAGACATCATCAGAGGAGCAGGAATCTCGACGTTTCGGGCAAATGCCATTCATCAGGAATGAGGCAGGAAGCCGCTGGGGTGGAGAGAAAAATGGGAGGGTTTGGGGCTGGGGAGAATGTAGCTAAGATTGCAATAGTTGGATGGAGGTGGGGATGAAGGTGATAGATCTGACAGGAGGGTGGAACGGATCAGTGGGAAGGAAGATTGACAGGCAGGATAGGTCATGAGGATATTGCTGAGCAGGCAGATAGGAACCGGGGTGAGGTGGTGGGAGGGGAAATGAGGAAACTGGTGAAGTCCACTTTGATGACCTGAGGTGGAAGATGAGGTGTTTCTTCCTTCAGGTGTCGGGTAGTTAGAGAGTGGCGGTGGAGGAGTCCCAGGACCTGCATGTCCTCGGCAGAGTAGGCCGGGGAGTCGAAATGCTCGGGTACGGGGCGGTGTGTTTGATTGGTGAGGGTGTCCCGGAGATGTTCCCTAAAGTGCTCTGCCAGAATGCTTCCGGTTTCCCCAATACCAAGGAGACCACATTGAGAGCGGCGGATACATTAAATGACAGTGTGAATATGCAGGTGAAACTTTGATGGATGTGCAAGGCTCCTTTGCGGCCTTAGAAGGAGGTGAGGAGGGAGGTGTGCGCGCAGGTTTTGCAGTTCCTGCGGTGGTACGGGAAGGTGCCAGGAGGGGTGGGTGGGGTGTTGGGGGGGCGTGCACCTGCCAACTAATCACGGAAGGAATAGTCTTTGCGGAAAGCAGATAGGGTTGGGGATGGAAATAAATCCCCACAGTGGGGTCATTTTGTAGATGGCGAAAATGTTGGATGCTGAGGATTATGCTGAGGTTGGTTCGATCGAAGCTGAAGAATGTCCTTGTTGCAGTTAGAAGGGTGGGGATTCAAGGCAGAAGTTCAAACGTAGATGAGCAGCGTTGGAGGGCATCTTCAACCACGTGGAAAGGGAAATTATGGTATTTAAAGAATTATGGTATTTAAATCATGTTAGTGTTAATTCTGTCGCCATTGAATGCGATGGAGAGGTCCAGGAAGGGGAGGGAGATGTCAGAGATCGTCCAGTTGAATTTAAGTTCGGGTTGGAATGTGTTGGTGAAGTTGAGGAACTGCTCAATCTCCACGCGGGAGCACAAGTTAACACGATGCTGTTATCAATGTAGCGGAGGTCGAGGTGGAGAGTGGTGGCGATTTAATTACAGAAGTTGGACCGTTGTACGTAGCCAACAGTGAGAGGCATAGGTGGGGCCCATGCGTGTGCCCATGGCTACCCTTTTTTGTCTGAAGGAAGTGGGAGGATTCGAATGAGAGTTTGTTAAAGGTGAGGACCAGTTCAGTCAAACGAATGAGTGTCAGTGGAAGTGTACTTTGGGAAGGAAGAAACGGAGGGCTTGGAGGCCATGGTCATGGCGGTTGGACGTGTAGAGGGATTGGATATCCATGGTGAAGATAAGGCGTTGGGAGCCGGGGAAATGCAAGTCTTGGAGGAGGTGGAGGGCGTGGGTGGAGTTTCGAATGTATGAGGGGAGTTCCTGGACTAGTGGGTAGCATAACAGTATCGAGGCAGGTGGGGATGAGTTCAGTGGGGCAGGAGAAGGGTGTAATAATGCGTCAGCTGTGGTAGTCAGGCTTGTCGATTTTGGGAGGGAGGTAGAATCGGGCGGTGTGCGTTCCCGAAGTATGAGGTCAGAAGCTGTCGGTTTGAAATCTCCTGATGTGGTGAGGTTGAGTATGGTCAGGGAGATGATGGTTTGGTGATGGGGGTCAGGTAATAGTCGAGGGGCGGTAGGGGGTGGTGCATTTGATTTGGCTGCTGGCTTCAGCAGTGTCGAGGTGAGTGCGCCAAAGTACCATTGCGCCCCTTTATCCACTGGTTTGATGGTGAGTTTTGGATTGAACGAGAGGGAGTGGAGGGATCCGCGTTGTGAGGGTGAGAGGTACATGCCTATCCTGCACTATCTTCAATCTATCTTTGAAAGCTTCCAACATATCAAATGTGGACTTCCTTCAAATAGCTGTGTCCAATCGACATTTCCTCACTCCTGCCTAATTTTGGTATAATTGGCCTAGGCCCAGTTTAGGACTCTTCCCTACGGATCACCCTCATTTTTGTCTAAGAGTATTCTAAAACTTACAGAATTATGATCACTTTTCCCACCGCATATCCCCCACCGCAACTTCTAAAACCTGGCCTAGCTCAGTCCCCAACATCAGGTCCAAAATGGCCCCTTCCCTCGTCAGAATATTGACATACAGCTTTGGAAAACTCTCCTGGACGCTTCTTACAAATTCTGCTCCGTCCAAACCTCTGACACAAAGTACATCCCAGTCAATGTTAGGAAAATTAAAATATCCCATCACCAAAACCCTGTTGCCTCTACATCTTTCCATAATCCATTTACCTAATTGTTCTTCTACCTCCCGTTCACTGTCGGGAGGCCTGTTCTACAGCCCCAACAATGTAACTGCGCCCTTCTTATTTCTCAGCTCCAATACGGGGTGTCACTAATTAAGCACGCCATAGTGCCTGCTTTTAGCCCAGCCGTGATATAATCCCTGACCAGCAATGCAACTCCTCCCCACTTTTATTGCCCTCCTTGTCCTGCCTGAAGCATCTATATCCTGGATTTATTTTCCAATCATGCCCTTCCTTAAACCAAGTCTCTGTTATTGCAATAACATCATATTCCCAGGCACCAATCCAAGCCCTAAGTTTATCTGCCTTCCACACTACACTCCTTGCATTAAAGTATATACACATCAGGCCATCAGTGTTTTGCATTCACCTGCTCTCTGCCAGTCTTCCCCTTATTAATGCTAACTTCCTAATTCTTACCGTCCCCACTTTCCACCTCACTTTCTACTTGTCTTCTCTTCTGGTTCCCTGCCCCCTGACACATTAGTTTAAAACCTCCAAAACAGCAGGAGCAAAAATTCCCCCAAGTACATTAGTTCCAGTCTGGTTCAGGTGTAGACCATCCAATTTGTAATAGCCCATAAAGGTTATGACGTTTCGAGTGCAAATCCATGTCCTGTTGTTTTTCGAAGATGAAAGATCGCATACTGTGAATTGCACCGAGAGTTGCTGTACAATATCACAAGGATGGTACTAAATTACGACCAACACATCTCCTGTCCCTCCTTGTGTCGACAATCTTTGACCATTGCTGGAGAACCATCAAAATGCCAATCACTCCATTCCGCATCTGCAGTTTCGAAAATACAATCCCAATGCTGTGTTTGCCTCCCAGACTACAAACAGAAGTTGGAACGTAAGGATCCCATGCAGAACGTAATGCAGTGCTGGTCTGAGCAGTTGAATAACTTCTGTGGGCTTGTGTGAAAGTGATGGACTAGTCGAAACTCTGGAATGCCATGGCAAACCTAAACGCATGTGGTCCTATCATCACCACCTTATTCACAAGTGCGTACTGGATACGTACCAAATATGTCAAGCTATATATTCTCTCCCCCCACCCCCACCACCACTCCCTCTCCCCGCCCCATATTTGAACTGAGAAATCCATTGCTTACTCAAAATCAGGTGCGTTGTGTTCAGGTCAGACTAACTACAGCTATATAGGAAATCCAGACACAACCTCATTAAGGCCATAAGGGATATTAGGAGACTATAGTAAGAGACTGAGTAAGAGACTTAAATTATCCAGACATCCATACATTGTGACATGGCCTACACGACATTACGGTCTGCTACGGTGAAGCAGGAAAGATTAGTGGACAAAATACACCACTGTCTGATGCGCTGAATGCATTTTGCATTCGGTTCGAACAGAATTCAGTGAAATAGTTCCACCTCCTTTGAGAGCTGCCGATAGATCTGTTTCCTCTGTCACCGCTGCAGAAGTCAGATTGACCTTCATTAGAGTCAACCCAGGGAATCCAGCCAGATGGACTCCTTGGTCATTCACTCGTGTACGATGTGAACTAGCTCAGCAAAGTATTCAATAACATCTCTAAATTCTCGTTGATTCAGTCTAAATTCCCAACCTGCTTAAAGAAGACCACCATCATCTTAACACCAAAGAAAACAGATACAACCCGCTGCAATGATGACTGCCCTGTGACTGTGTGATGAAAATATTTCAACCTGCATTAAAGAACAACACTGGGTATTGGGAAATGAGTTAACTGCTGCTGCCTTTTTATGTGTGTAGAGATAAAACTGAATGGAATGCAGTTAATTAATTAGACTGACCACCGTGGTTAAGGCAGGGAGGGCATGATTTAGAAGATGACTCTGAAAACGAATCACTGCTCAAGAAATGTCAATTCCGTTTTTCTCCACAGAGGCAGCTTAGTCAGATATGCTACTTCCTCCAGCCTTTTCTGCTTCTGTTAGTTTTGGAAAAGGGTGACGTTTCCGGCTAGAAGATCTGAAGTGTTTACATCATTATTTTTCTATTTTATTCCCATGGCGTATACTTTTGGATTTTTTTGTTTCTTTACTTTTCTAACATTTCTTGTTTCCTAACAATTTGATCGTTGATATCCGTACGTCGGTATCTTTGTACCTCCGATGGCGCTGTATTGTGACGACTGTAAAATTATCACTAGACATATTTCAGTATATGAGACAATAAAGTAAATCAATTCAGTTCAGTTATATTTGAAATTTTCAACTGAATTACATCCATTATTTGAGTTTCCAGCTTTGTGGCAGCAAACTGGAATGTTTCAAGTAAACAGAGCATTGTAACGTAGAGTAGATGAACTTTAGATTTGCAAACACAGAACATTGTACGGTTTTTGTTATATCCAAGTCGTACAGAAATGGAGATCTACTGGAATCCAGCGACTAATCACATGGCACAGTTCGAATTAAATTTGGTGAAGACTTCTGTTTGGTACCTTGAAGGATCACAAAACACGCAATTTTAACTCTGATTTCTGTCCAGAGATGCTTTCGAACCTGCTGAGTTTCTCCAAAAAGTTCTGTTCATAAATGTACATAAATGATGTAGCCGAGATTACCTCTCTCGGTCCTTCTCTCTTCCCACTGGAAAATGATAATATCCAGCACCAAACTCACGTGCAGTATGTCCATTCGTCTCTGAGAACCCGTTACTTTCTTTATAAACAACTAGCATACCTGAATGCTGCTATCTAAATAGTATAATTCGTTCTTCTCTCGGTTCTCCAGCACTTGTTGTAAAACAGAAATGTCAATTCTCAACCCATTATGGTCATTCGATCATTTCTTGAGTTTTCGTCATTTTTCGTGGTATCTCAATTTGTTGCTGAATCACTTTTCTTGAAATTTTTCAAACGTATTTGTAAAGAAAAATGCCATGTTTCCCATAATGCAGACATCTGCTGATAAGGTACTTCTAATACTGTCTGGATTTATTTTTAGCTCTTCAAGCTGAAGGCGAGCTTTTATCTTATTTCACAAAATATAAAACATTACAAGACCTTTCTGCACCATCACCACATGCATGCATCACAACAAGTCACAACTGTTGTCTTCCTGGAATGTCCATATGGTGTGAATTTCGAAACACGTTGTTCCAGTTTTTTTTTCCTGAAGTTTTATTCATGAAAAAAGTACCTTCCAGCGTGGGACCTCTTATAGTTCTCCTGAAATCTACGACTTCAAATCTGGTTTTGCTGAAGCAGTTCATCAAAGATACCTTTTAAAGTGCTTCTAGGAGGAACATTTCTTGAAATGCTCACACGAGAGTTTCTTTTTCTGTATCAATATGCAGATGGTGCTGCAATATACTGTGTAGCGTTGGCCCTATGTCTTCCGAATGTAGCAAACAAATGCTCGAGGGAACACACGGCTAGCATTCGAGTGAAGAGCAAGCACAAAGCCGTCTTATTTAAGCTTCCATTTGAAAAGGATAAATCCTATCTACACATATTGCAGTCATGCAGATTTTATTAAACTAATACAGGGCATAGCTGAAATATACTGGCGACAGTTACGTGAAAGCAAATCAACAGAAGAGCAGGGGTGTGTTCAATGATTACTCGCAGCAATTTCATTAACCATAAAACAATGAAGCAATAAGCCCAGAGCTGCTGCATTACATGATATCTTCAGGGGAAAGTGAGATCCGCAGGTGTTGAAGTATCAGAGTTGAGAGAGTATTGCTGGAAAGGCACAGCAGTTCAGAAAGCATCCGAAGAGCAGGAAAAATCGACGCTTCAGGCATAAGCCCTTCGTCAGGACTTCAAGACTGGGAGAAATGGGAATGATGGATGCATTCCAGGAACGGGGTACCAAAAAGAATGCAGGAGGTGCAGGAAGAGTTAAAATGGATAAGTCCCCATAGCCCGATGATATCTACCTCTGGTTAGTGAGGGAAGCATGAGAAAAGTTAGCTGATGGCTTGACCAAGATCTTTACATTCTTGCTCGCCACCGAAGTGGTCATTGAGGAGTGTCGAGCAGCTGATGTTGTTTCTCCGTTGACTTCGGGACATCGTGATAATCCAGACTCATCCACAGGTGAGTCTCACATCAGTGATTCAAAGGCATTTGGAGAGAATTCTGAGAGAAAGAATTCATGTGCATTTGGGAACACATAACCAAAATACGAACAGTCAGCATGGCTTTGAGTAGGGCATTTTATATTTTACTGTCATGAAATAAATTTTCGAGGTGGTGCAAATATGATTATTGAGGACAGAACCGTGGGTACTGTTTACATGAATGCTCGTAAGGCTTTTGGAAAGGTCCTCACCGGAGGCTTATTCAGGATAGCAACATGCATGGAATCCACGGTCACTTGGTTGCTTGGCTTTCCAATAGAGTACAGAAGGTAGTGGCGGATGGTTGCTTTTCTGGTTGGAGTCGCGTGACTCATAGTGTTATGCAGGGACCTGTACTGGGACGTCTGCTCTTTGTGATACAGACACACACACACACATACACAAAAATGAATGTGATGGAAAAAATGTAGATGGGTGGATTAGTATTGTTGCAGAGTAAAAAAGTTCAGTTAACTTATGAATAATTTAGAAGTTGATCAAAGTATCCAGTGGTATAAAGATCAGTTCCAGATATTGGCGGAGAAATGGCAGATGAAGTTTAACACAGATAATTGTGTCTTGCTGCTTTTTTGCAGATGAAATGTTAAGTAAAAGTATACACTTAGTGGCAGAACTGATTTTCAGGGATCCAGAAAGCACTGATGTCCAGGGATCTTCTGGTTCATGACTATACCTCCCTGAATATGACCACGGTGGTAAAGCAGTCTTATGGCTGATTGCTTTTATCGTTTGGGGAATTAAATAGAGGAGTCAGGTTTGCATGTTGCAACTTAATAAGAATTTGAATTGATGAGTACTGGGTTCAGTGCTGACCGTTTCGTTTCAGGAAGATGTGAGAGCTTTGGAGTGGGTGGAGAAGACATTTGCCATTATGTTTCCTAGTTTGGAAAATATGAGCTTTATGGAGAAGCTAGAAAAATTGGGGCACTTCTTCTGAAGCGGCGGAGGGTGAGGCAAGACTTCTTAGAAATCTACTAAATTATGCGATGCATAGATAGAGTTAATGGTCAGAACCTCTTTCCCAGAGTCGACAGATCTAGCATTAGGAGAGGGAACATTTCAAATAAGACGGGAGGGCATTTTTTTTAAGTAGAGTTACAGGAATGTGCTGCCAAGGTAATGGTGGTGGTAGGTCCACTTGGGGCATGTAAGGAACGTTTAGATAAGCATATTAATATGCACGGAATGAAGTGATATGGCGCACAGACAGGCAAAAGAGATTAGTTTCATTTGGCGTCAAGTTCAGTACAGATCGTAGGATGAAGCTCCTTTCCTTTGTGTTTAGTTGTATGTACCATGTTGGGGGGGGGGTGGGGGGTGGGGAATGTCGGGGTTTGGAAGCTCAAGGACACAATTAGAAGAGAAAATTGCGATCTGAGAACATCCTGGCAGATAAGAGTAGGGAAAATCAAAAAAGTTTTACAAGAATAAATAAGGTAAAAAAAGAAATGATGAGGAAAATATTAAGGTCGATGAGGGACCAAGGGCTACTCTGTGGGTGAAAATCAACGATATTGGACGAGTGCGAATTGCATACTTCACACATGTCTTCCCTCCGGACAAGGAAGATTTAAGTGCAAACTTTTACCAGGTTACGTGTGAAATTCTTGAACACATTCAGAGAAAAATACGGAGTTTTAGGTGATTTTAGTGGATTTATAATTGAACAAATATACCCATCTCCACACTAGTTGTATCTTAGACAAATGCAGGAGATAACGAGTATAATGTTGTACTGCTAGAACTGCTAACACAATTTTGGACTTATCTCTGACACCATGGGAGGTGCCAGAGGTCTGGAGGACTGCCAGCAATTTTCCAATTTGCAAGAATTTGTTCTACTTTGACCAGAGAATTACACGCTAGTGAGTTGAACCAAGGGATTTTGATTCTATTGGAGAATATAATGAAAGATATATTTAAAATCTGTTCAAATTATTAGCGTCAATGCATCTTTACAGTGCACAGGCAGGCCATTCAACTCATCGAGTCCACACTGAAGCACCTAAGAGTTGCTCCCGCCAACCCATCCCAGTGAACCTGCGTTTTCCATGTCTAATCCAGCTATGCTGCACAATTTGGCATGTCCAATCAATCTAATTTTCACATTGTTGGATTAAAGTGACAGTGTGGATCAGCGATATCAGCATGGATATGACAGACGGATAAAGTGAGGACTGCAGATGCTGGAGATCAGAACTTTAAAATGTGTTGCTGGAAAAGCGCAGAGGTCAGGCAGCATCAAAGGAGCAGGAGAATCGACGTTTCAGGCATAAGCCCTTCTTCAGGAATGAGGAGGGTATGCCAAGCAGGTTAAGATAAAAGGTAGGGAGGAGGGACTTGGGGGAGGGGCGTTGGGAATAGAATAGGTGGAAGGAGGTTAAGGTGAGGTTGATAGGCCGCAGAGGGGGTGGGGGTGGAGAGATCAGGAAGAAGATTGCAGGTCAAGAATGCGGTGCTGAGTCTGAGGGATGGGACTGAGAAAAGGTGGGAGAGGGGAAATGAGAAACCTGGAGAAATCTTCATTCATTCCTCCAAGGTCCCAAGGGATCCTTCCATATCCGTTAGAAATTCACCTGCACCTCCACACACATAATTTACTGCATCCGCTGTACCAGATGTAACCTCCTATACATTGGGGAGACTGGCCGCCTACTTGCAGAATGTTTCAGAGAACACCTCTTGGACACCCACACCAACCAACCCAACCACCCCGTGGCTGAACACTTTAACTCCCCCTCCGACTCCGCCAACGACATGCAGGTCCTTGGCCTCCTCCATCGCCAGACCATAGCAGCACGACGGCTGGAGGAAGAGCGCCTCATCTTCCGCCTAGGAACCCTCCAACGACAAGGGATGAACTCAGATTTCTCCAGTTTCCTCATTTCCCCTCCCCCACCTTGTCTCAGTCCCAACCCTCGAACTCAGCACCACCTTCTGAACCTGCAATCTTCTTCCTGACCTCTCCACCCCCACCCCCAGTCCGGCCTATCACCCTCACCTTAACCTCCTTCTACGTATCGCATTTCCAACGCCCCTCCCCCAAGTCCCTCCTCCGTACCTTTTATCTTAGCTGCTTGGCACACATTCCTCATTTCTGAAGAAGAGCTCATGCCCGAAACCACGATTCTCCTGCTCCTGGGATGCTTCCTGACCTGCTGCGCTTTTCCAGCAACAGATCTTCAGCTCTGATCTCCAGCATCTGCAGTCCTCACTTTCTCCATATTCTTCTAAACTCTTCTTATTCATTTTTCCATCCATTTTATTTTTAAATGTCGTAATGGGACCAGTCTCCTCCACTTTCTCTGACAACTTATTCCACGCATGCATCACCTTCTGCGTGAAAAGCTGCCCTTCAATCACTTTTAAATCTTTCCCATCTGTCCTTAAACTGATATCCTCTAGTTTTGGACTCCTCCACCACCAGATCCCGTCTATTTAACCTATCTCTGTTCCTCATGATTTTTATAAACCTTTTCATGGTCACCCCCAGCCTCAAACACTCAAGGGAAAATAGGCTCAGCCTATTCTGCCTCTCCCCCGAGCTCAAACCCTCCAACCCTGGCAACATCCTTGTAAATCTTTCCTCAACCCTTTCAGGTTTCAAAGAATAAGAAACACGTCACACCGCACACAAACAGGAGATTAGGCCCATCCGTCTACCCTAACCGGATTTCCTAAACTGAACTAGCCCTGCTTATCTGTGTTTGGCACATATCCCTTTGAGCCTTTTCCTTTCGGGTGGCTCAATGGTTAGCACTGCCTCATAGCACCAGGGACCAGATTTAAGTCCACCTTCAGTCGACTGTGTGCAGTTCGCATGTTGTCCCCCTGTCTGTGTGGGTTTCGGTTTGGTGCTCCAGTTTCCTCCCACAGTCCAAACATGTGCAAGTTCGGTAAATTGCCCATGCTAAGTAACCCATAGTATTCAGGGGCATATAGGTGTGATAGCCATGAGATAAGCAGTATTCCAGGGATTGGGTATGGGATTGGGGCTGGGTGGGATACTCTTTGGAGGATCAGTTTGACTCGTAGAGCCGAATAGCCTGTTTCCACAATGAAGGGATCCAATACAATACAATACAATACAATCATTTGTACAGTTTATGTTGGCACTCAGATGTAACAGAGCACCAGGACTGGATCTGATGCATCTAAGGATTTTGCATGCATTGAGAGGAGAAATTATGTGAGCACTAGCCAGAAGATTACAGACTTCCCTGGAATCTGATGAAGTGCCAGGAGACTGGAGGGTTGCCAACATGATAACCCTTTTCTCAAAATAGAGATGTAAAGCTAATGCTGTCATTTACAATCTTGTCTGTTTAACTCCAGGGAAACTTCTGGCAACAATTAGTTGGGATAAAGGTAGTAGTTAGGCAGAAGAAGATGGGATGTTTCGGAAAGGTCATGGTGAAATTGTGCACAACTAACTTGCTGATGTTTTTTGATGAATTAACAAAGTGTTGATAAGGCCAATCTACTGATGGGGTTTACATGAATTTCCTGACGGTACCACGCAACTGACTTGAGGAAGATTTTCGGTCATGGTACAACAGACAGGAGAAAGTGAGGACTGCAGGTGCTGGAGATCAGAGCTGAAAATGTGTTGCTGGAAATTCCTGAAGAAAGGCTCATGCTCGAAACGTCGATTCTCGTGATCCTTGGATGCTGCCTGACATGCTGCGCTTTTCCAGCAACACATACAACAGACAGGGGCAACATGGATACAACATCAACTGTGTGGTGGGAAAGAGAGAGAGTGATAGTTAATGGATATTATTCGAGTTAGAGAAAAGTTTGGAATAGAGTTCACAGGGTGTCAAAGTTGTGAACAGCATGTTCCAGGGATGGGAAGGACAAGGCTATGTGTGGGATCATTGGATAACAAGGGATCGTGTGGATTTAATCCAAGGGTAAAAAAGAAGCATATGGAATGTTTTAGAAAGCTAAAATTGGGCAGGGCCTGATTTTAATATAAAAAAGCAGAAATATCCCAAGCAGGGAATTAGGAGAGCACGAAGGTGCTGTGAAATCCCTTCAGCAATGAGGGTTAAAGAGTATCGAAAGAATAATCGACACATACATTAATAATAAGAGGATAATAGGGAGAAGGTAGGGCCACTCGACGATGAAGGAGGGAACATTAATTGGTATTCACCAGGAGAAGGATATGGAGGATCGTGAGATTAATGCGGAGCATGCAAATGCACTTTGTGATCAAGAAAGAAGTGTTAGGTCTCTTGAAAAGCATTAAGGTAAAAAGGTATCCAGAGCCTGATGTTTTCTACCTCAGAGTAAAGAGAGAAGACTGCTTAGGCCTTGATGAATCTTTGCATCTTCACTAGCCATTCGAAGGATCCTGGAAGACCGGCAAATAGCAAATGTTGTTTATCTGTTCAAGAAGGAAGTTCGGGATAATCCAAGAAACTATAGACCAGTGAGTCTCTGATCAGTAGTTGGGAAGCTGTTGAAGAGAATATTTGGAAAAGTGTGGCCTAATTAGGGACAATCCATATGGTTTTGTGTGGATCAGGTCATGTCTTACTAACTTGGTTGATTTGTTTTGAGTCGGTGACAAAGGTAATCGAGGACATAGAGCAGCGGATGTTGTCTATATGCCTTTTAGTAAGGCTTTTTAACAAGGTGCCTCATGGTAGGTTCATCCAGTAGATTAATATGCATGGTATCCACTGTGACTTGGTTGCTCGGTTCAGACATGGCTTCCCGAAGAAGGCAGAGTGTTGTAGTGGAATCGTTTTTTTTGTGGGCAGAGATCCATGACCAGTGGTGTTCTGCACAAATCTATACTGGGAACTCGACTGTTGTGATACATATGAATGACTTGTATGAAAATGTAGTTGGGCGGGTTCGTAAGTTTGGAGATAACAAAAAGATGGGTGGAATTGTGGATCGTGTGGAAGATTGTCAAAGATTATATTGGAATAGAGATCAGTAGAAAATGTAGGCAGAGAAATGGCAAGTCGAGTTTAATCCGCGTACTCGTGTGGTTCTGCACTTTGGAAGATCAAGTGTTAACTAAAAGTAGACACTTAATGCCAGGACACTGAGTACACGGATGCATAGAGTATCTTGGGGTTAAAGTCCATGGCTCCCTGAAAGTAGTCTTGTGCGGTAGTTAGTGTGGTAAGAAGACACATGGCATGCTTGCTTTTATTGGTTAAGCAACTGATACAAGACTCAGGAAGTACTTTGCGGCTTCATAAGATCTTGGTTAGGTCACAGTAAGTGTTGCATTCAATTTTGGTCACCACATTACAGGAAGGATAGGGAGGCTTTAGAGTGGGTGCAGTAGAGGTTTACCAGGATGCTGCCTGGACTAGAGGGTATGAGCTCTCAGGAGAAGTTAACACTTGGATTGTTTTCTGTGGAGTGCTGGAGGCGAAGGGGAGACTTGAGAGAAGTCTGCTGCCTGATCTGCTGTGCTTTTCCAGCACTACACACTCGACTACAAAACTTAGTTTATGGATAGATTTGACAGTGAGAATTTTTTTCAGAATTGAAATGTCTAATACAGAGACACATGCATATAATGTGAGAGGGCAAAGTTCAAAGAAGATGTGAGGAGCAAGTTTTTTTTTACAGAGAGTGGTAGTTGTTTGGAACATACTCCCAGGGATGTTCTTGGAGACAAATACAATGGGAGCGTTTGAGATTCTAAGATAAGCACATGAATTTGCCATGACTGGATGGACTTGGACCAAAGGCAGGCAGAAGGGATTAGTTTACTTTGGCGTCATGTTTGACGCAACAGCGTTGTTCAGAAGGCCCCATTTCTGTGCTGTATTGTTCCATGGTCCGACAGTGTGAGACTCGGAGCTAATTTCCATTAAATGCCTCGTGCAGTTTAATGTCTGTGACTTCATTGCAACTACTAAAGTAGCAATATTGCAGCACAGTGGTACTGACCCTCTCGCAAAACAGAAAAGAACACAATTCATGGGAAGGCCTTGGGAATTGCAGTTGAATAGGGAGACCATGGGGTGCAGGTCCATAGTTCCTTGAAAGTGATGGATTGGCTAGTCAGGAAAGCATTTGGCACGCTTGCCTTCATTGTTCAGAACATTGAGTACAGGAGTTAGTATATCATGTTACAGCTGTACAAACAAGCACCGACTTCTTGAACTGCAATCTTCAGCCCAGCATCTCTGCCCGCACCCCCTCTCCAGCCTATGACCCTCACATTAACCTCCTTCCACCTATCGTATTCCCAACGCCCCTCCGCCAATTCTCTCCTCCATACCTTTTATCTTAGCCTGCTTGATACACCCTCCTCATTCCTGAAGAAGGGCTTATGCCCAAAACTTCGATTCTCCTGTTCCTTTGATGCTGCCTGACCTGCTGCGCTTTTCCAGCAATACATTTTTAAGCTCTGATCTCCAGCATCTGCAGTCCTCACGTCCTACAGCTGTACAAGGTAATGGTAAGACCAGATATGGAGTATTGGGTACAATTGTGGTTGCCTTCCTTTATGTCAGAGGTTTCGAAATTGGAAGCATGAAAAAAGATTTACTGGGATGTCACACAGACTGGAAGATTTAAGTTATAAGGGGAAAGTGGATAGGCTGGGATTTTTTTAACCTAGAATGTTGGAGGCTCAAGGGTGACCTTATGGAGGTTTACCAAATCATGAGGGGCATAGATAAGGGGATATCCAAAGTCTTTACCACAGCTTAGGGATAGTAAGACATTATTTCAAGTTGAGAGGGGAAAGATTTAAAAGGGATTTTTTCACACAGATGGTGATGCGTATATTGAATAAGTTGCCAGTGGAAGTCGATACATTTACAAGACTACAATGACATTTGAACAGGGACATGGACAGAAAGATTGGCATGATATTGGCCGAATGTGGGTAAGTGAGACTACTCCAGGGATGCGTAGGTCAGGTGAATTAGCCATATGAAATGCAGGATTACAGGGATACGGTAGGTGGGTGACCCTAATTCAGATGGAATTTGGAGAGTCGGTGTGGACTTGTTGAATGGACTCACTTGTTGCGACACTCTTGGGATTCTATTCGATGATCTCCAGGTCAGAAAAGCTGGTTTGAATGGATATGTTGGATCGGTTTCCGTGTAGTATGACTCTGAGATCAGATAGTATGTGACCTGACCGGTGAAACACAACTCTTTGCTACATCTATTAGAGTCATAAAGATAGATATATGAAAACAGACTCCTTGGTTCAACTTGTCCCTCTGCACTATCCTATCCAGATGTGACACAACTTTCAAGGAACTGGGAACCTGCATTCCAAGTCCTCTTTTTTCAGCAACATTACTTCGGACCTGACCATTGAGTATCATTAAGAACCATCCCGATTTGCCTTTCCAAAATGCAGCACCTCACATTTATCTAAATTAAACTCCAACTGCCACTCCTTGGCCCAGTGGCCCGGCTGATCAAGATCTTGTTCTCTGAAGTAACCATCTTCGCCATCCACTGCACCTCCAAGTTTGGTGGCATTTGTAAACTTGAGACCCATACCTCCGATGTTCACATCCAAATCGTTGAAATAAATGATGAAAAACAGTGAATCCAGCACCGATCCTTGTGACTCGCCATTGGTCACAGCCCTCCATCTGAAAATCAATCATCCACCATCATCCTTTGTCTTCTACCTTCGAGCTAGTTCTGTATCCAAATAAGTATACTATTCCGTGTGGCGTATCCTTACTAACCAGTCCGCCATGAGGAACTTTGTTGAACACCTTACTGAAGACAAATAGATCATGTACACCACTCTGCCCTCGTCAATGCTCTTTTTTTCTCAAAACAACTCAATGGAATGAGTCAGACAGAATTTCGCCCACACAAAGCCATGTTGACGATCACGAATCAGTCCGTGCTTTTCCAAATACACACTTTTCCAGATATAATACATCCAAATACTGTCACTCAGGATTCCCTCCAACAACTTGTCCATGATTAATGTCAGGCTCACCGGTTTATAGTTCTCATTCAATTGTAGAGCTAACAGTGGTTGCACTGACACGGAGGAAAGGTTAATAGATAATTTAATATTTTCGAAAACCTGCCAACTTTTTTTTAAATTTCAGGGCATCATCAGTTGGGAAGGTGAAACACCATGGCTGAAATCTGAACAAGAGAGAAAATTTGATATCTTCAACAATACACACAGGTATTTTCACAGAATGGAAAATGTTTTCTAACCTGGAAAAAGACTCCTGAACTCGAGCAAAAAGTTGACACATGATGAGGCAATAGGCTCAGTGTTGAATAGGATGAGAGAAGGAAGTGACCATTTAGAATAAGCTTGCCCATCAAATGGCCCAATGGCTGGAATGAATATGGGCTTTTCTCCTAGGTGGAGGGACAGTGCCTTCTGCACCACTAGAGGCAAAGACAACATTCCTTATTAATCATCCTGTCCATTTCCAAGGTGCTCTTAACAGCCTCCTTTAGTCAGTCCAAATACCGATGAATGATTCTGCAAGGAGTTGCTCTTTCACTCAGGGGGAATTCTCACCCATGAGCCCAGCAGCAGCAACAGTAACTGTGGGAGAGAAAGGGCCGCGGGCTTGATGCTTTTCCAGTCTATGTGAACCTCACTACTTTCATTCACCCTGGGACTTGGACAGCAGGTGCCACAGTGCTTGAGGCTGCAGGCCATGAGCGGTGAGTGTGGTGGAGATTTGTAAGGGCCTGGATGCCACTTGGGTAGGTGAAGGCAAGAAGCTGGGGTTTGGTGAGCAGGGGGACACTGCGAGGTAGTGAGTGGTTGTGTGATTCTCTATGTACAGGCTCCAGCCCTCTGAAGGACAGCTGTCACTGGAAAGAAGGAGAGCACTTCAATAGGGGTACAGATTGGATGCATATGGGAGCATAGGAATAGGAGTGAGTGTGGTGGGTGAAAGGAAAAAAAGGAGCCAGAGTAAGTGATTGAGAACTGGTAAGTCATTTTAAGTTAGCTTCTTATGTTCATGACAAAGCTGCCGTTTAGTTGTGATAAATGGAGAGGAAAAATATATTATCTGTGTCAGTTGAGAGTGCTTTCCTGACCTCTGAGATCAAACAGGTATGTTGTGTAGGGTGTATTGATCTGTGTAGCTTGTGGCAACAGTGTCCTGTTCTAGTGTTGGGTACCTCTTCCTCTTGGTGTTTCTCCATCTTCTTGGCCTCTAAAGTAACCAGCTGCTTGATGAGGACTGCTGCTGGTCACCAAGCACTAATTTGATTGAGCAACAGTGAAGCGACAAGCAAACACTTTCCAAGTCTTCATAGTGCATGACTTGTAGGGGATCTTGCAGATGGCTCCATGTATTTGATACTCTTGACGATGACAGAGGTTAGAAGTTTCGATGGTGCTGTCTAAGGAGCCTTGATGAGTTATTGTAGTGATTCTTGTCGATGGCACACACGACTGCCACTCAATGTTGGTTGTGAAGGGAATGAATATTGCAGGTGGTGAATGGAATGCAACATGTGATACTGATTTAGACAATAGACAATAGGTGCAGGAGTAAGCCATTCTGCCCTTTGAGCCTGCACCACCATTCAATATGATCATGGCTGATCATCCTGAATCAGTATTCTGTTCCTGCCTTATCTCCATAACCCTTGATTCCACTATCCTTGACAGCTCTATCCAACTCTTTCTTAAATGAAGCCAGAGACTGGGCCTCGACTGCCCTCTGGGGCAGAGCATTCTACACAGCCATTACTCTCTGGGTGAAGAAGTTTCTCCTCATCTCTGTCCTAAATGGTCGACCCCGCTGTGTGCTCTGGTTTAGCACTCACCCATCAGCGGAAACATGTTTCCTGCCTCCAGAGTGTCCAATCCTTTAATAATCTTATATGTTTCAATCAGATCCCCTCTCAGTCTTCTAAACCCAAGGGTATACAAGCCCAGTCATTCCAGTCTTTCAGCGTAAGGTAGTCCCGCCATTCCAGTAATTGACCTCGTGAACCTACGCTGCATTCCCTCAATAGCCATAATGTATTTCCTCAAATTTGGAGACCAGAACTGCGCACAATACTCCAGGTGTGGTCTCACTAGGGCCTTTACAGCTGCAGGAGAACATTTTTGCTTCTGTACTCAATCCCTCTTGTTATGAAGGCTAGCACGCTATTAGCCTTCTTCACTACCTGCTGTACCTACATGCTTACCTTCATTGACTGGTGTGCAAGAACACCCAGATCTCTTTGAACTGCCCCTTTACCTAAATTGATTCCATTTAGGTAGTAATCTGTCTTCCTGTCCTTGCCACCAAAGTGGATAACCATACATTTAGCTACATTAAACTGCATCTGCCATGCATCTGACCACTCACCTAACCTGTCCAGGTCACCCTGTAATCTCCTAACATCCTGCTCACATTTCAACCTGGCACCCAGCTTTGTATCATCAGCAAATCTGCTAATGTTATTACTAATACCATCTTCTATACCATTAATATATATTCAAAAAGCTGCAGTCCCAGCACTGATCCCTGCGGCACCCCACTGGTCACTGCCTGCCATTCTGAAATGGAGCCGTTTATCACTACTCTTTGTTTCCTGTCAGCCAACCAACTTTCAATCCAAGTTAGTACTTTGCCCCCAATACCATGCGCCCTAATTTTGCTCACTGTCGCATGTCATACGTTTTCACCGTTGCTGATCCAGGCAAGTTGGAGATTATTTCATCACGTTCCTGACTTGTGCCTTGTAGATGATAGATGCTTTCTACATTTAACCTGTCTATCTCTTTATGAATGTTGTAACTTTATGACAATATTGTTTATTCTTCTAATCTTCAGAGAAAACATGCCCAGTCTCCTCAATCGCTAATTTATAGGACAGTCCCACCAACCCAGCAATCAGTTTAGTGAACATTCCTATACTCCTTCTTACGTAAATAGGCAAGAGGGCCAGATGTGCGCACAATACTCCAGGTGAGATGTCACCTCTATACAGAAAGCTCAACAGCTAACGTAAGATTTGCCTTCTGAATTGTTTTCTGCACCAACATGCTAACTTGCAGTACCTTGTGAACAGGAATATCTTGGTCCTTCTGGACCTCAATATTTTCAAACGTTTTCCATTTAAGAAATGGTCTGCACCATCAGGGGATAACCTTGTACTTATTCACATTCTCTTCCATCTCCCATGCTCTTCTCTGTTCACTCGGCCGATTTAAGTCCAACTGAAGCCTCTTGGCACCTTCCTCAATATTTGCAATTCCACTAAGTTTTATGTCATCTGCAAACTTGGAAATATTACAATCGGCCCCCAGAGCAGGGGCATAAGCACTGATCCTTCTGGTCACAGCTTGACAACCTGAGAATGACTCTTTCAATATGATCTTAATAAATAGCAGCACGATTTGAAGAACTTATTGGCTTCTTGTTCGTATTTGCTATGGGATTGCGAGAACCATGTGTCGGTTTACAATGAGATACACGGAATATGGGGTGGGTGGTTATTATTAGAGATCCAATGGAAAGTATCACCAACATTGAAATCTTCATGCTGAGTACCGAGTGAAACCAGCTGATTATTGAAACATTTCTTGATCCTTGTCCACTTTGAAGTGTTTCCTGTTAACAGATCCAATTGCTGCACGGGGGTGGATTGAAGCTGTAAATAAGATCGCACCAATTTATTTAGTAGTAATTGCCAAATCATGGAATGGTATTGAGGAATTGTTGTAAAGATAATATGGCTAATATTGAGAACTGTTTTCTCCTTTTTTCAGCTGAAGGTGTTCATCAGAAACACAAGTAGATATTTCAGGTACAAACTGAAAAGCTGAGTGGACACAATCCTAAGAAAGGAGAAGATGAATTTCCAGCGAGTTGATCGATATGGTGAGTTAATGCTCATCACCGATGTATGATATTAGACATTTCGAGAAGATGAACGTCTGGTAAAAGGCTGAATCCGTGAAGAGTAGAGAGAGAAACACCCCTGGAGAGAACTCGAAAAATACAAACTGATCAGTTGTTCCAGAGCAATATTTTCATCCCAGAGAACTTCCACATCTAGTAGTACGGTAGCAATGATTATTGGACCCAGGAACTGGAGAAGAAACAATGGTAGGAAAGACTGTATGTGATTGGGCCACAGGGAAAATATACCCAAATTTTAATTTGATTTCCATTTAAATTTCAGGATTTGAATGCTAGTCACTATGGAATAAACCTGAGGATCCTCATGCTGGAACGGTATCGTTACTTTGGGAATGGTATTGGAGAGGTCTGGAAGAACCCAGAGGAATTGCTCTTTATAATTGATGGTTTGGAAGAAATCAAAGACAGTATTGATATTTCTAATGTTATGAAAAATAGACCCTCAGTTCATGTGCACTGTTCTTGAATACTGGTGTGACAGTGTCTGACCCTGTCTGTACAGTTTAATCCAGCACAAGCTGCTCCAGCGATCTTCAGTGCTAGTGGTCAGCTGTCCCATTTATTGGAAATAGCTGAGTTCAGTGCCTGGCCTGAAATCCTGTGATGTGTTTATGATGAACGGAATGAATATTTCAATAGAATTATTGAAGATCAGATGATGGCAGCAGCTGTTTCCAAATATGTGAAGGAGAACAAGATCCAATATACCATGGGCTACAACCCTTCGTACTACTGGGTCCTCGGTCTGTTATTGAGGCCCTTTTTCACAGAACACGACGGGAAACTGCAACAACTTCCGAAGACCGTCACCCAACTATAATCTGACTATAGTTACAACATTGAGGAAAACCATGGCTGAGAGATTGAAGACCCCTGTGCTGTAGTACTGAAACTTGGTGAGATGGCTTTCACAGGATTCCGAAGAGGAAGGTTGTATTCAGGAATGAACTTCCGGTCTGGGTTCCTAATGGAACTATTGGTGAGAGATTAGACTCTGCACTGTGTGGTTTACACGCTCCCACACGTCGCCAGCCAAGAGTTTGTCGATGCACTCGCACAATGCCAGACCTCAGAACCCAGGGACATTGGGAAGCTCCGCAGTGAAGCCCTTGGGAAGGAAAATGAGCTTGATGGATTGAGGCTGGCTCCTGGTGGACTGTGGAATGTCAATGAATTCTATGACACAGTTAAACACCGCGGTGTACAAGGCAATGCTGAAGGATTTCAAAATCTGGCACCCGAATGTCAAGTATTGATGTCATGCTATCTTGGTTTTAAATCCTTTCTGAATCCTCTCTAGTTAAGTAATATCCTTCCTGTAGCAGGGTCACCAGAACTGCCAGACGGGAGGGTTATGTTGTCTCATTTTAACGGAGATTGGAATTTAAGAAGAAACAGAAATAGAGCAAATTTTGCGGTGGTGATCATTAATATCTTGGAGAGTATTTCTGATAAGGGATTTAGAGTGAACTGAGGTGGATTGAGAGGTTTTAAGGTGACGGTACATTTGTATAGATCTTCTGAGCTGAGATGAACGCTGGGATCTTTTGGAAGATCTGAAGCGTGGACTTTGATGTGAATTATCCATGAATTATGAACTTGTTAATGTGCAATTTCCTTTCTACACGTGACTCTCTGTAACTCTGGGCTAGAGCAGAAGGGTTCTGCCAGTTCTGACGCATTGACTTGATTAGTTCTCCAGTAAAAAGATAGTATGAAGCCTCGTGTTAACTCCTGTGAGATTGTAAAACTGAATTCACAGTCATGGCATGAACACTCTATCGCCCCCAAATCTTGGAATCATGGAGTCATGCAACATGGAAACAACATACCCTACTTTCCAACTGATCCTCGCTGACCAGGTTTCCTAAACTAAACTAGTCCAATTTGTCTGCAATGATCTACATCCCTGATTCACGTACCTGTCCAGATAGCTTCCTCTGGCTGTTCATTCTGCATACAAACCACCCTCTGTGGAAAAAGTTGCCCCACACATTCCACCTCCTCACCCCCTAATCTCTCGGCCTCTGCTCGAAACACTAACCAGGTCTCCACCATGAACTGATTAAATCCTGCCCTTGTTTACTGTACAAAAATGCAATAAACTCCATCTGCCACTCCTCAGCCTGTTTTCTCAACTGATCACGATCCCTTTGTAATCTCAGCTAACCTCCTTCGCTATCGAGCATACCAGCAAAGAGATTGGTGTAAGGAAGGGGCTGAGCACTATTTCTGAAGCACTTGCATGGACAGTGGTATCAACAGGACAAGGAAATGACGATGAGGTGGGGAGCATGAAAGGTATCGGTGTCTGTGAGCTGATACATGCAATTGCCTGAAATGGAATGGGAGAAAGTGAAGGCAGGGGAAAGGTACCACAGACGTTCCACAAAATAAAGGCCATTTGTGGAAACTGAAAAAAGGTAAAGGTGAATGAATTTACTCCATATCCAGCTGATTGAAGGGGATGGCGTAAAGACAGTCATGACAGTACTGACTGTAGCAAGGTAGCTGAGTAAGACTGGAACAAAAACGAATACACAAAGGCAGCATCACCAGGGCGTCCTACACCAACACGATTTAGGCGGGGATGCTCCAGTGTTTACACCCAACAGCCACACAAACACCCCTTACAACAGCACACGGGCTGGAAGCAGGAACAGTTTTTTTTTCATTTCCTGATCAGAACTGTTGTTTAACAAAGGACTGTGTGAATGAGTTGCAATGAATTAGGTCCAAATAAGCATCTGGGACCCACAAGAGATGGTTGAAGCAAGCTGAAATGGATAGGGACTGATGGGTCCTTCTCAGGGAAGATCCCAAACACTGATAATTTTATTCAACTCCTTTTAACTGAGCTTTACACCAGTTCGAGGTATTTCAACATGGGAGTTGAACTTTAACACAAAACTAACCCTCAGTCTGACTGCACCCCTTCATCAGTCTTGACTGTCTCGTGACCCAAACGGACTAATTATGACTTACCTCAGGAAACTACCACGCTCTGCATCCACCATCCTCCTAACCTGCCACTCTAGCCGCTTACCTCACCCATATGCCTACCTAGCCCTTTTGTTAATTCATTCACAAGATGAGAACATTTATCGCCCATCCCTAGTTGCCCTCAGGAGGTTAGTAGTGTTCTATCTTTTTGAACTGTTGCAGTCCATCCATTCATTCGCTCACTCACTGATTCAGTCATTCATTCAGGCACGCACACACCCACACGCCACACACCAGAACGAGTTAAGTCTTCTGCTTCCTTTGAGCAGCATCCAGGGAACAGGAGAATCGACGTTTCGGGCATAAGCCCTTCTTCAGGCTTATGCCCGAAACGTCGATTCTCCTGTTCCCTGGATGCTGCCTGACCTGCTGCGCTTTTCCAGCAACACATTTACAGCTCTGATCTCCAGCATCTGCAGACCTCACTTTCTGCTTCCTTTAAGCCCACAGCATATCAACGAAGATATCCAAGGGATGCTACACTTCTCACTTCTCAAGAAGCCAGGGTGAAAAGACATTGCTTTGCAGAAGATCGAAGTATTTAATAAATGCCAGAAGAGATCATTTGCAAAAGAAGCAAAGGTGAAGTGAGGTAAAAGTTCTTCACTTAGCAAATAGTTGGTGTATGGAATGTGATGTCTGGGAATATGGTGGAGGCAGGTTCAATCGTGGCATTCAACAAGGCAATGGATGATGTGAAATGATAAGGGGAGAGAAAAGCAAGCGATGAACACTAGTAATGATGCTCATTTAGAAGGCAGTGCGGGCACAATGGGCTAAATGGTCTCTTTCTGCACTTTTGCACTTCTGTGATTCTGCGTGATATCAGACCTCACCACAGCATAAGACCAGTGATAGTGAATTGACAGCCAGTTCACTTTGTTCTTCTTTCTCTGTTCCATTGCCTTGGGAAACGGAAATTCCATTGAAAGTGAAATTGGGTGAGTTATATCTCCAGTAATGGGTCTTTAGTCAAATATCATTGTTACTTGCCATTTAGTAATTGCAGTAGAACCTTCCAATTTGTCCTGTTGGATTGTATTTTTACATCAAAGAAGCTCACATTTGACTTTTTCATGTTTCTTGGAATATTCGAGACACACGTTTTGCATAAATTTTGGTTTGACTAAATGCGTTTCTCGCTACTTTTGTTTAGTTTCCAGACCAATAACCCGGGGGATAAATGAATAAAATTGCATTTGCAGCTCCGATGAAACCAAACTGTGCAAAACAGGGACTGGAGAAAGTAGCAGAATGTGACATGTTTATAATGACTCGATGTCTGACACTGTACACTTAATAAAAAATGTGCAAGTTCAAGCATATCAGTAATGACATGAATACCAAACAGTGGAAGTGAAATTGAACAAGAGTGGAGAGGTAAAACAGATGGCATCATATTTGCCAGCTCTTGCAGGCCCACCCAGTAATCAAACTCGGAATTGATTGAAACTAAAATCCGGCTGAACAAGGTACGGAAGAACCGAGCAATCTCCTGTATTCTGTATCTGTACCAGTGAAAGGACTGTCAATGACTGAGGAGCATAAACCGTAAAATACACACACTGCAGGAAGTACCAGCCTTTGTGGCACCGTGTTTGACATTATCTGACAATTTACTGTATCGGTAACAATTAAAAAGTACTGCATGTTATTAATATCAATAACACTTTATTCATAGTATTCAGTGAGACTGAAAAATACGCTACATTGCAATTGGCAAAACTCGTATAGTATTGGTATTGTTAAATATGGTTCACTATTGTTAGAATTGATCGTACAAATATACTCCTATCAGTATATTGTTCTTTATACTGTAAATATTGTACATAGCTGCAGTATCCTTGTCCATACTGAATTTCACCCATGCTATCTTTTCTGCTTTCCATTATTTCCCTTGCTTGATCCAATTTCTGGCATGAATGGTGTCAGTATTAGATTCTGGGACCTCTGATCTCATCTCTGCTCTCAGTGCACATTGCTCAGTGATGGATCTGACCCAAACTGGTGATAAATTGTGTCATTTGGGAGTGAAACAACTGTCTGTGGCTGTGGGGATTCCAAACCGTAAAATATAGATTCTGAAGTAAGTGCCAGATTGTGAGAGAGTGGTTTTAAGAACTGATTATCTGGGACTGTGATGATGACTGACAGTTGCTATTTCATTAACAACACGACATTATGTTTCGTCCTACTAATGACTTATTAGTTAAACTGCCCACTATTTGTAATAGTGATTGTATAATTTGAAAGTAAGTACTAAACCAGCAGAGGTAGTAGTGGCATTAAACACCATGACAATTTGTATCAGCAAAACTGTCAATAATAAAGGTTTTGTACATTATTGTTAATGTGTAATAGAACTATTAATCAGCACTACGTTACCAGTAACAGAGCTTTCATGAATTCCATAATATTCATGTCAGTAACAGTAATTAAAATATTTTAAATATTCCATCATAAAGTAACACTGTACATTATTGTGATCAGTGACAGTGTTGTAACGCATTATATATTGTATCACATTATACATTATTAACACATAAGTCCATAAGAAATATGTAACTCATTATTATATAAACATCTATCAGGTCTCGTCTCGACCTCCTATGATCCAGTGGAAAAGATTCCAGCCTATCTAGCCTTTCTTTGTAACTTAAAACTTCCACACTCGGCAGAATCCTGGTAAATCTCTTCTGAACCCTCTCCAGCTTAATAATATCCTTCCTATAACTGGGCGGCCACAACCGGACACAGTATTCCAGAAGAGGCCTCATCAATGTTCTGCACAACGTTAACATGAGTTCCGAAATAAGTAGTCGACCATTCAGCCCCTTAAGCCTCCTCTGCCATTCACTAGGATCATGGCTGATCCAACATTTCCACTTTTCTGCCCTTTCTCCATAATCCTTGATTCCCCGACTGATCAAGAATCTACCTATCTCAGCCTTAAATACACAAAAAGGGACGGTTAGTAAGTTGCAGGGTGACACTAAAATTGGTGGCATAACAGTAGTGAAGAAGGATAAGTTAGATTACAAAGGGATGTTGAGCAAATGTGTCAATGGCCTGAAAATGGCAAATGGAGTTCAATCTGGATTATTGCAAGGTATTGCATTTTGGTACACCAAACAATGGGTGGGCTTAGAATGAAATATATGGCCTTGGTTATTATTGCAGAACACAGGGACCAAGGGGTACATGTACATAAATCTTTGAAGTTTGCATCACATAGGTTGTTACGAAATGCGTTTGGCGGGCTTGCCTTAATTTCTCAACCTTTTGAGGAGAGGTGTTCGGAAGTCATGTAACGTTGTGCAGGACATTGATGTGGTCTCTTCCAGAATATTGGGTCCGGTTCTGATCGCCCAGTTATAGGAATGATATTATTTAGCTAGAGAGGGTTAAGATGAGATTTTCCAGGATGCTGCAGAGTATGGGAGGTTTGAATTATAAAGAAAGGCTGGATAGGCTGAAATTTTCTCCACTGGATCACAGGAGGTTGAGAAGTGACTGATAGAAGTTTAGAAAATAATGCGTTAATTTGTAGGTTTTTCTTTCAAGGATGGAGTATTTCGAGACTCGTGTGCATAGTTTTAAGGTGAGAAGAGAGATTTTATCAAGACCTAAGAGCACTTTTTCCCACACTGGGTGGTTCCCATGTGCAATTAATTTCCTAAAGAAGTGGTGGATGTGGTTACAATTGCAACGTTTAAAAGACATTTGGATGGGTAGATGAATAGGAAAGGCTTGGAGGGATATGGGCCAGGAGCATGAAGGTGGGGCTAGTTTAGTTTGGGATTATGTTTGGCGTGGACTGGTAGGATTGAAGTGTCTGTTTCCATGCTGGCTGTCTCAATAATTCTGCCCCACATCTCTCAATGGCATGTCATTCCAAAGACTACCCTCAGACAGGAAAATTCTCCTCATCTCTATCTAAGAAAAAAGGAGCACTAATATAAGTCTACATCCTCTGGTTCTAGACATTCCCATGAGGGGAAACCTCCTCTCAGTATTTACTCTGTCAGGCCCGTTAAGAAACCTGAATGTTTCAATGAGATCACCTCTCATTTATCTAAACTGCAGCAAGTAGTGTCCCAGGCTGTTAAACATTTGTTCCTATGGGAATCTCTCCATACCACAGATCATCCAAGTGAATCTTCTCTGAAATGCATCAAATGAAATGAAACATTTCCCTAAATAAAGGAAGCAAAGCTGCTCACAGCACTCCCGATGTGGTCTCACCAGCATCTTGTGCGGCGGCAGTAAGACTTCCTGACTCTTATCCTCCAACCAACTTGAAATTAGATCAAACATTCCATTACCATTATCTACTGCACCCTGTCTGCTAGCTTTGTGTTTCCTGCACAGGTTCCCCTCAGTTTTTGTGTTGCAGCTTTCTGCACCTTTTCCCTATTTAAATAATACTGATATATTATTTCCCTTCCAAAATGAACACTTTTATTTGTATCAGAGCGCTCATGTCAAATTTAACGTCTGCTTCACTTTAATTTCAATTTTCTATTCCCCCCCCCTCCATCTCTAAACTAAAGCCCGACAAATGCTGGCCCCTCATATTCTGGTGCTCATTAACTTGTTTCCGCTCTCACTACAAAACAGTCGCTGACATTCCTGACGCTGAACAATAATAAACTCGAAGGTTCAGGAGTGGAACTATTGACCCCAAACTGATAAATACAGACATGGTGGTGCCGGGGTTGGGGGTGGGGTGGGGGGAGGGAAATAAGTACTGGACGTTCAATCCCCTGTCTCGCTTTTCAGAAAATAATCCATTGTCATCTTGGATGGCTGATTTGAATCTACCTCAATACACTCTCAGGCAGAACATTCCAGATCATAACCATTTAATGCAGGAAATAACTTCCTCAAGTTGCTATTGCTTCTCTTACCAATTGCCTGAAATAAAATGCTTTCTGGTTCCCAATTCGTTCACCAATGGGAACATATTTACCCAATGTACCCTGAGTTAATGGATGCTCGAAGTTCTGCAAATATTTTATGCTATCTACTTAATTTTAGTACTGGTTACCTTCACTATGCACAGAATAATCAAGAAAATTCAAATATTCCCCTGAATTCAATCTGTTGAGATTTAAGAAAGGTATTGATGTAACCTTCCTTACATTGACTTGGACTTCAATGTTAACATTTCTAAGTTCTTTCCTGTTGGTAATGTTGAAATTTTCTGCACTTAATCAAATATTAACTCATCTTGATTTTAACATTTTGAGGATAGAGAACTAAAGCACTTTCTGTAAGTGGGACTGAGGGCTAAATATCAATCTCAGTACTTGGTTCTATACCCTTTTGCACTTGATTGACACCGACAAGCATCCCCAGTCCCTCTATCACCAATGCTCGGTAGCAGCAGTGTGTATTATCTACAAGATGCACCGCAGAAATTCATCAAAGATCCTTCATCAGTACCTTCTCAATCTATAACCACTTCCATCTAGAAGGACAAGTGCTGCAGGTACATGGGAGCACTACCCCTGCAAGTTCTCCTCCAAACCATTCACCATCCTGAGTTGAAAATATCATTGTCAGTGAGTCGGAATACTGGAATTTCCTCGCTAAGGCATTGTGGGTCAACCCACAATGGACAGTTAGACAGCAGCGATTCAAGAAGTTCATCCCACCTTTTGAATTTGGCAAGTAGGAATGAGCAATAAATGCTGGCCCAGCCAGCGATGCCCGATTCCCATGAATGAATAAAACGAGAAAAACCTCAATTGGCAATTGTGATTTATTGCTCTCGATGTCAGGGAAGGCACTGCTTGAGTTCTGATGGAATGCTCCCAGGCTTCTCATTGTCATCTATGTCATTCAGGACCCAGGAACATTCCACATGCTTCCTGGCTTCAGTTTACTGGAACAGAATATCCCATATTTTACGGTTCCGTCTGTGTCAGAAATACTGCTGTTAATAAACTTTGGTTCTTGTTCTTTTTGTCTCCCCCAGGCTCCGTACTGCTGCCTTCTCAGTGTTTTGTGCTGAGAATATTGCCCTCACTGTCAGAACAAACCAGTCACTGATGGAGTTGTCCATCGCATTAAACATCTTAACCAACAATTTTGTCCCCTCATTGCTCCACCGTCTACAAACTGCAGCATCTGCAATGGATCAAGTGAGTGTTTATGAGCTGCTTTAGTATTAGATATACAACATAGATTAGTTTCAATACGTTTCTATATTTATTATTGCACGCTAACACCAGTCTTCCCGTTATTTACATCGTATTTCCACCTCTTTCGTTTCGGTTTAATCTTCAGCGTGTTCAGATTGTGGGGAAGTTAGTTCATTCCAAATGGTGAAAGAATAGAGTCTTGAACTCACTCTGATCCAGACTGAGGGGGACTGTGTCAATCTTGGAAGTTATAAGCATCACTGCGGTCATCACGTGAACAGTTTTAGTTGATTCTGCACTCCACCCGCACATCTTTCAACCGGCTGTGCTCAAGGATGAAATTCTATTGACCATTTCCAAGTCTGCACTCGAGCAAAGTGAGCGCCATCGCTCATTGTGAGGTCAGAGGGTCACGACACACAAGGGGCCGGTCTCTCAGTGTGGCTTCTACAGGATATCTCTGCTTCAATGCTTCCTGCTGGGGACATGCACAGGCACCAATGAGGCAGAGTGGGTCTCTGTCTGGGCTGCGATGGAACAGTGACAATTGCACTCAATATTCGTGGGCCTGTGGGGTACATTACTCCAGGAAGCTGGAGGTTCAGATACCAGTACCCAGTAATACTGCTGAGAAACGAATCTGTGCAGGCGTGAAAGGGGACTGTGCCTTTCAGCTGAGAGGGACTCCTCTGCCAACAACATCCACTCTCTCTGGATTCACTCAGAGTGACAGCCCTGTTTTGGATATTCCTATGCTTCTGTTTCCCAGGAATCAGACTCCACAATCGAGTAGCTCCATGGAGAGAGAAAGAAAGGATAAGCTTGTGAATACACGACCCTTTCCTCCCTGCCTGACAGGTACATACTTATCAAGGACAGTCAATAGTTGCTCCTTGAACAAGCTCCACATATCAATTACGCCCTTGCCTTGAAGCCTACTTTTCCAAGCCACACATCCTAAGTCATGCCTCACTGCATCATAATTTTCCTGCCCCCAGGTATAACTCTTGCCCTGCAGTGCACACTTATCCCTCTCCATCACTAGAGTAAAAGTCACCAAATTGTGGTCACTGTCCCCAAAGTACTCACCTACCTCCAATTCTAACACCTGGCCTGTTTCGTTACCCAGAACCAAATCCAGTATGGCCTCACCTCTTGTTGGCCTGTCTACATATTGTGTCAGAAAACCCTCCTGCACACATTGGACAAATACCGACCCATTTAACGAACTAGAGCTATAGCTTTCCCAATCAATATCAGGAAAGTTAAAGTCCCCCATAACAACCACCCTATTACTTTCACTCTTCTCTTGAATCATCATCGCAATCCTTTCTTCTACGTTTCTGGGACTATTAGGAGGCCTGTAAAAACTCCTAACAGGGTGACCTCACCTTTCCTATTCCTAACCTCAGCCTAAACTACCTCAAATGGCGAGTCTTCATCCATCGTCCTTTCCACCGCTGTAATACGAAGTTTGACAAGCAATGCCACAACTCCCCCTCTTTTACCCCCACCTCTGATCCTACTAAAACATTTAAACCCTGAAACCTGCAACAGCCAATCCTGTCTCTGTTATACCCATGTCTCCGTAATAGCCACAACATCGAAGTCCCAGGTACCAACCCACGCCTCAAGTTCACCTACCTTATTTCGTATACATTGAAGTATACACACTTCAAGCCAGTTTCCTATTTACAGGCACCCTCCTTTGAGATTGATGTCATGTTCCTAACCTCCCTACACTCCAGGTCCTGCACCCTAAAGCTACAGTCTAGGTTGCCATGCCACTGCCGAGTTAGTTTGAACCCCTCCCCCCCCCCCTCAAAGAGCACTAGCAAACCTCCCGCCAAGGATACTGGTGCCCCTCAGGTTCAAGTGTGGACCATCCTGTTTATAGAGGTCCCACCTTCCCCACAAAGAACCCCAGTTATCCAAATACCGGAATCCCTCCCTCCTGCACAATCCTTGTAGCCACGCATTTAACTGTTCTTCACTGTCCTATCGACCTTCAATCCACTTTCAAGCAGCTGATGCCTTGCTTTTTCTTCTTCGATAATAGATTCAAGCATTTTCCCACTACAGAAATTAAGCGAACTGGTCTACGATTCCCCATCATTTGTCTACTTCCCATTGGAAAAGTAGGCTTCAAGGCAAGGGCGTAATTGATATGTGGAGCTTGTTCAAGGAGCAACTATTGAGTGTCCTTGATAAGTATGTACCTGTCAGGCAGGGAAGAAAGGGTCGTGTGAGGGAGCTGTGGTTTAATAAGGAATTGGAATCCCTTGTAAAAAGGAAGAGGGCGGCCTATGTAAAGATGAGGTGTGAAGGTTCAATTGGGGCGATTGAGAGTTATAAGGTAGCCAGGAAGGATCTGAAGAGAGAGCTAAGAGCAGCTCCTTAGTTAGTAGGATTAGAGAAAACCCTAAGGCTTACTATAGGTATGACAGGAATAAAAGAATGACTAGGGTCGGAATAGGTCCAGTCAAGGATAGTAGTGGGAAGTTGCGTGCGGAGGCTGGGGAGATTGGGGAGACACTGAATGAATACTTTTCGTCAGTATTCACTCAGGAACAGGACATTTTTGCCGATGTGAATACTGAGTCATAATTAAGTAGAAAGAATGGCTTTGACGTATGTAGGGAAGAGGTGTTGGAAATTCTGGAAAGGGTGAAAATAGATAAGTCATCTGGGCCTGATGGCATTTATCCTAGGATTCTCTGGGAAGCAAGGGAGGAGATTGCAGAGCCATTGGCCTTGATTTCCATGTCCTCGTTGTCTACAGGAGTAGTGCCAGAAGACTGGAGGCAAGCAAATGTGGTTCCCTTGTTCAAGAAGGGGAGTAGGGATAACCCTAGTAACTATAGGCCGGTGAGTCTCATTTCTGTTGTGGGCAAAGTCTTAGAGAGAATTGTAAGGGATAGGATTTATGAACATCTGGACAGGAATAATGTGATCAAGGATAGTCAGCATGGTTTTGTGAAAAGCAGGTCGTGCCTCACAAACCTTATTGAGTTCTTTGAGAAGGTGACTAAGGAGATGGACGAGAGGAAAGCGGTAGATGTGGTGTATATGGATTTTAGTAAGGCGTTTGATAAGGTTCCCCATGGTTGGCTACTTCAGAAAATACGGAGGTATGGCATTGAGTGTGAGTTGAAGGTTTGGATTAGGAATTGGCTGGCTGGAAGAAGACAAAGGGTAGTAGTTGATGGTAAAGGTTCATCTTGGAGTGCCGTTACTAGCGGTGTTCCACAAGGATCAGTTTTGGGACCATTGCTGTTTGTCATTTTTATAAATGACCTGGAGGAGGGGCTAGAAGGTTGGGTGAGCAAGTTTGCGGATGATACGAAAGTCGGAGGTGTTGGAGACAGTGAGGAAGGATGTGGCAGGTTACAGCGGAATATAGCGAAGCTGCAGAACTGGGCACAAAGGTGGCAAATGGAGTTTAATGTAGCTAAGTGTGAGGTGATTCACTTTGGTAAGAGTAACAAAAAGATGGGGTACTGGGCTAATGGTCGGATACTTGGTCGTGTGGATGAGCAGAGGGATCTTGGTGTCCATGTGCACAGATCTCTGAAAGTTGCCACCCAGGTAAATAGTGCGGTGAAGAAGGCATATGGCGTACTGGCTTTTATTGGTAGAGGAATTGAGTTCCGGAGTCCTGAGGTCATGTTGCAGTTGTATAAGACTCTGGTGCGGTCGCATCTGGAGTATTGTGTGCAGTTTTGGTCGCCATACTACAGGAAGGTTGTGGAGGCACTGGAACGGGTGCAGAGGAGGTTTACCAGGATGTTGCCTGGTATGGTAGGAAGATCGTATGAGGAAAGGCTGAGGCACTTGGCGTTGTTTTCATTGGAGAAAAGAAGTTTTAAGGGTGACTTGATCGAGGTGTACAAGATGAATAGGGGTTTAGATAGGGTTGACCATGAGAACCTTTTTCCACGTATGGAGTCAGCTATTACAAGGAGGCATAGCTTTAAATTAAGAGGTGATAGGTATAGGACAGATGTTAGGGGTAGATTATTTACTCAGTGAGTCGTCAGTTCATGGAATGCCCTGCCAGTAGCAGTGGTGGACTCCCCCTCTTTATGGACATTTAAGCGGGCATTGGATAGGCATATAGAGGATATTGGGCTAGTTTAGGTTAGGTGGGCTTGGATCGGCGCAACATCGAAGGCCAAAGTGCCTGTACTGCGCTGTATTCTTCTATGTTCTATGTTCTATGTGTATCCAATTTGCCAGCTTGCCTGGGATTCCATGAGATCCAACCTTGCAGAACAGCCTGCCATGTGGAACCTTATCAAAGGCCTTAAGGCTCTATTTCTGTTTCCCAGTTATTATTTGTCCCAGTTATTATTTGTCCTTTCACTTCAAAACTACTTCATCCCTTTGAATTCCATTTTACTCCCAATTTCCTCGAGGATCTCTTGCTATGGTATGACTCATTTACTCAGCGTCATAATGCAATGCTGGATCTGAAACAGGTACATCCCCAGTCAGTGACAAATGTTATTGTGCCAACAAACACTGACAAAAACGTTCCACAAACTCTATCCAGACGACGTCTGCCGCCCTGCCCTTCTCAACTTTGCTGGTCACTTCATGAAAGAGCTCTAACAAATTTGTGAGGCATGATCTCCCATCCACAAAGCCATGCTGACTGTTCCTAATCAAACCCTATCTTTTCAAATGCATGTACATCTTATCCCTCACAATCCTATCAAGTAATTCACCCAGCATTGACGTTAGGCTTATTCGTCTATTGTTCTGAGGATCATTGTCTCCTGTAATTAGTTTTTTTTTATATTCCACGCAGAAATTAGAGAAAACATTGATGTAATATCTGTGCCATTCCCCTGTTTTCCCATATCCCCAGGTTTGGGAGGGAGGCTGTTGATTGGGGTAGGTATTTGGGTCGATAAACCCCACCCCTCTCCCCAGGCTATCTACAGGAGCGCGCCCCCAATCCAGCCGCTCCACGTCACCGCGGCCCGGGGGGAATCTCGTGCCCGCACATTCGAACTCCCCGCCGTTAGCCACCAACTGCCGCAAAATGCGTGTGCGCCCGTCAGAACTACAATTCCCATTAGGCTCCACGGCCCGATCCTCCACGACACTAAGCTCACCAGCCCTTACTGCGCAGGCGCAGTCTACCAGAGCAGCATGGGTAATATAGTCCACCCAGAGTGTGCTGCGGGAACTGAGTTGCTGAGGGAGGTTGTGTGGAGAGAGAAACAGTTCATGTCTGGAGTCTGATCTAACTCTTATTCAGAACTGGAAGGAACTATTGGAAAATGCTGAGGTTTGTGGTGTAGACCTGAGGGGAACAGATGGTGAGAGTGCCCAGAGCTAAAGAATATGCCTTTTTGTTGTGTATTTGAGGCTGTGCCTTCCCATGTTTATCCCTGATAATTTGCAGTCAGACAATTCACTGTTTCCCTGTTTATCTCAGGCAATGCTCCCTCTCAGATTCAACTCATGGAAATCTGCTTCTGGTCCCCAGTAATTGTTTGTCCTTTGTGGGGATCACTTTAAAACTTTGTCATCCCTCTGAATTCCATCTTATTCCCAATTTCATGGAGGATCTCTTACTGTGACATGACTCATTTCCTCAGCTTCATGATGCAATGCTGGATCTGAAACAGGTACATCCCCAGTCAGTGAACAAGGGTGTTGTACCAACAAACACTGACAACAACATTCTACAACCTCCACTTCGGGATCACTCTTGCCAATGTGACTGACCCAGACTACATGAAGATTGAAGTCCCCCACAATCGCTTCCTTGTCTTTTAACAAATCGAATTGGTTTCTGTTTAATGCAGTGCTATTAGGCAGGCGCTAAACTGTACTTGCCTTTGCAATTCCTGGCGCATCGTCCTTCCAAATTGCTTTTCTACTGGCTTTATTTCATAACCTGAAGATAACTAATTTGTCAGTCTTTCTTTTTTTATTCCTAACTAAAATATTCCTCCTAGCTGTATTCCCATTCTACCTATCTGTTTGCAAAATGAATACTCCAGAATATTTATGTCCCACCTTTTGTTCACGTTAATCAAGTCTCCCTGGTGATCAGATCAGTCATTCACTCATGTCCAGCTGTCTTATTGCAGATACTTTGCACATTCAAGTAGAGAAAGTATAATTTTTACTCTTATCAAAAGTTTAACTTGCATTTCCCGTTCCTTTCTGCTTAGCTTCAGCCACATGATCATGTTATTCCCATATTTCAATCTTTCTCTTTGTTTTCGGAAATATTCACTGACCTGACACCCTGCTCCTGTGTCACCTCTGTCAGTTTACATCGCTATCCATAATCGTATTCATATGATTGGCCAAGACACTGATCCCAGCACTGTTCTCGTGGAATCCATCACAGTGCGATATCTCGCTTTTCCTGAATACTGATGCCAGACACACCCCCCACATGAATGAAAACCACTTCTGACAGTGTTGTTAATTCCGAAATCTTCCTTCAAGCTTTTGGGGTCACTCAGTAACTCTGCATGTTGTATCCATCACTGTGTGGGTGGAGCTGCTGCGTGCTGGAGATGAGAGTCAAGATTATGGTGGTGGGGGAAAAGTACAGAAGGTCAGGCAGCATCCGAGGAGCAGAAAAATAGACATTTCGGGCATTTGCTCCTGCTCCTCGGATGCTGCCTGACCTGCTGTGCTTTTCCAGCACCACTGTAACCGTAGCTGCTGCCTCAGTCTGCCAATTTCTGTTGCAGCTGCTCTGAGATCCTGGGCCCACATAATTTTCAGCTCTTGAGAGAAGAGCAGAAAGATGATGGAGCACAGGCCAGGAATGGAGATTGGGATTTTTTCAGATCTCCATGAGACTCAGTACCATTTTATCAGTGTAATCCTCACAAAGTCAGTTTAATTTTTGAATCTGTCTATTTCTGAGTCTCCTGCAGCTGCTCGGAATTCCTGACTTAGCAGAATTTCCAACTCTTGTCTTACCCAACACCACATTAAAGGCAATCAACCTGCCAGAAAGATGAAGGAGAGTAAGATCTGCAGCCTTCAATAAATTCTACAGGTAACTTCACTTGTGTCGGATAAAGTGGAGATGAATTAGAGGGCTCAAAGCTGTCGGCCCACAAATGTGACACTGCTAGAGGGCTGAAGTTGGAGCACAAAGGCTCCACTGTCATCCTGTCAAGAGAAGCCTGCTTTCCCCACTGCTTTCCTGAGATGCACTAAGACAGCACATGCCACAATTGATGACTGGGATGTTCACAGGCTGTTTTAATGAGGCTACGTTCAACAGGTGAAAGCAGACCTCTTGGGAGAGGCTGGTAATAAAGTTTGCTATCTTTTTATTCTATTCTGTTCTCTGTCTTCAACCCGGTATTTATGTCATGTCTTATAATCCTGTGTGTTTCATCTTTCAAACTTCGAGAACAGCCCCAATCTCTGTCACCTCCTCCAAACCCGACTACTCTCCCTATCTCTGTACCTTGCACCAGTCTCTAAAACGTGCCCTATCTCAGCAATCTCATCTTCCAGTCAATGCAATAGTAATTATCTTTCCCATCTCCTCCAGTCTCTGCAACCTCCGACAACCCTCCGCATCTGAGCACCCTCCTCCAGTCTCTGCAACACTCCTTCCTCCCATCCTACAGCAACTCACTACTTCTGTAATCTCCTCCCATTAAATCAAGCCTCCCGAACTGCTGAAAGTTCTTAAAACACAACATCCTTCCCTCCATGTGTAACTTGGTCCAGTCTCTACTACATTCACTATTCATGTGACCTCCTGAAACGACTTTGACCCTGCCCATGCCTGTCACCTCATTCAGTCTCTACAATTTTCTCTAACTTTCACCTCCTCCCGTTGCTATAGTGTTCCCTATCTCTAGTTCCTCCAGTCATGACTAGCCTTCCACACGCTGTAATCTCCTGCAGCCTCTAAAACGATCCATGTTCCTGTAACATTCTCTTGTTTGCTGTAATCACCTCCAGTCACTACAGCTGTCTTTTTTGTCACCTCCTTCAGTCCTCCATTGTCTACAGCCCTCCATGTCACCAACCTCATCCAGTCTTGACAGCCATCCCTATCTCTGTAATCACCTGCAACCTTCCTATTGTTGTAACCTTCTTCCGTCCTTCCAATAAACACTAATTTATAAACCTCTTTCTACGCTACATACTATGTCTGCTTCCTCTTCCTGTTCCTGCAACCTCTGTGAACTCTGTAACTTTATCCAGTCTGTACCGTTGTATCTGATTGCCATACTGCATAGAAACAGGTCCTTCAACCCATGATTTATCTGCAGACAATCAACAGCAAACTACACTAACCTCATCTCCTGCACTTGGTGCATAAGCTGCTTAATTCTGGCATTTTAATTACGCATCCAGATGCTTCTTTAATGCTGTAAGCGTGTCTGCCTTCACCACCCTCTCAGGCAACACGTTCCATCTATCTACTATCCTCTGAGTGAAAAAAGTACTTCTCAAAACTCCTCCAACTCACCTGCTCCTCACCTTAATCTTATGCCTTCTTGTGTATGACAGTATGCAATGGAGAAGAGATTCTCGTGATCTACTCTGTCTGTACGTCTCATAGGTTTGGAAACATCAATCAGATCGCGCTCTCAGCCTCCTCTACGCCAGCAAAAGAATCTCAGCCGATCAGACACCCCTCATAACTGAAACCTTTCATCCAAGGTAACATCCCAATGAATCTCTTTTTCACTCTCTGCAATACAATCATGATTTTCTGACTGTGAGGTAAACAGATCTGGGCACAGTACTCTCGATGTTGTCTCACCAATGTTTGTAGAAAACTTGCTTACTCATTCATTCCTGATAAAGAGCTCATGCTTGAAACGTCGACTCTCCTGCTCCTCGGATGCTTTCTGACCTGCAGTGCTTTTCCAGCACCACGCTCTCGACATTTGATAATGAAGACAAGCCTCCCAGACGTCAGCTTTGTCAAACTGTCTTCCTGCACTGACCCGCTTCATGGATCTGTAGACTTGGACGCCACAACCCCTTAGTACTCCACAGGAATTGAGCATTCATTGTGTATGTCCTTAATTTCCATTTGCCAGTGCCCTGCCCAATTTACAAACTGACCAGTATCTGACTGGGACTAACTTCCTCACTATCAACAGCATCACCGATTTCTGTGTCTTCTGCAAACTTGCTAATTCCATCTTCTGCATTCACACAGAGTCAGAGAGTAATACAGCGTGGAAACAGGCCCTTCAGTCTAAAATAGGCCATGCTGACTATGACGCGCTCAAAGCTTATTCTAAGTGCTCACAATTCTTCCATATCCCTCTCAACTCTTCCCATTCCATGCACCTATAAAAATATATTTTCCAAAAATATTGCTGTGGTACTCGCCTCAAACATTGCCTCTGGCAGCCCATATACGCATCGCTCTCTGTTTGACAAAGTTACCCCTCAGGTTCGTCGAAAACCTTTCCCCTCCCACCTTAAACCAATGCCCTCTAGTTTTCAGTTCCCCATCCCTTGGAAAACAACTATATGCATTCATCCTATCTGTACCCCTCATGATTTTATACACCTCAGTAAGGTCACCCCTCATTCTCTGAATTTCCAAGGGATAAAGTCCTTTACTGACCAATCTCTCCCTATTCCTCAGGCCTACCTGTCTTGGCACCATCCTCAAACCTTCTTTGCATTCTTAGCAGTCTTCCAAGTCATTCATATAAACAGCAAGCAGCAAGCATCCAAGCTCTGAACAATGTGGCACAATGCTGGTCAGAGACTGCGTTACTAAGACAACGCTGCACCAACATCCTTTGTCTCATATTTGTGAGCCAGCTTTGAATCCAGTTTACCAACTTGTTTTGGATCCCTTGGCCCGTAATGTTTTGTTCCAGCTTTCCATTTGGGACCTTGTCAAATGCCTGACTTAAGTTCATGTCAACCACATCAACTGCACTACCCGAATCAATATGTTGAGACATGTTTTCTAAAAACTGAATTAATTTAATCTTCCTCCAGTCCTGTCATCCCTCTTTTTCACTTTGCCTAGTTCCAACTACACTCCCTGCCTCAGTAAATTGTATAATTCCTAAAATACTTCTCGTCAATATGAACGTCTGTTCTTGCAATGCGCCATATGACTGTAAACTCTTACCATCCTGAGAAACCTTTATGACTCGAACATTTGTCATTCATTACATTATTCCCCATTCACTGTTAACTGCACCAGCCTCTAAAACTGTCCCTGTCTTTCTTAACCGCATCTAGCTTGTACAAACTCCCTGTGGCTGCAACCTTCCCCTCAGTCCCGACAAAGCTGTCTATCTGAATAATGGTGACATGCCTTGACAACCCTCTTGATCACTGTAAACTTCCCATCACGACAGCACTGATTATCTCTTGTAACCTCTTCCCAACTCTACAAACTTTGCTGTGTCTGTAACCTCCTCTGGTTCATACACACATCCTACCCCTGGAAGCTTTTGCAGTCTCTAAAATATTCTGTTTCAGAATACCTTTCTCGAGTCAATACAATCATTCCTATCTCTGTAAACACCTCTGCCAATACAAAGTTCCCTATCCGTGTATTCACCTTCAGTTCCTACAAACTTCCCAGTTACTAGTGGTGTGCCACAAGAATCTGTTTTGGGACCACTGCTGTTTGCCAATTTTATAAATGACTTGGACGCAGGCAAAGGTGGATGGGTTAGTAAGTTTGCAGATGACACTAAAGTCAGTGGAGTGGTGGACAGTGTGGAAGAATGTTGCAGGGGGACTTGGATAAACTGCCGAAATGGGCTTAGGAGTTGGAAAATACAGTTCAATGCAGATAATTCGGAGGTAGTTCAATGCCGGGGTGGTGAGGGAAGAGAGCTTAAGGGGGTGGGGTGGGGGGCGAGAGAGAGACAGATCGCGAGCATGAGAGAAACAGCGAAAGAGAGCAAGACAATGTGTGTGAGACTGAGAGAGGAACAGTAATAGAGGGAGAGAGAAATGAAAGAAAGAGAAAGACTCAGAGAAAGATAGAAAGAAAGAGAGAATCAATGAGTAAGTGAGAGAGAAAGTGTGACAGAGAAAGACAGAGTGAGAAAGAATGGCAAAAGCATCGACCTGGAGCGAGACATTGGGAGAGGGAGGGAAAGTGGGAGAGGGAGGGACATTGAAAGACAAAGGTGGGGGGTTGAGAGAGTGAAAGAGATCCGATAGTGAGATGTAGATTGAAAGATGTAGTCAGAGACAATGAGCGTGAAAGAGAGAAAGAAAGAGAGATACATAGAGATTGATAGAGAGTCAGTGAAACAGAGAGAGAGAGAGAGAGAGAGACACTGAGCGAGATAGAGTCAGAGCAGGTTAAAAAAAAAGCAGAAGGAGTGAGAGACTGGCAGAGTCAGTTAGAGAGAGAGAGAGAAAGACAGTATGAGAGAGACACTATTAGAGAGACAGAGATCTAGGAGAGAAAGACAGTGAGAGACAACAAGATAGAGAAAGAGACACAGTGTGAGCGAGAGAGTGAAAGTGAGAGAGAAAAGTCACAGAGAGCAAGGCAGACAGAGAGACAGAGTGATGATTACAGAGACAGACAGGCACTGAGTGATATAAAGAGTGAAAGAATAAGAGAGAGTGAGAGCGAGATAGTGAGAGTGGTAGAGCAACACAGAAAGAGAGACAAGGGGTGAGGGATTTTGTATCAAATGGAGACAGGCAGAGAGCGAGAGACAGAAAAGTTTCACCAACCTGAACCACCTCTTCTCTGAATTAATTACCGACTCTGCCCTTGAGCCCTCAATCGATATCACTGTCCCTGTTGGCCCAATCCTTCTTTTGATTTGGCCAGACATTTATATATTGCAAAACAATTACCTTGGCCAGGCGAACCACAAACATCCAGGCAGCTCTTGTGTCAACAGGTTTGAACGCCAAGTGCAAAAGATAATTTAGATTACAGTTGTATATTCCTTTCCTTCTGACCCATTTGATGTCTAAATCCTGGTAACTGGTTCCAGACCGCGCTAAAGCAATACATTTGTTCATTGTTCAAACATTCAATGGAAATAAGATGCCTCTGTATAAGTACCTGTCAGAAGGCAAGTACTTCATCTGAAGAAATACTTTTATGTTGATCTCTCCACTGGAGCATAACCTTCCCTCATAAGATCAGCGATACTGTGCACTTTACTCAAAGGCACAGCCCAGCTGACATCTGGCAAGCGGACAATTGACAGTGAAGCATTACCTCCCCCCGCCCCTGATAATGCGACAGTCTGTATATGCTGGAGTCTGGTTAGCCTCCATTTAAATCGCAAATTTCCAAGATTTCATTATTTGTAACAAATTTGAATTCCAATAGTGAGCAAAAGTCTGAAAGAGATGCAGTCGTGGAATACAGGGGAAGGTAAAGAGTGTTGTCAATAAAAGGAAGAGGTGTACAAAGCTGATGGCGGGTTGTGGGGAGCGTTTTGTGGTGGAGTGGTAATGTGCTAAATGTATAAAATATATATAAAGCTGACGTTAAACCCCGGGCCTGGGGACTCGGAACATTTTCTAATTCCATAAAGCAGGGACTAACAAAATAATGCATTGAGAGAGAAAGTAACATGGAATTAAACTAGTGAGAGATATAAACATGTGTTTGAAACCACTTTCTGCCTTTTGCGTTCGATCCCTGTTGATGCAAGAGATGGCTGGATGTTTGTTGTTCGTCTGGCCGAGATGGTTGTTTTGCAATATATAAGTGTCTGGCCAAATCAAAAGAAGGAGTGGGCCAACAGGGACAGTGCCATTAATTGTGGACTCAAGGGCAGTGTCGGTAATTAGTTCAGAGAAGAGGTGGTAAAACTTTTCTCTCTCTGCGCCTGTCTCCATTTGATACAATGGCCCTCAACCCTTTTCGCTCTTTCTTTGTGTTGCTCTGCCATTCTCACTAACTCGCTGTCTCACACTCTGACTCTGTGTTGTTCTGTCACATTTTATATCACTCACTGTCTGTCTGTCTCTTTCATCATCACTCTGTCTGTCTCTATCTGCCTTGTTCTCTGTGTGTTTCTCTCTCACTTTCACACTCTCTCTGTGTCTCTTTCTCTATCTTGCTCTCTCTCACTGTCTTTCTCTCCTAGATTTCTGTCTTTCTCTCAACTACTGCTTCTCTCACACTGCCCTTTTCTCTCTCTCACTGACTTTGCCAGTCTCTCTTTCTCACTTTATCATCCCTCCTTCCTGCACTTTTACCCACTCTGACTCTGTCTCACTCAGTATCCCTCTCTCACTGTCTCTCTATCACACTTTCTATGTATCTCCCTTTCTTTCTCTTTTACTGGCTCTTTCTCTCTGACTATCTCTTTCTATCTATCGCTCACTATCTGTATCTGTTTCCCTCTCTCTTCTGCACCTTTCGCTTTCCCTGTCCCTCCCTCTCCCACTGTATCTCTCTGGGTTTCTGCCTTAGCCATTCTCTCTCTCTCTGTCTGAGTATTTCTCTTTCTTTCATTTCTTTTTACCATCTATTGCTATTCCTCTATCCCTCTCTCACTGTTTTTCTCTCTTTCTCTCTCACACACACACATTCTTGCTCGCTCTATCACTGTCTTGCTCTCTTTCACTGTTTCTCTCACGCGCTTGCCGTCTCTCTATCTCTGTCTCTCCCCCAACCCCGCCCCCTCGCTCTCTCTCCCCTCACCACCCCGGCATTGAACTATCCTGGAATTATCTGCATTGAACTGCATTTCCAACTCCTAAGCCCACCTTCGGCATTATATACAAGTCCCCCTGCAACTGCAACATTCTTCCACACTGTCCACCACTCCACTGACTTCAGTGTCATCTGCAAACTGAGTAACCCATCCCCCGATGCCTGCATCCAAGTCATTTATAAAAGTGACAAACAACAGTGGTCCCAAAACAGACACTTGTGGCACACCACCAGTAAATGGGAAGTTGGTAGGAACAGAAGGTGAATGCACGGATAGGGAAGTTTGTGATGGGAAGAGATGTTTACAGAGATAGAAATGAATGCATCGACTTGAGAAAGTTGTTCTGAAACAGAATATTTGAGATACTGAAGAAGCTTCCAGAGATAGGATGTGTGTATGGACTAGAGGAGGTTACAGACAGAACAAAGTTTGTAGAGTTGGAAAGAGGTTACAGAGTTAATCAGTGCTGTAGTGATGGGAAGAGTTTACAGCGATCAAGAGGGTTGTCGAGATATGAAAACATTATTCAGATCGAGAATTCTGTAGGGACTATGGGGAAGGTTGCAGCCAAAGGGAGGTTTGTACATCCGAGATGGGCTTGCAGAGGCAGGGACAGGTTTAGAGGCTGGAGTAGGCAACAGTGAATGGGGAATGCTGTAATGAATGAAAAATGTTCAAGTCACAAAGGTTCCTCGGGATTGTGAGTGTTTACAGTCGTATGGAGCATTGCAGGAAGAGAAGATTATATCGAAGAGAAGTATTTTCGGAATTATACAATTTACTGAAGCAGGGAGGGTAGTAGGAATGAGGCAAATTAATAAAAGAGGGATTACAGGACTGGAGGAAGATTAATTTATTTGAGTTTTTCAAAACATGTCTCAATATATTGATTAGGGTCGCGCAGTTGATGTGGTTTACATGGACATAAGAAAGACATTTGACAAGGTCCCACGTGGAAAGCTGGTACAAAACGAAAGGGCCCAGGGATCCAAAACAAGTTGGCAAACTGGATTAAAACTTGGCTTACAAATACGGGGCAAAGGGTGTTGATGCAGCATTGTCTTAGTAACGCAAAGCCTCTGACCAGCAGTGTACCACATTGTTCAGCACTGGGATGCTTGATGTTTGTTATTTGTATTAATGACTTGGAAGACTGGTAAGAGTGCAAAGAAGATCTGAGGATGTTGCCAAGACAAATAGCCCTCAGTGAAAGGGAGAGGTTGGCCAGTATAGGACGTTATTCCTTGGAATATCAGAGAATGAGGGGTGACCTGACAGAGGTCTATAAAATCATGAAGAGCATTGATAGGATGAATGCATATGAGTTGTTTTCCCAGGGATGGCGAACTGAAAACCATAGGGCATTGGTTTAAGGTGAGAGCTGAAAGATATAAGAAGGACCTATGGGGTAACGTTGTCATGCAGAGAGTGGTGCGTATATGGACGGGGCTGCCAGAGGACGTGGTTGAGGTGGGTACAATAGCAATATTTTTGTAAAAAGCATTTTTAAGTCACGTGGATGGGAAGAGTTGAGGGGGATATTGAGAAATTTGGGCACTTGAAATGAGCTTTGTGGGCGTCATAGTCAGCATGGCCCAGCATGGCCCAGCCAAACTGAAGAGATTGTATTACTCTCTGCACACACGAGGAAGGTCGTACGATTTTGCAGAGATTGGAGGCAATTGGAGACTACTGCAATGACTGGAGGATGAGATTGCTAAGATCGGGCATGTTTTAGATACTGGAGCACGTCGCAGAGATAGGGAGAGCAGTCACGGCTGCAGGAGGTGACAGACATTGGGACTGTTATAAAAGTTTGAAAGATGAAACACACAGGATCATAAGACGTGACATAAATACTGTGTTGAAGACGGAAAACAGAATAGAATGAAAAGATATCAGACATTTTTATCAGCCTCTCCTAAGAGGCCTGCTTTCACCTCTTCAATTGAGCTTCATTAAAACATCATGTGAAAATCCCAGTCATCAACTGTGGCCTGTGCTATCATCGTGTATCTCAGTAAAACAGTGGTGAAAGCAGGCCTCTCTTGGCAGGATGACAGTGGAGCCTTTGTGCTCCCACATCAGCCCTCTGGCTATTTCACATTTGTGGGCCTCCATCTTTGAACCCTCTAATTCATCTCCGCTTTGTACAGCACAAGTGAAATTACCTGCAGGATTTATTGAAGGCTGGAGGTCTCACTCTCCATCCATCTGGCTGGTTGATTGTTTTCCATGTGGTGTTGGACGAGACAGGAGTTGGGAATTCTGCTAAATCAGGAATTCCAAGCAACTACCGGAGACACAGAAATAGACAGATCTATAAATTAAACTGATGTTGAGAGGATTAAAAATATGGAATGGTACTGAGTCTCACGAAGATCTAGAAAATCGCAGTCTCCAATCCTGGCCTTTGCAACATCAGCTTTCTGCTCTTTATTTGAGAGCAGAGAATTCTGTGGGCCCAGGATATCAGAGCAGCTGCAACAGAAAGTGACAGACAGAGGCAGCAGCAGTGATGTTTTCCACATGCAGGGATACAGATCGATTCCAAAACCATGCCAGAAGATTTCAGAATCAAACAACACTGTCAGAAAAAGCGATTTTTATTCATGGGGGACTGGCATCAGTATTCAGGAAAAGCGATATATCCCATTGTGATGAATTCCACGAGAACAGTGCTGGGACCAGTGTCCTGGTCAATCATATGAATATGATTATGGATAGCGGTGTAAAGTGACAGAGGTGAGGCAGGAGCAGGGGTCAGGTAGGTTGATATTTCCAAAAACAGAGAAAGATTGAAACATTGGAATAACATGATCATGTGGCTGATGATAAGCAGAAAGGAACAGGAAGGGACAAGTTTAACGTTTAATAAAAATGTAAATTATACTTTCTCTACTTGAATGTGCAAAGCATCTGCACAAAGACAGATTGACATGAGTGGATGACTTGGATCTGATCACCAGGGAGACTAAGTTAACATGAATAAAAGGTGGGAAATAAATATTCTACAGTATTCTGGATTCCTGATCATGTACTGAGGATATATCTACCTATATTAATGTTAAGATCTGCAGCACCACCTCCTCTGTAATATGGATTGCTTTCAAGACATCACTATTTAGTTCCCCAAGTTCCCCAGCTTCCAAATCATGTTGAGTTTCTGGTGAATGGTTATTGAGGATATTGAGAGTGAGGGTGTTAGTGACGGTAAAACCATTGGATATCAAGGGACAATGGTTAAATTGCTTCATAATGGAGATAATTTTGCCTGATATTTATTTGGTGTAACTCTTAAAAATGACTTTTAAATCTAAGTCAGGATATTGTCCAGATCTTTTTGCAAACGAACATGGGCAGCTTCAGGATTTGAGGAATCCGGAATGATGCTGGGCATTGCGATATCGTCATTGGACATCCCTGTTTTTGAGGGAGGTTCATTCATGAAGCAGCTGAAGCTGGCTGGGTCTAGGACAACCTGAGAAACTCTGCAGAGATATCAGTCTTCTTGCTCATGATATGGTTTGAAGTTTCATGGACATGGATTTCAACCCCTCAAAAGTCGGAGCAACATAGATTTAACCTTAAAAACTAGTCAAAAATGTTCAACTATTATTCAAATGTATATGGTATTTGTGCATAGAATGATGTCCGCAAAATGTTGTTTTGTTTTTGCTTGGTTTTTTGAACCCACCATGTGAAATGTTAACGACCCCCTGATGCAGAAGCTCCCACACCCCAACTTGTAATTTTTTTCTCCGTGTGTATGCAATTGTTCATCCAGGGACATCCATTGTACTTTCTCTGGCCCTGTGTAACCTTACACTGTTAAATGTTAAAGTCAAATCTCTCGGGTACCTTTTCTCGCCAGAAGCATCTTATTTACAGAGCAGAATTATATCCTGCTTTGACTTCAAAACTTAATTTTATGGGTACTTGTGGAATATAAATTTGCAGGGCCATTGGAATGCAAATTTATTGAAAATGGGCTTTCAATGTCGAAACTGCAGAGGACCCTCATAAATTAGATTGGTGGAATGCTTCCCAATTAGCCCAATGACGTATGAATTTAAATAAGTACTTATTCTTAGAGACTAACCCACGGAAACATTGCTTCAAGACCAAAATTTCCAATTTGACCAGATCGTTGCTTCCACCTTTCTGTTCATTTATGTATTTCTTCGAAATTGTAATCCTAGTTTTCAATTCATACTATTCTGTGAAAGCTCTCTCGTGTTTATAATTGTATTACAATGGCATACAATGACTGTGTCTGCATTAATCAGTTGTTAGTGAAATAACCATGCAGTAAAATCAATGAGACCCAAAATGCTGTTCACCCTTTCCTAGTATTTGCCCCAGGTTTAACCATGTCTGATTCTACAATACAGGGCTGACCATGCCGGACGCACTGACGGAAAAGGCACCACAAGAATCTTTTACTTGAAGTGAGATGCAACGTGCTCAGCTCATGATGAGCTGTGGGGATAATCTTGCTGGATAACTGCACCGACACCGAAAATGTAGGAATTAGAAGGAGGAATACATTATTTAGTGCTGTCTTCCTCCCCGCTCCCCCCCCCCCACCATGAATGAGATCCCCCCCCACCATGAATGAGATCTTCGCTGAAACACCACAACATTATTTTCTGGCACTATACTGTAATATCTTTACTGGTTTGCATTTTCCACACTTAGGTTGTATTAATCATGTATTGGCTTTTTATGCTCACCTTGAAACTTGCATTCTCACTTTACATCATCAGCTAACTCGTAAATCGTACATGTGGTCACAAAATTCAAACCAGGCATGCTGATTGCGGATGGTTGGTGTGAAAAGGCTGGTCCTTTTGGAAACATTCTGGCGAGGGTACAAAGAACGTTTACCAGGATGGTACCTGGATTGGAGGGCTTGTCTTCCGAAGAGAGATTGATTAAGATCGGATTTTCCTCTCTGGAGTGGAGGAGGCAGAGAGGTGAGCTAATTGAGATATACAAGATAAGGAGAGGCATGGATAGACTCGATAGCCAGAGACTATTCCCTAGTCAGGATTGACTGGTACGAGGGGTCATAGTTTTAAGGTGTTACGAGGAAAGTATAAAGGAGATGTCAGAGGTAGGTTCTTTATGCAGAGAGCTGTGAATGCATGGAATGCGTTGCCAGCGGTGGTGGTGAAAGCAGCGTCATTAGGGACATTTAGGTGACTGCTGGATATGCACATGGACAGCAGTGAATTGAAGGGTGTGTAGGTTCGGTTATTTTGTGTTAGATTAGGATTAATACTCAGCACAACATCGTGAGCTGAAGGGCCTGTTCTGTGCTGTACTTTTTTATATTCTATGTTCTACTTCTGTTCATGAATGACCAGTTCGTCTATCTCCTCATTTTGACGAAGGTATTGTGTCTGTTGCATTGTTGAGAAACTTAGTGAAATTTTGTCTCTGAGAAAAAGACCAAAACATCATCTTTATTTCTTTGTTATTTACTTTGTCTCAATTGCAGCTTTTCTTCTGCTGCCAATCGAGGGCACATGTTGACTTTCCTGATCACATATTGCTTTACCTACAGAAAGCTGTTGCAAACACGTTTATTTCTCTCACTTGTTTAATTTCATTGTGTTTTCTCTCACAATGCATTATTTTGTTCGTCCCTCCCTTTACTGAATTAGAAACTGTTCTGAGTCTCCAGGCCCGGGGTTTAACGTCAGCTTTATATACATATTTTATACATTTAGTACATCACCACTACACCAGAAAACGCTCCCCACCAAACACCATTGCCTTTGTACACCTCTTCTTTTAATTAACAACACCCTTTATCTTCCCCTGTATTCCATGATTAGATCTTTTTAGGCTTTTGCTCATGCTTGCAACTCGAATTTGTTACAAATGATGAAATCATGAAAATCTTTGATTTGAATGGAAGCGAACCAGACTACAGAGTATACGGACTGTCGCATTATCAGGAGCAGTGGGGAGACATTGCTTCACTGTCAGGTTGTCCACTTGCCAGATGTCAGCTTGTGCCTTTGAGTAAAGTGCACAGTATCGCTGATCTTATGAGGGAAGGTTATGCTTCCAGTGGAGAGAACAGCAAAAAACTATTTCTACAAATGAAGTACTTGCCTTCTGACACAGACATGATTATTTCCATTGAATGTTTGGACGATGAATAAACGTATTTCTTTCGGGGGAGTCTGGAACCAGGTACCAGGTTATAGAAATCGAGTGTTTCAGAAGGAAAGGAATATACAACTGCAATCGAAACTATCTTCTGCATTTTGCGTTCAATCCCTGTTGACGCAAGAGGTGGCTGGATGTTTGTTCTTCGTCTGGCCGAGATGGTTGTTCTGCAATATGTAAGTGTCTGGCCAAATCAAAAGAAGGAGTGGGCCAGCAGGGACAGTGACATAAATTACGGACTCAAGGGCAGAGTCATTAATTAGCTCATAGAAGAGGTAGTTCAGGTTGGTGAATCTTTTGTCTCTCTCTCTCTCTCTCTGTCAGTCTCCATTTGATACAATCTCCCTCACCCCTTCTCTCTCGTCTCAGTGTTGCTCGGTCATTCTCACTATCTCGATCTCTCACACACTGACGATCTCTTTTGTTCTTTCACTCATTATATCACTCAGTCTGTTGATCTGTCTCTGTCATTATCACTCTGTCTCTCCATTTGCCTTGTTCTCTGTTTTTTCTCTCTCATTTTCTCTCTCTCTCTGTCTCTCTCTTGCCGTCTCTCACTTTCTTTCTTTCCTAGCTTTGTCTCTAATGCTCTCTCTCTCTCTCTCTCTCTCTCTTACACTATCTTTCACTCTCTCAATGACTCTCAGACATTCCCACTGCCTCTGCCAGTCTCTCTCTCTCTTTCACACTTTTTCTCTCTCTCCTTCCTGGTTTTTTTAACTTCTCTGACTCTGTCTCTATCCGTGTCTCTCTCTCACTGTCTCCCTCTCTGCTGATCTCTCTCTCTGTGTATTACTCTTTCTTTCTCTCTTTTACTGTCTGTTTCTGTCTGGCTACATCTATCAACTTCTCACTATCTGTATCTCTTTCACTTTCTCGCCCCCACCTTTCTCTTTTTCACTGACGGTCCCTGTACCCCACTGTATCTCTCTCTATGACTTTCTTTCTCCAGGTCCCGGTCTCTGCCATTCTCTATCTCTGTGTATTTCTCTGTCTCACTTTCTCCCTCAATCATTCACTCACTCATTCATTCATAATCTCTGTCTCTCTATCTCTTTCTTTCATTACTCTCTTCCCCAAAGCTATTACTCTCTTTCTCTCAATCTCTCTCTCTGGCTCACTCACACTGTCTGTTCTTCTGTCCTGCTGTCTCTCTCTCTCTCGCCCTCTCTCACTCTCTCTCTCTCACTGTCTCTCTTTCTCTCTCTCACTGTCTCTCTTTCTCTCTGGTTATCTCTCTAACTCTCTCTCCCACTGGATGTCCCACCCTCCCTCTATTGCTGTCCGTTTCTCCCTTTCTAGCTGTTCATCTCTCTCTCTCGCTTTCAGTCACTTTTTCTATCTTGCTGTCCTGCACTTGCTCTGTCTCCCGCTGTCTCTCTTTCTATATGTCCTTTTCACTGTTTCTCTATCTCTACCTCCTCTCTCTCTCTCTCTCTCTCTCTTACACTGTCTCCCCTGTTTTGCTGTCTTCCCCTCTCTCTTCTCCCGTCTCTCTCTGTCACGCTCTCTCTCGCACTGTCGCCTTCTCTCTCACTTGCTGTCCCACGCTCTCTCTCACTCATCTTCCCGCGCGTTCACTCCCGCTGTTCCGTCCACTCTCTCGCTCGCTGTCCTGCACTCTTCCTTGCTTGCTGTCCCATGTGCTCTCTTGCTCGGTGTACTGCACTCATTCTCGCTGTCCCATGTTCTCTCTTTTTCACTGTCCCACGCTCCCTCTCTCTCACTCTCCCGCGCTCCCTCTCGTTCACTGTCCAGCGCTGTCCTTCTCTTTCACTGTCCCGCGCTGTCCGTCTCTCTGTCTGTCCCGCGCACGCTCTCGCTCACTGTCCAGCGCTGTCCCTCCACATCTCCTCCACCCACCCCTCTTCCAGGTGTAAAGGGTATGGGTTAGCTATACGCTATAACTCCTAGAAGAAACTCCAATATTCAACTGAAAATCGTACCCATGGGAGATAACCAGAACGTCTGCTTATTTTTTTGGTCAAGCACCACCTACGACGATAGACAGACATTTTCTGTTTGCCGACATGTGTGTCCCTGCATATCTTTCACGCTCTTGCCAATGTAGTATGAATTGAACAAGTTGTTTTTTCATTCTTTTCAGATTTTTGTGTTTTCCCTACAGTACGGTTAAAGGGTGCTGACAAATCTCAAAATGCGGACACTCTGCCTGTTCCTGTTGGTGCTGCTCACAATCCCCATGTCAGATGCGGCTGTACTGGATAACCGTGCCTTGACTGGCATTGTCCATCAGTAAGTGTCCGTGAAGCAGATCTTACCTTACCATCTCTGTAAGCTGGGGGCTGTGCTCAATCTGAGGTGAAATCAGAGCCTGGTTGCTTGGAGCAGGCTGGTAATAAATGGCGAGGACACGGCAGGTGTAGGGAGTACACTGTAGCTGTGGGAAATAAGTCTGAACCCATTAACCAGGACTCTCATTCCTCCCAGAGGAAGGGACTTCCAGTGAAACTATTACCAGATTTCCCGGTGTCATATCTCGAATAGTGAAATCGATAGCACCCACTCTCCCTGAAATAAAGGAGAGTGTGAAATACATCGGAGTGAACTTTGAAGAGAAAGTCCAAATCCCCCACACAGGCAACATTTTACTGTTTACTGAATCATCTCACTCACCTCTCAGTTTCCCTTTGTCTCCCTCTGCCTCCTTTGCTATTATTCCCATTTCCTGTCAGTCTGCAAGTCTTTTGCTCTGTTTGTCTCTGTATGCCCCAAACATGTTTCTGGTTAACAATTCTTCCAGGATTCTCCCGACATCCAGCTCCCACTGATTGCACCTGTAGCTCTCATTCTCTCTCTCTCTTTCTCTCTCCCCGTCTCTATTTATTTCTAACCATCCCGTGTATCATGCGGCATCAAGTAGTGCATCAGTGAAAGTAACAAAAATGAATTTAGAGCGAGCTATCAAGAAGGCTTGTGGTATTCTCTGATTCATTGCAGGAGGATTTGTACAAAAATAAATAACATTGTTCTGCTCCCTGTCAATTACCCTGATTCTCTCTTTAAACCTCTCACTGATCCCAGAATTTACTACAACACTGGGACAGGGATACAAAGTAAATCAACATTGACCTTCCCATGCAAGAATTTGAAATGTGAATTGCAGGGTTTCATGTTTTCTTTAATATGATGGGCATTGTTCCAAGTAACTCATCTCAAACTGTGCCAACTGACACTGCAAAGAGTATGTATTTTCCAACCTCTGTTCCTTAACTCACATCCTGACGTTACCTCTTTCAAGTTCCGCAAAGCAGCTGGGCACCAGGCGACCGATTATGGGAGACAACACTTCGCCTTCCTGGTGGCTTTACCTGTTTCCCAGTGCCGAAACACCAAGAGACTTGTAGACTTGAACCCCGGCAGACCAAAACATCCTTTCATCACCTACGATGTGAATATTTTCCTGAACTCCCTAGGTGGAAATTACCTCGCTGTCTTCCCGAACAGCGGCAGTCGGTGCCCAGAAAGAAAATTGCTGAACTCCGCCGAGATCAACGGAAACAGCACCGCAGCTCAGCTTTTCCAAACTCTGCTGAATAACACAATCCAGCACAATAACCAGCCAGTGGGCTGTATCATTCTCTACACCACCTACAGCCGATGTCTACATCACTGTTTCAGTAACACGGGGAATTGTGAGATCATCCCTGTCTTGCAAATTTCCCCATTTCGGGACATATGGACTGAACCAGACATTCACAAGTATTTTGTCTTCAGTAAAATATTTGCACATGCTGCAGATCAGAGCCGACACAGGAAATCCGGGAAAAGCTGGCTGCAGTGGAGAATACTGAGTTTAATGTCAGACAGTGTGATGTAGAATACCCATTCAGGTGTAGAGAATGTTCCGCACCGGAATACTGCATCGAGCAGTCTTAAAATTGACGAGTCCTCTACTGATGCAGGCAGGGCATTCCATGCCCTTACTACTCTCTGAATGAAGAATCTATCTCTGATATCTGGCTTATATGTATCACCTCTCAGTTTAAACTATGCCCCCTTTTTGCTAGCAATTACTATCCGAGGAAAACGACTCTCACTGTCTGCCCTCTCTAATCCTCTGATCATCTTGTGTGCCTCTGTCAAGTCACCTTTTAACCTTCTTCTCTCTCAGGAAAACAGCATTAAGTCCATCAGCCTTCTTCATAAGACCTTCCCTCCGTACCAGGCAACATCTTGATAAATATCCTCTGCACCATTTCCAAAGCTTCCACATCCTTCTTATAATGCAGTGAGCAGAACTGTGCGCAGTACTCCAAGTATGGCCACGCCAGAGTTTTTTTTAAAGCTGCAACATGACCTCATGGCTCCAAAACTCAATCCCACTATTAATAAAAGCTAACAAAGCTTTGCCATGTTAACACCCCTTCAACCTGGGTGGAAACTTTCAGGGCTCTAACATGGACACTGAGATCTGTCTGCGCATCCACACTACCAAGAATCTTACCATTAGCTCAGTACTCTGTATTTCTGTTACTCCTTCTAAAGTGGATCACCTCTCAGTTTTCCGCATTGACCTCCACTTGTCACCTATCAGCCCAGCTCTGCAGCTTACCTATGTCTCACTGTAACCTACAGCATCATTCAGCACTATCTGCTCCTCCACCAACATTAACGGTGTCCGCAAATGTACTAACCCAGGCTTCTATACCCTCATCCACATCATTTATAAAACTGACCAACAGCAGGGGCATCACAACAGATCCTTGCAGTACACCACTAGTAACTGAACTCCAGAATGTAACGATTCCCATCAACCACTACCCTCGGTCTTCTTACAGCCAATTAATGATCCAAACCGCTACATCACCCTCAATCCCATGCTTCCGTATTTTCTGTGGGAGCCTACTGTGGATAATCTTATCCAACGCCTTACTGAAAGTGAGATGTTTGATAACAATATTTGAAAGGGTTCAGAAAAGATTTCCAAGGATGCTGCCAAGGTTGGAGGGTTTGAGCTATGGGGAGAGGCTGAATAGACTGTATTCAATGTGATCTGAATATTCCTCAGCAGTCTGTGGCTTAGCAGCAGAGGAACCTTGTCGAACACTGTTGTGGAGAAAATAAAGAGAACGACCAGGAGACGCAAAGAGTTCTTCAAGAAGTAGGCCTTTTATTTGGAAACAAAAAACCGTAACACCGAGAAAGCTGATTCTCGAAAGCCCACCGACCTCAGGTTCCGTGGATTTTTATATATTTTTAATCATGTTTCTGTTAGCTTATGACCATGTCCAACTGCATTAATCAAGGACATCACTCTAGGTACATAATAAACCAGTGGTGTTAGTTCCCATTTTCACTTAAGTTGTACAATCTACTTAATGTTATTCTATTGTCACCGTTAGATATTTATTGGTAACTCTGCTTCAGTGATCTTCAATTGCTTACTAACCTATCTTGATAGATATTTAGCTATTCCATTTGTTACAATAGTCTCCTGTCTCAAGCTCACTCTAGTAAATATTAATTAGCTATTTTAATATCGTGTCCCAAATATTTACAGTCCCAACCTGTCATAATAACACTTAACAGAGGAACGTGTTTTATTACTTGTGTTATCTCATCTTGCCATAGTGACCTTTCAGCCTTAACCTTACTCTGCTAATTGGTGTAAGAATGTTCCACTATGGTTATCCCATCCTGCCCCTGCCATCCACAGAATACAGATGCCAGAGGTCTTCATGCTTTAGCCCTTCCCATGCTTTCATGTTCTTTATTTTCCATATTCCCCCCTTTGAGACCTACTGGTCTCACCCATGGAAAGAAGACATTAAGTTTAGCCTCTCTTGTTCCCAATACCAGCAATATAGATTCCAACATGGATAAAATAATTTTGGGAATCTGAAACTTAAAGGGTTCTTCCTCCATTCCTGAGGTCCCTTGGTCCAAAAACCTGCCCTCCAATAAGCGGAACAGGAAAAAAAGACCCAAGATCCCTTACAATCTTGGACCCGCACCACGTTCGTCAGAAGTATCTTCGACAACCCAACGTGGACATATTCCTTGCACTGCGGCAGTTGTTAAATCATAACCAGCGAACAGTGGGGTTCCACCAGAGGAGAAAGCTTTTCCTGGGGTAGCTGAAATGACCACAAGTTGCCGTGCAGTGACGCGAACTAAAAAGGACTTAATAAAAGGTAGAGCACAACAAAAGATGAAGGCAACAACAAGCAGAACTGCACCTACAATAAGACCAATCTTGAAAAACCATGCTCCCCAAGACCCTAATATAGTATTCAGCCATTCAATAGCCTGATGACCACACCCCGCATTGTTTTTCTTTTTATCTCCCTTCTTAGATTGTTTCATTTCTATTGCTTTAGTCATAGATCATCCAGGGCTAGTGTGGTTAGGTATAAAGGTACAGCAATGTTCCCCAAACATCTCACAAACTCCGCCTTTTTAATCCTGCATCCAGTCTAAGGCCTGTCTGTTTTGTCATGTCATTTTAGTGGTAGCATCCAATTGTTCTCCGAAGGCCACAACGGCATCATCAGTATAATTGATAAATCTCTGCTTTTTGTAAGAAATGTCATTAATCCATTCAGCATTCTTGCTAATCACTCTGATTGGGATAAGAGCTTCCCAGCCCAGGACAATCTTATTGCGGGCCTTAAACCCGTTAGGAATACCTCTTGGCTGTCCTATACTAGCAATCTGAATTGTCGGATCAGGGAGATACAGTCGCTTAGTTTAGCGACTGGAACGTAGCGTCAAGCTGCATGTGGCGATATAAGACCCTCGTGTCAGAGCATTGCACGGGCAAAGCTGCCACACCAGTCAATGGGCAGCGTCATGTGCAACCCTACTTTCTTAACTCCCAGCCAGTAAGTATCTGTCAGTGGGACACGTTGAGAATTTAAAACAACCCCAAATGTGGTGTCCACATCCATTTGAATTGTATTCCCACAAAGACCCATAAAGTAGCCCACTAGTGTGGAGCCATTTCACTTAAAGCTTTCAAAACTCAACCCTTACCGTTTCCTAAAAGCAGCCTCGGGAAACATGTACTTAGTCTTATTGATGAACCACGGGTTACTATATCAACACCACCGTTGGAGTTGCTGCCAGCCCACGTCATCCTGCAGATAGAATGTAGTGGCCTGAAGTAGCAGGCACCAAAAGAGGGCAAGGGGATTGCCTGTAAGTTGATGAATCATTCGGGTAAAGGGGTCGGCTAGAGTGCTGCTAACGCCATTCAGTACAGATGCTCAAGTTAAAGGGCATATGGACAACATAGTATGAGGGGGTTAACTTAGTACACAAGAAGCAGTCCTGTCTCGCCATTACGACGACCGTGTAGTTTGCCCATTGACACCAGTGATTGTCACGGGTGCGTACCCATGCTAGGGCAGCAAAGTAACTCTGGCATAAGCTGTCCAGGTCTACCAAGTTAATGGTCGTCAAGTCTGATTATGCAGGCCTGGCATCAGAGTAGTGGTTATCAGGGGCATCCCCCATGTCTTCCCCATCCTTGCTGCCAGGAGGTCTGTTCTCGACATCTCCATAAGTATCATTTCTGGAATGATCAGGATTCCCAAGAACTTCAACTGTACCTTGTTCAGAACCCTGTGGAGGCGTACTAGCCTCCTGTGTGCCCTACCCGTGTCCATGTTTTTCAGCCTTAACTCCACTTACCTCAGTGTTAGAGTTAATTTGTGACGATGAGAGAGCTTTAGTACAATGATTATTGTGGTACCATATGTGTCGTCCTTCCACTTGGATGGCGGTAGATGATGCCTTAATCACTAAGAAAGTTCTCTCTCTCCTAGACTCATTTCAGCATCTTCGAAAAACCCGCACGTCCACACAATCCCCGAGCTTACTAGGTCCTTCTTCGTTGACAGCTGTCAGCTCCCTTTGTATTTCCAGCAGGTGGATAGTCTCATGTATCATAGGTTGCTGCTGCATATATTGCTTAAGTTCTGAGTTTAACTGCTCCAAGCTCGGCGCTTTGTATGGGCCTCTCCACCTGGGCACTGGCATAGGTCTACTTGTGAGCATCTCAAGCGGTGTGAGCATCTCATGTAGGGAGAAGGCAGTGACAGGTTAGAACAATCCCCATCATCCTCAAGAAACGCAGGTTAATCTCAGGAATGGACAAGTTGTGACCCACTTTGAATTCGTGAAGGGACATACTACACTTCTGGGCAAAAGTGAGAAACCAGAGTTTAGATCCGACTGGTGCTGGAAAAAAAACCCCCAGCAGGTCTGGCAGCATCTGAAGAGCAAGAAAATCGACGTTTCGGGAAAAAAGCCAATCATCAGGAATTGGCAGATTTGATGACCTGGACGTTGCAGTGAGAGACGTAGACTCAATGTGATTCTTGTGGAGAGTGGAGGAGAACTTCTTCAAGGTCGACATCCTTGCAAGAGGATTCACAGAAAGGTTAAAATGAACTTGGAAAAAGTGAGGACGGTAGATGCTGGAAACTAGAGTTTAGATTAGAGTGGCACTGAAAAAGCACAGCAGGTTGGGCAGCATCCGAGGAGCAGGAAAATTGATGTGTCCGGCAAAAGCCTTTCATCAGGGCTATATTTCTGATGAAGGGCCTTTGCCCAAAACGTCGTTTTTCCTGCTTCTCGGATGCTGTCTGACCTGCTGTGCTTTTCAACCATCATGCTAATGTTAAGACTACACATCTGCTAGAGGGCGTGGCAGCGGGTGGACCTGAAGATGTGCAATGGCATTGATTGGGGTCATGATTTGGAGATGCCGGTGTTGGACTGGGGTGTACAATGTTAAAAATCACGCAACACCACCAGGTTATAGTCCCACTCAGAACCCAAGAGATGAAATTTAGGGAAACATAAAACCGGAAGATGTGGTACTGCAATGGGCCAGACCCTACCAGGTAATTATTTCAGGAAATTCATGCACTCTTGTGGATATTAAAGGGGGACACTATGGAAGAATTGGTCGCAGGTGAATTAATTTGAAGCCTCAACATGATCATTAAACTGTGATGTCAGTTGTTTTCGATCCTTGTTCTTTACAGGCTAGTGGCCAGTGCCGTCATCCAATTTGGGAATGGACAAATGACTCGGAAAACAACAGAATTAGAGGACGGAGGTTCTCATTACCTGCATAATATTGTAAAGGGAAAATGGCAAGTAAGCAATAACCCTAGGAGTAGTTGCTATGCAAATGTATATTATGGCGAGATGCAACAGCAAGGGCTGATGCTGTCGAAGGCAGCCCTGCCCTGTCCAGGCACAATGTGAATAGATATAAGAAATAAAACTGAATGATAAATATGAACCCCAAGAACTATTACATGGCATCAAGCTTGAATTGGGGTTCAGGGCAAAATCTTAAGGGAGAATACCGATCATTTGGAAAGTTGAGCAGAGAACTTGCATGCCGACCTTAAATCAGACAAGTGTGAGGTGATAAGTTTGTGAAGCCAATTGCAAGAGGTATGTATACAGGAAATAGAAGCATCCTGAGAAGCATTGATATACAGAGGGATGTTCAGGTGCATGTTCATAGCTCCCTGAAAATGTAAAACAATTGCATAAAGTGATAAAGAAGGTGCATAGCATGCTTGACTTCTTATATCAGGGAATGGAAATAAAACCGGAATTAGACCACCTTGTAGTGTCGTGTCTAGTTTTCATTGTCACATTGTAAGACGGATAAGGAGGCTTTGGAGTGGGTGAAAGAGGTTAAAGATATTACCTCACTCGCGTGGATTAGGAGATTTTGGACAATCTTGGATTGTTCTCAAAACATTGCACGTGGCTCTGGGGAGTCGCAAGACGAATGACTAGAGTGGATAGGCGGACCTTTTTCCAAGGGGGGGGGGGGGAATGATAAAGCCGAGAGTTAATAGGTTGTAGGGAAAAGGGTAAAAATTTAAAGGAAATGAAAACCAAGAGGACCGTAGATATTGCTCATCAGAAGCAAACACAGTAGTTGCTGGAAAAGCTCAATCGTCCCTCAGTTGTGTTCTGAAGAAGGGAAAACGGACCGGAAACATTACCTCTCATTTCCTTTCACAGATTCTGCCAGGCTCACTGTGCTTTTCTAGCAACTCCTGCGAAATTTTAAAAGAGTTGTGTAAGACAGGTTTCTTATGCAGAAGATGGAAGTTTGTAAGAATACACTCCTGGGAGGTGGGAAATGCAGAAAAAACAACAACATTTAAGACGCATTCGGACAGACGGGAAGGCAAAGCATAGAGTGATATTGATCATGTGCAAGAAGATGTGATTGGTTTAGAATGTCATCATGATCAGAAAAGCAATGATGGGCCAAAGGGTTTATTCCAGTGCTGTTCTATTTCCTGTGTGACAGAATGCGTGGAGTGAGAGTTAATATTTTGAGCAGAATATGTCTCTTCTTTCGAACACACAGTGAGTGGAGGCATTTTGAGAGAAGAAATGTGGAAAGCGAATATATATTTGAATGGCACAAAAGTAAAGAGCAGGGACAGCGGGAACAGGTGGATAATGTGTACAAACCTTTGAAGGATTTAGATAAATGCGAGGTGCTACATTTTGCGAAAGCAAATCTTCGCAGGACTTATATACTTAATAGTAAGTTCCTCGGGAGTGTTGCTGAACAAAGAGACATTGTTTTGCAGGGTCATAACTCCTCGCAAGTAAAATTACAGGTAGATATGACAGTGAAGAAGGCGTTTGGTATGGATTCTTTTCTCGATCAGAGTATTGAGAAAAGGAGTTGGGAGGTCAATGGGAGGTCCAGGACGTTGTTTAGGCAAGTTTTGGAATTTTGTGTGCTATTGTGCTCTCCTTCCTATCGGAAAGATGTTGTGAAACTTGAATGGGTTCAGAGAAAATTTATAAGAATGCTTCCAGGGTTGGAGACTTTCAGCTGTAGAGAGAGGTTTTATAGGCTGGGGCTGTTTTCCCTGGAGCGTCAGAGGCTGAGGCTGACCTTTTCGAGGTTTATAAAATCAAGAGGGCATGGATAGAATTATAAGACGACGTAATTTCCCTGGAATGCGGGAGTCCAGAAATAGAGGTCTTAGGTTTACGGTGAGCAGGCAAAGATTCTAAAGAGATCTAAGAAGCAACTTTTTCACGCAGAGGGTGGTACGTATATGGAAAAGCTTCCAGAAGAAGTGGTGGAGGCTGGTGCATTTGCAACATTTAAAAGGCACCTGGATGCTTGCATGAATAGGAAGGGTCTGGAGCCCGGATGCTGGCAAGTGGAACTAGGTTAAGTTGGGATATCTGTTTCGGCATGGACCAACTGGGCAGAAGAGTCTGTTTCAATGATGTGAATCTCTATGACTCCATGACACGATGAGAAACATATGGGGAACTTGGGCTTCATTACTACATAAAATGAGACCACACTCATGGAAAAGATGTTGCCCCTTGATAAAACTCTGGGTCGGTTACAGTCAATCACTGCATCCGAATGTGGTCACCACAGTCCTGCTCAGGAAGGGGTTGGGGGCCCTTGAGATTGTGCAATACAGATTTATTGGAATGGTTCATTGACAAATAAAATGTAGTTCGTGATTTGATTTGGAAACAAATTGCTATTTTCTTTGAAGAAAACAATTTGTATGTATTTTGATAGAGTTGTACATGTGTATAACCATTCTAGATATAGCAGACAATAAATGAAAAGCTATTCATTCAATAAATGATGAAACATCAGATCAGATTTAAGGTTTGGAAGATGCCAAGTTGAATGTGGTACTGATGGAGCTATGCAAGATTACAAAAGACCTACATATCACAGACAGTAAAATTAAAGAACTGTATCCAGTGGGTGATTGCATAAGTATGAAGATCAGTATTTTCGCTTAGAACAAAAAGTAGGAGATGAACAAACATTTCTGTTGGCTGAATTCGCTGAAAATATGCAAAACATGCTACATATTAGAGTGGTGCAAGTAAAGATGATCACAGATTGACGAATGCAGTTATATCAGACCTGAGGGAAATACACGCACAGAGTCTTGGGCACAGATGTTGCATGAGAATATGGCATTGTGCTACAGAGAGCTAGCTTCGATTTATGGTCCAAGTGGCATCTTACTTTGTCATAATGCATGTTTTGTCTACTTGCTTAACATCTTCTGATCGCTTGTCTCCACTGATTACATTATCGTTTAGGTAAATCTGCTCTGTGTTCCAACTCAGACAATACATGTTGTCCTTTATGTTGAATTCGAGGGGAGTTCCCAGGTCGGGTACACAGAGCTGAACGCATAATCCAGCGTGGTCTAATCAGGATTGCCAATATCTCGGAACATGCAGAGTAACACGTATAAAAATACTTTCTGACTGATTGAGGAAACAAAATAGTTTCCTTCCACAGCCATCAGGGCATTGATATCCATATCCTGGTTAAAGGAGTGATTGTACGATATCTGTTTGAATCTGCTAATCCTTTCCATCGCTAAAAGTTGATTGGAGAAAAAGGAAATCCATCACTTGCAGAAGAGTCGCACATTTCTCTTGGTTCTCTTTGTTGCGTCAAAGGAAGAAAACACTTGCACCTTCTCACACATTACCCCATGAAACACTCTTGCTCGCTCTTTGATACGTAGCAGTAACACCAGCCTTCTGCCTCGATGCACATTCCCCACCCTTAGTCTCCAGCCCTGATATAAAATAATGACCATTCTCCCAAAACCACCGGGGCAATGCCTGCAATAAAGATGGCGGCGGTGACATCGTCCAAATGGAACCTGAAACCCAAACCGGGAGTTTCAAGTTCTGTTCTAAATTTGAATCCACGAGTTCTATAAAACCTCCTAGACCGCATTGACTACAGTTTCATCCCGACATCAGTGTCTGCCCTTCTTTATCGGCTCCTGCGTAAACCGCCATCACTCAGAGACATTCATCAGCCCTCCTCACTATCCACAACTCCACCAATCTTCGTATCGTCTGCAAATTTACTGACCCACCCTTCAACTCCCTCTTCCAAGTCATTAATAAAAATTACAAACAGCAGAGGATCCAGAACTGATCCCTGCGGAACTCCACTTGTAACTGGGCTCCAGGCTGAATATTTACCATCTACCACCACTCTCCGACTTCGACCGGTTAGCCAGTTCTCTATCCAACTGGCCAAATTTCCCACTATCCCATGCCTCCTGATTTTCCGTATAAGCCTATCATGGGAGTATCAATCTGAATCAAGGGGATACAGATAGATGATCGGTGCAGGTCGTTTTGAAAAGATGTGGTTGGAATATAAGTTTTGGAATCTAACATTTATTGCTCGAACTTGAGGGAGAGGCAGAAAGTTTCACATCAGTTAAAAACTATTTGCATGTGTACTCGTGATAACATTAGGGAGTGGCGAGGAGAGAAGTTGGAGTGAAGCGAGTGCTGCCGAAAATGGTAAGTTTTCCCACTTAAAAAGGAACTTACCTTGTGAGTCGGGCCTCCATTTTGACAGAGCGGCGGGAAGAGAAGGTGGACTGAAGCGAGGGCTGTTGGAAGGTAAGTGCTCAACTTATATTTGGGCAGTGGCTAAACCCGATCTCCCTCACGCCCCATCTCCTCTAACCGGAAGAAAAAGACTCTGTAAGATACGGCTTTTATTTTTTCCTTTATCTTTCATTTTCGGGCATTGCTTAGTGTTAGTTAGTTCATACAATGATAAGCATACAATGGCAGATCACTTCAGACCCGTGGCATGTTCCTCATGCTTGACGTGGGAGCTTAGGAACGTGTCTGACGTTTCTGACTCTTACACTTGCAAGAAATGTGTTCATTTGCAGCTCTTGTTTGACTGCATGGCGCCTCTGGAGCTGCGGATAGACTCACTGTGGAGCATCCGCGATGCTGAGGAGGTCATGGATAGCACGTTTAGTGAACTGGACACACTGCAGGTTAGAATTATTGAGGGCGACAGTGAATGGGTGACCAAAAAGCAGAAAATGAGTCGGAAGTCTGTGCAGTTTACCCCTGCGTTCATCCACCTCCGAAACAGTTATACCACCTTCAATACTGTTGAGGGAGTAGGCTCACCAGGAGAGAGCAGATGTTAAGAGCACGGTACCTTGGTGGGCATTGCTGTTCAGAAGGGCGGGAAAAAGACTCGTAGGACCATAGTCATAGGGGATTCTATTGTAAATGTGAGTAGTAGGCGGTTCTGGGGCCGCAAACGGGACTTTCGGATGGTATGTTGCCTCCCAGCTGCTCAGGTCAGGGATGTCACTGATTGGCTGCAGAGCATTCTAACAGGGAAGGGTGAACATCCAGTTGTCTTGGTGCATATAGGCACCAACGATATAAATAAAAATACGAGATGAGGCCCTGAAAGAAGAATTCAGGAGCTGGAAGAGAAGTTAGATTAGATTACACAGTGTGGAACCAGACTCTTCAGCACAAGTCCACACTGACCCGCCAGAGCGTAACCCACCCAAATACATTCCCCTACATTTATTCCTTCACCTAAGGAATGGCAATTTAGAATGGCCAAATCACCTCACCTGCACATTTTTGGACTGTTGGAGAAACCCACGCAGACACGGGGAGATTGTAAAAACTCCACACAGTCAGTCACTTGAGGCAGGAATTGAACCCGGATCTGTGGCGCTGTGAGACCGCAGTGCTAACTATCGTGCCACCGTGCCGCCCATTAAAGAGTAACCCATCCAGACCCATTTCCTTCTGATTAACGCACCTAACACAACAGGCAAATTAGCATGGCCGATTCACTTAACCTGCACACCTTTGGATTTGGGGGAGGAAACCGCAGCACCCAGAAGAAACCCATGCAGTCACGGGGAGAATGTAAAAACTCCCCACAGACAGTCGCCCGTGGTTGGAATTGAACCTGGGACCATAGTGCTGTGAGGCAGCAGTGCTAACTACTGAGCCATCGTGCCACTAAAAACGAGGACCCAAAGGTAGTGATCTCGGGATTACCACCAGTGCCAAGTGCGAGCCAGCGTAGAAATGAATAAAATAGGCAGGATGCACACGTGACTTGAGGGATGGTGTTGGAGGGAGGAGTACAGATTTGTTGGACATTTGGACCGGTTCTGGGGAAGGTGAGACTATTACAAAATGGATCAGTCGACATCTGAACCAGAATGGAATCAATGTCCTTGGGGGAGTTTTTTGCTGCTGCTGTTGGGAAGATTTTAAAATAATGTGGCAGGGGGCTGGAAACCGGAAGAGAAAACAAGCAGGCAGCGAGGTGGAGACTGGAGACAGTAAGAACTATAAAGATAGCATTAATAAAGGGAAGAGTCGGCTGAGAGCAGATGAACGCAAAAGAACTGGTGGCCTGAAATGCATCTACTTTAATGCATGGAGTATAGTGTGTAAGGCAGATGAACTTCGGGCTTGTATTGGAGCCTGGGAACACAACGTTATTGCAATCACAGACACTTGGTTGAAGGAAGGGCATGATTGATAAATAAATGCCCCGGATATAGATGCTTCAGACGTGACTGCCAGAGATGTAAAAGTGGAGTTGGAACTGCATTGCTGGTCATATCACGGCTGTGCTGAAGGAGGACGCTATGGAGGTCTTCGGTAGTGAGGCATTATTTGTAGAGCTGACAAATAAGGAGGGTGCAGTTGCATTGTTGGGGCTGTATTACAGGCCTCCCAACAGTGAGCGTGAGGTAGAAGAACAAATAGGTAAACTGATCATGGAAAAATGCTGAGGTAACAGGGTAGTGGTGATGGGACACATTAATTTTCTCAACATTGACTGGGTAAAAACTTCGCGTCAGAGGTCTGGATGGGTAGACTTTCTAAGAAGCATTCAGGAGAGTTTTATAGAGCAATATGTCAATAGTCCGACGAGGGAAGTGGCCATATTGGACTCGGTACTGGAGAACGAGCCAGGATAGATGGTAGAAGTTGCAGTGGGGCATTTCATTGGGAACAGTGACCACAATTCTGTAAGTTTAAGAATACTCGCAGATAAAGATGAGAGTGGACCGAAGAGAATAGGACTAAACTGGGCGAAGGCTATTTATATCAAAATTAGGCAGGAGCTGGGAAATGTCAATTGGACACAGTCACTTGAAGGTAAGTCCACATTTAATATGTGGGAAGCTATCAAAGATAGGTTAAAGATAGTGTATGATTGGCATGTCCCGTTGAAGTCAAAGGATATGAAGGGCAAGATTCGTGAACCGCGGATAACAGGAGAAATTGTACTACTAACCAAGAGAAAAGGGAAGCATACATAAGGTCTCGGCAGCTAAGAACAGAATGGGCCCTGGAGGAATATCGGACGAGGAGGAAAAGAATTAAAGGAGGAGTCAAGCGGTCAAAAAGTGGTCATGAAATACCTTTAGCGAGCAGAATTAGGCAGAATTCCAAAACAATTTATTCTTACATAAGAAGCAAGCGGGTAACTAGAGAAAGGATTGGTCGTCTAAAGGATAATGAAAGAAGGCTCTGTGTTGTACCTGACAGAATGGGGGAGATTCTGAACGATGACTTTGGATCAGTCTTCACTGAGGAGAGGACCATGATGAATCTTGAGATTAGAGATAGAAGTTTGATTAGTTTGGATCACGTTGACAGTAGTAGGGAAGATTTGTTAGGTCGGCTAGATTTTATCAAGGTGGATAAATCCTCAGGACCGAATGAGACTTATCCCAGGTTGCTGAGGGAGGCGAGAGAGGAAATAACTGTGGCCCTCACAGATATCTTCGTGGCATCCTGAAATACAGGTGAGGAGTAGGAGGACTGGAAATTTGCTCATGTTGTCTCACTGTACAGGAAGGCTAGTAGTAATATTCTAGGTGAATACAGACAAGTGAGCCTGACGTCGGTGATTGGACAATTGCTGGAGAGGGGAACTGACGATAGGATCCATTTATATTTTGAAAAAATGGGGTTATCAGTGATAGGCAACATGCGTTTGTGCGGGGGAGATCGTGCCTTACCAATTTAATAGAGTTCTTTGAGGAAGTGAACAAGTTGAGAGATGAAGAAGGGCTTTTGATGTCATATACATGGACTTTAGTAAGGCGTTTGATAAGGCTCTACATAGCAGACTAATGTAGAAAGTGAAGTCATATTGTGTGCAGGGTGTTCTAACGAGATCGATAAAAAAATAAACTGGTTGAGTAACTGGAGACAGAGAGTAGTAGTTGAAGGGAGTTTCTCGAAATGGAGAAATATGACCAGTGGTGTTCCACAGGGGTCAATGTTGGGGCTACTTTTGTTTGTATTATACATAAATGATCGAGAAGAGTGCACTGTGGGTATTATCAGCAGGTTCGCAGGTGACAAGATTGGTGGAGGAGCAGAAAGCAAAAGGGACAGTCAAAGAATACAGGAGGATATAGATAAACTGGAGATTTGTTCGGAAAAGTGGTCGATGGATTTCAATCCAGACAAATGCGAGGTGATGCATTTAGGCAAAACTAATTCTAGACAGATTTATACAATGAACGGAACAGCCTTGGGAAAAGTTGATGGGGAGAGAGAACTAGGAGTGCAGATCCATTGTACCCTGAAGGTTGCTGCACATGTGGATAAATTGGTCAAGAAGGAATATAGTATGCCTGCCTTCATTAGACGTGGAACTGAGTATTATACCTGGCAAGTCATGTTAAAATTGTACAAGACATTGGTGCGGCCGCATTTAGAATACAGTGTATAGTTCTGGTTTGCGCTGTAAATTGTCTTTGTTCTATGACATACACAGTGAAGGGCGAAGTGTTTGAAGTGGTAGAAACTTGGCGAACGGTTCAGATCGCTGATTCAGGGCATGGGGAGATGGAGGGGCGGTGAAAAAGGGAACAAGCCGTTGAAAGGAGGGAGAGATTCACTACTAAAAAGACTTCATTTTGCGAAATAGGAGCAGTGCTAATGGAGAAGTAAACAGACAAATGAAATGTCTGGATGAGGTGTGAATGGGACATTAATAATCCTGAATACATCGTAAGGACAATCAAAAAGACACATACAGACAGAGGAGCAGTTGAAAAGCATTTCCTTGGAAATGAGGGTATTTCTTTTTCACCCAGAGCGTTGGGAGCCTGTGGAATTATTTGCAACAGGAAACGGCTGAGCCCAAGTGATGTTTGAATGATGTCTAGAAGGAGTTAGTAATAATTCTGACATCAAAAGTGATAACAGAATGTGGACAGAAAGCCGGAACAGAGTATTGTACAGTGGAACAGTCACACTATATAATCATGCCTATATTTTGAAAGTTTCTGAGAGAACCGAGGAAATGGGGAGGAGTGATCTGGAAAAATCCGAGAACCAAGGACAGCAGCAGTGTGTGGGAATCACAGTGAATGGAGAAGGGAAAGGTACAGAGAATGGGTACAGTAGAGAGGGCTGCCATTCGTTACTGTATCTGCTCAGAGAGCAGTAATGTCGAACAAGGTCACTCAGCCATCTCCATTCGGTGTTTTGACTGTAATGGGTATGGTTCTCTCCCTCCCAGGCGCTGTTCCATAGAAACATAACTTGGACTATCCCACTTCTGGGCAGGGTTGGGACAAGGTTCAGAAAGCGGCCAGCTGCTATATAACTCAGTGAGCCTGTGGTGTTTTGGCATTTGCTTGTGGCTTCTTCACTGGAGTCATGTTGATGTGTGTTCAAAAAATCTGTCACTCCATCCCGGGAATATGCCGGTGTTTACGCTTTAAGTGAGAGATAATCCTACTTCTCCTCATGGTTCCTGATTCTCCCAATCGCAGCGCCACGCTGCTGGTTTCAGGAACAGTGATGGGGTGACGTCTGCTTGAAAGTTTGCTTTTTTTCTGCTACAGTTTAAGCGGGAGTGGAGGTGGTGAATAAACTGCTGTGATTGGATCAGTGGTTTTGCGAAATTAAAATGTTGTAATCAGAAACGTGTGGGACTATTTCAGCTGCACCCATTCTGATGAAACTGGGTCAATGACTCTGATGTTCTCGGCACATCGATAGTTGGGATTCTCAATCCTGCAGATCATGAATTAGAACGTCATTTCAGCTTCATAAATAGGACGAAATTGGTTAGGAAGTGTAATAAAAACTTTAATTGCGCTCGAGCTGAAAACTCCCTAATCATTAATCACGCACGTTATCCATTAGACTATTGTTTATGTGAATGTGGACGATTGCATGCTACAGAGATGCGATGATAACACAGTTATGAGCAATAGCAGTTCTTTCTATGTGCTCAACAATTAGTAAAATAATCACAGTTACAGCTTTGTTCAAATGGCCCGCACTTTGCGAATTGGCAAGTTTCGTAAAGCAAAGTCAATTGTCGTCATGAAGTTTCCATTCATCCGTGTCTGTTTAGCTATTCAATGGGATCACCGCTGAGCTGCCAAACACAACCTCTACTTGCATGCTTTTCCTCCATAACTCGCGACAAATTCAACCCTCGACACAACATCGTATATGCCCTGCAATTTTATGAGATTGAGATTACTTTAATGTGTTTTTGCTGGAAATTGAATCATACGAAACGAGCTAAGACCTTCCTGCATTTTAACCCAGCGCAGAGTCAGCACTTTGAGAAAGGTGGCAGAACAGAAACAATTCCCTCTGTTTCTCTCTGCACAGATGCTCCTCCACGAGTTGAATATTTGCAGGATGTTTGATATAATTGAGAAATTTTCTTTGGATAGACATTCCCCTATCTGCAAACATATGTCATGCTAAAAATCATTTATCTTTTGATTAAAATAACTGAGTATGTTTTCCCCCAAGCTTGATGTCCGGATGGTCTCTGTTCCATGTCAATAGAACCTGCTCCAGTTGAGGTTGGACGTCCTAACATGGTCTTCCAATTCACCCTCTCTATTTCAATAGAATTTGCTTCAGGTGAGGTTTGAGCTCCCAGCCTGATATGCCAATGATCCCGATTCCATGTCAATAGAATTTGCTCCTGGTGAGTTAGGAGCGCTCTGACTAATGGCCCAGTGGTCCCTGCTCCAAGACAATAGAAGCTGCTCCAGGTGAGGTTGCAGCTCTTCGGCTCGAGCTCTTACGTACCTGCTAACTGTCAGAGAAGTATCTTACACTCACCGATTGCATCACTCGGACACATCTGTGCACTCATCCCCATCGCCATGTCTCATTGTATTCTTGGGGCTGCGCAACTGAGTTTCATTGACTCCAGTTCTGGCAACTTGTATGATATCATCATCTGCAGCAATGGGTAATCCGTTGAGTAAGGAAATTGGTGAAGTTATCGATATTACATTACATTGTTGAGTAATAGATTGCTTCAAAATCGTGCACTGTCCCCTGAAATCTAACAATCCCAGTGTTCACCCAATTAAGTGTAGGCGGAATCATTAACTTTAAAATCTCCAGAGGCTGTTGAGATTCCGAGTTCGCACATCTCTGTCACTGGTTGGCTAGTATTCCTGTTGTGCGAGGTGTCCTTGTACTGACATATCACGTGGCACTACCCTTATTGCTTTACACTTTGTGTGTTCCCATGTGGTGCTGCCATCCTGATTTGCATTGTGGCTGCAGCAAAATCAGTTCTAAACTGTGTTACATATTTTTTTCCCTTTCCTCCACATAGTGTGCACTTAACAAACGCTGGAAGGAATCAATCTTATTGTTACATGAAAATATTCTTCGAGGTGATGATTTTGCTCCTTCAAAGACCCACTGCCTCAAATCTCTGTGCTTCATATATCAGGTTTCAAACTGACCCATTCTCGGAGATATCCCTTCCTCCCACAATCGTTAACCTGCTTTACATCATTCCTCCAATGTCACTGAGGCAATGCACAACCTAACACTCGCATTGACACTGTTTAGTGTGAGCTACTGCGGTCACTGTTCCTGGGTGAACTTGCCCCAGTCCCACCATTAGAACATTCAAAACAGTCGATCCATTTGGATGCTGCGGATGTGAGATCAATCCTCACGTAGCAGCTTTTACTGACGTGGACCAGAGATTATTGGAGCATCAGCCTCAGGAAAATAACACAGCGCAAGATAGAGAAAATGTTGCTTTGGTGTCAAAAAGCCATTCTTCGTCATTGATTCATTTGTTCATTCCGCTCTGGTTAGAGTATTGTGTAGAGTTCTGCAACGCACATTGTAGCAGGAATGTGATAACAATGGAAACGGTGCAGAATAGATTTAGCAGAATGTTATCCGATTGAAGAGTTTCAGTAATGACGAGAGATTCAACCTACTGGGTTTTTTGACTTACAGCTGAGGAGACTACGAGGAGACATGATTGAGATGTATAATATAATGAGGGATAGGGACACCGTAGACTGAAATAAACATTTCCTCTGTTTCGATCCTCCTGGGCAGAAAGGTTTGAGTAGATATGCAGTTGAATCTTGTGGACACTTCTTGAAAGGCCCAGAAACCCAAAAGACGTTCATAGCTGTTGAGATGTGCATTTGCGATGCTCAGGCATACAAGATTAAGTGATGGAAAATTAGTTATGGATGATCAAGCCTTTGATTCTGACAATAGAACGCACAAGCAGTTTGATTGCTGTTACTCCATTCATGCATCACTCCCTGCAGTCATCTCTGATGGTCCAGTGGTTTCCATACAAAGCTTGGACCGCCGTGGTCCTCGCTTGATTACTGAACAGGGAAAGAGGGATTGTTGTTCCTGACAACGACAACAGCAAAAAGAGAGCAAGGACGGTAGGCCATTCAGTGCCTCGTATCCAATTACGGCGCAGAAAAAATCCAAGTCTATGTCGCAGCCTCTGAAAGAAGGGGAATGTTCCTTGACAGTCTCGGCAAATTTGGGCAGTTTACCCTTTATTCTCTTCTGGTTCGCTTGCCAAAGAGTTTTTGATGATTCTAAAACCTGAGACAGGACTATTTATGTTGACTCCTTGCTATTTCCAGAAGTGGCAGTGATTGCGTAAGTGCATTTATAGAATATATTATGACCACGATCAACATGTGTGACTATATCAGATACATCTCATGTGAATATGCTCGGACATTAACTCTGATGTTCTCAGGGGCATTTTCAGAAATGATTCTTGTTCATGTCGATCGGGAATTCAAAACTCATTTCAGCTTCAGAATAATGAAAGCGTCTGTGAGCAAGTGTACGACGAGCGTTGGGATGCCCTTGAGCTACGTATTTTTTTAATATTGCATGGGAGTGTTTACTTCCTTTCTGAAGAAATTGACGAAGTAACCTATGTTAAACTACACTGATATGTTGAACCACATTTCAACAACAACTTGCACTGCCGCCTGACATTTTTACGTTTTGCAGGAATGTACAATCTCAATCTTCAACCGCTACAATCTATGTGGACATCGAAGTTAAACAGTCAGCCCACATTGAGTTCCCACAGCTCAGTCACTGTTTGCCAATATTCCTGTTTCACATGTGGTGAACAGAGAACACAAAACAGAGAACCTTACAGTGCAGTACAGGCCCTCGATTTTGCGCCGACCTGTGGACCAGTCTGAAGCCCATCTGAAGTATAATGTTCCAATTCTCGTCCATATGCCTGTCCAATGACTATTTAAATGCCGTTAAATTTGGAGTCAACGAATGTTGCAGGCACTGTGTTCCATGCTGCTCCTACTCTCTGTGTAAAGCAACTGCCTCTGACATTTGACCTATATCTATCCCCCCCTCAATTTAAAGCGTTGCCCCCTCGAGCTACCCATTCACTGCCCATCATATCTAGCCCTCTTATTACATTATATGTCTCAATTAAGTCGCCTCTCAACCTTTATCGCTCTAACGAAAACAGCCTCATGTCCCTACGCCCTTCCTGGAAAGACCATTCCTCCATAACAGCCAACATCCTTGTAAGTCTCCTCTGAACACTTTCCAAAGCTTCCACATCCTTCCAACACTGCGTTGACCAGAACTGTATCCAATGTTCGAAACGTGGCAGCACAAAAGTTTTATAAAGCTGCAGTATGACCATATGGCTCCAAATGTCAATTCCCCTAACAATAAGAGCTAACACACCGTATGCCTTCTTAAAAACAGCACAAAAACTTAGGTGGCATCTTTCAATGATCTATCGATGTGCTCAAATGTACTCTCAATAATCTTACCAGTAAATCTGCACTCTGCATTCCTGTTACGGTCCCCAAAGTGAATCACCTCACACTTTCCTGCATTAAACTCCATTCGTCATCTCTGAATCAGCTCTGCAGCTTATCTACGTCTCTCTACAACCTACAACATTCTCTGTCACTATCCACAACTCGACCAACCCTTGTGCCATCTGCGAACTTTCTAATGCATCCTTTTGTGTCTTCATACAGCTCCTTCATACAAATGATAAACAAAGGTTGACACAAAAGAGATCGTTGCAATGCCACTTCATTAATTGAACTCCAGGATGTATATTCCCTATCAACTACCACCCTGTATCCAGGGCGAAGGTGCTCCAGGTGAGATTGTAGCCACTAGCCTTAGCATTTCCCGCGCTCTGAAACATAAAAGAAGGTTCTCCCGCTCACCGAAAGCGCCACTGGATTCACATCTGCGCACTCATCCCCATCGCCATTAAATGCTGGATCTTAGCGCCTGTACCACTCAGTTTCTTTGATCCCGCATATGCCAAATGAGTTATATGATCGCCTGTAGCAGTGGGTACTGCCTTGAGTTAGGAATTTATTAAAGTAACCGATGTTAAGCGACATCATTATTGAGAAAAAAAGATTTGATCAACACTGTGCACTGATCCCATATCCTTTGAATCTTTGTAGAAATCTATCATCTCTGTCTTCAACAAACTGAGTGTATTGAATCTTTAAACTTAGTGTCGTCAGAGGCTGTGTAGATTGAGAGTTCCCACAGACCACATACCAGTCACTGTTTGGTAAGTCTGCAAGTTGTGCATGTGCTCCTCTTCCTGACATATCCTCTGCCACTCTCCTTATTTGTGTTTTGCTTCGTAATTTTCCTTGAGGCACCGGGGTCCAGTTACTGCAAAATCAGTTCGAAACTGAGTTCTAGAATTTTCCCGTTGCATCAAAGTAATATGTCCTTACCAAGTGCTGGTAGGAATCAATCGTATTTTTCTTTCAGGTGCAAATGCTCTTCCAGGTGATGATTTTTCTCCTTCAAACGCACACTCCCGCAAAATTCTGCACTTCATATATTATAAATAAACCCTATCCATTCTCAACAGTTTCTCTCCCTCCCACAAAATCTAACCATCTTTTACTTCCCACCTCCCATTACACTGAGGCACTGCAAAATCTGACACTCACATTGAAACCCTTCACTCTGTGCTGCTGTAGTCACTGCTACTGGGTGAACATGCCACAATCCACCATCAGCACATTCAAATCAATCGAACCAATTGAATGCTGAGGTTGTTAGATCAGTCATCATGTAGCAACATTTAGTGACATGGTTGGTTGTTGGTGGGCGTGGCCCTGCCCAAGTACTCAAGGATGGAAGAATCTTTGCAGAAACTGTATAGGGGTGCGGAGGGAAAGGACATGACCCTCTGGTCCTCATGTTCCCTACGCCAACCACCGCATAAACCGTATCATCTGCCGACATTTCCACCACCTACAAACGGACCCTACTACCAGGGAAGTATTTCCCTCCACACGCCTGTCTGCTTTCCGCAAATGCCGTTCCTTCCGTGACTACGTGGTGATGGTCACACATTCCAACAAACCACACTTCCTCCTCGCAACTTCTCCTGCCACTGCAGGACTTGGTAAAACTGTGCCCTCAACTCCAAGCCCCCAATGTAGCCTTCCACATCCATGAAGGTTTGACCTGCCCGCACACAAATGTCATTTATTGTGTCCGTTGCTCCCAATGCCGTCTTCTTTACATTGGGAAGACTGGACGCCTTCGTGCAGAACGCATCAACAAACAACTCTGGGACAACTGCATCAATCAACCCCACCGCCGCATGAACGAACACTTCAACGCTCCCCTCCCAATCTGCCGAGGACATGCAGGTCATTGACCTCCTCCACCTCCACTCCCTCACCACCCAACAGCTGGAGGAAAAAGGCCTCATCTTCCACCTCGGAACAGTTCAACTTCAGGGCATTAATGCGGCCACAGCAGTATCTTCTTTTCCCCTCCCCCACCTTACCCCAGTTCAAAGCAAACAGCTCAGCATCATCCTCATGACGTGTCCTACCTGCCAATCTTACTTCCCAGCTACCCGCTCCACTCTACACTCCGAACTAGCACCTTCATCACCACCTCCATTTATCTTAGCGACCTTCTCCATAGACCTACAGGTCTCCCATTTATCCCACCACAGCGGAGGCTCCCTGCCTCCATTCCTGGTGAAGGTCCTTTTCCGGAGACATCTATTTTCCTGCTCCTCGGATGCTGCGTGTCCTCCTGTGCCTTTACAGCACCACTCTAAACCGGATATTATTTAGGTCTTGTTGCATTTTACATGGGTCTGCTTAAGGATCTGACGAGTCACGAATGGTGCTGAACATTGCGTAGACATAGGTGAACATTCTCACTTTGACCTTATCATGGAAGAATGATCATTGTCAAAACAACTAAAAATGCTTGGACCTGGGAGATAACCTGGTGCATTAGGGTTCTTGTGATACAGTGACAGAGTCTCTACTTCTGTGCTAGAAGTGCATCGAGCATAGGACAATGCAGCACAGTACAGGCTTTTCAGCACTCGATATTGTGCAAAACATTCATTACTGTCTGAGATCAAATGAACCCACATACTCATCATTTTGTTATCGTTCATGTGCGTAAATATTCCTAATATATCTGACTCTGCTACCACCGCTGGCAGTGCACTTCATGCACCCAACATTCTCCCGGCAAAGAACCTACCTCTGACATTTTCCTCAAACTTTCCTCCAAAATTATACCCCTTGCCATAAACTTTTCTGCGCTGGAAAAAAATGTCTCTCGCTATCTAATGTATCTATGCCTCTCATTATCTTCTATACCTCTACTAATTCGTCGCTCATCCTTCTTTATTCCAATGAGAGGAACCCTGGTTTCATCAAACTTCCTCCATGAGACGTCCCCTCCAGTCAATGCATCATCCTGATAAATCTTCTCTGCAGCATCTCTAAACGTCCCACATCCTTCTGATAATAAAGCAATGGGAAATAAACACAATATTCCAAGTGAGGTCTGACCAGTGCTTTATGGAGCTGCAGCATTATCTCGTGGCTCTTCAACTCAATCTCTTTTTTAAATGAAAGTCAATACTCCACACTCCTACTAAACACTGGCTCTATCAACCTGGATGGCAACCATGAGGTACCTATTGTGTTGTAGTCTCACCTGCAGCAGGTTTGTACCATAGCATCTATGAACATGTGGATTAAATCCTGACACAGGGCAACACCTTCAGAGATGGCCTGGAGCTAAGATGATTGACGTCCAATAACTATTAACACCTTTCGACATGAAACGTCCTCCATATCCTGGGATGCATAACCGTGAGAACAAATCTGTTTAAATCACATAATTCTCAAATTGCTTCACACGATGAATATTGATTAAAAAGTCACATCCAATCCCAGGCTGGAGTCTGGAAATAATCACCAAACCAAACAGTCACGGATTTTCTCTCTGCACAGATGACGTGATGGTGAGACATGCTGATTATGCCCAGTAGTTACTCTGTTTTTGACTTCCCAGAACAGTGTGTCACCGTTTTAGAAGGGATGGATTATTTCAAACCAAGAAGGTGTGAAAGGCAACCAAATTCTGTGTGGCTAATTAAAGGTATGTAGCCATCCAAGAGGAATAAAGAAACAGAATAAGCAGGAGCTGGCGAAGCCACACAGCCCCTGAAATCTGCTCAATCATTCAGTTCAACCCTGGTTAAATATCCAGCTCAGTCATTTGTTCCTTTTTATTGTACACATGGTTTGTGCGTTTTATCCCAAGAAAAATATCCATCTCCTTCGTGAAAACATTCAATATTTTGACTTCAAATTCTTTCTCTGGCAGTGAATTCCGCAGCCTCACCACTCTCTGAGTGAGGAGGCTTGTCTTCGTCTCAGTCCTGAATAACCCACACTGTATTCTAAAGATTTGATCCTGGCTTTGTAAAGTCCAAACATCAGAAACGTCATTCCTCTGTGTCCCCTGTTACATGTTAGTAGGCACTGAGATCCCCTTCCCGTCATTCTTCTGAACTCCAGGGAACATCGTCCAAACAAATCCCATCTCTCTTCATATCTCATTCCTTCCATCCCAGGAATCAGTTTGTTGAACCTTGGTTCCACTCCTTCTGCAGGCAGGTCATCCTTCCCGAGATAAATGAGACCAGCGCTGCACACAATACTCTGGGGTGGGTTCACCAGTGCCGTGTACAATTGAAGCAAGACTTCCCTGCTACTGTACCGGAACCCTCTCGCCGTGAAGACCAGCATACCGTTTCCAAGAAACTGCTTTCCTGTTTTTGGGAGCAAAGTAGATAAAATCATTTTTACCTGCATGACAATTAATCTGCCATGCATTTCCCCAATGCAGGGAGCCACTAGAAAAGCTGACACAAACTCCGTGGAGATAGATAAACTTGCAATGATGCAGGAAACACTGAAATACATGGTCTAGGAATGCTGATAGACTTCCTGGGGAGACACGCAAATTAGGACAATGCAACTCAGCACATCAAATAAATATTGGTGGATTGCCAACAATTCCTAAACATATTGCTCCACACCCGGAGAAGCCCGGTATTTACTGTTCTCGCTCCGTAGACTCTCACTATGCACTGGAACCCTCCGTCTGTCCCGCTGAGACAGAACAAAGTATCTGAAAAATCCCTCCGATACGAAAACATCCTGAACCATTTAAGCATGGAAACATGCACTGAGAGAATAACTGTAGTCTCTATGTGGATATCTGTTACACCCTGACACGCTACAACCGCTACACATTTTTAAACATGGACACACTGACTTGGAGTCTGCCAGTGGGTGTCTGTAACAATCTGACACACGATATCCCGCAGACCATGTAAACATGGACACACTCAATTGGAGACTCACCGTGCTCTCTCTGTGGATGTCTGTTGTGAATTTACATACGAACATCCCATAACAATAGAAACATAGATAAGATAATTTGCAAATGGTGACACATACCAGACAGTATCCTGTCCAAAACTGGCAGGATTTTTCATTCAAACGCAGATCGTCCCATTGGACTCCGTGGAAGGTTTGTCAGTGTTAACCTGGACCGATTATGAATAATGAGAGACCCTTCCAGGGACACCATGTGGGTACAGATGCGTCCCATGTGGGACACCCTGTAGATAAAGATCCACCCTTCCTTTGAAATCCGCGACATGATACTGCATCCCCAATGGGATACACTGTGGATACAACTGCATGAATTATTGGACACACTGTAGCTATCACTTCATCCTTCTCTGACAAAATGGAGATTCTGCTTCATCTGCTTCGGGACACCCCGTAGGTTCTGCGGTCTCCTCTTTGTGAAATCCTGTAGATACCGCTGCATACTTTCTGCAGACAAAATGTAGATACCGTTGCATCGTCACTGCAACGCCATGTAGATATTGCTGTTATCCCTTCTGGGACACCCGACAGGTACTCTTACATCCTATCTGCGGCACCTTACAGATACTGCTCCAACCTTTCTGTGGGTCGCTGTGCATTCTGGTGCATGCCCTCTGAGGCACCCTGTTTGTACTGCTATATCGATTCTGGGGCACCCTGTAGGTGTTGTTGAATACTCTCTAGGATAGCCTGTCGAAACCGCTGCATCCCCTCTTGGACACCCTGCAGAAACTGCTGCTTTGTCTCTAAGACACCCTGCAGATACAAATGCATTCGGTCGGAGACATCATTTGGATACTGCTGCATCCAATCAGTGATTCCCTGTAGATACTGCTGTATCCCCTTTGGGACAAGCTATGGATACCGTTGCATCCTCTCTTGGACTCCCTGTAGATACTGCTGCATCCTCTCTGGGGCATCTTGTTGGGACTGTTGGGTTCTCTCTGAAACATCGATAGATACCGCTGCATTCTCTCTGGGGTACACTGTCGATGCTGCTGCATCCCCTCGAGGATAGGCTGACGATACTGCGCTATCCACTCTGGTCACAATGGAGATACTTCTGCATCCCCGTTGGGACATCCTGTCGGTACTCTGCATTCCCTCTTTGACAGACTGTAAATACTACTTCCCTCTGTGAAAAACTGTAGATAATGCTGCAACAATCTCTGGGACACCCAGTAGGCACAGCAGAATTTGCTCTGAGTCACCCTGTAGATATTACTGCATCATATCTGGGACACCCAGTAATTACCTTAGAATCCCTGCAATGTGGAAGGACTGCACTCGGCACATCGGATGCAGTCTGACTCCGTGAATAACATCCTACCACACTCACCCTATTTGTTTCACTGTGCATTTACAATGGGTAGTCCGTCTAAAAACGCAACATTGAATTGTGGGAGGGTACTGGAATACCCGAATATAACCTAAGTAGATACGGAGAGAATGCGCAAATTCCATGTGGCGTGCTGGCTTGCATTGTACCATCAGATTGCTAGGGACCAATGTCCGATTCCAGCCTCGTCGACTGTGTGGAATTTGTGCATTCTCTCCGTATCTACTTAGGTTCTATTCGGGTATTCCCGTACCCTCCCACAATTCAATGTTGCGTTTTTTAGACGGACTACCCATTGTAAATGCACAGTTATAATCATTTTCTGGAATATCGTCAAGTGATTCATTCATCCAATTGGAATTAATTACAAATTCAGAGGTATTTGAGTGAAGACATTAATCCTTATCTGAGTCACTTAGGCTGCTCACTAATCTGAGAACATCACCCATTGTTCTGGATGCCAATCTGCAACACAGCTGACAACATGAATTCCGACTATCTCTTTTGTAATAATTTACAGCTCAAACAGATCACTTCCGATTCACGTGCAATACAGGATGTTCAGACTAATCCACATAGTTCCACTCCATAAACAATCTCCAGTCCTAGGAATGTGTCTGGTGCCGCCTGTTGCAAACACTCCAATGCCAATGTCTGTTTCTTTAATGAGAAAACCAACTCTGCACACAACTGTGACCATCGGAGGTTCCACAATTTGGGAAGCACATGACAATTAACACATTCCTTTTCAAGTCAGTTCATGTGTAATTTGCAGACAAAGGAAATCTGTGTTCGAGGAACACATTGCGATTATTTTCAGACTGTTACACAGGACATCATACCCTCTCACAATCACAAGCTATAGCACTATTAAGTATTAAGCTAGAAAGTTCATGTAAAGCGTCCACTCCCTCTCTCTTTAATAAAATGACTTTCTGTTAATATATTGCGAAAACAAATATAATATAATGAGATAGTAAGTTAGTGTGACTAACTGGTAAAACTGGCTCATGTTAATTCTTGCATTCAAGAGCTCATAACAAGGCGTTAGAATCCTCACCAAACTGACAAGCAACACATACCGTTAGCTTTACAGACAGAGACCAGATTATCTAAGGAGAAAAATTTGTCAGATAAATTGGTTGGTGGTGAGTAGCAGAAAACATTCTCGAAGGACTTTGCGATCTGCCACATGTTCAATGAGAAGTGAAACTCTGCTTCATCTAAGAAAAGCAGGTATGTAGATCACTGGCTTGCTGATTTGCAGACGAAGTGAAATTGGAGGCATTGTCAGGTAAATTACATTATTATTGATAGTCAATCGCATACAACAAAAACAGCTTGTTATGCTGAGAACAGAATATATTCTCGTTAATAAAGACACACGTCCCAAAACGAATAACTGGCTGCTTTGAAAAACATGCTGACTGTTTGAACAATATGAACAGACAGCCAATATCCTGAGACTTTCAGTTCCCCACAATAACTACTGAATCTTTCTAAATTCAATGGTCAGTGTGTCGATATATTCTACGAGTGATAGTGAACTGTGTATGCATAAGTATTTAAAGTAAAAAACTTGTATCTACTGTTGAATAACCACATTTACAAACTGTGCATTGCTTACACCAATTAAGTTCTAAAATGTAAATATTTTAGTCAATCAAAGTCATTATCTTTCAAAACGTCGATCAATACTTACAAGTAATTTCTAATTATTCTTAGTTCAAAACATTTTGCAAACCAATTTTCTCATCCATGCTGATATTAGATATCTATTAGTTATAAGTGCAATAATCCAACAGCATGTCCAAAAGTATTTTTTTCGGTCCATTGTCGCTGTAAATCTAAAAGTAAGGTTTTTTTTCATGCCATCACTTCATTACTTCATTTGTAAATTACAACGAACAACAGAATGTTTTCGAAGCATTGAATGAGATTGAGTTTTCAATGCAGGAACTGATCAAAATAATATCATATTCATTGCATTAATTGCAGTTAGTTTCTCATGCGTTTTTCAAGGTATGATCACCAATTTCACTCAAATAATCACAGTCCACTTTTCAGCCTCACTGGTATGTAGAAGGAATATCACGTCATTCAATGAAGTAAAACATGTTCACATTTTGATTTTTGTATTCTAATAATCAAGGGATATGTTTCATCATTATTGAATCCATGAATCACAGTAAATAGATGTAACTGCAGTTTTATAGGCATGATGACTATAGAATGGTTGTCTCAGGACCTCTATTTGACACTTCTCCTCCAATTATTCGCGCTGTGAATAGGGTACTGGGTTTTAAAGTTAATAGTATGTGTGCCTGAAGTGGGTCAGAATGTTTAATATTATTACTCTTTAGGCTGGGAGCGAACCCCTTAGTCTTTGCGGGCTGAATGGTGTAAAAAAAAATGTCTCAGAGATCGAACGAAGTGATGCAGTGTGCAATCAAATACTGATGGACCTGTCATGCACCGAAGGGTGATCAGGAATGTGTATGACGTGCATGCCCAAAAGCCAGATCAGTGAGCCGAGTGGGAGGGAGAAACAAAAGATAAACATGAGCAGTTTATCTATAATTCTGACAGCGCTCTGTCAACAATATGTCCAATGCTAGTCAGGAACAAGTGAAATATGGTGGCTCTCAGACGTCGGCCTTAAAGCCAAAGGACCAGATGTTAGTCACAATGGGGGAGTAGTGAGAACGGTGAAACTCACTGGAACATTTCAAATGAAGATGCGCCCACGTATCGACAGAGGATCGATAATGGTTTGGATGAACCCTGGAAGGGTCAGGACACCGTGTCGACAGCACTGCTGTGCAAAGGAAACTCAAATATAGGCTGACAGTCGGGGACAAAATTGTACTTATCAGTGTCATTTACATCAATAATCTCGATGTGAACACAGGAGGCATGTAAAGATTGCAGACGTCAAAATAAGAGGGATGGTGTAAAGCGAAGTTGACCTCCGAGTACAATGAGATCTTGATCAGATGGGCCAATGTACAGAGGAGTGGCAGATGGATTTTAATTCAGATAAATATGAGGTCCTCCATTTTGTAAACGCAAGTCAGGGCAGGGCTTCGACACTGAAATGTAAATTCCTGCTCAACAAAGAAATCTTGCGTTGCAATTTCATAATTTCTCGCAAGGTGAGAAGAGATGATAGTGAAAAGGCGTTTGGTTCTCTTGCCTTGATTGTTTAGTGCACTGAGTAACGGAGTTGGTTTGTTATGTTGCAGATGTACATGACATTGGTTGATTTTCTTTCGGAATGTTGCATGCACTTCTCGTCTCCCTGCTTGTAAAAACTTGTAAATCGTGAAAGGTTTCAAGCAATATTTGCAAAGATGTTGCTCGGATTGGAAAGTTCGAGCTTTAGGGAGTGGTTTAATTGGATGGTCTATCTTGCCTGGAGCTTCAGAGGTGTGTTTCGTCTGAGGGAGTTTAAGCAAGTCATGGGGGAGATGGATAGGCTAGTGAGTGAACTTAGACCCTTCGAAAGAAATGATAATAATTTGCCCATTAGATAGAAAATGGATGAGTTATTCGAGGCGCACAATCTGCTTGATGTTGATGTACATGTCCTCACAAAGGCCAAGATGCCCAAAGCAGCGGCTGTAGGTTGTGGGGTGGGGAATGGAAGTTAAGGAGCCAATCAACATTTTTTGTCGTGCAGTTAAGGGGGGCAGCAGTACGCGATGTTAATGTAGCATCAATATCAGTTACTAACATGGATTTACATCTCTCCCCCTTCTATACTAAAATAAGAGCAGTGGAGGTGGAACTGAGGAAGCTGGATGATGTGAACCTGTCCAGATACTGATCAGGAACATGACAAAATAGCTTCAGATATGGTTGAGTTAAATTGAGGAGACAATTCTGTGAGTTACATTTTAGAAAGAAAATCGGGACAAAGGTTGATGCAGAGAACTGAAATTATCATGGGAACCCTCTGGCCTTGAATGGGAGATTACGAAATGGACAGTCGTCATCTCCAGATTAGCAACACTGCATGAAGACTGGGACAGTAAAATAACCGAGGGCACGTTTTCTTCGGTCACGCAGTGGGCTTTGGGCGTATAGAATGAAATGTCAACTGAAGGAGTGAAGACATGTACGTTGATATTGAACAAACATCTGGACGGGCAGATGTACAGACATTGTTTAAAGCAGTATGGACCAAATGGGACTGGATTAATTGAGGATAACTGATCGGCATGGACGATTTGGACCAAAGTATCTGTTTCCGACGTATACATCATTTTGACTTTATGACCCATTCAGCAGCATGGGTAACTCAAACAGAAAAGTGGGTTATTCTCTGTAGACCCTATCAATGTCCCAGCTTTGCTGGGACAGATGAGGCAGTAAGTCAGGATGTTGTGTTATTTTTAACGTTTCCATCCTCAGTCCAGCGCCAGCATCTTCACATTGAGGCAGTAACTGTGGCAATTAGATTAGGAGAAGCAGGAAATAGTCAGACAGACAATATCCCAGACTAATGCCCAGAAACCGGAGAAAGATTATTCCACCTCACAATTGATTATACCTCCAGAAATAAATCTGCCACTAAAGACTATCGTTCACTAATGAACGTCGCCGCTATCGTAAAGGGATTGAAAACACAACAGGATATTGACCTAGTGATTGATATTTTGATTGGGTTCTAATCTATACCTGCAAACATGGAATTCCAGAATAAGCATGTGTTCACTGTAAAACGAAAACCATACACATGGACCTGTTAACTCAAGGACCCTACAGCTGTCCCGCCATATACCACAGATGGAAGTCTGATAGATTTAGTCAAATTGATCTTACCAACACTGCATCGCCTCAGTCGAACAAATAGAACATATCGGATATTAAATAGAATTATGGTCAGGTGAGCCAGGCTGAAAATTGAGTGTGCTGCTGCAAATACACAGCACGTCAGGCAGCATCACGACGGACTTATGACCGAAACGTCGATTCACCTGCTCGACGAACGCTGCCTCACCTGCTATGCTTTTCCAGCAGCAAACTCTCCACTCTGATCTCTCGCATATCCAGTCCGTATTTCCTTCTAATTGTGTTTAAACCTAATGCAAAGCCTCTTCCATGAATGCTTAACCTGAAGACAGTTTGCTCCTCATCCTACAAGGATCTCAGTGAGTTTGTCTCTCACTGCAACGCCCGGTCACCTCCTCTGCACTGAAACTCCACAGCCACATCCTGAAACAGATTCGCTCGGACAGTCACATCTCCTTCTTCAGTATCTGCCGACGGAACCGACTGCTCCTGCATGAACTCCGGCCTAGATACAGAACAACAACATTTGGACCTGAACAAGACACTATTACCTCCTACAAATCGGAAACAATGCCTGAGACAAGGGCATTGTTTCTGCAAGATAATGGATTCAGACAGTTCGACGACCCATGTGGCCCAATTCAAGGCTGGAGTACACCGGCGAAGATCCAACAGCACCATTCCTCTTTGAGTGGAATAATGCACCACCAGTCTCTGACTACCATCGTTTCATTAACACACTGCTGCTGTATAACATCCAAGGGCCCGCGCTGTCAATTCTCCTGCTGCTTGGATGCTGCCTGACCAGCTGTGTTTTCCAGCATCAAACTGTCAAAATCTGATCTCCAGCACCTGAATTCTCCAATTTCTCCCGGCATTAAAATTGATGCACAGAGAGCGCAACTGGGAAGACAGTGAGTAACGTATCTGGGGCATAAATCAGGAAGTGAGAGGGGTCAGATCCAATATAGTGAAATGTTAGGAGATTTAAAAGATCAATGCACATTGTGAAGTGAATGAGACAGCTTGTGGATTTCACTTCTTTCGGCATGTTAGGTAGAATCTTCCAGAATTGGTAGAAGCATTACCAGTCCTGTTCCGAAAGGGGGTAACAGTCTAGAGCAAGAATAAAATGGGACTCTCAGACGGAGGAAACTTTGACCACATTAAATGAAGCCTTGTCATTTGCCCTAGCAGTGGAACTACCAAATAAGTCAAAGCCTTATCGTATTATCTGTGATGATGAGAATGGATGTTATACAGCAGCAGTGTGTTAATGAAACGATGGTCGTCAGAGACTGGTGGTGCATTATTCCACTCAAAGAGGAATGGTGCTGTTGGATCTTCGCCGGTGTGCTCCAGCCTTTAATTTTGCCACATGGGTCGTCGAACTGTCTGAATCCATTATCTTGCAGGGACATATGGTCCTGCACACACCACACTGTTTGCTGACTGTTGGAGACAGGAAAACTAAAGGCAATGTTACATAGTGATGGAGTTAACTAGGATGTTGTGTTACACCCTGCAGATAAACATGTACAAGCAGGCAGGGATAGTTTCATAAACACAGCAGGACTTACGGTGAAGATAGAGATGAAGTGGAGGGTGAGTTAGAGGTTATAGATGGAGTGAATCGTGGGATTGCTGATGAACCATTAGAAGGAGATGGAGTGTTTCAGTTGTTTGGAGATGGACGAAGGAAATAATGTGAGGGAGAACCGCATACTGCATGGACAGTGGTAGATGGCGAAGGAAATATGTTCGCAGGAGAGCATATTCCTGGGAGTCATGTACTATAGGGGTAGATTAATGGACTGGCAGTAGCATCAAAATTAGCCAGGCACCAGAGAATCAAAAGATACACAGACAGTCGTTATTCCTTTGATTATACTTAATGACCATATGCTGGCCTGATCTTGGCCAAGGGATATTACCTTGTCTGGTGGCCACATATAGCACGAAGAACAGTTTAGAGAGTTAATGAACACAGCTCACTTTCCTCGTGACTCAGTAGAAGTTAAGATTAATGCTCATAATAAAGCATAAATCCTGCAACCTCAGCCGGTCAGTTTCTGGGTTTTGCAGCTAAACTACTTACTTTAGAAGCGCACACATTTGTGGAGGTACTGGCAGTAGTTGCAGAAGCAAGAGAGCAAGAGAGAAAGAGAGAGGGCAGTCTCAGAACCTGCCCCACAAGTGGACAAACAGGAATGGGAAAACGTCGGGGCGGGTTGAAAAAAGACAGAGGTTTGAACATGTAGGATTAGGCATTGACATCACACTACACAACACAAACAACATTTAAAAACTGACATGCTCTGTCACACATCTGGCTCGTAAAAATGCAATATCAGATAATTCGTCAGTATTGATTTCTTGAATTAGGCAGAGACACAGGAAGATTTTGTCAAAGGTGTGTATTCCGTACATAGTGCGACACAGGGAAATTAATCAGAATAATACGGAGAAGCCAGCAGAGACCAATCACTCAGTCCCATCGAAAGAATCCCTTTGGATCTCAAAAACAGGTTTGCTCAGTGGGTGGAAGCTTTCACCTGTAGACTCCGACCAAGCGAAGCATGTTATTGGGAAAGCCATTTATCAGTTATGTGGCCTGTTAGGTTTGGAATGGAAATTCCATCTCCAGTCGTATCTTCAGTGTCCAGGCCCAGCAGAAGGATTCAAGCGGGCACTGAAGTCAAATCTGATCAAGGCCAAGATGGGGAAAGGGCAGCCATTGGTTAGAGTAATTCCCATCATCCTCTTGGAACTCCGGTCAACCCCAGGAAGATAATACCGTGCAAGAAATGTAACAAACACTACATTGGACAAACAGGCAGAGAACTAACCACAAGGAAATAAGAACATCAACTATTCACAAATGCCATGGTCCACTCTCACCAGAACTGACATACAAATCACGAAGGAAACCACTTCGACTGGACCACCATATCCATATTAGGACAAATCAAACAGAGACATGCACGAGAATTCCTAGATGCATGACATTCCAACTGGAACTCTATAAACAACCACATCGTGAAAAATTACACAAAACCACAGTGCAACAGGTTTAATTAGAACTACTGGCTTACAGAGTGCCGGTCCTTCACCAGGTGCATGTGGTGGACACAATTGTGAGACACAGAATTTATAGCAAAAGTTTACAGTATGATGTAACTGAAATTCCACATTGAAAAATACCTTGATTGTTTGTTGAATCTTTCATCTGTTAGAATACCATGATAGCTTCACTTCTTTCAGATGTAAATCACAAAACATTCTTTAAAATGTCCCATTCTCAGGTTCACTGTAACAATTGGTGTGAGCCAGATAAAACGTTGAAGTTGTTAACCCCTGTATTCCCTGTGTGTGCCATAATGTTTAGACTCCGTGAGTTAACGGAGTCTTACATGGATTCATGCAGTTTTTGAGCAAACTAAAATGTAAGTCTGCATCTCCCAATCATAAGAAACAAATCGAGATATTCCCCAACTATCACCCCCTGAGAAAAACACCAGGGAATGATATCATCACAGGAAATGACTTCACCACAGGAAATGGCATTACCAACCCAAACATATAAACAGAACGCAAGAATTATGTAGAGTGCATCGCCTGGGGGCCCACTGAAGATGATACCTAGTAGGGTGACGAAACGCCTGGAAATAAATCTTGCAGCTCAGCGAACAAACCTACGTCCAGGAGTGAACACTTTGAATTCGGGAGTGGACGGACTACACAGCTGCCTGAAGACATGAGATGTGCAATGACAAGAATGGAGTTATGCAGTTTGTGAAATAACTAGCAAAGCAACTGTGTAAGATGAGAAGGGAAGTTTCAGAGAGAGGGAGAGACAATAAAGGACTGGGAAACGGACAATATAATAATTCGATTTGAGATTCAATACCCAAGTGTTAAGCCTCGGGAAGCATATTATTGGAAGATGTGGGACCACAAGGGGCCAGACACTACCAGGTAATTATTACAGGAAATACATGCCCTCATGTGGTTATCAAAGAGGGCAAAAGTGGAAGAATTGTTGCCAGCTGAAGTAATGTGCAACTTCAACATGACCATTAAGCTCTTATGTACGTTGTTTTCGATCCTTGTTCTTTACAGGCTAGTAGCCAGCACCGTCATCGACTTTGGGAATGGACAAATGATTCGGGAAGCAACAGAACCAGAGGATGGGAGGTCTGATTACCTGTATGATATTGTAAAGGGAAAATGGCAAGTAAGCAATGAGCCTGGGAGGAGTTGCGATGGACATGTGCATTTTAGTGGAATTGAACAGGAAGAGGTGAGGCTATTTATGGCAGCCCTGGCAGGTACAGGCACACTGTGAATGGATATAAAACACAGAACTGAATGATTGATATAGACATCAAGAAATATTACATGGCATCAAGCGCGAATTGTGGTTTAGGACAAAGTATAAAGGCAGAACACTGAACATTTGAAAAGTTGTGCGGAGTATTTACATGTCGAAAAACAAATACAGTAGTTGTTGTAAAAGCTCAATCGTCCTACTGTAGCATTCTGAAGAAGGATAACCGGACTCAAAACGCAACCTCTCATTTCTCTTCACAGAATGACTGGAAAAGCATAGCCAGACTCGCTATAATTTTCCAGTCACTCCTGTGAACGTTTGAAGAATTTGGGTAAGGCACGTTTCTTATGCAGAAGATGAAAGTTTGTGAGAACGTACTCCTGAGAGTTGGCAGAAGCAGAAACAACTACAATGTTTAAGAGGCATTCTGACACATCTGTGAACGGGCAAAGTATAGTGGGATGTTGACCATGTGCAGGAAGATGGGAATGGTTTAGAATGGCGTCATGATCAGCAAAGTCATGGTGGGCCGAAACGTTTATTCCGGTGTTTAGATTAGATTACATTACATTACAGTGTGGAAACAGGCTCTTCGGCCCAACAAGTCCACACCGACCCGCCGAAGCGCAACCCACCCATTCCCCTACATTTATCCCTTACCTAACACTATAGGTAATTAGGCATGGCCAATTCACCTGACCTGCACATCTTTGGACTGTGGGAGGAAACCGGAGCACCCGAAGAAAACCCACGCAGACACGGGGAGAACGTGGAAGCTCCACATAGTCAGTCGCCTGAGGCGGGAATAGAAGCCGGGTGTCTGGCGCTGCGAGGCAGCAGCGCTAACCACTGTGCCACTGTGTCAGCCAATCTTTCTCTTTTCCCATGTACTTTCTATTTTCTGTGTGACAGAATGTGTGAAGTGGGAGTTAATATTTTGAGCAGAATATGTCTCTTCTTTCGAATACACAGTGAGTGGAGGCATTTTGAGGTAATAAATGTGGAAACCGAATATATATTTGAATGGCACAAAAGTAAAGAGCAGGGACAGCAGGAACAGGTGTATAATGTGCACAAATCTTTAAAGGATTTCGGTAAACCCGAGTTACAGCATTTTGCGAAAGCAAACGTTAGTAGGACGTATATACTTGATCGTAAGTTCCTTGGCAGTGTTGCTGAACAAAGCAAAGTTGGAGTGCAAGTCCGTAGCTCCTTGGAAATAAAGTCGCACGTAAATTTGACAGTGAAGACCGCGTTTGGGATGCTTTGTTTTCTCGATGAAATATTGAGTTCACAGTAGGGAGGCCATATTGCTGCTGTACAGGACATTGGTTAGGCCAATTTTGGAATATTCCGTGCTATTGTGCTCTCCTTCCTCTCGGAATGATGTTGTGAAACTTGAATGGATTCCGAAAATATTTACAAGAATGTTGCCAGAGTTGGAGGTTTTGAGCTAGATGGCGAGGTTATATAAGCTGGGGCTGTTTTCCTGGAGTGTTGGAGGTTGAGAGGTAAACTTGTAGAAGTTTATGAAATCATGAGTGCATGGATAGTATTAGTAGACAATGTCTTTGCCCTGGGATGTAGAAGTCCAGAAATAGAGGAACTGGAGGGCAAAGATATAAATGATACATGAGACAACCTTTTCACGCAGAGGGTGGTACACATATGGAATGAGCTGCCAGAGGAAGTAGTGGAGGCTGGTGCAATTGCAACTTTTAAAAGACATCTGGATGTGTGTATGAATAGGAATGATCTGGAGGGATATGGGTCGGGTGCTGGCAGGTGGGAGGAGATGATTTTGGAATACCTGTTTTGGCAAGGACCAGTTCGACAGAAGGGTTTCTGTTTCTGTGATTACATCTCTCTGACTCCATGACAGGATGAGAGACGATATAGACTTCATTTATCAAACGATATGAGATCTTGGGCTCTGTTAATAGAGGAAATGAGAACACACTCATGGGAAAGACATTCCCCCTTGTTAAAGCTCTGGTTCAGTCGCAGTGAATCACTGTATCCGAATGTGGTTACCTGCTCATGAGTGCCCTTAAGAGTGTGTCGTACAGATTTACCAGAGTGGCTCATTGACAAATAAAATGCAGTTCTTGGGCTGATTTGGAAAAAAATGTTGTTTTCTTTGAAGAAAACAATTAGAATGCATTTTTGATTCAGCTATGGAAGAGCATAACGGATCTAGATGTAGCTGGAAATAAAATAAAAGTGACCTTATGCAGCAAGGGATAGCACAAGGATTAGGATCATATTTAAGGATTAGGTGATGCTAAGTTGAATGTGCTTTTGATGGAGCTGGGCCAGATTACAATACATCTCGATACAGCATGCAGAAAAAAACAAAGAACTGTATCCATTCGATGATTGAACATCGATTTAGATTAGAGTAAAGACTTTGAAAAAGTGTGAGAGAAAGAAATGTTTCTGTTGACTCTGTAGGCTGGAAATATGCAATACACACTACTAATTAGGGTGGGGCAAGTAGAGATGATGACTGATTGACGAATTAAGTTTTGTTTAGACCGAAGTGAAATTAACATGCAGGGCCTGAGACACAGACGGTGCATGAAAATATGGCATTGTGCGACAGAGAGCTAGCTTCAACCGATGTGCTAAGTGGCCTCTTTCTGTGCCATAATGCATCTTTTTTGTACTTGCTTAACCTCTTCTGGTCGCTTGTCTCTGGGATTACATTATCATTTAGATAAATCTGCTCCGTGCTCCTCAGAACAAGACAGGTTATCCTTCCACAGCAGGGGGCAATATTCACTCTGTTATTTTGTTTTCTGGGAGTGTATCCAGGTCTTGTACACAGAACTGAACACATACTCCAGAGTGACCCAACCAGGATTATGAATATTACCTGGAGCCAAACCAGTATCTGAAATACTTTGCGGCTGATCGAGGAAATAAATCATACGAATCTGCAAATCCTTCGTATCTCTAAAAGGTGATTGGAGAAGAACAAGTCCATCACTGACAGAAGAGTAAAACATTTCTCTTGGTTTTCTTTGTTGTGACAAAGGAAGACAGTGCATGCACCCTCTCAAACATTACCCCATGAAGCATTCTTGGTCACTCTTTGATATCTAGAAGTAATCCCCGCCTTCTGCCCCCATCCCCATTCACCGCGTTGCACCCTCCAGCCCTGATATAAAACAATGCCCATTCTCCCATAACCCACCGGGGCATTGCCTGCAGAATAAATGGCGGTTGTGACCTCGTCAACGCGCGGCCTGTAGCTCACAAACCGGTTTCAACTTTAAAGCAAGAGCAGGCGTTTCAAATACTGATCTATATTTGCACACAATTGTTCTATGAAACGTCCCAGACCGTACTGACTTCAGTTTCGTTCTGATATCGGTGCCTTTCCGCGTTTGCCGTCTCCTGCAGACACCACACTCACGCAGAGACATCCATCATTGTAGAACTGCGCCTGCCTTCTGTCTCTGGGGGGAGTTTTAATCATGTGTTCACCTCGAGCGCAGCCCTTTCATTCCAATTGCTTGGAAGTACAACCCCTGCCCATTGGTCCTCAAGCCCCACATCTTTTCTCGTGCCAGTTGTGACCTGGTCCATGCGCAGTGTTTCCTCGGTCTCTGATCTCCAGTAGTCAGGGTGATGTTCACCCTGAAGTAGAGAAGGGATGTGTCCAGCCACTCTCTTCACTGCTTAACAGATATCTCATAGACGCAGAACACAAGCTCCAGGACAATTGGCTTTACAATCAGGTTGGTAAAACAATGATTGCAGATGCTGGAATTCAGATTCTGGAGTAGAGTGGTGCTGGAAAAGCACAGGCGTTCAGGCAGTATCCGAGGATCAGGAAAATCCTACGTTTCGGGCAACAGCCCTTCATCAGGAATACAGGCAGAATGCCGAAAGAGTGTAGAGATAAATGAGATGAGGGCGGGGGTGTGGAAAAAGTAGCTCAGAGTACAATAAGTAAGTGGGGGTGGGGATGAAGGTGATAGGTCAGAGACGAGGGTGGAGTGGATAGGTGGAGATGAATTTCGGCCGGTAGAACAGGTCATTGGTACGGTTCTGAGCTGGAAGCTTGAAACTGGAATGAGATGCGGGAAGGGGAAATGAGGAAACTGGTGAATTCCACACTGATGCCCTGGGATTGAAGTGTTCCGAGGCGGAAGATGAAGCATTCTCCTCCAGGCGACGGGTGCTAAGGGAGCGGCGCTGAAGGAGAACGAGGACCTCCACGTCCTTGGCTGACTGGGATTCGGAGTTGAAATATTGGGCCAAAGGGCTGTGTGAATGATTGGTGCGGGTGTCCTAGAGATGCTCCCTAAAGCGTTCTGCTAGGAGGTGTCCAGTCTCCTCAATGTAGAGGAGACCGCATCGGAAGTAACGGATACAATAAATGATATTGACGGATGTGCAGGAAAAAAGTTGATGGTTGTGAAAGGTTCTTGTAGGGCCTTTGATGGAGTTGAGGGAGGAGGTGTGGGCGCAGGTTTTGCAATTCCTGCGGTGGCAGGGGAAGGTGCCAGGAGGGGAGTGTGGGTTGTTGGGAGTGTGGACCTGACCAGGTAGTCCCGGAGGGAACGGCTATTGCGGAAGGTGGAAAGGGGTGGGGAGGGAAATATATCGCTGGTGGTGGGGTCTGTTTGGAGGTGGCGAAAAGGTCGGCGGACGGTTTGGTTTATGCGAAGGTTGGTAGGCTGGAAAGTGAGCACCAGGGTGTTCTGTCATTGTTACGGTTGGAGGAATGGAGTCTGAGTGCGGAGGTGCGGGATGTGGACGAGATACGTTGGAGGGCATCTTTAACCATGTGGAAACGGAAATTGCTGTCTCTAACCACGAAGGCCCTCTGGTGTGTTCGGTGGTGGAACTGGTCCTCCTGGGATCAGATAGAGCGAAGGCGGATAAATTGTGAAAATGGGATGGCATTTTTTGCAGAAGGTAGGCCAGGAAGAGGTGTAATCCAGGCAGCTGTGGGAGTCAGTGAGTTTGTAAAAAGGTTGGTGTTAAGTCGTTCGTCATTAGTGAAGATGGAGAGGTCCAGGAAGGGGGCAGGCACTATCAGAGATAGACCAGGTAAATTTAACATCAGGGTGGAATGTGTTGGTGAAGTTGATGAATTGCTCAATCTCCGAGCGGGAGCATGAGGTGGCGCCAATGTAGTCATCAATGTTGCGGAGGAAGAGGTGAGGAGTGATACTGGTGTAACTACAAAAGATGGACTGGTCTACGTAGCCGGTGTAACTACGGAAGGTGGACTGTTCTACGTACCGGTGTACCTACAGAAGATGGACTGTGCTACGTAGCTGGTGTAACTATGGAAGATGGACTGTTCTACGTACCAGTTTAACCAATGAAGATGGACTGTTCTATACAGTCAGCCGCAACAACGGTTAATGAAGAACACTGTATGGCACCATTCATTTTCCAACGTGAAAATGACTGACAGTTCTCAGAAAGGATCACCAGACCCGAAAGCCGAACTCTGATTTCACTTCACAGATGCTGCTGGACCTGCTCAGCTTTAGCAGCATTTTCCGGTTTTCTTTATTGAATACATGCTCTGTCTGTGTCCTGACAGAAACGCAATGACTTCCACTAACTGGTCTGCAGCAGGGTGGAAGCAATAATGTGACTCTGCTCCAGGGGAGGAGTGACGAAGCATACAGGGAACACAGTTTTCCACATTAACACACTAATTAGCACAAAAAATTACTTTCACATCCCACCATACAACCCTGTCCCGTGATAGCTTGAAAGTTCCTCTGAAGGTAGAGGTGAAACAGTCTTCGTAGGAACACTCAGGGTCTCTGACACTTTGAGTGGAGACCAAAATCTTCTCCACAATGAGAGTACTTATTTGCACAATCGAACTGTAACCTGTTCTGGAAGCTACAGAATAGACCGGTAGAAGGACTAGGAAGCATCTGGATTTTTAATTGGCACCGACCAAGTGAATACACGGATGGGATTGACAAAATGCTCAGTTTGGTCTTAAAAGAGATGCAAAATATAAAGATTGAAGCGCTTAACAGCTCTTGGTCATTCTAATATCTCGAGAGCCAGCTCGTCTCTTCAGTCCATTCTGCTAAAACGGAAAGTCAGATATTGCAGCTTTTGTCAATGAACACAGTAACACTGGTGCAAACATTACAATACTGAAGTTGTAGAACATCATATTTTTCAGTGAGGTAAGCTTTCTCCAGATGAACTGTGACTATATGCAGGTCATACGGCCATTCCTTAAACCAACCTGGGGCAAGTAGCAGGAGAACGTGAGGACTGCAGCTGCTGGAGATCAAAATAGAAACGTGTGCTGCCGGAAAACCACAGCAGGTCAGGTACCGTGGAGGAGAAGGATAATCGACATTTCGGGCATAAGCATTGAAGGGCATGATCTGAACTGCTCTGCTTTTCCAGTGACACACTTTTCGACGGAGATAGACCAACAAATGCTGCCTGTCAATCCAGACGAGGAGTAACTAAATTGGTGTGCAATGGCCAAAGTTAGTGTGTAACGAGTAGTCGTAGTAATGACAGTGAATAATTACAGCACAATAGGGAGTTTCCTATAGTGCTGGGAAGTGTTCATTCTGAAGCTGTCTCAACCGCAACAAAGAGTGATCATTTATCTCTTTCCCATTATGAACGACCTGTAATGTATTCCTCATTTTGTTTTGGTTCCTCATTTTAAACTGTAGATCTTTGCTTTCCGGCTTTGATGAATATCCTGTTTCCCCACGGCTTTGTGAAATACTTTTGATGGATCCTGGCGAAGTTGCTGGATTGCGTCCTGCTGTTCATTCAAAATAGTCCACGGTCCACGAATAGTGAAAATAGTGAATGTTAAAAGTAAGTGATTCAGGTAGAAGCACAGAATTGGTGCAGTACATAAGGAAGCCATGTGTGTCTGCACCGGACCTCAGAATGAAATTCTCACTCAGATCAATTCACCTGCCGTCTCCCTCTAACCCTGTATATTGTCTCTTCACAGCAAACAAACTAATCCCCGAAATGAATATCTTGATTCATGTACTCAGATGACAGGGTATGCTTTGTTCTGGATGGAGTTAAGTTTCTTTCGTGTTTTTGCTGTTGCATTCATCTAAAAAATGGGAAATATTCCATGATATGGTCACTGAAATTTAAGGATGAATACATGAGGATCAGTGGTCGGCAAAACATCGTGGACTGAAGGGGCTGTTCTGTGCTACACTGTTCTATATTCTATGTTCTGTATTCCTGACTCATCCCATGTGGATAGTGGGCAGGCTTTGAGGAAGAATGTCAGCAGCCAAAAGGCAACCTGTTATAGTCCAACAGATCAATATAAAATCACAAACTTTCAATGCCTTTGTACTTCCCTTCACTTCACAGAATGAGGAACCAGCGCTTTCACAGATTGTGATTTCAAATACACCTGTTTGGCAATACCTGGTGTCATGTGACACTATTTTCCACCCAATCCAACACTGGCACTCCCACATCTGCTTTGTGGAGTTACTGCAGTGTTCCAAGACTCTGAACTCTTGTCGTCACAGAGTATGTATGGTTTGTTCGGTTCGGGTTTGGATGATGTAAACAAGAAACGTGCACATGGTGGAGGATTCGGTGATGAAAATGCACTTAAATGTGAATGCAAGATGATTCGATGATTTTCTTTTGTAAATGAATAGTGTCCAGCAATTGTCTGTAATAAGTCCCACTATGAATCTTGTCAAGGTCATGCACTGCATTGATTAAATAAATAATCTAAGACTGGAGTCTAGTGGATTGCGCTGAGCATTGTATAATCAATAGAGCTGTTCCCCATCTCTGACATTCTGATATAGCCAAGTTCAATGATGAAGCAGTTGAAGACGTTTGAGCCGAAGACACCGCCCTGAGGAATTCCTGCAGTGATGTTGCAGGGCTAAGATGTTTGAACTCAACGAAGCACAATTAACATTCTTTCTGTTAAGGATGGCTCCAACTTTTCCCACTGAATCAGTTTTGTTCATTAATGCAACACTCCATCCAAAGCTGCCTTGATATGATGGGCTGTAAATCCCCAGTGTGAAAAACTGCTTTGCAGTGAGTTGAGATAAGTTTTCGAACGCAGTCTGGCAATGAGAGTAACTGATTGGATCTTCTCACCGTGAAATTGCTATAGTATCAGCAGATTGGTTAACTATAGTTCAGATGGGAAGAGAAATTTCTTTCCATAATCCTCGCATTTCCCAATCCAAACAACAGATCAGAATCTAACAGTCAGACAATCATAATAGTATGAATTTTGAACATGCAAATGCAAAAAAGACATTGTTACCTTTAGGGGGAAGACGTTCACATGTTCTAAATGTGGACAACACTTCAGTGGATCATCAAGGCTACCAGAACATAAATTCACTACACATGAGGGCAATCCTAGGTTCCCATCTGCACATTGAAGCAGAGAAAATCCTGACAGTGTGAAAGGGGGTCACACAAAATTGAGAAATCGTCGTTTCCCAACTACACACGAAAACATAGAAAATCCTGACAGTGTAGAAGGGGGTACTCGGGCAATAAAGGTTACACTCGCCCATCAAAATGCATCCCAAGCAGATCCACACACTCGATACCTTATTCTCATAACCCTGCAGTACCCATGGCCATTGCCCCGACCTGCACACCTGTCCGACATGGACTTCCATTGGCTGGAGGACCAGCTATCCCTCTGATGAACCAGACACATCCCCGTCGGTTCCAACAGCAATGATGCCAAGGCGCTCCAACATGTGCTGATCACGCAGAAAGCCTGGAATCGCAGTCAGAGAGTTTTCATACACCCCTTGTGCTCTGGATATGTGAGCAGTCAGAAGACAGAATCAGGAACCTGATCTGAGGCAAATTGCAGAATTAATCAGATGAAAGTTACTCTCCATTTAGCAGGAGTCTGCATTTGCAGAACCGCTGGCTAATCTTCCGTAAGGGAGCAAACAGTTAACTCTAATCGAAAAAAAATACGCGTTTGAGAAACTCAGGAGGTGGAGCAACAGGTTTCCAATTCACTTACTGTTTGTCAGAAATGATAATATTTCTGTTAATTAACATGGTCGATTCTGCTCTCGTGCACATTTTCAACATATGTTGGTAAAGCTGGTTGCCTATTTGGCATGATATCTCAGTGGTTAGTATTGTGGCCTCGCAGTGTCAGGGCCCTCGGTTTGATTCCATCCTCTGGCAACTGTCTTTCTGCCGTTTGCACATTCTCTCCGTGTCTGCGTGGATTTCCTCACACAATCCAGAGATGCGCAGGTTAGATGAATTTGCCTTGCTGAATTGCCCGAAGTGTTCTTGGATGTGTAGGTTGGGGGCATTTGTCCTGTGTAAAATTAGGCAAACGGGGTAGGGGAATGGGGTTGAGTGGCTTACTTTTCGGTGAGTCACTGTCGAGTTGGTGGGCCAACGGACCTGTTTGCACAGAATTCAATACGAGGTAAAGTCCAATCGATGTTGAAAAAAGTGGCGCTGGAAAAATACAGCGGGCCAGTCAGTCTACGAGGAGAGTCTCCGTCTCGGGCATAAAACCTTTATCAGGAATGTCATATGCTGTGCTGTTCCAGCGTCAAATTTTCAATTCTAACTTTCCAGTATCTGCAGTCCTCACGTTTTCCTAGTATACAACCTATCCCTACAAGCAGAGAACGAACCTGCTCTGATTTCTAACCATTTTGCGTGATATTTCCTGGCTGCATCTCTCTCTGTTTTCCTGTCACTCTATCGCTTATCAACCTCAGCGTCCCAATATTGTAATCTGAAACACAAGCAAGGGCTGGAGTACACAGTTCATGAGGTAAAAATAATGGCTGAAGATGCTGGAAACCAGAATCTGGATTAATGGTGATGGAAGAGCACAGCAGTTCAGGCAGCATCCAAGGAGCAGCGAAATCGACATTTCGGGCAAAAGCCCTTCATCAGGAATAAAAGCTTTATTCCTGATGAAGGGCTTTTGCCTGAAATGTCGATTTCACTGCTCCTTGGATGCTGCCTGAACTGCTGTGCTTTTCCAGCTCCACTCATCCAGTGCACAGTTGATGGGAGACCGTTGGGTCGTGTTTTGGAAAAGAGGGATATCGGATTCCAATTAATAATTGTTGAAGTTTGCGCCACAGGGTAGTAAGAAGAGGCGTCCAATACGATTGCCTCATGGTTCAGTCTTGAGTGTCGCAGTTGGGAAGTGATGTTGTATTGCCTGGACTTCGGTAAAGCCTATTCTGGAAAAAAAGTATTCAGTTACCATCACACTGTTATAGTGAGGAAATTCTTAATCTGGAGAATGTTTAGAAGGCATCTTTTCACTCGAGCATAGGAGGTTGAGAAGCGACTTTAAAGAACTTTATAAAATAATTAGACTCATAAAAGTGCTCATGTTACTGTCTTTTTCCGAGAATGTGGGATTTTTGAGACGAGGGTCGCACAATTTTAAGGTGAGAAGAGACAGGTTTTAAAAAACACAAGGGCCATTTCTAACACAGATTGCTTCACGTGTGGAATGAATTTCCCAAGGAAGTGGCGCAACCACTATCTTAAAAAGTTATTGCAATAATTCCATGAATGGGAAGGGTTTGGAGTGACATGTTTAAGGAGGAGACAGATGGGAGCAAGTTAGTTTGGGGTTTTGTTTAGCACAGACTGTTTGGACAGTATGATCTGGTTCCTTGCTACGCGACTATGGTTGTATAAATTGAGAAAGTGACTGAATGATATGTGATCTCCATCTGTCTTTGAACTTAAATGCGCCATCTACTGATGTTTAGGGAGGATCTCATATTATTGCCAGAAAACGTGCTCCAATTGATCAGCTGGCTACATTGCAACAACGTTTACGTTCTCTTCCAGAGAAACTGTTCGAAATTTAATCACAGTTTCAGGGGAAACTAAAACACACATGGAGCTATGAATTGAATAATGGTTAATGTTTAGGCCGGATCAAAGAATTACAACAGCGTTGTTAAAGGTTCAAATCTGAAAGAAGAGAGACACTTAGTAATGAAAGACCATTTTGGACACACACACCCACGCGCACACGCTACATTATCAACATGGGAATGGGGAGCAGCACAAGACCGGAATGACTGGGAAGGGTATTGAGCGGGATTTTGGCTTGAGAGTGACATGTCTGTGAGTACATCAGAACAGGAACAGCCTTTGTTCCATCTTCTCGTCTTGGATGTTTCGCGAGAGTTGAGCTGGTGAGCATTTCTGAAGTCTCTGTCACTATCGTTGCAATATAGATGAATTGAAGCTCCCAGTGGTTTTAGATTATACCACTTCATCTATCACTTCCTCTTTCTCCGACTCCCTGTTTCAGGAGCCAAGTTCTGTGGCTCAGGCGGACTCGCGACTGTGGCCAATCTCTGTGCTGCCTTGCCTGTATAAAGGGCGGTTTGGTACTTGGTGATAATGGCAGAGACTTCACCCAGAATGTGCGGGAGGGTAGGATCTAATCTCTCCATCAACAGGAAAAAACATACCATAAAACGAGGGGTAGTTTCTTTGAAGCAGTATAGACTGCGGAAACCTGGCTGAGATGTATAAAATTCTGAGAGACACACGCAAGGAAAACAAAGATTAATATTTCAGCTTTCTGCCGGAATCATTATCGGGCACGGGGGTATAGATCCATGGTTCGGTTCAGGAAGACTTGAAGAGATGTAGAAGCTGTTTTATTAACCCGTGTGTAATTGTTGGAATCTGAAATCCATTGTCTCGACATGGGCAGTAGAGGCGGAAAGTCTCATACCATTTCAGAAAAAGTTACATGCATAATTGTAATACCATTACAGACACAGCAATGGACGAAGTGCTGGAAATGGCAGAAACTAGGTGAACAGTTCAGGTCGCCGATTCTCGGCATAGAGAGGGGGAGGGACCGTGAAGAAAGGGAAGGAGGGTTGAAAGGAGGAAGAGAATCAGTTCCATATTGCGAAATCGGGGGAGAACAAATGGAGAAGTAAAAAGATAACAGAAGTGCCTGAATGTGGGATCAAAGGGGCATTAGTAATCCTGAATATAGCGAAAGGACACTCAGGCAGACACGTACAGACATTGGAGCAGTTTAAATGCATTTCGCCAGAGAGGAGGAGATATTCTTTTCACTGAGAGAGTTGGATTTTTTTTTTTGCAACAGTAAACGGCTGAGCCTAACGTGACCTTTGCATGTTTTCTCCAAGGTGCTAGTAATAGTTCCTACATCTCAAGCAATGTCAGAATGTGGCCAGAAAGGTGGAAGAGAGTTTGGTATAGTAGAGCAATCTCGTACATTTTAATGATTTCGAAGTTTTTGAAATAACCTCGGCAATGAGGAGGAATGCTCGGGTAAAACTGAGAACGAGGGACAATATCGGTGCGTGGGAATCACTGTGAATGGAGTAGGGAAAGGTTCATAGAATGAGTACAGTAGAGAGGGCTGCCATTCTTCACTGTATCTCACCAGACAGCATGATGCCCACCAAGGTCAATCAGCCATCACCGTTCAGTCTTTAGAGTGTTCTGGTTATGCGATCCCGCATTCTCCCCACAACCTCCACCCTACCAGGCGCTGGTCCAAGATAAACATGTCTTGGACTGTCCACTCCCGGGAAGGGACAGGGACGAGGTTCAAAATGCTACCAGCTCAGTGTATGTAGATCAGTGAGCGAGACGGGGTTGGGGCTCTTACTTGTCGCTTATTCACTGGAGTTGTGTTGGTGTGTGCTGAAATAAAATCTGCCACCCCATCGCTGGAATGTATCTTCATATTCCCTGTAAGTGCGAGGTCATATTGCTTCTTCTTATCCTTCATGATTTTCCCAATCCCAGTTCCAGGCTGCAGGCTCCAGGGTCAGTGATGGGGCTGAGCGCTGCTTGCAACATTGTTTCTCTGTGGAGCAGCTTAAGCATGAGTGGTGATAGTGACGAAACTGCTATGATTCTGCCAGTGGCTTTGGGAAATGAAGATGTGTCATTCAGAAACGTGTGGGACTCTTTCAGGTTCATTTCCTGTGATGATCCTGGGTCATTGATTCTGATGTTCTCGGGGACATTGATAAAAGGCATTCTCGTTCCTGCAGATCAAAAATTCAAACGTCATTTCAGATTCCGAAAAAGAAGAAGATTAGTTTGTAATTGCAATAAAAGCCGTAATTGCACTCGATCTGTTAATGCCCGAATCAGTAATCAGGCATATTATCCGTTGCACCATTGGCCATGTGCAAGCAAGCCTTGCATGCTCCAGAGTTGCGTTGATAACACAAACATGAGCAATAACAGTGGTGTTCACATCTTGAACAACAGTAACAACATCACAGTATATTCCTAATAATTTTCTAACGTTTAGATAATTTTAATGTGTGTTTGCAGGAAGCTAGTTAAAATCCCATCCAGCATTGTAACCCAGTACAGTATCAGCCAGGTGTGTCTGATTAAAATGGCTGAATATCTTTTCCCCAAAGCCAGATGTCGCAATGCTCCCTGCTTCATGTCAATAGGACCTGATCGAGGTGCAGTTGGAGGTGCGAGCCTGATGTCCCAATGCTTACTAATCTGTGTCAATAGAAGCTGTTCCTGGTGAGTTATGTGTTCCCAACCTCATGTCGCAACAGAATACCCACTGCTGCAGATGATGATTTATTCCAATTGCCAGATCCGGAGTCAGAGAAATTGCGTTCTGAAGCCCAGAAAATACAACAGGAAATGGCGATGGGGATGAGTGCACAAATGTGGAATTCGACTGAGTCAATCGGTGAATGGATGATCCTTCGCCGACAGTTTGCAGGTGCGTGAAAGACCGAGCCTAAGAGCTACAACCTCACTTGGAGCAGCTTCCAGTGATATTGTGCAGGGAGCATTGAGAGAACAGGCTGTGAGCTCCTAACCCACCTGGAGCAGCTACTATTGACATGGAGCAGGCACCACGTAATAGGTGCTGAGAAGACCCTGGAAGGATTTTTTTTCACATGAAATATTTTTCGAAGTGATGATTTCGCTCTTTGAAACACCGGCCCGTACATTTCTCTGTGCTTCTATCTGACCCATTCTCGGAGATATCCCTTCCTCACAGAATAATTAATCTCCTTACTGTCACCCCTTATATTTCAGATCGGCGATGCACCATTAACTCTCACATTGACACCGACCAGTGTGTATTGCTGTGGACACTATTCCTGGGTGAACGTGCCCCGGTCCACCTATCGGGACTTTCAAACAAGTCCAACATTTCCATGCTGCTGTTCTGAGATCAATCCTCAAGTCGCAGCTTTCACTGACATGTACCAGAGATTATTAGAGCTGCAGCCTCAGGAAAATGAGACACGGCAGTATTGAGCAGAAGATACTCTATTGGGAAAAAACATCAACTTTCACTTTCTGCATCCTTAATTTCAGTTGTTCATTCGCCTCTGGGTTGTGTATTGAGTGGGGTTTGACAATTTACATTATAGCAGGCAGTTGACAAAACTGAGAACGGTGCAGAAGAGATTTACTTGGATACTGTCCGTTTGCAGTGTTTCAGTTACGAAGTGAGAATTGACGGACTGGGGCTTTTTTTTAGAGCTGGGAAGATTATGAGGAGTAACGACTGTGATGTAAAATATAATGAGAGATATGGATAGGATCGACTAAAAGTTACCTTTCATTTTGATCGATACCCAGGCGGCATTGATTTTAAGATAAGAGGCAGAAAGATTTGAGTAGATATGCCGTAAAAGCTTATCATCCCGGGGCTTATTAAATCTAAAGTTCACTGTTTGAAATGGGCGGAAAGGCAGGAATCCACATAAACCTGAGAAGCATTCAGATTGAATTTGTGGTGCACAGGCTCATAAAGTTAAGCGATGAAAAATGGGTAAAGTATAATCAAGCCTTAGTTTCTGGCAGCAGCACGACCAATGAGTTTGATGGTTCTTACTCCATTCGTGCATCGCTCTTCTCCAGTCATCCCTGATAATTCAGTTGCTTGTATTCGAAGCTTCGCAGGCCGTGGTTCTCGCCCGATTCCCGAACAAGGAAAGAGAGATATTTGTTCCTGAAAACGATAACAGCAAAATAACACATCAGTGACGGGAGTCATTTGAATGCCTCGGATCAGTTAATGGCACCGAGAACATCAGTGTCAATGTCCCAGCCTCTCAAAGAAGGGAAAGGTTCCTCGAAAGTCCCGGCACAGATGGACAGTTTACCTTTTGGTCTCTTCAGATTCGCTTTCCAAAGTGTTTCTGAATATTCTCAAAGCTTAGACAGGGCTATTTATTTTCTTTCCTTGTCATTCCAAGGAGTGGCAGTGATTGGATAGCAGTGTTTGGGAAATGGAAAGATGCCCACGAACAACGTGTGGGGCGATTTCAGATTGACCATCTGCGATTACGCCAGGATATTGACTCTGATGTTCTCAGGAACATTTACAGAAAGGATTATCGTTCCTGTTGACCAGGACTTCAAATATAATTTCAGTTCAAGATTACTGAAAAACAACTTTCTGTCGGTGTAAACAAATCCCACGTTGTCCTCGAGTAACTTGATATTCGAACCTACAATCGGCAGATCTACAATCAGGCGCCTGGTCCATAGTGCCACTCGCTCTGCCCAGAGACCAAGCGCCTATACTCTAAGGCCCTGATTTTAACATGTAAATGAGAAACAGCCGTCAGGTTTTCAGGAAGAATAACCAGGATTATGGTGACTGCTTCATTTCAATGCCGACCACTTTGTGAATTGGCGAGTTTCCTAATGAAAACACTTTCGTTGTGATGAAGCTTCCATTTACCCTTTGTCTGCTTATGCATTCAAAAGTTCCACCGCTGTTCTGAATAACTTCAAGTCCACTTTCTTGATTTTCCTGGAAAACCTGAGGTAAACTCGAGCCGCATTTCATCGTGTATTCCGTTTAACTTTTGGAGTTTAGATCCCTTTATTGACCTGTACTAGATTGCAGGAAATTGAATAATATGAAACTTAAAAAATCACTTTGAGTATTTTAACTCAGTGCAGAGTCAGCCATATGGCCAAGGTCACATAGCGAAAGGGACGAGGTATAGGATGTGAGGGGAAAGATATGAAAGAGACCGAAGCGGCAACTTTTCCATGCAGAGGATGGAACAAGCTGCCAGACGAAGTGGTGGTGCCTGGTACAATTGCAACATTTAAAATACATCTGTATGCGTATATGAATAATAAGGATTTGGAGGGCTTTGGACTGGGTGCTGGCAGATAAGACGAGATTGGGTTGGGATGTCTGGTGAGCGTAGATTGGTTTGACTGAAGGGTCTGTCTCCATGCTGTACATACAGATTAGTCTTGGACTGAAACATTACATCTGTTGATCTCTGTTCAGATACTACTCCATGAGTTGAAACTTTGCAGAAGTTCTCTATACGATTGAGACCTTTCCCTGGGACAGATATTCCCTCAAACCCCAAATATCGGTCCTGCTAAAAGTTTTTCATTTCAGAACAAAGTAGCTGAATTTCCTTGCTGCCAAACCTGATGTCCCAATTCTCTCCTCTTCTTGTCAATAGAATCTGCTCTCAGTGAGCTGCTTGCTTCCAGGCTCGGCATTTCACGCGCCTCGAGACCATGAGGTAAATATCTCGCTCTCTACAATTGCATTGCTGCAGCCACATCTGCTCGTTCGTCCACATCCCAGTTTCAGTTCGATATTCGTTGCTGTGCCACTCAGTATGTCTGACTCCAGTCTGGGAACCGACATTTTTTTATAATGCACAGAATATGTTACTTGCTTTCTGAGGATTTTGGTGAAGTAACCGTTGTTAAATAGCCTTGATGTAGAGAGAGATATTTCAATAATAACTTCTCATCGTCACTTTGACGTTTTGATGAATTCTATCAAGCTTAATCTTCAACAAACTCAATGATAGAATCTCCCCAACCTCTGCGGCAATCAAAGGTAAAGGTTAAGCCCACTCTAAATTTGTTTTTCATATGATTTATAAACAGCAATGTTCCAATAATGATGACTCGACAATATCTCTCTCCATCCAGTCTCAAGAGCCATTTCCCCCACTTAGCACATTTCTCGCTCTCTTGTCCAATGCCATAATAACGCTGTCAAACAGTCCAGTGGGCGGCACGGTAGCAAAGTGGTTAGCGCTGCTGTCTCACAGTGCCTGAAACCCGGGTTCAATTCCCACCTCAACCGACTCTCTGTTTGGAGCTTGCACGTCCTCCCCGTCTCTGCGTTGGTTTTCTCCCCCAAACCAAAAATGTGCAGGTTAGGTGAATTGGCTGTGCTAAATTACCGGTAGTGTTTGGTGAAGGGGTAAATATAGGTGAACGTGTCTGGTTGGGTTGTGCTTCAGTGGGCCGAGGGGGCTGTTTCCACACTGTATGTAATCTAATCTAAATGATACTTCATCACACTTCACTGGCTTCGATAAAATCAACAGCATCACTTCAGCTGTCCTCTCTGATCCTGGAATAACAATCAAAATTGCGTTTGTCAGGTACATGCGTTGTTAGCATACATATGATATCTGCCTGCCATAAACCCATGTTGCTTTTTGAGAATTGTTCCGTCAGATTATGGATGATAAACGTTCTCAAAATGTTTTACTGATATTGTAATAACAGATCAGCATTTACACAATGATTACACCTATCGGATCATAGAAATATGCTTGAGTTCTGACAATCTTCTAGCATCGCGAAAATGTCCACTCAATCGATATACGATCTCGAAAATCTCTTCTCTCAGAAACACGAATATATATGCCATTTAGAACGCCTAAATTTTAAAAGTTATTTTGAATTATCGTAAAACCGTATTGAATTAGAAGCGGTTAACTTGTGTTATTTGTTTAGTGAATGTGATTAAGGTTAGTCCCCGTGGATTCTAAATGTGTCAGTCGAGGGTTAGCCCCTTCTAAATATAAGGCACTCATTTCAATGCGTTATTCCACAGTTTGAGCGGGAGCATCACCGCCTGCATGAATAGCAATCAGCAGTGCTGAGAGGGGGCAGGAGAGATAGGAATCGGAGAACTTTAGACTGGAGTAATATGATAATGGATCAGAATCTGAGAACAATAGACTGGAATCTTCCAACAATGGACAGGAGTTTGTTTGACGGACTTCATTATCTTTCTCAGCTTTGGATATCATTAGCATCGCGGATCCAGGATATTGTTTGGATCATTCAAGGTGGTTACTATCCCATCCTTGCTGCAGTCGGTGTTCCTGGTAAGTCCCTTTCTCTGTTTTTTTAAAACAGGTTGAAATGATTTGCTGCTCCTGATACCTAAATTTTGGAAAGGTGGTAGACAACGTTTTCAATTCAAATTAAACTTTAGTTACCTTACAAATTATAGTTAACAACGTAATATTTGCAATTTACTCACTGGAATGCGAAGAGATGGCAGACTGTTGTTAAACTCCATGATCCTTATTCTACTGCACAGGTTTACATGTCCACATACTCCCCACTCAGCAATCTTGTCCAAGGCCAACATCAAGATGTCTCAGTCTCCGTATTATCTTCTGTTGAACTGCTGAATAAACCTTCGTTTGTATCTTTGTAAAATTCGTATACAGCTGTTTCAAGCCCCTTCTAACCACATTTCCGTTACCAAGTGATTGCACTTGAGATATTAACTTCTTCTGTCCACAGAATCTGTCATGCGGGAAGGAGGCACGTGGTGGTCAAGTCATTGATTCATAATTTGCAGCCATAGGATTATAATCAGTTGGCATCAGCACATCTGCTTTCCTTATATCCTTTAGGCAAGGCAATGGAGCATTCCTACCTGGTCAGGTCTCTGGATATCTGCAGACACACGGCAATGTGTTTTACTTTTGAGTGTTCTGGGGAAGAGCTGAACCAGAACCCCAGTTCAAGATGGACATAACACACTGTCCTGGTCAGGGCGACTCACATCCCGTGAAAGAAGAACAAAAGGAAAGGTAGCTGCCTTCCCCTCAATTTTCCCACCTTCTTATAATTCATTTCTTTTCAGAGAGGTGGCCATTCCCGAATTCATGTGCATTTTCTCTCTTTGAAATTCTTCCAGAGATTAATGTTTATCTCCGTAGACATCTCAGTTGCTGGCTTTATTGATGCTGAAATACAGATGTAAGGAACATTTAAATTTCACGTCAGTCGGAGTGCACAGAGAATGAATGTTGTGGTTCTGTTCGCAAAGCTGGAAATGTTTGTTGCAAACGGTTCGTCCCCTGTCTAGGTGACATCCTCAGTGCTTGGGAGCCTCCTATGAAGCGCTTCTGTGGTGTTTCCCAGGAGGCTCCCAAGCACTGTGGATTTCATCTATACAGGGGACAAAACGTTTGTAACCAAAATGTCCAGCTCGGCGGACAGAACCACAACAACGAGCACCCGAGCTACAAATCTTCTCCCAAACTTTGAACAGAGAATGAATGGCTTTTTAAGTCATGACAAAGCAAGGGAGACGGCAAAGTGAGGGAAAAACAATTTCCATCGACGCTGAAAGCGTGGGTGACGTCGTATTTGGGGTATTGTGGTCAGATTTTCTCTCCTGCATTAGAAATATACTCCTTGCCACAAAGTGCAAAGGAGCTTCACCAATCTAACCCCTGGGATGATAGCACCATGATGAGTGAGTGAAGAGTGACTGGGCGGCACGGTGGCACAGCAGTTAGCACTGCTGCCTCAAAGCGCCAGAGACCCGGGTTCAACTCAGGGTACTGACTGTCTGGAGTTTTCGCATTCACCCCGTGTCTGCGTGGGTATCCTCCAGGTGTTCCGGTTTCCTCCCATACTCCAAAGATGTGCAGGTTAGGTGAATTGGCCATGCTAAATTTTCTGTAGTGTTAGGTAAAGGCGCTTCGGTGTGGACTTATTGGGCCGAAAGGCCTGTTTGAACACTGTAAGTAATCTAATCTAATTACTCTGTAGCGTTGTGAGAGAATAAGAGGCAATTGCATTGACTCTTGAGTGCGATGTACAATCACTCTTTCAATCATAAACAGATATGGATAATGAAACATATCCATGGTTTTTTTTCAGTTGTGGTACATGCCTCTGGATAGTTTTGTGCCTCTGAGAACGTTTCCCTCACCCACACACACTCCCCATGGCGATGGAGAGACGAGGAGTTCAGTCTTTGAATTAGTTATCCCCATATTAATACATTGCAGTTGGTGTGTGCCCCTGCAATAAACATCATGTTATCCTCAATGCCGACAGCTGCCACAATACGTTCAATTTAAAAGGATTAACTATTCACACCAGCTTCTGACGTCCATGATGAACATGGGTGTGCCTTTTCGGAGATGGACGATATCTCCTTCAGACTTGGTGCAAATAATTTGGCTTCACTCTTCCTTCCCAGCAATTCACGTTAAAGTATCCTGTGTTTCACGGGCAAAGGACACACGAAGAACATCGTGGAGCAGTCAACCTGCGCAGTATCTCCTTCGTGGGGTTGTCATATTGGAGCATCAATGTCTTGCTCTGCTGTTGAATAAGTGTCTTCTCCCCGTCCCATAGAACAGTTTCAAGAGCATGACCGGGCTCGGCCTGTCCCGGTTGAACAGATCAAGACACTGAATAGAGTAGTTCTCTTCCTGTGCAACAGGCAGGAGTATTGAATGGCCTGTCAGTAATCTTCTTCAGTAGTTTCGATGGGCTGAATGGCTTCCGCATATTCGTGTGCAAGCAGCTTAACATGCCGAATGAGCTCGTCCTTTAATTGTGGAACTGCTTGGCAGCGCTGTTACATGTTAGTTCCCGACACTTTGACAGCACAAGCTTGAATGTTCTCTGTGTCTTGTTGCATACGGACACAGTTTGATTCTGGAACTGAGGGGTTGGGGAGAGTAAATTGTTCTGAACATGCTGTAATCTTCAGTTGTTTTGCACACTTCTGATCTTATGATTGGGGAAAGTCATTCATGAAGCCGGTGAGGATGTTCCTGGCAAGGAAGCTACGCTGAGGATGTCCTGCGGAGATGTGCGGGAACAGAGAGGAGTGATGTCCACCAATCACGAACATCTTCCTTTGACCTCTGAATGACTCCAGCCAGTGGAGAGATTTCGCCTGATGCCCTTTTATTCAATGTAGTCAGCGATCTCTGATATCATCCTGATCAACTATTGTCTTGGTTCAGGTTTTTTTTACTCTTATTTGAACCCCTTGACCACCTATTTTGAACATAGTAATAGGTTTTTTGGAGGTAATTACTTCTCACAGAGGGTAGTATTCTCTCGTCAAAACAGTTAGTTGATCTGGTTCACAGGAAATATTGAATGAGGAGGGAGATGTACGATTGGCCTGATGCAGAGATAAAGTGTGTGAAGAATTGTGTATTCAACAGGACCTGATGTCAAAGTTTTTCAGCCACGATATTGCACAACGGCACAGCAGGATTCAGAATCCGAATTACATTTAGTCATTGAAAATGTAATGATTGTTGTTTTGCACGACGTTCACATATCGAATGCTAACGTCACAGAGAGGCAAGTATTTTGGGAGCAATATCTGGGAGAGGTATGGGGGCTGTATTCAAAGGGAATCTGGATATGCAACATGACCAACAAATGTAGCACAATGAGAGGAAACGCCCTGTAAAGAGACAATTGGCATTTTTTGCAAACAGACTGGATTTTCCAACAACATTTTCCAACATACACCAAAACGTGTGTGACAGTGTTGAGGGATTGAGTGATATCCTGTTTCAGTGCAAAGCAGGCGTTTGGAGCAAGTGGCCTTCATATGCTCCCGTGCAGGAGGTTTTAGTGGCTAAAAATCCCATCGGATTGAGGAGCAGGCATGTGTCATTCAAAACTTTGTCACAGCTTACCCAGACACGAAGTTGGTAGCTGATCTGATTGTGAGTCTCAGCAGCCCCTTTGTGCCTGCTTTCTATTTGCCTTCATTCACTTTTCTTTAAAATGTTCAACGAACTCAACTTTGAATGAATGTAAACACCCAGGCACCACAAACTTCTGGGGAGAGGATTTCCCACTTGTACGCCCTTTCCGAATTTCTTGGATGTGTTCTGATCCATGCTGCAGGTCCACCGGTCGCTTTTGCAGCCACAGTCCTTCACTGGCAACATTAAAATTCAAAGTTTAGTCATAAGGTGAATGATATAAGTCCAGTTTGGATCATTTTCTTGTAATCCGTAAGTCACATGCAGACACACACACACACACACACACACACACACACACACACACACACACATCTTCAGAAAAACAGAAAAATGAAAGCCTTTCAGAGTTTCATAATACTTTAATTCATAACAAATGGAATCATGGCAGAAAGCCCCAACTGTTATTCTGCCCTCTGAGGTTCTTCTACTCACATCAGCTGCTGATTATGGGAATTTTTCCTAGAACGGTGGGATTTGGCTGTATTCCCTTTGCTCCAGCAGTGGGCAGATTCCAATGAATCCTCATCAGGAATCCTCCACAAGCGGTAAACATGATTCAGGAATTTTCTGCTATCAAAGTTTGCTGTCAGCTGGACCAAAGTAAGAGTTAGGGAGCACTAGGCTGCTGTTCCTCTCTCTGTGTTGAAACATATAATGACGTCAACTGAATACTGAACTGGACCATGCCCACGCTTCATGAACATTCTATGGAATGTATGATTATTGACTATATGCAGGTGCTGCATTGCTGTTTTCATACCAAGCAACTTTCATTAGTGATTTTAAAAATCCGCTTCAAAATTTGATGAGATTTTTATAATGCACGGTTTTTTGTTTCAAAATCGTTTGATGTTTTCATAATATCTGCGTAAAATCAATACGTACAATTCAGAAAATAATTCACTAGTTTTAGTCTCCCTGACAAGAGAAAATTTTTATCCATCTAATATACTTTTCTCAAATTCGTGGGTCGTTCATTTCTTTCCTAAAACCCAAACTGATTCCTTTTCATATCAAAAAGCCTACATTCTAGTAAAGCCAAACAGCTTTGGAAATCTTACAAACCAAAGGTTTGTTTTCCCCTTTATCTTTATTTTAGGGGATCATAACTGCACACAGTGCCTTGTACGAGTGCAGAGTCGAAGCGTGTGCTCCTGAAAAAGCACAGAATGTCAGGCAGCATCTGAGGAGCAGAGAGTTGAACGTTTTTTGTCAGTTTCCTGATGAAGTGCTTATGCTGGAAAGTCGACTGTCCTGCTCCTCGGATGCAACTTTTTTTTTTCCAGGGCCATACGTTTCGACTCTGATCTCCAGCATCTGCAGTCCTCAGTTTCTCCCTATGCACATGCAATAAAACATTCCGAGGATTGAACCTGTTAACCTTTGCATGGAACAGCATCATTTCACTTTCCTTCCAAATCACATGCTGCATCTGAAGAGCGCCTTCACATGCTACATGAACCAGTGACACGGAAACCATCTTTGTCACAGAGGTCTGCAAACCCTCTCCATTTCATTTGTTCACCATTGTTGTATCCGTACTGACAAAATAGGCCACTCACGTATGTCATTTCTGCTACAGGTTCGCTCACTAACCTTCCATGTCAAATTCAAAATTGCAGACTCAGTACTCTCTGTTTCCTGTTATTGACAGCGTCCTTTTCAGCAACACAGCCGCGTTGAATGAGCCCCTTTCGGGCTGTGTAATGTACTCAACGAGGTAAGCAACTTCATTCCCAAGTCCTGCGAAAATCGTTCAATGGGCAGGATGGTCTCCTCATGTCTCATTGTAACGATCCTGTCTGTGTGAATGGGTTCGTCATCTACTTCGGTCGCGACCTCAAGGACTGCATAGGGAGACAAATACAGGGTGTTGGGGCAACAGTTGCCAATTAGGCTGTACCATTCAGAATGTGCATGGCTGATCCCAGTGTGTCCGATCGTTCAGTTGTGTGTCACGATCATATTGCGTCTGACCATCCGACTTGTCTTCCCATCCGATTTTGTCTGACCATTCGATTGCGTCTGACCATCCGACTGTGTCTGACCATCCGAAGGTTGTCTCACCATCCGCTTATGTCTGACCATGCCTCTCCAGTCTGAACTTAATAAATATCAACTCTCCTGCCCAGAAATGATCGGTCGAGCTCAGCCATGAATGCCTTTATTAACCGAACCTTCACTGCTCCTTGATGAGGAGGACATTACAAATAACATAACCAGAAAGATCCAAAAGACGTCATTTTAAAAATTTTGTTAATCTAACATCGAATCACCGCCTGTTTTGAAACATAAGAGCACAATAATTATGAATAGATGTATACTGTTCAAACTTTCCTAGCCTGTTACCACTCTCTTTCTAATCAAAGATGTATCAAACCCAGCCTCAACTCGTGTCTCGCAAAGAAAATACGAGACAGAATGACACCACACAAGCGTAAAATAGAAACAAAATTAGGACAGTCGGCCCATCGAGTCTGATTAGCAATGGCTTAAATGATTCCAAAAATCATCCTTTTGATTAGATTAGATTAGATTAGATTAGATTAGATTAGATTAGATTAGATTACAGTGTGGAAACAGGCTCTTCGGCCCAACAAGTCCACACCGACCCGCCGAAGCGAAACCCACCCATACCCCTACATTTACCCCTTACCTAACACTACAGGCAATTTAGTAATGTCAATTCACCTGCCAATTTTGCTTTCACTCTGTAACCCATTGTCCTGTTACGAATAAAAAAGGACCTACTTGTCTTTAAGACACAAGTGTTTGAGTCTGTGTGTGGCAGTATGTGTCGATAAGGTGACGTGTCTGTCCATCATGTGTCCACATCTGCCCATCTATATCATTGCCTGAGCTTTGTATCTTTGTTCATGATTACTGTATGTTGATACTATGCATGTCTCTCTGCCTCTACATGTGCGCGTGTCTGTCTCCGTGAATGTACTGTAAATACCAGTATGTTAGGGTGTTTCCATATGTCTCTGTGTATTTCTGTCGCTGCATCATTATGCAATGAGGTATTTGTTGCTTAAGGAGGGAGAGAACTATTCGAACCGACTGAGTGGTTCAAGTGAAAATGTTTCGACACAAAACATTATTGTTGGGACGTGGATGATTCTCAATCTCCATAAGATTCTTTGTGGCCATCTCCGGCTTTTCGCAGGGTTCAATACACATTGGGTTTGCGGGGTAGAAGATGGGGAAGTGTGAGCGAACGCATATTGGAGAATCCACCACCCAAATAGTATCCTACTGTCCTTTTCCAAGCTGTTTCTCCATGGATGATAGAAAGGCAGTGACGGGCATGAAGGTGGGCATTTTAATTTTGTTCGTGTTCATGCTGGTGTAGACGTTGTGGGGGTGGGGCTGCATGGTGAGGTGCCCAGGGGGAGTTGGTCAGCAGTGCTGGAATCATGCAGTGTGATCAGTGTGGGGACTACAGTGCAGGCGACAGAGAAAGAGAGAGACAGAGACAGATTGGAGGATTGCATTGCATTAGTGAGAGTCTTGGTGTATTGCACTCGTCGGGGTTCGGTGCTGTGATGGATATTCAGGGACTGTCAGGGAACAGAGGGAATACGGTGAGACTTATCATGACAATGCTGTGAAGTTGATTGTTGCTTGCCCAGTATTGCTCAGCATTTCTTCAGATTATCTCTGCGTCGAGGTGAGTGTCCCCGAATGCTTTGTCCAAGTCTATCTCGTATAAGGCCACAGACCACGTTCCTGAGATTCCATAGAATCTGTTTCAGTGGAGCTGACAAATAGCATGGAGAAGCCAGCATTGGTGTATTATAAATCTTATCACAAACTGTTGCACACACTGTGTGCATTTTAGGTTATAGAAAATTGATATGTACATATCTTGGGTTCCGCAATTTTAATGGATGATGTCAAGTTGCATCTGAACTGCCTTAACTAAGTGACTGCTAATGTTGTGAAAAATAAATTTCATAAGTGTATATGAGGTAGGTTGAAGATAGTGTTGTGAATCGAGCTGTATCCCAGGCCTTTCAGATTTGGTGTTGTGTGGTCAAAAGGACTGAATAGTAAACTTGCTCTGGATCAGCTTTTGAGAAACCTTGACAAGAAAATAATGTATTTTACGCAGCATGGACATTTTAAGCATTACGGTCAAACATCATGGAACCCTGGAGGCAAGATGCCCTAGTTCGTTCGAGTGAAGGTACAATATAACATTGAGTGATAGACAAGCAATAACGATTACTTTTTTAAATACTGCTACGTCTGAAAAATACATATACTTTTCGAAGACACAAACAGCAAATAAAAAAAGGTGGTGATTCAACGATGGTTAAATGCAGAAACTCAAGATCATATTAAAACAAAGAAAGTGGCTTCAGATGTATTCCAGACTTTGTAGAAACGTCAGAATTCTGAAGAAAATCCATTCAAGGACGTTCATGAAACTCAGGAAGAAATCAAAATGCGAGTATTATTACAAACGAACAGGAAATACAAACACAGACAAATTATACTGTCGATAGTTCAAAAAGGGCAAAATAAAAGCAAGATCAACCGTGGAAGTTTGTAATAGGGACGTGAAAACATATCGTGGAGAACTGGGAAATAGTAAAGAAACGAACCAAATGGTTTGCATCAGCCTTCATGGAGGAAAATCCAGCAAATCTCCCAGAGATGCCATTCGATCATAAGAACTTTTGGAACTAAAGATGCAAAATCGTTTCGTATTTGTAACAAGGTAATACTTTAAAAAGGCAGCTGGATAGAGTTTTTATAAGTTTGATAGACCAGATATACTTCATATCGGAACATCAGAAAAGAAGGGTGATAAACATATTAATCGCACTGTCGATTATAGAACAGAACAATACAGCACAGAACAGGCCCTTCGGCCCACGATGTTGTGCCGAACTTCTAACCTAGATTAAGTACCCATCCATGTACCTATCCAAATGCCGCTTAAAGGTCGCCAATGATTCCGACTCCACCACTCCCACGGGCAGCGCATTCCATGCCCCCACCACTCTCTGGGTAAAGAACCCACCCCTGACATCTCCCCTATACCTTCCACCCTTCACCTTAAATTTATGTCCCCTTGTAACACTCTGTTGTACCTGGGGAAAAAGTTTCTGACTGTCTACTCTATCTATTCCTCTGATCATCTTATAAACCTCTATCAAGTCACCCCTCATCCTTCGCCGTTCCAACGAGAAAAGGCCGAGAACTCTCAACCTATCCTCGTACGACTTCCTCTCCATTCCAGGCAACATCCTGGTAAATCTTCTCTGCACCCTCTCCAAAGCTTCCACATCTTTCCTATAGTGAGGCGACCAGAACTGCACACAGTACTCCAACTGTGGCCTAACCAAAGTCCTGTACAGCTGCAACATCACTTCACGACTCTTGAATTCAATCCCTCTGCTAATGAACGATAATACTCCATAGGCCTTCTTACAAACTCTATCCACCTGAGTGGCAACCTTCAAAGATCTATGTACATAGACCCCAAGATCCCTCTGTTCCTCCACCTGACTAAGAACCCTACCATTAACCCTGTATTCCGCATTCTTATTTGTTCTTCCAAAATGGACAACCTCACACTTGGCAGGGTTGAACTCCATCTGCCACTCCTCAGCCCAGCTCTGCATCATATCTAAGTCCCTCTGCAGCCGACAACAGCCCTCCTCACTGTCCACAACTCCACCTATCTTCGTATCATCTGCAAATTTACTGACCCACCCTTCGACTCCCTCATCTAAGTCATTAATAAAAATTACAAACAGCAGAGGACCCAGAACTGATCCCTGCGGAACTCCACTTGTAACTGGGCTCCAGGCTGAGTATTTACCATCTACCACCACTCTCTGCCTTCGACCGGTTAGCCAGTTTTCTATCCAATTGGCCAAATTTCCCTCTATCCCATGCCTCCTGACTTTCCGCATAAGCCTACCATGGGGAACCTTATCAAATGCCTTACTGAAATCCATGTACACTACATCCACTGCTCTTCCCTCATCCACATGCTTGGTCACCTCCTCGAAGAATTCAATAAGACTTGTAAGGCAAGACCTACCCTTCACAAATCCGTGCTGGCTGTCCCTAATCAAGCAGTGTCTTTCCAGATACTCATAAATTCTATCCCTCAGTACCCTTTCCATTACTTTGCCTACCACAGAAGTAAGACTAACAGGCCTGTAATTCCCGGGGTTATCCCTATTCCCTTTTTTGAACAGGGGCACAACATTCGCTACTCTCCAGTCCCCTGGTACCACCCCCTTTGCCAGTGAAGACGAGAAGATCATTGCCAACGGTACTGCAATTTCCTCTCTTGCTTCCCACATAATCCTAGGATATATCCCGTCAGGCCCGGGGGACTTGTCTATCCTCAAGTTGTTCAAAATGTCCAACACATCTTCCTTTCGAACAGGTATCTCTTCTAGCTTACCAGTCCATTTCACACTCTCCTCTTCTACAATACGGTCCCTCTCGTTCGTAAATACTGAAGAGAAGTACTTGTTCAAGACCTCTCCTATCTCTTCCGACTCAATACACAGTCTCCCACTACTGTCCTTGATCGGACCTACCCTCGTTCTCGTCATTCTCTGGTTTCTCACATACGCATAAAATGCCTTGGGGTTATCCTTGATCCTATCCGCCAACGATTTTTCATGCCCTCTCTTAGCTCTCCTAATCCCTTTCTTCAGGTCCCTTCTGGCTATCCGGTATCCCTCCACTGCTCTGTCTGAATCCTGTTTCCTCAACCTTATGTAAGCCTCCTTCTTCCTCTTTACCAGACATTCAACCTCTCTCGTCAACCAAGGCTCCCTCACACGACCATTTCTTTCCTGCCTGATAGGTACATACATATCATGGACACGTCGTATCTGCTCTTTGAAAAAGTTCCACATTTCCACCACATCCTTCCCTGACAGCCTATGCTCCCAACGTATGCTCCTCAAATCCTGCCTTACAGCATCGTAATTTCCCTTCCCCCAATTATAAAATCTACCTTGTTGTGCGCACCTATCTCTCTCCATAACCAAGGTGAAAGTCACAGAATTGTGGTCACCATCACCAAAATGTTCACCCACTAACAAGCCCACCACTTGTCCCGGTTCATTACCGAGTACCAAATCCAATATGGCCTCCCCTCTGGTTGGACAATCTACATACTGCGTTAGAAAAGCTTCCTGGACACACTGCACAAACACCGCCCCATCCAATCTACTTGATCTAAAGAGCTTCCAATCAATATTTGGGAAGTTGAAGTCGCCCATGACTACGACCCTGTGGCTTCTGCACCTTTCCAAAATCTGTTTCCCAATCTGTTTCTCCACATCTCTGCTGCTATTGGGGGGCCTATAGTAAACACCCAACAAGGTGACTGCACCTTTCCTATTTCTGACTTCAGCCCATACTACCTCCAGAGGCAGATCCCCCTCAAACTTCCTTTCTGCAGCCGTTATACCATTTCTAATTAGCAATGCCACCCCCGCTCCTTTTTTCCCACCCTCCCTAATCTTACTGAAACACCTGTAACCAGGAACCTCCAACAACCATTCCTGTCCCTCTTCTATCCACGTTTCCGTGATGGCCACAACATCGTAGTCCCAGGTACCGATCCACGCCTTAAGTTCACCCACCTTATTTCTGATACTCCTTGCGTTGATGTATACGCACTTGAGCCCCTCTGTGTCCGCTAGTAGTCCCTGTCAGTGCTACCTTCTCCACAGCCCCCCTACAGTCTTGGGCATCCTGACAAACAGCTAACCTACTTGCTGGACTACAAGTCCGGATCCCATCCCCCTGCCAAATTAGTTTAAACCCCCCCGAAGAGTGCTAGCAAACCTACCCCCCAGGATATTGGTGCCCTTCTGGTTCAGGTGCAACCCGTCCTGTTTGTACAGGTCCCACCTTCCCCAGAATGCAGTCCAATTGTCCAAATATCTGAAGCCCTCCCTCCTACACCAGCCTTGCAGCCACGTGTTCAACTGCACTCTCTCCCTATTCTTTGCCTCACTGTCACGTGACACCGGCAACAACCCAGAGATGACGACTCTGTCTGTCCTAGCTTTTAGCTTCCAGCCTAACTCCTTGAGCTCTTGAATGACCTCCCCACCCCTCTTCCTACCTATGTCGTTGGTGCCAATGTGCACCACGACTTCTGGCTGCACACCCTCCCCCTTAAGGATTCTGAAGACACGGTCTGAGACGTCTCGGACCCTAGCACCCGGGAGGCAACAAACCATCCGTGAGTCTCGCCCATGTCCACAGAACCGCCTGTCCGTCCCTCTAACTAGAGAGTCCCCTATAACTAGCGCTCTCCTCCTCTCCCCCTTTCCCTTCTGAGTCTCAGAGCCACAGACCCCTTCACTGCAGCTTACACCTGCAACGCTGTCCCCCCCAACAGTTTCCAAAGCTGTATATTTATTTTTTAGGGGAACGACCACAGGGGAACCCTGCACTGCCTGCTTCTTCCCCTTCCCACCTCTAACTGTTACCCAGCTACCTCTGTTCTCCGGCGTAACTATGTCCCTGTAGCTTCTATCAATCACCCTCTCAGCCTCTCGAATAATCCTCAGTTCATCCAACTCCAGTTCCAGTTCCCTAACTCGTTCGGTGAGGATCAGGATCTGACTGCATTTCCTGCAGACGAAGTCGGCAGGAGTATCGGTGGTCACCCCTACCTCAAACATCCTGCAGGAGGAACATTTCACCGCCTGCGCTGCCATGACTGTACACTTTCTCCAAAAACAAGAACACTGAGTCAATAACACTGAGTCACTTACCTGTGGACTTTAAAGTTAGGTAAGAGGAGGAGGGTGGGAGGGAGGCCCTACGGAAGTAGGACCTGGGGTCTAGAACACACCCACTCAAATACTAATCACTTACCTTCCCGCCCAGCTATGCGCTCCAACCTCACTTCCGCTGCTCCCACTCAAATGACCGTTGGTGATTAAAGGGTGAGTATTTATACTCACAGTTCTCCTTCCCGGCTGCCCCTCTGCTTGCCGTCACTTCCTCTGCTGCTCCCGCTCTTTTTGTGAAGAGAGAATAAAAAACACCGCTGCCCGCTACAGGTAAGTAATTTTGAAACAAACTGTTTTACCTTAGCTGTAGTCTCCCGGGTTCGCCTTTACTCGGCCGCTGCTCCCACTCAAATGACCGTTGGTGATTAAAGGGTGAGTATTTATACTCACAGTTCTCCTTCCCGGCTGCCCCTCTGCTTGCCGTCACTTTCTCTGCTGCTCCCGCTCTTTTTGTGAAGAGAGAATAAAAAACACCGCTGCCCGCTACAGGTAAGTAATTTTGAAACAAACTTTTACCTTAGCTGTAGTCTCCCGGGTTCGCCTTTACTCGGCCGCTGCTCCCACTCAAATGACCGTTGGTGATTAAAGGGTGAGTATTTATACTCACAGTTCTCCTTCCCGGCTGCCCCTCTGCTTGCCGTCACTTCCTCTGCTGCTCCCGCTCTTTTTGTGAAGAGAGAATAAAAAACACCGCTGCCCGCTACAGGTAAGTAATTTTGAAACAAACTGTTTTACCTTAGCTGTAGTCTCCCGGGTTCGCCTTTACTCGGCCGCTGCTCCCACTCAAAAAAAAAAAAATTATGGTGTTTTATTTTTCTGTACATCCTACAAATCTAGAAGCCACTCCAGATAACTGGAAGATAGTAAACGTGATCCAAACGTTTACAAAACTAAGAAAAGATAATGTGGATAACTGTTGACCAATGAACTTGACATCTACATCGACGATTACAGAGCAGTGCAGTCTCTTTGGCCCTCGATGTTGCAGCGACCTGTCAAACGCATCTGAACCCCATCTAAACTACACTAGTCTATGTGCGTTCATATGCTAGTCCAATGACGACTTAAATGTACTTCAAATTAGCGAATCTACTACCGTTGCAGGTAAAGTATTCCATATCCTTTCTACTCTCTGTGTGGAACCTGTTGGAATCCAGAATTTAGGATGATTTATAAGATATTTAGAAATTAACGGCAACGTTGGAGAGAATCAGTCTGTCTTTCTGGCAGAGAAATCATACTTGGCAACATTAAGAATTGATTGAAGTTGTTTCTTGCAGCATAGACAGTGTCGACATAGTGCAAGTGGAATATTTGGATTTTCAGTAGGCTTTCTATAAGATCTTACACAGTGAGTTCGGAAATGCAATAAAGGTAAAGGGTGTTTGGCGAAATACATGTAAATGGAAAGTTAAAGTTAGTTTTGCCTTCACTAAATGAAATGGAAATGTAGAAATAAATATATCATGAAGCACTTATATAGAGTCTTGGTGAGACTGGATCTGGAATATTATGTACAGTTTTCATGTTCCAATGTCAGAAAATGCATAATGACCACAAAGGAACTTTTATGAATATTTCTCAAAGTTCGACCCTCAGATGGCGAGGTTATCTGATGAAGATATTCGCTTGTGACCGACAGAGTTTAGAAAAACAAGGGAAACTTACGAAAGTCACAAAGGATATGACATGATGGAAGTAAATAGAATGTTTCTCTCGCTGTCTATTCTTTATTCAAGGAAAAAATAATTCAAGATAAGATTGCAATAACGAGGAAAATCTTCACTTTGAGGAAACTGCCGAAGAGAAGAACGGAAACCTACTCGCAGAGAAGATTAACGAGAATCCCCAGATTTTCGACAGGCATGGAAAGTGGAACACAATAAGCAAGGACTCATTAATGACTTGCCATGTTACATCGAAATTCAAGTTCGTGACAGGAGACAGAGGGTGATTGTGGAAAGCTGCTTGTGTGACTGGAGAACCGTGTCCCCTCCTCCACCACCGGAATCAGTGCTATGTTCCTTATTATTGGTGATATTCATAACTGATGCAGATGTCCATGTTGGAGGGCGTCGCAGCGGTGTGTAGCCAATGTGAACAATAAGTTTTAGGTTGTCACAAACATTTGTCGAGTTGTTAACAGTGAAGAGGAAAGTCATACATTACAAGAAGACATAGATGGAATTGTAAGATGGGCAGATCAATGGCGGAAGGAATCGAACACTGATAAATATGAGGTGGTGCATTTTCGTAAAAGGAACCAGACAGAAGAGAACTCAATGAATGGCAGCAAACTGGGAAGTTCAGGGGTGCTTCTCCACAGGTGCCTCAATGCGACTGGGCAGGATAAAAGATGAGTTGAGAAGGCAGCAGCGACCGTGGTGATAGCGATTCATTCAGTGAGACATAGATTACAAAAGTTAGACAGATCTTTGTTTCTGCCATAGATGGGATACGGTGTGCAGTTCTAAGTGCCACATTACAGGAAGAATATGATTGCACGGGTGGGGCTGCAGAGGAGATTCACCCAGTGTGTTCTGGAGACGAGAGCCGAACAGCTATGGAGACAAGTTGGATAAATTCTGATTTTCTGCTGTGGAGTAGGTAAGGCGGAGGGGAATGTGTTTCATAAAGATAAGATTAAGAACCGTATGGAGAGTGTGGATATACAGGTGTTGTTTATTTAGTCAGAGGGCCAACAAGAAGGGAAGACACTATGAGATTTGGAGACGATTGGTGAATTTGTTTTCACGCAGAGATATTTGGGATCTGAAATGTATTTTCTGAGTGGGTAGTTGGAAAGCGTGACCTCACAACCGTTAAGAATTAGTTGGATGAGCACTTCAAGTGTCATAACATTCGCTGCTATGGGCCTTGTGATGAAAATGGGACGAATGTAGATCATGCCGGATTACTGATGCTGCAGTGTCGATGCTTCTCTGATTGAGCAAGGTCAATCGTTGAGCAGCTCATGTTAGAATGTGCTGTGTTACCGAAAAATATATTAATAGTTGAATGCCTTATAAACAGTATGTCGATGTCAATGGAAATATAAAGCAAGTGCAACTCCTGTCGTCTGAAAGCAGAGAATGGAGAACAAGGAAATGGCAGAACCACGAAGAAACTGTGCCTTCAGTTCTGCATTCCAGAAGAATTAAAAAAAATATATTCCCAGAAAACTGGTAAACCTAAGGGTTAGGTAGGGTGGGCAGTGAGAGCTTTTCCTTGGATGATGAAGGCTAAAATAGTGGACATAGCTTCAATTGAGGGGTGATAGGTTTTTGACAGATGTTATGGGTAGTTTCTTCTCTCAGAAAGTAGTAGAGAATGGAACGCCCTGCCTGCAACAGTAATACAGTCGCCGACGTTAAGGGCATTTAAATGGTCATTGGACATTCATACGGAGCATAAGGGAACTGTGTAGTATAGATGGGCATCAGATTATATTCACTGAACGGTGCAACATCGAAGTCCGAAAGCCCTATATTGCGTTGTAACGTCCGATGATCTATGTTCTATGTTCTATGTTTTAAGCTGTTGGAAAAAGGGAAGAAAATGAAATTAGTAAATGCATGGTTTTGGAGAAAATATTGGGAGTGAAAGTAATGGACAGAGACAAGGTCAACATAGAATTACGAAATGGGAATAATATTTGAGAAAATTACAGGCTGATATATTATGGAGAAGCAACCTTTGCAAGTTGTTGGGATTTTCAGAAAGAATTTTCATAATCCCGAAGCAGAGTGTCCGAAATAAAATCTTGTCGGATTGGGGCTCTCTTAGGGATATAGTCTTAGAATGGGACAGCTGGCAGGAAGCAGTGATTCAAAGTTTTCTACTTTGAATATCTTACCACGTGTATTTTTCAGGAAAATCTCAGTGACAAGATTTTACAAAACTCCGCTGTTTTGCATAATTTAAGAAAATGGATCAAACAACAGATATAGAGTTAGGAAACTCCATGGGCCCAGAGGCAGCTCCTCCACATCGATGACACCTGCAACGCCATCCCTCCATAGCAGTTTCATCACCATCGACACCGGACCATCCCAATATCGTCCGTGCTGATCCAAAAGTGCCATCTTTGCCGCTGAACCATTACTCCTCCATCAATGCATCATCTCCCCTGTGCCTGACCCTCCAAAGGCAGAGACATGTCGCTTACACTGGGCCCACCATATCGACGTTGCGATGATGCCCTTCCACCAACTGCTTCATCACTGCCAGCGCAGGATGTAGGCAAAAACGAACTCTCCGATCCTCAGGCATCATCATCTTCTCCTGGACCCAATCTCCCGCATTTCCCCTCCGCCGATGTAGCTGCTGCTGATTCCAGGTCGTGTGCTTGCTCTGGAAATGTAAGGAGGGACTCAATCTCCTACGCATTGGGTCCAAATTGATGCCCGTTCCCTGGGTCCTGGTTCAAAGCACTTAATGTCCACGACCTGAGACCGTTCAAAATCCCTGTGTTAGGCATTTGCCACTGTAGGTGCTATCCAAGCTACAAGGTCAGTAAGTTACAGAGAGACAGGAGAGCGGGAGAAAGTTAGAAACATAAAAAATGTCAGAGCGGACAAAGTCTAACAAAGGAAACCTTGGAACTGAACCACCAAAATAAAGGATCCTGTTATGAGAGACGAAGGCTAGTTGACTATCAGAGGAAGAGGGCCTTGTGACCCAGTTATTCCTAATATACATCAAACTTTTGGTTGCGAGAATCAAATGTAATAGCTGAAGTATTCTGACAGCACTAAACGATGCGAGATTGTGAATGGCTGAAGACATGAAAAATCTCCAAGGTGATTGAGAAATGGAATGAATGGGCAAATGCGTGGCAGGTGAAGAGCGATGTGGCAGATGTTACTTTATGCACTTTGGGGACAATATAGAACGGCAGACTACCAGTTGAAAACTGATTGATTAGAAATATTAGTCTGTAAAAGGTCTTATGCTCCTTGCAGCTTTGCAGAGCCTCAGTGACAACCTCTCTCGATCTCTGTGCTGTATTGCTTGCAGTTTTGGTCTCCTTACCGAATAAAGAAAAAAAAATAGTTGAAATAACGGAATCATGCATTGTCCAGTGTATCCTTATATCTCAAAATTTCCATTCTTAATTACATCATTTAAAATATTTATAACATTATTCCGGTAGTAGGTCGACAGGAATTGTACTCAGTACTCAAAACGTGGCCTTATCATTCTGGTATCACTCATTGCTTTGTCCAATGAAGGTGAGTGTGTCTATTGCCTTCTAAACTGCCCTGTTTACCTGTGATTGTCTTTGAAGGAACAACCGAACTGCATTGCTGGATGTCTGTGTTTGACAACTCTCCCCAGAGCCCTATTGTTAACTGTAAATCCTGCCTTGGTTTGTCTTACAAAATGCAACCCCTCACCTTTGTCTGCTTCGGACTCTATCTATCATTCCTCGGCCTACTGGCCCAGTTGATCAAGATCCCATTATTCTCTTAAATGACTATATCCATTGTCCACGATTTTAGTGTCGTCTATAAACGGTCTACTATTTTTTCCTGTTTTCTCATCCAAATCATTTTTGAAACTAATAAACAACACTGGTCCGAGCAAAACGTCTTCTGGTATACCGCTGATCACCTGCCTCCAGGCAGATCAATGATTCAATCCGAACACCCTATACCTCCCTCTGTCAAGCCAATTTTTTATGTAATTGGCTCGCTCTCCCTGATCCCCTGTGATCTAAACTTATTAACCAGTATACTACTTGGACACTTGTTGGTTTTTGACAACGTCTGCTCCTTTACTGTCATTTATCTCATTGGTCATCTCTTGAATAATTTTATTCAAGTTCGTGATATCAGTTTAACCAAATGCAAACATGTACTGACTATCCAAAAGCAATCTTGCATTTCAGAATGCCTAATGATCCTGTCTCTCAGAATCTCCTGCAAACACTTCCCCAACCCTGACATCAGACTCACATGATTGTAATTACTCAGCTTACCTTGCAATCTTTGAAAACTTAATGTTGAAACATTAGCTGTTTTCCAGTCCTCTAGCACCTGAGTCGTGGCAGTAAATCATACAAATAAGATTAAAAGAACTGAGGATGCTATTAATCACAAACAAAATTAGAAATTGCTGGAACGCTCAGCAGGCTGGCAGAATCTATGCCGAGAAATCAGAGCTAATGTTTCAGATCTATTGCCACTTACTCTGAACTCTGTGAATAATAGAAATTTCTCAGCTCGTGGTTCTGTAATTTCTTCCCGAGCATCCCACAATGACCTTTTATAGATTGGAACGGGTCCTGGGTATTTATCTGTGGTTATGCATTTCAAAAACTCCAGCAATTCCTCCTCTGTCATGTGACCTCTTTTCAAAACATCATGACACGGATTTATTGCGCCGAGTTCCCGAGCTTCCATGTCTTTCTTCACAGTAAGTACTGACATGATATATTCCTGTAGGATCTCAGACATACATCAGGAACAGGCTGTCATGCGTCACATTTGGATAGGTAGATTCCTTGTGAAGAATGTGAACCCAACATGGCCAGGCACTTATAAACTGTGTTGTTGAACAGATAAATCTGCATCTTTCTGTTATTTTACTTCCGTTTTTTTCGGCATCTCTGTAATGTTTTATATTTTAACTTTGTTTTCTTTAAATTTCTGCTTAGCAAGAGGATTCTGTCCCTGGGGCGGGGTGGGAGGGGTACTTTTTACCTTAAGAACGCATCATATGTGATGACTTGTAAAAGTTGACAACAAACCTAACAAGCCTAGTTGATCTCTTTGTGGGTCCAAACGTGATTTCCGTTTTTAACGGGCCCGATTCTCTTCATAATTGCTCTTTTGTCCTTAATATCCTTGAAGAATCCCTTCCGATTCTCTTTAACACTGTTCATCAAATCGATCTCATGTTCCCTGCTTTTCTTCCAGATTTGCCTCGGAAGTGCACTGCTGTAACCTATATGCTCTTCAAAGGACTCACTGCATCCCAGAAACCCAAACCTGACGTAGACCTCGTTAGATTTTCTTGACCAGAGCCTCAAACTCCCCATTCATGAACTGTTCCCTACTACTGTGAGCATTGCCTTTCAGATTTAGAAGAATATGCTGTCCCTGAACTCTGATTAACTGGCTATTGAAAGACTTCCACTTGCATGATCACATTGAATGGCAAGGCAGGGATGATTGGCCGAATGTTTGCTTTTCCCTGAATGTTCATAGTTGCGTGTTTGTCTGCGTTTGTCTTTGTGTTTCAGTGTGTCCTTTAGCGTATTAATGTGTGTATCTCTGCATCTGCATCTCTGAGCATTTGGGTTTCTGTAGTTTTGGGAGTGAATCCATTGACATGACGATCAGAACGTCCCTCCTCAATGTCATACTCTCTCTGCAACTCCCTCTCCTTCTGGAGTTTAAAGTGATGTCATACCACCTTCTGCAAGCAGACCTGCGCCTCTGCACAAGAAGCAGCTTTGTTTGGAAAATGTATCAAATACATTGATTCTCTCACATTTAAACTGAATTAGCTTCACTGCCACGTGCACTGCAATGAATGGAGTGGGAGTTTTGCAATGTCTTCACATCTGGAAACATCTTAGGTGCAAGGTAGCTAGGTACAATATCGTAAGTCTTTGGTACAAAATGAAAAGAATAATAAATGAAATTCCAGCTGAAGAAAAAAATGAAAATCAAAGAACATACATGATTTAAAGTCGCGTCACGACAATCTGCGTGAGAACCGACTCTACTGACTGCACTGGACCCAGTCTCCAAAATGTGCCAGGCTCAGTCTCCAGAATACACTGGGCCCATACGGCATACCACACCAGGCACAGTCTCTTGACTGCACTGCGTCCAGTCTGCATACATTACCAGACTCAGAGTCCAGACCATACTGTGGAGAATCTCCACACCGAACCTGTTCTGTCCCCCAGACCACATTTGCCCAATTCTCCAATCCACGACGGGTCCATTGTCCAGACCACCCTGGTTCCAGTTAGCAGACTGCACTAAGCCTTGTCTCCAGACCAAACCAGGCTCAGTCTCCAGACCACACCAGGCCCAATCTCTTCGTGCTGACCAGATATCCACTCCGGGTTAATAGATAAATTCACTGCCGTGGTCAGTGTAGCAACCGGTGCTCCAATAGATATCTGGTCCTTGTTTACGGATCAATGTACTGCTGTGATTTGGAGGGAATTCCACACTCGGCAGATTGCTGGTTTGGAACGAGCAGATCTTGATCTACACAGCGCACTGTGTTGAAAATTTAATTCCTCTGGCTTATGGTGTCTGGCCTGATTCGGTAAGGTGAAATGAGAATGTGATATAAATAATCATTTCAGCTGATCTGACAATGCCTTCAGTTCTTATTCTTGTGGTTGGATCCTCTGTCTCTCACTCCATGTATGATGCACTGTGATCATTCACAGTACATCATGTTTGTGAATATTCACTGCTCTGGCAGCAACCACAGCCTCTTCAACCAGAAGCAGTCATCATACTCTTCATCTTTAGGTCTCCATAAAGGATGGCCTCACGGTTAAACGTTGTCCATTTGGTACACGGCTCAAAACACCCTCCCGCTTGCTGATCCCCATCGCCAAACAACCACATCACAACATATCGTGTGTACTGAGAGCAATGGGGGAACTGGGAACATCCGTGCACGTCTTAGGTGCAAGGTAGCAGGGAGATGGAGCAACACATTCCATGTCTGAACGGGTTAGAGAGATGAATTCAGTGAACACTGAATATTGCTAAGTCTTGCATTCTGTCTCCATTTGTGTAATGGACAGACTTTTATTCTTCAATAAATATTCACAGGTTCGCCATTATCCAGTTTGTATTCCACCTGTCAAACTGTTGTCCGTTGCTGATGCATTTACTGATTCTACACCTGCGGATTGTCTACATCCTTGATAACTTAGTTTCCTAACTACATCGTGTCATCCAGAAATGTAGTTGTTTTGTTCCATTTATGAAAAAAAAATCATAGGCAGAGATTGCAAATAGTACTGGTCACTGTGTCACTGCCGTCCTTACTTTCTGTTAACCTGATAAATAAACTAATTTCTCTCATTCATCACTGCTTCCAACTCAGTTGCCAGTCCTCCCCGTATTCCTGTGCAGCAGTTTTGGAAAGCGTAATATTCCTGTCCATTTTCTTTGTAACAGGCATGTGAGATGGGAAAAAATGGACTCTAATTGCTGAGAACCGCCTCGAATATCTGAAATACCCCATTCTGTTCCATTTTAAATCTCTTGATGGGCTGAGTAGCCTGCTTCAGCATAGATATAGTTGTGAATTATGCGGAAAGTATTGGAACCCCCACTCCTGATTTTCTGATGAGTGGAAGGCTATTGACGCCGCAGCTGCTGATGGCTCACAATGCCTCTTGGATGCCCAGCTTCCATTTGCTCAGTCATTTATAATTATGTCCGACTTCGCAGGGGAAAGTGCCACATAAGACAGTTGGCAATATCTTTAATATGACGCTGAGACTTTCCCTCCGCCAGGGCAGTCTGCGTATTGCTCTGACAGAACGTTTTAGGGACAGATGCATCTGTGATAAATAGTTTGGTGAGAATGTTTCACTCTTGTTGGTTCACCCATCACTTCTCACAGTCGGGCTACTGAGTATTGGAAGACTCGCCCTACTCGATTAGTGTTGGGCCTGTGGAGACACTGACAGTGCTGACTCCGATTTGTTTTCCACATTATGGGGACCTGAGTTATTACTGAAAGCTAGCGTGGATGTCAACAGATGTCCATCATCAGGCTATTTCCTTGATCATCTCTGACGTGTTACCATGAGATTTCCGGGTTCTGGAATCAAAGTTGAGGAATTCCAGGGAAAATCCTTTCTTGATTGCATCCCACGGTGAACCCAGCACTGGTGGCTCTGCCCTGAGAGTGGGGCATGATACACCCAGGGATCGTGACTGGGGATTCATGAAACATTACACATCAGTCCTGATTCTGTGATTATGACGGTGTCTGATAGTTTCATGACTGGATCAACATGAGAAGAAAAGGCTAAAATGGAGCAGGAAATAACGGGTTAAAATGCTGAATGAAACGCACGCTATCAGATCGTGTTTTCTATTCTCAAAACCGACTAAGGAATTCACTGCATACATTGAGTAAATGGATAAGATTCAATGATATTAGACGGACATGGCTGTAGAGTGACCGAGATTGGAAACTCAATATCCAGAGCTGTTTCGATTTGGGAGTGCTACTGTTATGAAGACGTGGGTGTACTTTCAGAGAGTTAAGAGCAGAAGACGACCGGATACAGCACCAAGTGTTCTCAGAAAGGCAACATTGTAACACTGGGCTGAAAAACCCGATTGGGTTTTTGCTTGAAGACAAAAAACAGATTCGAATTCGGCCAATCAGTTTAAATTATCCCCGAAACGTATCAAAGTTCAATCAAGTTGGAATCGAGTATATTGACAATCTTGAGGGCTGATGACACATTCCGATGCTCTCGAGTATAAGACCAGGGAAAATTGAACAAGTGGGAGGTGAACTGCCACGACCGAGCATTTAAGCAGACTGCCTAAAAAAATTACTTTTTTGAAAAGGCACCTTATCGATCAATTAAGCAGGAATTCCTGACCAGAAGGAAAAAAAGACGCAGGAAGATTTTTAGAACCGAAAGCTCTATGGTTTTAAGATACAGTATTTTTTTTTTCTTAATTACGATCTTAATTGAGCGTTTGGTCAACTTAGTATTAAATAAAGGAAGGTAAAGATAGCTTAGAGACCGCAAATGTAAATAAAGGTTAATTAGATTAGATTACTTACAGCGCAGAAACAGGCCCTTCGGCCCAACAAGTCCACACCGACCCGCTGAATCGCAACCCACCCAGACCCATTTCCCTACATTTATCCCTTCACCTTACACGACGGGCAATTTAATTGGCCAATTCACCTCACCTGCACAGTTTTGGACTGTGAGACAAAACCGGAGCAACCGAAGTTAACCCACGCAGACACGGGGAGAATGTGCAAACTCCACACAGAGAGCCGCCTGAGGCGAAAATTGAACACGGGTCTCTGGGGATTTTGAGGCAGCAGTGCTAAGCACTGTGCCACCGTGCCGCCCACAAATTATGCTCTGTTTTAATTTAGGAAATAAAGTTGTTAATTTTTACTTTGCGTCGTCCTTGGCGACTCGAATATTTACAGAATACCGCATGAATAAATCTTTTCTGTGTTCCTGGTTTTAAATTTAACAAGAGCGTTTACCCCCGTCACGTCTCAAATATACATAAATGAAAAGGAAGTGAGAGAGTTCTCGGAATAATGAATGACATCTGTATGATCACAAAAGACGATGGTACAAATCAAGATTGATGTATTTTCTTAATCATGTTGTTTTTGCTGCAAAGTCACAGTTGAATTGAGCTTGGGGAGAGATTCTCACCATGAGGCTGAGTGGGTTTCAGCAAACTCAACGGGAAAACGTGCCTTTGTGATGTGAGTCTCTATGGCTCTGCCACATTTCATACCTGACATTCCCGGGAGGATTCCGCATTCGACATTCCAGGAGCATTTTTTATACGACATTCCCCAGAATATTCTATAACTGACATTCGCCAGGGCATTCCTCATCTGACATTCTGCAGACCAGTCTGTATGCACATTCTACAGCCTTCATTCTCCGGAGCGTTCTGAACACAGTATTCCTCAGAACATTCTACAACCAACGTTTCCAAGAACAATCTACACCCTACATGTCTCAGAACATTATAAGACTGATATTCTCCGGATAATTCTTTAATTGCCATTCTCCAGAACAATTTATAACTAACATTCTCCAGAAAATACTACACCTAATTTTACTGGAACATTCCTTCACTGACATTGCCCAGGACATTCTGTACCTAACATTCTCTGTAACAATTTACACGCAACTTTCTATAACGGCCATTCTCTTGAACATTCTATAACTAAGATTCTCCAGAACACACGAAACCCAACATTCCCTGGAACATTCGAGAACTGACATTGCTGGAAACTTTCTATAACTGACAATCCCCGGAACGTTCTACACCCGGTTTTCTGTAACTGCTATTCCTCAGAACATTGTAACCCTCACATTCCCTGGGGCATTGCCTTACGAACATTCCTGGAACTTTCTACACTGACATTCCAAAACAGACATTCTCCACAACATTCTATAACTTACATTCCCCGGAAAACTGTACCTGACATTACCAAGATTATTTCAAAACCGACATGCTCTGAGATATTCTATTACTGATATTCTCTGTAGCATTCTAAACCCAACATTCCCTGGAATATTCTGTAACTGATATTCGTCAGAGCATCGTTAAACCGATATTCCCCGGAACAATCTATAACCGACATTCTCGAGAACATTCTGTCTCCATCATTCTTTGAAATATTCTGCACCCGACATCCTTGAAACACTCAATCCCTGAATGTTTTTGTGACTGGCCGAACGTAAGTTTATAGAGCAACAGCTAAGACCGCAAGATAAGAGATGCTGTTCCATGGAGAAGGAGACACTGTCCTGAAGTCATCTCACGCATTTAAAGGGGTGAGTATGGTTTCGCTGCGTTTGCATTTCTTCCCGACATCGGATCAACCATAACTTAAATCAAAAGACAGAAATTTTCACCTCCATTTGTATTCAAGGAACTGAGACAGAATCCTTCAGGACGGCGAAGTATTCACCCTTCGTATTAGGAAAGGGAAAGAAGTGACCTGTGTCTGATCTCGAGTGATCGATTGTGCAGGAATGTTCCAGAAGCTATCTATAATGATGAAGAGGTCTTTGTGTGTTTGGGGATGGGGGGAGGCGTTCTTGTATTGTATGACTATTTTTCTCATTAATTTAGAAAGTCCGATTTGTTATTTCAGCTTCACTTATTTTAATAAATCTCTGATTACGGGGACACGTATGAAAATCTCACTCTGTCGTCAATCAAACTGTCAATTTGCCTCCAGGCGGATGTATAATGTCTTTGTTTGCTTCCTCATAGTTAACGGAGTGACGATCTACGTCCTGCTTTGTAAAGATTGTGGATTATCTTCATGTGTCAGACGTTACTTGGGGGCGATGGCAGTGGCGGATCTACTGGTCATTATTCTTGACCTGATATTGAGACAAATTCCCATCGTATTTCAGAAACTGTTTTATTTCCTATTCTCTATCCGCGTATGTAATATCCACGCTGTCCTGCTTTATGCAGCAACTGACTGTTCGGTCTGGTTCACAGTCACTTTCACCTTTGATCGGTTTGTAGCCATTTGTTGCCAGAAGCTGAAAATTAAATATTGCAGTGAGAAAACGGCAGCTGTGGTTCTGGGAGTAGTGACTGTGCTGAGCTGTTTAAAGAACATTTTCTGGTATTTTATGCTCGGACCTCGTTATCAGCTGTTTAACTTACCCTGGTTTTGTTCTGATCGAAGAGCTGGCGATTCCGTATTTACCTGGGCCGTAATCGAGTTCCTCCACTACATTATAACTCCGGCTCTCCCTTTTCTCCTGATTCTGCTGCTTAATGTTATCACCGTCAGACACATTTTAAAGACCAGTAGAGCGCGGCGGAGACTCCGGGCTCACACTAATGAAGCCGGTCAGTCTGACACAGAAATGAGAAATCGAAAAAAATCCATCATTTTATTGTGTGTGATCTCGGCCAATTTCATCCTGTTTTGGTCAACGTTAATGTTGTATTCTACTTGGAACCAAATCGGAATGTTGGTGTACAGCAATTTGCATCTAGATGTCTTTGTGCTGGATTTGGGTATTATGCTGCAGCTCCTCAGCTGCTGCACAAACACCGTGATTTATGCCGTGACCCAGACTAAGTTCAGACAGCAGCTGAAGCAAGTGCTGAAATTTCCCTTTACACAAATTCATCAATCGATCAAATGCACTCATTAATCAATCTATCCGTGGTTTTCTCATTTCATTTTCATGTTTCAACAATGAAGCAGCTTGTCGCTATAATAAGACTGAATTTAGTGTTAGTTTGTTCAATCTTGTCCCACAGCGGATCACAGGGACATATTTGAAGGTTTCTCTCAACTCAATGATCAGTAAGATAAGGCACCATCTCATTGGCTGTAGCAAATACTTCAATTTGTCAGCAATAAAAATGTTCATTGTGAAGTGTCATGCAGCAGAAGCAGCGATATTGGTGTTTGTCATTGTGGTGAGAAAGCTGAGCTGAGATATACAGACTCAGCCCCAAGCCCGGCTTCTCAGGGAAGTGGAGGCGAACAGGACTGTGCTCAAGAGTCGAGTTTAAATTATCCTGTGCATGTTTTCACCTCTGGGTCACCCACTGCAACCAGGCCATGGGCATAATTCATCTCTCTGCCCTGTTCATCCAATTTCCACTCAATCGCAACCGTCTATATCTCTCTATTCTTCCATTGTTCTTGCCCATTTGACCCCTCTCTTGCACTATTTCCCCAGATACTCTCGCCCTCGTCATTTCTTTCCCTCTGTCTCTCTGCCCACTCTCTATTTCGCTCCCCTTCTGCGTTTCACTCTCACTCATCCTACACCACCGTCACCCTCCCTCTCTCACCACCCCCGATTTCTTCTCCGTCATTCTCGTTTCTCACACTCCCTTTCTCTCTCACTCTTCTGCTCTCTCTGTCTACCTCATTTTTATCTCTCCATAATTTTCTCCCTCCTCCCAACACCCCTACAGCTGTCTAACCTTACACGCATGCTTCAAACTCTCCACATCTTCCCCGTCACTGGGTCCAAGGGAGAGAGAAGGACGAGCGAGTGTGTGTTTCCGATAAAGATGAAAGGAGAGGGAGAGCGAGAGATTCATTGAGACTGAAAGGTAAGGGAGAGAGAGTGGGAGTGTGAGCTAGAGAAAAAGTCGATAGAGCATCGCGCAGGAGACTGACAGGAAGGTGAGCAAAAACTTTTGAAATTCACCCTTCGCATCGGTGCCCGCCATTGCTTATCGAGCAGTCAGGTGTTCGTGAAGGTCGAGCAAGTGGGTGTCGGGAAGGTAAGAAAAATATTCGTAACCACTCCTCTGAGCATCGGACCCAGCCATTGTTCCAGCTGGATGGATGGGAGCTTCGAGTAGGAGGCTGTCCGACAGGTCACGAGTTTCCATATTTGGGCAGTTGCTTTAGCTTAAACACTACTCGTGCAGTGTCTTCCAGCAATCCTCCTCTAAACAAAAAACACATCAGTGCATCGGTTAGTGAGGTAATAGATATATTCTTTCATGTTTCACTTTTTCAGCGGTGTATTGGGAAAATTAGAGCAGGGGATTGGCACACTTGACCTGTGGAGCTTACACAAGGAACAGCTACTGCTGGTTCCTGATAAGAATATACCTATTAGTGGTGAAGGTAGTTGTCAAGAGAGGGAGCCATGATTTATGAAAGAAGTTGAAGCTCTTGTCAAAAGGAAGAAGGCTTATACGAGGGTGAGGCAAGACGTCTAGGTTAGCGGGCACAAGACTTATAGGTTCGATAGAAAATATCCACAGAGAGTGCTTAGAAGAGCCAGTAGGATGCACCAGAAGTTGCTGTTGGATATGTTCAAGGAAAAACCCAAGTCGTTCCACAGGAAAATCAGTAATAAAAGAATGACTGGATTATATTTAGGGCCAAACAAAGACAGTCGTGACAATTTGTGTGTGGAATCTGAGCACATGGGGTAAGCACTTCATGAATACTTTCGTTCAATTTTCACATTGGAAAACCGCAATGTTTTTGAGAAAGCGGAGATACAGGCTACAAGTTTAACTGAGATTGGGTTTGATAAAGAGGAGATTTTAGTCAGTTGAGAAGATTGGAATTTAGGTAAGATCCCTCGGCCGGATGATATTACTCCTCAGATTCTCGAGGAAGCCAGGGAGGAGATTGCAGATACTTTGGCTTCGGTCTTTATGTCGTCATTGTCAGCACGAGTAGTGCCAGAAGACTGGAGGATAGGAAACGTTGTTCCTTTGAATCAGAAGGGAATCAGGACAACGCTTCTAATTTCGATATCGTTCGATTGTGGGTAAGTTGTTAGAAGAGATTTGAAGAAATAGGATGTATAATCAGATGGAAAGGAATAAAGTAATTACGGGTAACCAACACAGTTTTGTGAAGGGTAGGTCGCGACTCACTTGATTTTTGCGTTCTTCGAGAAGGTGACAAAAACAGGTGGATGAAGGTAAAGCAGTGTATGTGGACTCCCATAAGGCGTTTGATTAGTTACCACACGATAGGCTATTGCGTATAATAGTGTTTTTGCATTGAATGTCATTTAGCGGTTTGGATCAGATATTGGCACGCTGAAAGAAGACACATGGTTGATGGGAAATGTTCATCCTGGAGCTCTCTTATTAGTGGTATTCCGCAAAGATCTGTTTGGGAGCCACTGCTGTTTGCCATTTTTATAAATGATTTGGATATCGGCGGAGAAGGATGGATTACTAACTTTGGGAATGACACGAAGCTGGACAGAGTTGTGGAGAGCGCTGAAGAATGTCGTGGGTTACAGATGAACACAGATAAGATATACAGCTTGTTTGAGAAGTGGCAAATATATTTTAAAACGAAAAGTGTGAGGTAGTTCACTTTGGAAGGAGGAACAGGAATGCACAGTACTTCGCGCCTGGTAAAATTCTTTGTATTACGGAGAGAACACGGTGTCCAGGCGTATAAATACCGAAACGTTTCTACACGTGTTGATAGAGTTGTTAAGAAGGCATAGGTGTGTGTATGTTTGTTAGTAGGGCGATTGACTTTCGGAGCCAGGAGGTTATGCTTCAGCTGTACAAGACACTGGTAAGGCTGCGCTTGCAGTATTGAATGCAGTTCTGGTCACCGCATTAGAGGAAGGATGCAGAGGCTTTGGAAATGTGGCAAAGACTGTCTGGTATAGCAGAAGGTTTTCTGAGGAACGTCTGAGGCTTTTTTCGTTGGAGAAAACAAGGTTGAAATAGGATTTAATCGAGACACATGAGGTAATCAGGTTTTAGACTGGCTGGACAATGACAGCCATTTTCATCCAATGGTGAAGGCTAACACGAGGAGACTCAGCTTTAAATTGAGGGCTGATAGATTTAGGACAGATATTAGGGGTAGAGTATTTACGCAGTGTGTAGCAGGGGCGTGGAACGACCTTCCTGCAGAAATTGCAGACTCACCGACATTAAGTGAATTTTAAATGGACATTGGCATGCATATGGAAAGTTACAGGATTGTGTAGGTTAGATGGGCATCAGATAATTTTGATCGGTCTGCGCAACATCGAGGGCTGAAGTGCCTGTGCTACGCAGTAACGTTGTATGTTCTATATTCGATGAGTGCGATGGTTACAGAGAGGGAGGGAAAATGATAGCCTGAGAGGGAGTCAGGGCAGAGTAGAGAGAGAGAGAGAGAGAGAGAGAGAGAGAGAATGAGACGGGAATAGAGAAAGACTGTGAGGAAGATGTATAGAGAGAGTGGGAGGGATGCACAGACAGATTGTTGGAGGAGATGAGAGAGAATGAGGGAGAATTATGGGGTGTCGAGAGAGATAGAGAGGCAGCAGATAGAGAGAGAGTTGGATTTTGGCAAAAATAAGATACAGAGACGGAGGGGTGTCGAGAAAATAAGGTTTACAAAGAGATTGTGAGAAAGAGCGATGGTGGTAGGAAGGGGAGAGTGGGAGTGGAGAATAGAGAGAAAGATTGGGGGAGATGTTGGAGAGAAAGAAAGAGAACCGGACAAGGTAGAGAGTTTGGGGCGAACTGAAGAGAGACAGAGATAGTGGGGGCGGTCGAGAGAGAGTTGGAAGTGGAGGGAGAGACACGTAGAGGTAGGGATGTCGAGACAGAGAAAGTGAAATTGGGAGGTTGACGAGGAACAGCGAGAGTGGGGGTGGAGAGAGAGGAAGCGTGGCAGAGTCGGGTAGAGTGAGGTTTAGTGAGTGGGATAGAGGGAGAGAGGCAGCGGGAGCGAACTGTCGAGAGAGAGTGGTAGAGTGAAGACGGCGAGAGCGGGAAGTGGGTATACAGAGAGACAGTGAGAGATGTGCGGTGAGAATGCGAGGTGATTATGGAGTCTGAGCGAGTGGAACAAGAGCAGAGAGAGTAGGAGAGTCTGTGAGAGAGTTAGAGATTGACAGCGGGTTAGAAAGAGGGAAAGAGAATCAGAGAGTGGGGGGAATAGTGTGAATGTGTTGGAGGGGTGATGGGAGAGACAGTGTGAGGAGGGGATAGAGATATAGGAAGAGGATGAATGGCGGAGGGGTCCAGAGCGAGAGTAGGGGAATGGAGCAAGCGTGTGCTTGGGGTTGGGAGAGATGGAGAGGGAGCGAGGGCGCTAAAGAAAGAGAGCGTGTGTGAGGGGGCAGGGAGACAGTCACAGAGATAGGGAGAGTGACGATCGAGAGAGATAGGCAGGCAGGTAGTGTGAGGGAGGAGTTGGAGAGAGGTTGGGGCGAGGATTCGCGAGAGAGGAAGAAACAGTGGGCCAGGCGAATAGAGTGAGTTGGAATGGGATAGGGAGGAAGATTGGGAGGGGGGATAGAGAGTGGTTGAGCACGCCCGGGGGTGGGTGGTCGCGACAGAGAGAGAAAGAGAGATAGAGAGAGAGAGAGGGACAAGGGAGAGAGACTGAGAGCGTGCTCGAGAGGCTGGGCAGAGTATGGAGAGACAGTGTTTGAGAGGGTGGTGAGAGAGACAGAGATGGAGTCGGTGTTTCGAGACAGAGACAGAGAGAGGGGGGCGAGTGACAGGGAGGGGGTAGCGAGAGAGAGTGGAAGAGGGAAGACAGAGAGATGGGAGGGTCGAGAAAAAGAGCATGGGATGGTGACAGAGAGTGAGAAGGATGTTGGAGAGAGAAAGAGATTGTGGGGTGTGTGGAATCGAGAGAGGGTGGGAGGGATGTAGAGACAGACAGAGTTGGAGGAAGCAGGAGAGTGAAAGAGAGACGGAGCTGGAGACGGAGGATGGGGTTGAGAGAGTGAGAGAGATGTTTACAGAGAGACCAGGAGAGTGGGTGAAGGGAGAGAGGGAGAGAATGGAGGGACTCGAGAGGGAGAGAGTGGGAGAGGTTTTGGCGAGGCAGAGAAACACAGTGGGAGGCAGGCAGAGAGACAGAGTGGGATAGAGCTGGAGAGAGAGAGAGAGGCAGAGGGTCAGAGAGAGGGAATTGGAATGGAGAGGGACAGACTTGGAGAGGAGGCATGTCGAGAGAATGCGGGATTTGGAAGTCGTCAGGGAGGGAGAAATAGTGGGAGGGGAGACACAGATACAGGGAGGTAGGGGTTAGAGAGAGAGAGAGAGGGAGAGGGTAGAGGCGCCGAGGGAGGGTGGGCCAGGCATATAGAGACAAACAGTGGATGGTAGGTAGAGCGAGAGAGACAGAGCAAGTGGAATGGAGAGGGAGGGAAGGAGAATACAGAGAGAGAGAGTGACAGGGAAAAGAGAGAATGTGAGGAGGATACAGAGAGAGATGGAGAGGGACGTGGATAGAGAGACAGAGAAAGATGGGTGTTGAGAGAGAAAGCGTTGGTGGGTTACAAATTGAGAGAGAGGTTGATGAGGGGAGGCTGAGAGAAACAGAGCGCGAAAGTGGCGAGGGGAAGAGTTGGAGGGAGGTAGAGAGAGTGATCAGCAGATACAGAGAGGGAGGGATGTAGAGAGAGGGGTGCGAGTATCGTAGATAGAAAGAAAGAGAGTGGGGGGACTACAGAGGGACAGATTTGGAGCGGTTTGGTGAGATAGAGTTGAATATGTGGAGAAAGGGAGAAGGGGTGCAGAGAGAAAGGGAGTGAACTTCAAAGGCAGCGAGTGCGAGGCAGTTGGAGAGAGAGTGGGAAGTCGGCAGAGCGAGATTGTGGGACAGGTGGAGAGAGAGTGGGAAAGTACTAGAGTGAGTGAGAAAGAGATTGTTACAGGAGAGAGAGAATGACAGGTACATATCGAGACAGAGAGTGGGAGAAAGAGCGAGCATCAGAGAAAGGGAGTGAGGGGGAGGCAGAGTCAGACCTAGCGTGAGGGAGGCAGAGAGAGAGATCAAACAAAACAGAGAGGGAGGGAGAGAGAATCACGTGGGGAGAGAAAGAGAGAGAGGGTCTGTGAGGGAGAAGGAGAGAGATACCTGGATTTTTGGGAGAGACAGACAGACGGAGATGAGGAGACAGCATCAGATAGAGGGAGTGAGGGCAAGAGAGTGATACAGAGGGAGAGGGAGGCAGAGAGAGACCGATTAAGACAGGGGGGGGGGGAGAGAGAGAATGTCAGGCAGAGGTAGAGAGGGTAAAGAAAGAGGGAGAGTGAAAGAGAGACACACACAGAGAGAGAACGCCATACCGGGGCAAGATGGAGGTAGAGACGGGCAGAGAGAAAGAGAGGGGGTGGGAGCAAGGATGTGTGTGAGAGAAGAAGAGGGAGTCAGACAGAGCGGGGGAGAGTGAGACTCAGGCAGACAGAGAGAGAGTGTCAAGCAGACAGAAGAGGGGGCGAGAGAGAGACAGTGTGTCAGACAGAGGGAGTGAGAGACATGGGGAGGCAGAGTCAGACACAGGTAGAGGAAGAGTTGGAGAGAGAGTCAGAGCAAGGGAGAGGGAGCGGCGGGTGAGAGTAAGACAAGGAAAATGGGGAAGGAGAAGAGAGATAGAGGAGGAGAGTTAGAAAGAGGGTGAGTGAGACGGAGTCACAAAGAGGGAGAGTGAGAGAGAGGGTGTCAGACGGGAGCTAGACAGGCAAAGAGTCAGACAGTAGTTTCAGGGTGAGAGAGAGAGAGAGATTCGGGAAGAGGGAAAGGCAAAAAGAGGCAGAATGACAGTCTCACAGAGGGAAAGGGAGAAGGAGATATTTAGGCAGAGAGAACGGGAGAGAGAGAAAGAGAGATTCAGTCTGAGGGACAGGAGGAGAGGGAGAGATTGAATGGGAGAGAGGTAGGTTGAGAAAGACAGCCAGCCAGACAGAGAGAGAGGAAGGGAGACAGAGAGAGTCAGATTGAGGTAAAACGAAGAGAGAGGCCGAGATAGACAGAGAGAGGAGAGAGAGGGTGTGAGAGAGGGAAAAAGGGGAGAGAGGCAGACAGAGGGAGAGTGTGGCGAGAGACAGAGAGGGAGGGAGAGAGTGTCAGAGAGACGGAATGAGAGACAGGGTCGGACAGAGTTGGTCAAAGGGAGAGGGAGGGTTGGAGAGAGAGATTCAGGCAGAGAGGTACGCAGAAGGAGACGGAGCGGAGGAGAGTTAGACAGAGAGAATGGGAGAAGGAGAGAGTGGAGGACAGTTAGACAGAATGTGATAAAAGAGGGAGAGAAAATCAGTCAGAGTATGAGGGAGACGGAGTCACACATATAGAGACGTAGAGTGTGACAGAGTCAGACAGAGGGAAAGGGAAATAGGGAGTCAAAAGAGAGGCAGAGAGAGAGAGATTCAGACGGAAGGAGAGGGTGAGAGAGGGAAATTCGGGGAAGGGATTGTGAGAAAGATTCTGGCAGTGAGGCAGGCAGGTGGAGAGGGAGAGGGAGAGAGGTAGACACAGAGAAGGGGAGAAATAGCGAGCGAAGGACAGTAAGACATAGGGAAATGTAAAGAGGGGAGAGAGTCAGACAGAGGATAAGGGTGAGAGAGAGAAATGCGGGGAAGGGATTGTGAGAAAGATTCTGACAGTGAGACAGGCAGTTGGAGAGGGAGAGTGAGAGAGTTAGACCCAGAGAAGGGGAAGGGAGAGTAAGAGAGTCAGACAGAGGAAGAGAGAAAGAAGGAAGAGACAGAGTGAGGTTTAGGAAGAGGGTAAATGGGAAAGTCAGACATTGGCAGAGGGGGAGGGAGAGAGAGTCAGTTAGCGAAAGAGGAAGAGAGAGCGTCACACACAAGGAGAGGGTGAGGAAGAGTCAGGCAGAGCGAGGGGGAGAGAGAGACAGATGGAGAGGGAGAGAGAGCGTCACAGACAGAGAGTGGAGAGAAAGAGAGTCGGACAGAGGGAGCAGGGAGAGACAGTTTAAGATACGTGAGAGAAAGCGAAGGAGAGACAGTGTCAGATAGATTCCGATCGATGCAGTTAGAGAGTTACAGAGAGAAGGAGAGGGAAGTCGGAAATCCGAGAGAAAGAGAAACAGAGAGACGGAGAAAGAGACTTCGGAGAGAGGGATTAGGAGAGATAGAGTGAGATAGCGATGGAGATTGCTAGAGAGAGAGAGAGAGAGATCCAGAAATTGTGAGATGAAGTGAGGGAGTGTCAGGCAGTGGGATGGGTGAGATACAGAATCGGACAGTGAGAGAAATATAGACAGTGTCAGAAACAGGGTGGAGGAGAGCGGGAGAGAAATTCTGACAGAGGGAGAGGAGAGAAAGTCAGAGAGAGATAAAGTGAAAGACAGAGTTTCAAACAGAGGGAGAGTCAGAGAGAGTTGGACAGAGGAAGAGGACAAAGCGAGTCGGACATATGGAGTGTGAGGGCGGGGAGATATTCGGGCAGAGGGAAAACGAGAGACAGAGTCATACCTAAGGAGAGGGAGAGAATCTACCAGAAGGAAAGGAAGGGAGAGAGTCAGAGAGAGGGCGAGGGTGGGGAGAAAGAGAGACAGATTGCAGGCAAACAGAGGCAGAGGAAAGTGAGAGTCAGACAGTGGTAGAGGGAGAGAGACAGCGGGAGAGAGAGCGAGGGTGTCAGGGAGAGGGAGATGGAGAGAGAGAGAGTCAGACAGAGGGTGGGATGAGAGAGTGATAAACAGACATAAGGAGAGGAAAGTGAGAGTCATACAGTGGAAGAAGGAAAGGGATCTGGAGAGAGTGAGGCATAGGGCGAGAGAGAGTGTGTCAGACACAGGGAGAGGGGAGCGACAGATAGAGTCAGATAATGGGAGATAGAGAGAGACACATGCACACAAACTGCAAAGGGGAAGAGTGTGAGAGCGAGCTGGAGAGGGAGACAGCTAAAAACAGAGGAAGAGGAGAGACGTCAGGCAGACAGAGAGGGAGTGAGCATCAGACTGAGGGAGAGGGATGGAGAGAGAGTCAGAGAGAGGGAGGATAGCCAGAGAAAGAGAGAATTGGAAAGAGTGGGAGGAAGACAGAGTCATAGAGATGTACAGCATGGAAACAGACCCTTCAGTCTAACCCGAGCAGATATCCCAACAGTCTAGTCCCACTTGCCAGCATCTGGCCCGTATCCCTCCAAACCCTTCCTGTTCATATATCCATCGATCAGAGTGGAAGGAGCAGTAAGGGGGAGAGAGAGGGGGAGAGATAGGGAAAGGGAGAGACAGACAGAATCAGAGAGTGAAACAGAGATTCAGACAGAGGCAGAGATAGACAGAAAGAGTCAGACAGAGGCAGAGAGTCAGAAAGAGTCAGACAGAGGCAGACGAAGACACCGCAAGAGCATCAGACAGAGGATAAATGGGAAGAGAAAGTCGGAGAGAAGGATCGGGAGAGGGAGAAAGCGTATGACCAAAGGTTAAGGAGAGGGAGAGTGTGTCAGAAGGAAACAGAGGAAGTGTGATAGACTCATGCAGAGGGATATTGAGGGAGTAAGAATCAGAGAGAGGGAAGGGTGGGAGGGTGTGTCAGGCAGAGTGAGAGGGACAATGACCAACTAAGACAGGGATGGAGAGAGAGTCGGGGAGAGGGAGAGGAGACATAGAGTGAGTGAGACAGAGGGTGAGGGAGGTAAGAGAGTGAGAATCAGACAAACATAAGGAGAAGAAAGTGAGAGCCAGACAGCGAGAGACAGGGAGGGATGAGAGAGTTTCAGACCCCTGAAGAGGCGGGGGAGAGAGGGAGCGAGTGAGAGAGCGAAAGAGAGAGAGAGATAGTCAAACAGAGGGAGGGACAGAGAGAGAGAGAGAGAGAGGGAGAGGGCAGTGGGAGTCAGACAGAACGGGAGGGTGTGTGTGTGTGAAGTAGAGACAGACAGTTTCAAACAGCAGGAGAGGGAGGGAGAGCGAGAGGGAGAGAGGGGGAGAGAGAGAGAGAAACAGAGTGACAGAGAGACAGAGCCAGACATTCGGAGAAGGAGAGTGAGAGACTGTGTCAAACAGAGGGAGAGGGAGAGAGATATAGTCAGGCAGAGGAAGAGGGAGAGTGCTAACCAAATGGAGAGGAGAGGGAGACATCGAGAGGGAGATGGAAACAGAGACAGAGACATACAGAGGGAGAGCGAGAAACAGTGAGTGTCAACAAGAGGGATACGTGGGGAGAGAGAGTGAGGTGGAAGAAGAGATAATCCGACAGATGGAGCCAGAGACAGAGACAGAGAGTCCGCCATAGGGAGAGACAGAGATAAGTAGGATCAGTCAGAGGGAGAGGAGGGGGGAGAGAGTGAGACCGAGGGTCAGGGAGAATCAGACAGATGGAAAGGGAGAGAGGCAGTCAGAAAGAGGGACAGTGTAAGAGAATGGGAGAGTCAGACAGAGGGAAAGAATTGGAAACTGGGAGGACCATCCATTTACTATATTGGATGGGAGACCGGCCGTTGCAGCGCAATACAACAGTGCAGTCCTCCATGCACTTCCATTGGCTGGAGGACCAGCTATCCCTCTGATCATCCAAACACATCCTGGACAGCTCCAACAGCAATGATGCTGATGCACTCGAACATGCGCTGATCACCCAGAAAGCCTGGTACCGCAGACAGTTTCCTCCTCCCCAGGAACTCTGGATATGTGAGCATCATAAGACAGATTTAGGAACCTGATCATGAGAATTAATCAGATGAAGGTTTAATTCGAAGAAATATGACTCTACACTTACAGAGCTGCAGGTGTATATTCAGTAACGGAGCAAAACGTTGTCTGTAATAGAAAAACACACGTCGGAGAAACTGAGGAGGTGAAGCTGCAGGTTTCCAATTCACCTACTGTCTGTCAGGAATGACAATATTTCTGTTTATTATCATGGTAGATTCTGCTCTTGTTTATGTTTTGATCGGAAATGGACAAAGCTGTTTGCATATTTGACACGGGGTCCCACTGGTTATTATTGTGCCCTCGCAGTGCCAGGGCTCTGGATTCCATTCCATCCTATGGCAACTGTCCTTGAGGAGTTTGCACATTCTCCCCGCGCCTCCGTGGGTTTACTCACACAATCCAGAGATGGGCAGATTAGAAGAATTAGCCATGCTAAATTGCCCATTGTGTTCAGGGATGACTAGGTTTGGGGCGTTTGTTCGATGTAAAAATAGGTAAACAGGGTATGAGAATGGGGTTTGGTGGCTTACTTTTCGGTGCGTCACTGTCGAGTTGTTGGGCCAACGAGCCTGGAAAGACAGAATTCACCACTTGGTAAAATCCGTTTTGTATTGAAAGATGTGGCCTTGGAAAAACACAGCTGGTCAGTCAGCATGCGAAGAGAGTTTACGTCTCGGGCATAAGCCCTTCGTCAGGAATGTCAAATGCTGTGCCTTTCTATCGTCATACTTTTCAATTCTAACTTTCCAGTATCTGCAGTCCTCTCGTTTTCCTGGGATACAGTCTATCTCCACAAGTGGAGTACGAACCCGCCCTGATTTTTAAACATTTTGAGTGATATTTTCTAATTGCATCTCACCCTCTCTTTCCCTTCCACTTTGTCACTTTACAAATTCAACTTCTCAACATTGTAATCTGAAAAACAAACAAGGCCACGATAATACAATTAATCGGAAGCGTTTTTGTCGTGTTGTAGAACAGAGGGATACTGGATCACAGTGAAAAATTGCTGAAGTTTGCCCCACAGGTAGTAAGAAGAGGGGTCCAGTACGTTCGCCTCATGGTTCAGTCCTTTGAGTGTCGGAGTTGGGAAGTTACGTTGGGATTGCCTGGACGTTGGTGAGGCTCTGCAGGTACCCTGTCTCTATCTGGATGAAAGGCTTTTGCCCGAAACGTCGATTTTCCTGCTCCTCGGATGCTGCCTGACCTGTTCTGCTTTTCCATCACCATTCTAATTTGTTCTTTGGTGTGACGTATTCTGAAAGAAAAAGTATTCAGTTGCCATAGTCCTGTTTTAGGAAGGAAATTATAGCAATGAGAGAGTTCAGAAGGCATCTATTCACTGGAGTATAGGAGGTTGAGAGGCGATCTTCAATAATTTTACAAAATTAATTGGGCACAACAAAGTTTTTATGGTACAGTCCTTTCCCGAGAATGAGGGATTTGAAGATTAGGTTCACACAATTTAAAGATGAGAAGAGACAGACTTTAAAAAGGCACGAGGGGCACTTTTCACACAGATCACTTCACGTGTGGAATGAATTTCCCGAGGAAGTGGAAGTTGCGGGTGCAATTACTACCTTTAAAGACATTGGAATAATTGCCTGAAAGGGAAAGATTTTGAGAGACATGGTCCCGTAGGAGACAAATGGGAGTAGTTTAGGTTGGGGCTTTGTTTTGCACAGACTGGTTGGACAGTATGATCTAGTTCTCTGCTGTGTGACTACGATTCTATAAATTGAGAAAGTGACTGAATGATGTCTGGTCTCCATCTTCCTTCCACCTTATATGCAGCATCCATTCATGTTTGGTGAGGAACTCATATTGTCGGCAGACACCGTGCTCCAATTGGGCAACTGGCTAGATTGCAATAACGCTTACGTTCTATGCCAACGGTGATAGAGTTCGAAATTTAATCACACTTTCAGTGAAATTTAATCACACATGGAGCATGGATTGAATTAGTGATAATGTTTAGGTAGGATGCCGGGATTATAGAATGGCAACAGCATTGTTAATAGTTCAAATCTGCAAGATTTATTGTGAAGAAGAGAGACACGTAGCAAGGAAAAAACAAGTCAGACACACTGATCCACACACATACACACTCTCTCTCACACACACACACACACACACACACACACACACACACACACACACACACACACACACACACACACACACATATACACACACACACACACACAAACACACACACACAACACACACACAAACACACACACATACACACACAAACACACAAACACACATACACATACACACACACACACACAAACACACACACACACACACACACACATACACACACACACACACACACACACACACACACACATCACCATACCAACAGCGGAATGAGGAGTAAATTTGCTTGTTATAATGGGATGGCAGCATTCGGCAAGAATCGCAGAGAGGCCATTGAGCGGGAGTTGGGCTGTGACTGACGAATCTCTGAGCATTTCAGAACGTAAACAGCTTCTGTTCCACCTTTTCGTCCTGAATGTTTCACGAACGTTGGGCTGCTGAGTGTTTCTGAAGTGTCTGTCACTATCATGGCAATATAGATGAATTGAAACGCCCAGTGGATTTAAATTATATTGCTCCTTCTATCGTGTCCCCTTTTGCCCGCTTCTCTCTTTCAGGAGGCAGGTTCTGGCCGCACAGGCGGATTCGCGACTGTGGCCAACCTCTGCGCTGCTTTGCATGTAAAAAACGCAGTTTGGTTTAGGGTAAAATTAGCATATACTTCACCCAGAAGGCAGGATCTAATCTTTCTCCATCAGCAGGGAACCACACCGCCACCGTACGACTTGGGTAGTTTCTTGGGAGCAGTGTAGATTGCGGAAACCTGACTGAGATGTATAAAATTATTAGGGACACCGACAAGGAAGACAGTAATTAATCTTTCAGCTTGGTGCTGGAATCAATATGGGGCACAGGGGCATAGATCGATTGAAACGTGTAGGACGTTCTGAAGTGATGTAAATGCTGATTTTCTTTCACTTACGTAATTGGAATCTGAAATTCATTGTCTGGACGTGGATAGTAGAGGCAGAAAGCCTCATGGCACTTTATAATAAGTTTCATGCATATTTGTGATACCATGACAGACACAGCCGTGGACGAATTGGTGGAAATAGCAGAAACTAGGTGAATGGTTCAGGTCGCCGATTCAGGGCATTGAGAGGGGGAAGGGCAGTTTACAAAGCGAACGAGGGTTGGAAAGAGTAAGAGATTCACTCCTAAAATGTTTCGTATTGCGAAACCGGGGGAATGCCAATTCGGAAACGAAGAGACAAAAGAAGTGCTTGGATGTGGAGTGAATGGGACATCAGTAATCCTGAATACAGAGAAAGGGCAGTCAGGAAGACACACAGAAACAGAGGAGCAGATGGAAAGCATTTTACCGGAGATGAGGAGATTTTGTTTTCACTCAGAGAGTTGGAAGCCTGTGGAATGTTTTGCAACAGGAAACGGCTGAACTTAACGTGATATTTGCATGTTTTCTACAAGGATCGAGTAATAGTTCCGACATCTGAAGGGATGAGAGTGTGTGGAAAGAAAACCGCAAGAGAGTACGGTATAGTGGAGCAGTCACACACATATCAGGGATTTCCACGTTTCTGAAGTAACCGAGGCAATGCGGAGGAACAAGGGACAACAGCAGTGTGTGGGAATCACTGCGAATGGAGTAGGGAAAGGTTCAGAGAATGGGTACAGTAGAGAGAGCTGCCGTTCTGCACTGTATCTGACCAGAGAGCAGTCACGCCCATCAAGGTCAATCAGCTATCACAAATCAGTTTTAAGAGTGTAATGGATAGCAGATCGCGCATTGCACACCACAATCCCCATTCTGCCAGGCGCTGGATCCGAACAAACATGTCTTGCACTGTGCGCTCCTGGCCATGGTGCAAGGTTCAGAAAGCTGCCAGCTCCGTGTATGTAGCTCAGTGAGCTAGGCGGGTTTGTGTTTCTTTCTTGTGGCTTTTACACTGGAGTCATGTTGGTATGTGTTTAACATAAACCTATCTCCCAACCCCTGGAATGAGTCTTGCTATTCGCTCTAAGTGTGAGGTAATCTTGCTTCCTCTGATCCTTCCTGATTTTCCTCAACCCAGTTACCAGGCTGCAGGGTCCAGGGTCAGTGATGGGGGCGAGGTCTGCTTGAAAGTGTGTTTATCTGTGGAGCAGTTTAAGCGTGAGTTTAGATGGTGAAGAAACTGTTGTGATTGGGACGATGGCTCTGCGAATGGAAAATGTGCTCATGAGAAGCGTTTGGGAATCTTTCAGCTTGACCTCCAGTGATGACGCTGGGTCATTGATTCTGATGTTCTGGGCGACGTTGATAATAGCGATTCTTGTTCCTGCAGATTAGGAATTCAAACGTCCTTTCAACTTCAGAAAAATGAGCAAGATTTGTTTGTAAATGCAACAAAAGCCATCATTGCACTCGAACAGACAATGCCGTAATCAGGCACGTTATTCATTGCACTACTGGCCGTTTGCAAGGGAAACCTTGCATGCTACAGAGGTGTGATGATAACACAGACATGATCAATAGCAGTCATGTTCACATGTCGAACAATCAGTATAGACAATCACTGTTAACTGCTTCATTCCAATGACCCTCCTCTTTGCGAATTGGCGAGTTTTGTATAGCAAACACATTTGTCCTCATGATGTATCCATTCACTCTTTGTCTGCTCAGCTATTCAATGGGATCACCGCTGATCTGAGATATATAAACACCACTTACATATTTTTCCTCCATTACTCGACATGAATTCAAGCCAAATCACAACATCATACATTCCCGAAAGATTTCTGAGGTTTAAAATACTTTAATGTGTGTTTTCAGGAAATTGAATGACATGAAACGAGCTGAAAATCCCATCCTGCATTTTAACCCAGCGCAGAGTCAGGCAGATGAGGAACGTCACAGAGCGAAAACATTCCCTCTGTTTCTCTCTGCGCAAATGCTCGTCCACGAGTGGAATCTTCGCAGGATTTTTCGCATAATTGAGACATTTTCCTAGGACAGATACTCTCTTAATCTACAAGCATGTGTCATGCTAAAAAAAAATTCACTTCTGATTAAAATAGCTGAGTATCTTTTCCTCGAAGCCTGTGTCCCAATGCTCCCGACTCCTTGTCAATAGAAGCTTCTCCAAGTGTGGTTGGAGCTCCTAGCCTGATGTTCCAATGCTCCCTGCTCCATGTCAATGGAAGCTGCTCCTGTTGAGCTTGGAGCTCCCAGATTGGTGTCCCAATGATGCCGGCTGAATGTTAGTAGAAGCTGCTCCAGATGATTTAGGAGCTCAAAGCCTGTTCACCCAATGCTCCCTGCTCAATATAACGAGGAGCTGCTCCAGGTGAGGTTGAAGCTCTTAGGCTCGTTCTTTCACACACCTGCAAACTGTCAGAGAAGGATTTCCCATTCCCCGATTGCATCAGTCGAGATACACATCTGTGCAATCATCATCTCCATCGCCATTGCTTGTAGTATTCTCGGTCTGCCCTTCGCAGTTTCTCTGACTCCGGGTCTGGCAATTGGAATATATGATCATCCGTAGCAGTGCGTATTCCGTTGAGTGAGGAAATTGGTGAAGTAATCGATGTTAAATTACATTATTTGTGAGAAATAGGTTTCCTCAATAATGTGCCCTGCACCCTCCTCTTTAGATGTTTTGTTGAAATCTAACAATCGCAGTCTTCAAAAAATTCAATGTGGCTGAATCGTTAAATTCAATGTCGCCAGAGGCTGTGAAGATTCTGAGTTCACACATCACTGTCACTGGTTAGCAAGTATTCCTATTGTGCATGTGGTGTTGTTCCTGATGTATCCGCTGACACTCTCCACATTTTTCTTTACATTTTGGTTTCCCATGTAGTATCTGGTATGTTGCTTTGCGTTGTGGCTGCCGCAAAATCAGTTCAAATCTGGACGTTGGAATTTTCTCCTTTTACTCCAAGTAATTTCTGCTGAGAAAACGCTGGAAGGAATATTGTTTAATATGAAAACGTTTTTCGAGGTGAGGGTTTTGCTCTTTGAAAGGCCCACCCTCTCAAATCTCTGTGTTGCAAACTGACACATTCTCAGAGATATCCCTTCCTTAACAATAATTAATCTCCTTTACGTCACTCCTCCTATTTCACTGATGTGATGCACAATCTAACGCTCACATTGACACTGTTCAGTGTGTACTGCGGCGGTCACTGTTCCTGGGTGAACATGCCACAGTCTCCCTTTCAAACAAGTCCAAAAATCTCCATGCCGCAGTTCTGAGATCAATCCACAAGGACCAGCTTTTACTGACATGTATCAGAGATTATTAGAGCATCAGGCTCAGGAAAATGACACAACACAGTATTGAGCAGCAGATACTCTTTTGGAAAAAAGAACAACATCTTTAGTTTTCTGCATTCTTAATTTCAGTTGTTCATTCGCCGATGGCTTGCATACTTTGTGGAATTTGCAACTTCACGTTATAGCATGTAGATGCCAGCAATGAGAATGGTGCAGAAGAGATTGACACGGGTCCTGTCAATTTGAAGTGTTGCAGTTATGAAGAGAGAATGGACAGACCGGGCTGTTTTTCTTGGAGCTGGGGAGATTGTCCGGAGTGACAGAGTCATAGAGTCAGAGAGATGTACAGCATGGAAACAGACCTTTCGATCCAACCTGTCCACGCCGAGCAGATATCCCATCACAATCTATTCCCACCTGCCAACACCGGGCCCTTATTCCTCCAAACCCTTTCTATTCATATACCCATCTATAATGCCTCTTAAATGATGCAATTGTACCAGCCTCCACAAAATCTTCTGGCAGCTCACGTACCATCCTCGGCATGAAAAAGTTGCCCCTTATGTCTATTTTAGATTTTTCCCTCTCACCCTAAACCTATGCACTCTAGTTATGGACACTACGGTCACATGAAAAAGACTTTGTCTATTTATCCTATCCATGCCCCTCGTAATTTTATAAACCACTATAAGGTCACCTCTCAGCCTCTCACGCTCCAGGGTAACAGCCACAGCCTGTTCAGCCTCTCCCTGTAGCTCAGATCCTCCAAACCTGGCAACATCCATGCAAAACTTTATGTGAACCCTTTCAAGTTTCACAACATCTTTCCAATCGGAAGGAGACCAGAATTGCACGCAATATTCCAACAGTGGCCGAACCAATTTCCTGCACAGTCGCAACATGACCTCCCAACTCCTGTGCTCAACACTCTGACAAATAAAGGAAAAATATCAAACTCCTCCTTCGCTATCCTATCTATCTGCGACTCCACTTTCAAAGGAGATATGAAAGTGCACTCCAAGGTCTCTTTGCTCAGCAACACTCCCTAGGACGTTACCATTAATTGTATAAGTCCTGCTAAGATTTGCTTTCACAAAAAGCAGCACCCCACATTTATCTGAATTAAACTACACCTGCCACTTCTCAGCCTATTGGCCCATCTGGTCCAGGTCCTGTTGTAATCTGAGTTAACCCTCTTCGCTGTCCACTACACCTTCGATTTTGGTGCCATCTGCAAACTTACGAACTGTACCTCTTGTGCACGAATCCTAATCATTTATGTAATGACATAAAGTAGAGGGCACAGCACCGATTCTTGTGGCACTCCACTGGTCACAGTTCTCCAGTCTGAAAAATAACCCTCCACCACCACCGTCTGGCTTCTACCTTTGCGCCAGTTCTGTATCAAAATAACTATTTCTTCCTTATTCCATGAGATCAAACCTTGATAATCAGTCTCCCATGGTGAACCTTGTCGAACGCCTTACTAAGGTCCATATAGATCACGTCTACTGCTCTGCCCTCATCAATGTTCTTTGGTTCTTCTTCAAAAAACTCAATCAAGTTTGTGAGTATGATTTCCCACGCACAAATCCATGTGGACAATCCCTAACCAGTTCTTGCCTTTCCAAATACATATACATCTTGTCCCACAGGATTCACTCCAACAACTTGCCCAACACTGAGTTCAGGCTCACCGGGCTATAGTTCCCTGGCTTCTCTTTCTCGTCCTTCTTAAATGCTAGCACTACGTTTACCAACCTCCAGCCTTCCTGCACATCACCTGTGACTATCGATGTTACAAATATCTAAGCAAGAGACCCAGCAATGACTTCTCTAGCTTCCCATAGTGTTCCCGGGTACACCTGATCAGGTCCTGGGGATTTATCCACTTTAACCATTGGAAGACATCCAGCACTTCCTCCTCTGCAATCTGGACATTTTGCAATATGTCACCATCTATTTCCCTACAGTCTATGACTTCAATATATTTTTCTACAGTAAATACTGATGCCAAATATTCATTTAGTATCCCAACCCATTTTCTGTGGCTCCACAGAAAGGCCGCCTTGCTGATCTTTGAGGAGCCCTATTCTCTCCCTAGTTACCCTTTTGTACTTAATATATATGTAAAAACCCTTTGGGTTCTCCTTAATTCTATTTGCCAAAGCTATCTCATGTCACCTTTGCCTTCATGATTTTCCTCTTACGTACACTCATACTTCCTTTATACCCTTCTAAGGAGTCACTCGATGTATCCTGTCTGTACCTGACATATGCTTCCTTCTTTTTCTTAACCAAACCCTCAATTTCTTTAGTCATCCAGCATTCCCTATAGCTACCAGCCTTCCATTTCACCCTGACAGGAATATACTTTCTCTGGATTCTTGTTATCTAATTTCTTAATGATTCCCATTTTCCAGCCGTCCCCTTACCTTCAAATATCTGCGTCCAATCATCTTTCAAGAGTCCTTGCATAATGCCGTCAAAATTGGCCTTTCTCCAGTTGAGAACTTCAACTTTTCGATCTGGTCTATCCTTTTTTCATCACATTTCTCAACGAATAGAGTTATGGTCGCTGGCCCCAAGTGCTCCCCCATTGACACCTCAGTCACCTGCACTACATTGTTTCCCAAAAGTAGGTAATTTTTGAACCTTTTCTAGTAGGCGCATCCACATACTTAATCAGAAAATTGTCTTGTACGCACTTCAGAAATTCCTCTCCATCTAAACCTTTAAGACTATGGCAGTCCCAGTCGATGTTTGGAAAGTTAAAATCCCCTACCATAACTACCCTATTATTATTACAGATAGCTGAGCTGTCCTGAAAAGTTTGTTTCTTAATTTCCCTCTGACTATTGGGGGGGTCTATAATACAATCCCAATAAGGTGATCATCCCTTTCTTATATCTCAGTACCAACCAAATAACTTCCCTGGAAGTATTTCCGGTAATATCCTCCCTCAGCAGAGCTGTAATGCTATCCCTTATGTAAAATGCCACTCCCCCTCCTCTCTTGCCTCCCCTTCAACCCTTCCTGTCGCATTTGTATCCTGGATAAAGACAGTCACTTAAGCGTGCAATTGAAACTGAGTCCCGGGTACTGTCGGGCAGCAGTGCTAACCCTTGAGCCACCTTGGCACCCCCAAAACGATATTGTAATGCTTTGGCTGGGAACCGAACGAGTTCCTCCCGCGTGTCGGGAGAGAATTCTACCACTAAACAACCACATGATTAGGATTTGTACGGTGATGAGGGCTATGGATAGGTTCGACTGAAAGATACCTTTCATCTTGCTCGATTCCCAGGCGGCACTGAGTTAAGATAAGAGACAGAAAGATTTGAATAGATATGCAGTAAAAGCTTACCATCCGGGAGGAGATTGAATCTGAAGCTCACCGTTTGAAAGTGTCGCAAATGGAAAAATCCGCATAAAAATCCGAGGCATTCAGATGTGAATTTGTGGTGCTCAGGTATACAAGGTTACATGATGAAAAATGGGTAAAGGATAATCAAGTCTTCGTTTCTGGCAGCATCACGTACAAGTAGTTTGATGGTTTTTACTCCATTCGTGCATCACTCTTCTCCAATTATCCCTGATGGTCCAGTGGTTTATATTCGAAGCATGGACTGCAGTGATCCTCGCCCGATTCACGATCATGGAAAGAGGGATTTTTGTTTCTGACAACAATAACGGCAAAAAGAGAGGATCAGTGACAGGAGTCCTTTCAATGTCGCGGATCGATTAATGGCACCGTGAACATCAGTGTCAATGTGCCAGCCTCTCAAAGAAGGGAAAGGTTTCTCGACAGCCCCGACACTTTTGACAGTTTACCCTTTATTCTCTTTGGATTCGCTTTCCAAATCGTTTCTGAAGATTCTCAAAGCTGAGACAGGGCTATTAATTCTGTTTCCTTGTCCTTCCTCGAAGTGGTCGTGATTGTGTAACAGGGATTGGGAAATGGAAGGATGCCCGCAAGCAACGTGTGCGACTATTTCAGATTTACCACCTGTAATGACGCTAGGATCTTGACTCTGATGTTCTCAACAGCATTTACAGAAAGGATTCTCATACTTGTCGATCAGGACTTCAAATATCATTTCAGATTCAGAATAGTAAAAACAAAATCCATGTGTAGGAATAACAAACGTGCACGTTGCCCTCGAGTCAGGTAGGATTCCACCCTAAAATCCCCTGATCGAGGGTCAGGCGCGTTGTCCATTGTACCACTCGCTCTGCCCACAGGCCAAGCACTTATCCTGTAGGATCGTGATATTAACACGGACATGAGCAACGGGAGTCATGTTTTCAAGAAGGACAACCAGGAATGATAATCATTGTGACTGCTTCATTCCAAATGTCCCCACTTTGTGAATCGGCGACTTTCCCAATTTAAACGACATTTGTACCGGTGAAGCTTCTATTTACCCTCTGTCTGCTCAGGCATTCAAAGCTGCCACCACTGTTCTCAAAAAAATTAATATCCACATTCCTGATTTTCCTGGAAAACTTGAGGTAAACTCGAGCCGAATCGCACAGTCTATTCCATTTTAGTTTTTGGTGTTTAGATCCCTTTACTTACCGGTACAAGATTGCAGGAAATTGAATAACACGAAACGTGCCAAAATGACTTCCGACTTTTAACGCATTACAGAGATAGCCATATGGCAAAGGTCACACAGTGAAGACGGCATAGGTTTAGGGTGAGTGTGAAAATAGATACGTCCCCTGGGCCGGATGGGATTTATCCTAGCATCCTCTGGGAAGCCAGGGAAGAGATTGCCGAGCCTTTGGCATTGATATTTAAATCGTCATTGTCTACAGGAATCGTGCCAGAAGACGGGAGGATAGCAAATATGGTTCCTCTGTTCAAGAATGGGAGTAAAGACAATCCTGGTAATTATAGACTAGTGAGCCTCACTTCAGTTGTTGGTAAAGTGTTGGAAATGGTTATTAGAGATAGAATTTATAATCATTGAGAAAAGAATAATTTGATTAGGGATAGTCAGCACAGCTTTGTGAAGGGTAGGTCGTGCCTACCCTTATTTGGGAAGGTGACCAAACAGGTAAATGAGAGTTAACCGGTCGCTTTAGTGTATATGGATTTCAGCAAAGCGTTCGATAAGGTTCCCCACAGTAGGATATTGCACAAAATGCGGAGGAATGGGACTTTGGGAGATATAGCAGGTTGGCTAAGTAATTGGCTTGCTGAAAGCGACAGAGGGTGGTCGTTGATGTGAAATGATCATCCTGAAGTCCAGTTGCTAGTGGTGTACCGTAAGGGTCGGTGTTGGGCCCACTGCTGTTCGACACTTTTATAAACGACCTGGATGAAGGCGTAGCAGGGTGGGATTGTAATTTTGCAGATGTCACAAAGGTCGGTGGAGTTGTGGATAAGCTGCAGAACTGGGCTGAGAGGTGGCAAATGGAGTTTAATGCGGACAAGTGTGAGGTGATTTACTTTAATCGGAGTAACCGGAATGCAAAGTACTGGGCTAATGGTAAGATTCTTGGTAGTGCTGATTAGCAGAGAGATCTCGGTGTCCAGGTACACAGATTCTTGAAAGTCTACACCCAGGTTGCCTGTGTTGTCAAGAAGGCATACAGTGTTTTAGCTTTTATTAACAGAGGGATCGAGTTCAGGAACCATGAGATTATGCTACAGCTGTACAAAACTCTGATGCGGTCGCACTTGGAGTATTGTGTATAGTTCTGGTCACCGTCCTATAAGAAGGCTGTGGAAGCTTTGGAAAGGGCGCAGAGAAGATTTACTCGGATGTTGCCGGGTATGAGGGAAAGGTCTTATGAGGAAAGTCTGAGGGACTTGAGGCTGTTTTGTTTAGAGAGAAGAAAGTTGAGAGATGACGTACTAGAGACAGAAAATATATTCATAGGGTTAGATAAGTGGACAGAGAGAGCCTTTTTCCAAGAATGGTGACGGCGAGCACGAAAGGGCACAGCTTTAAATTGAGGTGTGATAGATAGAGGACAGATGTCAGAGGTAGTTTCTTTACTCAGAGAGTAGTAAGGGTAGGGAATGCTTTGCCTGCAACGGTAGTAGATTCGCCAACTTTAAGTACATTTAAGCCGTCATTGGACAAGCATATGGACGTAAATGGAGGAGTGTAGGCTAGATGGGCTTCAGATTGGTATGACAGTTCGGCGCAACATCGAGGACCGAAGGGCCTGGACTGCGCTGTAATGTTCAATGTTCTAACCACCGTCTATCCAAGTGAGAAGCTGCGCCAGGTGAGGTTGTTTAGATTAGATTACATACAGTGTGGAAACGGGCCCTTCGGCCCAGGGCGTCCACACCGACCCGCAACCCTCCCATAACCCACACTTACCCCTTACCTAACACTACGGGCAGAGTAGCAGGCCAATTCACCTGACCTGCACATCTTTGGCCTGTGGGCGAAAACGGGAGCACCCGGAGGAAACACACGCAGATAAGGGGAGAATGTGCAAACTCCACACAGTCAGTCGCCTGAGGCGAGAATTGAACGCGGGTCTCTGGAGCTGTGAGGCAGCACTGCGAACCACTGTGCCACCGTTGTCGCTCGTAGCTTTCGAATTTCTCGTACCTGTGTACCATCAGAGAAGGAACTTCCACTCATTGAAAGCATCACTGGAGCCACATCCGTCTCCTCATCACCATCGCCATTACATGTCGTATCTTCGGGGCTGCACCACTCAGTTTCTTTGATTCAGTGTCTGGCAACGGGGATCATAGGATCGTTTGCAGTATTGGGTGCTTCCTTGATTGAGGAAATTTCTAAAGTAAACGATTTTAAGCGACATTGTTATTGAGAAATCGATTTCGTCAATACCATGAACTATCTCCCGATCCTTTGAATTTTTTTTAGAAATCTATCAACCACAGTCTTCAACAAACTCAGGGTGTGCTGAATCTTTAAATTCAGTGTCGTCATAGGCTGTGCAGATTGCGAGTTCACACATGACAGTCACTGTTTGACACGTATCCCTTTTGTGCATGGATTGCACATGATCTGCCACTATCCGTATTTGGTTTTACTTCGTGATTATCCTTGAGGCACCGGGAGCCACGTTTGTGTTGTGGTTGCCGCAAAATTAGTTCGAATTATGCATTTTTGATCCTGTTTCAATCAACGTAATATGTGCTGACCAAACGCTGGAAGGAATCAATCTTAATTTGTTTTTACATGAAAATATTCTTCAAGGTCATGATCTCGTTCCTTCAAACACACGCGGCTGCAATGCCCTGCACTTCATATTTCAGGTATCAACCCCCCCCCCCCCTTCTCGAAGGTTTCTCTCCCTCCCACAAAATCCATCCCTTCTCCCGTTACACTGAGGCACTGCACAGTCTGACACTCAATTAAAACTCTTCATTCTGTGCTGCTGTAGTCACTGTTGTTCGGTGAACATGCCAAAATTCCAACAACAGGACTTGCGAACCAGTCAATCCATTTGTGTGCTGCAGTTGTGAGATCAGTCATCATGTAGCTGCTTTTACTGACATGGCCTAAGGATTATTGGAGCAGCAGGCTCAGGACAATAACATAGTGCAGGATTGAAAAAAGATATTTTCTTCGAAAAAGCCAGTTTCTGAGGATGTTTGCGTCATTTATTTGATTTGTTCATACCACTTTGCCTGGATTATTGTGTCCAGTTCTGTAATTCACACTGTTGCAGGGACGTGATAGCACTGGAACATGTGCAGAATAGATTTAGAAGGATATTATTTGGTTAAATAGTTTCAGTTCCGAAGAGAGGTTGGAAATACTGAGGTCGTTAGCCTTTGAGTAAGGAGAATATAAGGAGACATGATTGAGATGTACAAAGTAAGGAGGGAAAAGGCAGGGTCGACTGAAAGAAATCTTTGCTCTTGATCAATAACCAGGAGGCGTAGATTTAATGTAAGAGGAAGAAATGTTTAGTTAATATACATTAAATACATTATTAGTCAGCGCGTGGTTAAATCTGGATAGGTTGTCTGGAAGGTTTCATGAGTCAGAAACGCACATTATCTGCAGAAGTATTCTGCTGTGAATTTGTGATGCTGAGACAGACAAGGCGAAATAATAGAAAACAGGATGAGGACAGGAAGCGATTGGTTCTGACAAGAGCACGTACAAGAAACTTAATGGTGTCACCCCATCGGCAATGCCAGCCACTGTTGGTCCAGAGTTCAGGATTAACTGCTTTTTAAGCCATAGACCTGGTTCAATTCCAGTTTTATAAAATCCGGGGACTTGCTGTTCTGCGACAACAGCAAAAACAGAGTATCTCTGACGGGAGTCCTTCCAATGTCTCACATGAATTTATGACCCCATGGACATAAGGATAAATGTCCCAGCGTCTTAAAGAAGGGGATGGCGCCTCGCTTGCTCTCTTCAATCGGAGAGTTCACCCTTAATTCTCCTCTGATTCCGCTTCACAAGGGGTTTCTGAAGATTCTCAAAGCTGAGACTGGGTTATACGTTTTCTATCCTTGTAGTCCTAGGATATGCAGTTATTGAATCAGTGGGTTTGGGAAATGGAAACTTGTAAATGAGCAGCGTCTGGTATTATTTCAGCGTCACTTTCTATGATGACACTGGGGCATTGAATCTGATGTTCTCAGTGACATTTACTGAAGGGATTGTCTTTGTTCGACTTGACTCTGTGTGATGCAAGTCTGGGATGTTAACACGGACATGAGCAACGGTCGTCATCATTTCAAGAAGAGCAACCAGTAGGGATAATCACCGCGACTGCTTCATTCCAGTGTCCCTCACAACGTGAAGCGACGAGTTGCACAAAAAATAACATCTGCCTGATGAAGATTTCGTTCATCCTATGTCTGCTCAGCCATGCAATGGTGTCACCACTGGTCTGAAAAAAAAAATCAAATCCACTTTCATGATTTTCCTCGACAATTTGAGGCAAATTCGAGCCGAATAACATCATGTATCCCCGTTAATTTTCGGAGATTTAAATTACTCTAATACCTGTACGAGATTGCAGGCATTTGAATATGTGTAATGTGCTAAAAATCACTTCCTGCATTTTAACGCAGTGCGGAGACAGCCACATCACATTACCTTTATTGCTCTCTGCACAGATGCTCCTCCACGCGTTTAGACTTTGCTGGAGTTTTCTTTATAACTGAAACATTTCCCTCGGACTGATAAACCCCCAAACCACAAATATGTGTCCTGCTAAAAACCTTTTCCCTTTCGGACCATAATAATTGAGTTTCCTTTTCCCCCGGCTCCATATCAATCGAGACTGCTCCAGATGAGGTTGGAGCTCCCAGCATTTTCACGCGACTAGAAGCCAGCAGGTACATTTCTCGCGCTCGGCGATTGCATCACTGCAGCAACAACTGCGCACTCGTCAATATACTCAGTTCCAGCTGGAACTTCGGGGCTGCGCCACTCAGTTTCTCTGATTCCTGGTCTGCGAACTAGGATTTTTTGATTTTGCGCAGGAGGGGTTACTTAATTTCGTGAAGTAACCGATGTTAAACTACACTGTTTTTGAGAAATACATTTCAATAATATACTGCACTGTGCGCTGACACTTTGAAGTTTTGCAGAAATCTATCAATCTCAGTCTTCAACAATGTCAATGATGGATTATCCCCAACCTTGGCGGACATCGAAATTAAAGATTCAGCCCCTTCTGAGTTCCCACATATCAGTCACAGTTTGCAAGTATTCCTGTTGTGCATATGGTGTTCATCTTGACATCTCCTTTCCCACTGTCCTTATTGCCTTTCACATCACGCTTTTGCAGTTGTCACTGGTATCTTGCAGTGGTTATTGCTTTGAGTTGTCACAGCAGCACGATCATCTCGAATCTGAGTTTCGGTAACGGGCATTTATTTCCTGTTTCACTCCATGTAACACGTGCTTTATAAACACGGGAAGGAATCAATCACTTTTTGCATGAAGGTAGTCTGCACGTTGATGATTTTGTTCCTTCAATCACCCACGCTCTCACACCTCTGCCTTTCATTCATCAGGATTCAAACACATCCATTCCCGAAGATTTCTCTCCCTGCCACAATCATTAACCCTCCTTTACTTACTTCCTCCCATTTCACGGAGGCACTGCACAATCTGACACTCACATTGGAACTGTTTAATCTGTCCTGCTCCTGTCACTGTTGTTCAGTGAACGTACCCTACTACCACCACCGGTACATTCAAACCAGTCCATCCGTTTGGACGCCAGAATGTGAGATCAGTCTTCATCTTACATATTTAACTGACTGACACAACACATTATTGGAGCACTAGTCTTAGGAAAAGGAGATAGAACAGAATTGACAAAATAAACTATATTGCAAAAGATTAGTTTCTATGGCTTTTTGGAGCATGCATTTTATTTGATCATTCGGTTGTAGCCCGAGTATTTGTGTGCAGTTCCGTAACTGGCATTTTGGCAGTGATGTTATAGCACTGGAAACACTGCAGAGTAAAGTTGCCAGTATATTATCTTGTCGAAGTGATTCTTTTATAAGGAGAGATTGGACATACTGGGGTAGTTTTTCTTCGAGCAGACGAGATTGTGAGGAGATAAGATTGAGACATACCAAATAATGAGTGAAATCGGTAGGACAGACTGAAGGAAACGTATCTTCTTGACCAATCACCAGGGAGCCAAGATTTAATGTAAGTGATAGGAAGGTTTGAGTAGAGATACAGTAATTTTTTATCAGTCAGCTGGTGCATTAATCTGGAATACATTGTTTGGAAGGGTTTGCAAGGCAGATACTCAAATATCCTTCATAAGTATTCAAATGTCTTTGTGATAGAAAATGGGTTGAGGATGGTCAAGCCGTTGTTTCTGAAAAGGGAATTGACTGAAGGGATCCACGTTGCTGGCGACTTGGAACTCAATATTCATTTTGGCTTATGAGTAATAAGTACAATTAGTTTGTAACTGTAATAAAAGTCAATGCTGCTCTCCAGCCAGGTAGGAGACGAACCTATAATCTTCCATGTCGTAGCCAGGCATATTGTCCATTGCACCACTGACCCCGTAATGGAGTTCAGCTGATAGACTGAAGGTGATGTTATCACGTAAATGAGCAAAAACGATTATGATTTCAAGAAGAACAATCAGTAAATCTAATCATCACGACTGCTCATTCAAGCTGAAAATGTGTTGCTGGAAAAGCGCAGCAGTCAGGCAGCATCCAGGGAACAGGAGAAGCGACGTTTCGGGCATAAGCCCTTCTTCAGGAATGGGGAAAGTTTGTCCAGCAGGCTAAGACAAAAGGTAGGGAGGATGGACTTGGGGGAGGGGCGTCGGAAATGTGATAGGTGGAAAGAGGTCAAGGTGAGGGGGATAGGTCAGACTGGGGTGGGGGCGGAGAGGTCGGGAAGAAGATTGCAGGTTAGGAAGGCGGGGCTGAATTCGATGGATTTGACTGAGACAGGGTGGGGGGAAGGGAAATGATGAAACTGGTGAAATCCGAGTTCATCCCTTGTGGTTGGAGGGTTCCTAGGCGGAAGATGAGGCGTTCTTCCTCCAACCGTCGTTTTGTTCTGGTCTGACGATGGAGGAGTCCAAAGACCTGCATATACTTGGTGGAGTGGGAGGGAGAATTGAAATGTTGAGCTACAGGGTGGTTGGGTTGGTTGGTCCGGGTGTCCCAGAGGTGTTCTCTGAAACGCTCCGCAAGTAGGCGGCCTGTCTCCCCAATATAGAGGAGGCCACATCGGGTGCAGAGGATGCAATAGATGATGTGTGTGGAGGTGCAGGTGAATCTGTGGCGGATATGGAAGTTTCTTTTGGGGCCTTGGAGGGAGGTGAGGGGGGAGGTGTGGGTGCAAGTCTTGCACCTCCTGCGGTTGCAGGGGAAGGTGCCGGGAGTGGAGGTTGGGTTGGTGGGGGGTGTGGATCTGACGAGGGAGTCACGGAGGGAGTGTTCTTTACGGAATGCTAATAGGGGAGGGGAGGGAAATATATCCTTGGTGGTGGGGTCCATTTGGAGGTAGCGGAAATGACGGCGGATGATGCGCTGAACGTGGAGATTGGTGGGGTGGTAGGTGAAGACCAGGGGGGTTCTGTCCTGGTGGCGGTTTGAGGGGCGGGGCTCAAGGGTGGAGGAGCGGGAAGTGGAAGAGATGCGGTGGAGGGCATCGTCGACCACGTTGGGGGGGAAATTGCGGTCCTTGAAGAAGGAGGCCATTTGGGTTGTGCGTTTTTGGAACTGGTCCCCCTGGGAGCAGATGCGGCGGAGTCGAAGGAATTGGGAGAATGGGATGGCGTTTTTACAGGGGGCAGGATTGGAGGAGGTGTAGTCCAGGTAGCTGTGGGAGTCAGTCGGTAGTAGATGTCCGTGTTGATTCGGTCGCCTGAGATAGAAATAGAAAGGTCGAGGAAGGGGAGGAAGGAATCTAAGACTGTCCAGGTGAATTTGAGGTCGGGGTGGAAGCTGTTGGTGAAGTGGATGAACTGTTCAACCTCCTCGTGGGAGCACGAGGCGGCGCCGATACAGTCATCGATGTAGCGGAGGAAAAGGTGGGGTGTGGGGCCAGTGTAGTTGCGGAAGATGGATTGTTCCACATATCCTACGAAGAGGCAGGTATATCTGGGGCCCATGCCCCAACCAACCCAACCACCCTGTTGCACAACATTTCAATTCCCCCTCCCACTCCACCAAGGATATGCAGGTCTTTGGACTCCTCCATCGTCAGACCACAACAAAACGACGGTTGGAGGAAGAACGCCTCATCTTCCGGCTAGGAACCCTCCAACCACAAGGGATGAACTTGGATTTCACCAGTTCCCTCATTTCCCTTCACCCAACCCTGTCTCAGTCAAATCCATCGAATTCAGCACCGCCTTCCTAACCTGCAATCTTCTTCCCGACCTCTCCGCCCCCACCCCAGTCTGACCTATCCCCCTCACCTTGACCTCTTTCCACCTATCACATTTCCGACGCCCCTCCCCCAAGTCCCTCCTCCCTACCTTTTATCTTAGCCTGCTGGACAAACTTTGCCCATTCCTGAAGAAGGGCTTGTGCCCGAAACGTCGATTCTCCTGTTCCCTGGATGCTGCCTGACCTGCTGCGCTTTTCCAGCAACACATTTCCAGCTCTGATCTCCAGCATCTGCAGACCTCACTTTCTCCTGCTTCATTGAAGCGTCCATTTTGTGAAGCGTTGAGTTTTGCAAAGGAAACACATCTGACCTGATGAAGCTGACATTCACCCTATGTCTGCTCGGCCATTCTATGGTGTCAACGTTGAATTGAAAAAAAAATCACATCATGTGGACAGCAGGGGAGAAGAGGTAAAGAGAGTCTGGCGGGGAGAGAGAGAGAATGAATGTGACAGGGCAGGAGAGAGAGTGGTGGTGTGGCAGTGGTTGAGAGACAGGGAGCAGAGAGACAGTAATGCAGGGTAGAACAGAGAGAGAGTACGGCAGGGGAGAAGAGGGGGATTGTGAGAGAGATTGACGGTGAGGAAAGAGCGATAGTGAGAGTGTGGGAGAGAAGAGAGACAGTGAGAGAGTGGGGCAGTTGAGGAGAGCGATCGAAGCAATGTTGCATAAGAGGAGGAGAGAGAATATGTGTGGCAGGAGAAGAGAGAAAGCGTGAGAAAAAGGCAGAGTGGCAGGGCAAGAGATAGACTGGCAGATGAGGAGAGAGACAATGAGAGAATTTGGCAGGACAGGAGACAGAGCGTGTGGGGAAGGGCCGGGGAGATAGATAGGGTGCGTGTCAGGTTTGTGACGGCGAAACAGAGGGTGGCAGGGGAGGAGAGAGAGAGAGGGGGCAATTGTGTGACAGGGAGTAAGAGAGTGGCCGGGGTGACGGGAGAGGTAGAAAATGTGTGAGGCAGGGGAGTAGAGAGGGGAAAGAGAGTGCTTGTGGCCAGGAAGGAGGGACAGAGATGCGGAGGAAAGGGAGGGAGTGTGTAGCGGCGGACGAGGGATTGAGAGCGCGTTGCAGGTGAGGAAAGATTGCGAGAGCGGCAGGGGAGGAGAGATTATGGGGAGAGCGACAGTGGCAGTGGAGCAGCGAGAGAGTGGCAGTTGTGGTGAAACAATGAAAGTTGCGAGGAGAGAGAGTGTGTATGGCAGGGAATGAGAGTCAGAGGGAGTTTGTGGCAGCGGAGGAGAGAAACAGAGCGTTTGGCAAGGGAGGAGACAGATTGTACGTGGCAGGGAAAGAGAAAGAGCGTCTGGCTGAAAGAAATCAGAGAGTTCGTGAGGCAGGGGAGGAGAGAGGGTGAGAGTGTGTGGCAAAGGAGGAGAGACTGAGATAGAATGTTCAGCAGGGAAGCAGAGAGAGCAATGCAGAAAGACAGTGTATAACAGGGAAGAAGAGGGAGATAGTGTGAGAGAGTGACGGGGAGGAAATAGTGAGAATGAGAATGTGGGTAAGGGACAGTGAGAGAGCGGGGCAGAATTTATATTACAGAAGATAAGGAGAGAGAATGTGTGTGGCAAGAGAAGAGAGAAAGGGCGAGAAAGACAGAGTGGCGGGGTGGACAGGGACTGACAGGTGAGGAGAGAGATAGTTCGAGAATTTGGCTGGGGAGGAGAGAGATTAGATTAGATTACTTACAGTGTGGAAACAGGCCCTTCGGCCCAACAAGTCCACACCGACCCGCCGAAGCGTAACCCACCCATACCCCTACATTTACCCCTTTACCTAACACTACGGGCAATTTAGCATGGCCAATTCACCTGACTTGCACATCTTTGGAGTGTGGGAGGAAACCGGAGCACCCGGAGGAAACCCACGCAGACACGGGGAGAATGTGCAAACTCCACACAGTCAGTCGCCTCAGGCGGGAATTGAACCCGGGTCTCTGGCGCTGCGAGGCAGCAGTGCTAACCACTGTGCCACCGTGCCGCCCACAAAGTTTGTGGTATTTGTTGAGACAGAGAGGGCTGTGTGGCAGTGCCAGGGAGTGGTATATGGGTGTGTGGCAGGACAGCAGAGGAGAGAGAGAGGATCGCAAGGGAAGAGAGAGAGTGAAAGTGTATGCCAGGGAATGAGAGAGAGACCGGGGTGAAGGGAGACAGAGAAAGCGTGTGTGGCAGGGGAGTAGAGAGAGAGAGAGAGACAGCGATAGATGTGGCGGAGGGGAGACAGACAGAATGCGAGTGCGTGTGGCAGGGAGGACAGAGTGGGAAAGATGGCATTTGTGGCTGGGGAGGAGGGAGAGCGGGCAGGAGAGGAAGGGTATGTGTAGCGGTAGAGGAGAGAGAGTATGTGACAGGTGAGAAAGTTGAAAATAGCAGCAGAGAATGGGAGAGAGATTGGGCAGGAGGGGGAAAGGTTGGCAATGGAGGAGAGGAGATAAGTAGAGTATGTGGCCAGTGAGGAGAGATGGCGGTGAAGACAGAATATGGCAGGGGAGGAGAGAAAAAGATTGGCGGGGCTGAGAGACAGGCAGAGTTGCAGGGTGGGAGAGGGAGAGTGTACGGCAGTGGAGGAGAGAGAGAGTGTTTGGCACGGAAGGAGAGCGCGCGTGTAGTGGGGAGGAGAGACGGAGTGTGTGGCAAGGAGGAGGGAGGGAGTTAGGGCGTGTGTGAAAGAAAGTGTGGCAGGGAAGAAGAGAAAAACAGAATGTGAGTCAGTGTGACATTGGATGAGAGAGTGAGAAAATGTGTAGCAGGTGAGGAGAGAGAGATAGTGTGTGGCAAAGGAAAAGAGTGGTAGCATGGAAGTGGAGGACCAAGAAAGAATGTATGGCGGGGAGGAGAGAGAGAGAGAGACAGAGAAAGCAAGAGATTGTGAGAGTGACTTTTTTTTTTCCTCTTGACTGAAGATTCAACGTCCTTAGTAAACCACTGCTCGAGAAGTCCATAACGTCCTCCCTGCCAGACCGATACATAATTATCAAGGACCTGCAAGGACCTTTCAACTGTGCTCATTCCCTACAGTTTCCTTATGCATCTTATATCTTGCCTTCTAGCATCTTAATTGACTTTAGCCTAGCTATAGCTTTTGCCCTCCTGTATATACCTATGTATTTTCATAATGAAATAAACATAACCGTATTTTGCTGGTCACCATGTCCGAAGTGCGCACCTGCCTCCAAATCCTAAAACTGGTGGGTTAATTCCCCAGTACCAAATTTAATGTGGCCTCGCCCATTTGTTGGCTTGTCTGTTTACAGTGTCAGGAAACACTCCTGCACTCTTTGGACAAAAAATGATCCATGTACAGTGCTTGAGCGATAGTATTCACCAATATGTGGAAAATTAAAGACCCCATACCAACTGGGCTGTCGCTCTCGCTCCTACTGAGGATCGTCTTTGCTGTCTCAAACTCTACATCTCTGGAACTATTTAGAGGTGGACATGAAAAATCCCAACACGGTAACCTCTCCGTTCCTGTTTCTACTCTCAGACCATACTATCTCAATAAACGAGTCTTCAAGCGTCCTTTGTCCAACTGTGATACATTTCATGACTAACAGTACTTCACTACCTCCTGTTTTACCAGTTTATTTTGCCTTACTGAAACAGCTACATCCTAGAACATACACAAACCATTCCTCGCGCTGCTCTACCCATGTCTCTGAAATGGCCATAACATCGAAATCGCACGTAGCAAATTATGCTGCAACTCCACATACCTTATTGCGATGCTCCTGGCATTGAAGTAGAAACAGTCCAAACCAACTGTTTGCTTGCCGGTGACTTCTTGGCACCTTAAAACCATAGTTCTGACATCAATACTCTCAACATCCTGTGTTCTTCAAGTAGAATTTCGGTTCCCATCCGCTTGCTGAATTAGGTTAAACCCACCCGAAGGGCATGAGTAAATCTCCCCAGTCCCACCCCATTATATTAATACTCCTCTGGTTCAAGTGAAGACCATCCTGTTTGTACAGGTCCCACCTAATCTAAGAAGGAGCTGCAATTATCCAGAAAACCAAAAACCTGCCTCCTGCACCATCCCGATTGCCACGTGTTCAAGTCCTCTCTCTCCCATTTCCTCGCCTCTTGCCCACATGGCAGGGCAACACGCCAGAGAAAACAGCTGCTTGTTCTTGCTTTAAACGTCCACCCCAGCTGCCTGACGTGCTGCCTTGGATCACATCTTTCTTCCGACCCATGTTGTTGGTGCCTATGTTGACGCCGACATGGGCCAGCTCCACCTCCCCATCAAGGATCCCGAAAACTGTTTGTTGATAATTATCTCTCACTGTGGTTTATTTGGGGTTATCACATGCACTGTCTCATGTGTCCGGGGGTCTGGCAGGGCTGACTATGAGCTGGGAGGATCATAAGCCGTCCTGACGGCTGTCACCCTGATACTTAGAGGATGGGTGGGCCATCCTGTGAACCTGTAGGTTGGTCGGCTGTTGTGAAATCTGAAGGGTGGTAGACCACCCTGATGCCAGCCGTCCCGAGACCCAGAAAATGGGTAGGCTGTTGTCATTATCGTTCCGAGAAGGTGTGATAGGGGGGCGGACTGTTTTAATGGTGTTCGGAAGGTGTGTCAGGGCAGCCAAGAGCCAGAAGAACTGTAGGGGCTGTTTGAGATCCTGAAGACTTGTGGGCTGCCCTGCACGCTGTCGTCCCAGGGATAGGGGACGGGCTGTTCTAGAAGAGCCCAGATGGTGTTTCATCTATTCCACGAGCCAGATTGCTCATCGGGGTAGACAATAGACAATAGGTGCAGGAGTAGCCAATTCTGCCCTTCGAGCCAGCACCATCATTCATTATGATCAAGGCTGATCATCCTCAATCAGTATCGTGTCCCTGCCTTATCCCCATAACCTTCGGTTTCACTATCCTTAAGAGCTCTGTCCGACTGTTTCTTGAAATTATCCAGAGACTTGACCTCCACAGCCTTCTGGGGCAGAACATTCCGTTCACCAAGCACTCTCTGAGTGAAGACGTTTCTCCTCAACTCTGTTCCAAGTGGCCTACACCTTGTTTGTAAACTGTGTCCTCTGGTTCGGGACTCACCCATCAGCGGAAACATGCTTCCTGCCTCCACATTTCCAGTCCTTTAATAATCTTACACGCCTCAATCTGTTCCCCTCTCAGTCTTTTAAACTCAAACGTTTTCAAGCCCAATGCCTCCGATCTTTCAGCGTAAGATAGTACTGCCAGTCCGGGAATTGACTTCGTGAATCTACGCTGCACTCCTCAATAGCCAGAATGTCGTTCCTCAAACTTAGAGACCAAAACTGCGCACAATATTCCACGTGCGGTCTCACCAGGGCCCTGTACAGCTGCAGAAGGACCTCTTTGCTTCTATACTCAGTTCCTCTTGTTATGAAAACCAGCATGCTATGAGCCTTCTTCACTGCTTGCTGTACCTGCATGCTTGCTTTCATTGACTGATTTAAAAGAACACCTAGATCTCGTTTTACTGCCTCTTTACATAACTTGACTCCATTTAGGTAGTAAGCTTCCTTCCTGTCCTTGTCACCAAAGTGGATAACCAGCCATTTACCGACATTAAACTGCATCTGCCATGCATCCGTCCAGCCTGTCCAGGTCACCCTGTATTCTCCTAATATCCTCCTCACATTTCATACTGCCTTCAAGCTTTGTGTCATCAGCAAATTTGCTAATATTACTTATCATACCTGCATCTACATAATTAATGGACATTGTAAAAAAACTACGGTCCCAGCACTGATTCCTGCGGCACACCACGGATCAGCGCCTGCCATTCCGAAAGGGAGATGTTTATCACTGCACTTTGTTTCCTGTCAGCCAACCAATTTTCAATCCATGTCAGTATTTTGCCCTTAATAACGTGTGCCATAATTTTGCTCACTCACCTCCTATGTGAGTCTTTATCAAAGACTTTCTGAAAGACCAGTTATACTACATCCACCGGATTTCCCTTGTCCATCTTCAGAGTTACATCCTTAAAAAATTCCAGAAGATTAGTCAAGCACGATTTCCCCTTCAGAAATCCATGCTGACTCTGACCTATCCTGTTACTGCTATCCAGTGTGTCGTAATTTCGTCCTTTATAGTTGACTCCAGCATTTTTCCCACCACTGAGGTCAGAATAACTGGTCTATAATTCTCTGTTTTCTCTCTTCCTCCTTTCTTAAAAAAGTAGGGCAACATTAGCCACCCTCCAATCTGCAGGAACTGATCGTGAATATATAGAACATTGGTAAATGATCATCAATACGTCCACGATTTCTAGAGCCACCTACTTTAATACCCTGGCCATCAAATCCCGGGAACTTCTCAGACTTCAGACTTAACAGTATCTCCAACACCATTTCCTGCCGAATATAAATTCCCTTCAGTTCTGGTCTTTCAGCCATTAATACATTTGGGAGATTGCTCGTGTCTTCCCCAGTGAAGACAGATTTAAAGTACCAATTCAACTTTTCTGCCATTTCTTTGTTCCCCACAATAAATTCATCCGGTTCTGTCTTCAAGGGCCCAATTTTAGTCTTAACCATTTCTTTTTCTTTGCACAGACCTAAAAAAGCCTTTACTATCCTCCTTTATATTTTTGGCCAGTTTACTATCGTACCTTTTTAGTTATTCTCTGTTGTTCGTTAAAATCTTCCCAGTCCTCCGATGTCCCACTCATCTTTGCTGTGTTATACTTTTTCCCTTTTCTCTTTATATGGTCCTTAACTTCCCTCGTCAGTCACAGCCACCTCACCTCCCCTTAGGATCTTTATTCCTTTTTGGAATGAACTTACCCTGCATCTTCTGCATTACACCCAGGAATGTTGGGTGGCATTGTTGTCCAACTGCCGTCCCTGCGACGGTATTGTACCACTGAACTTTGACCAGCACCTCCCTCATTGCTCCACAGTTCTCCTTATTCAACTGAAATATTGTCACTTCCGAATCTACCCTCTACCTTTCAAACTGCTGATTAAAGCTTATTGTATTGTGGTCAATACCTCCTAATGGCTCTTTTACTTCGAGGTACATGATCAAATCCGTTTCGTTGCACAACACCAGATCCAGAATTGTTTTCTCCCTGGTAAGCTCCAGCACAAGCTGTTCTAAGAATACATCTCGGAGGCACTCCACAAACTCCCTTTCTTGGGGTCCAGTACCATCCTGATTCTCCCAGTCCACCTGCATGTCGAAATGCCCCATAACAACTGCAGTAATATCTTTGCGACAGGCCAATTTCAGTTCCTTATCCAACATACACACTACATCCAGAGTACTGTTTGCGGGCCTCTCGATAATTCCCGTAAGTGTTTTTCTACCCTTAGAATTTCTCAGCTCTATCCATGCTGACTCTACATCCTCTGATTTTAGGTCCCCCCGCGTAACAGGGCCGCCCCACCCCTCTGCCAGTCAGTCTGTCCTGATGATAACACGTATAGCCTTGAATATGCATTTCCCAGTCGCTGTCCACATGAAGCCACGTCTCAGTTATTCGCACAACCTCGTAACTCCAATTTTCAAATGGGCCTCATGCTCATCGACCTTATTTCTAATGCTTCGAGCATTCAAATATAATGTTTTTAATTTAATACTCCCCTCAACCTTCTTATGAATCCCTATTTCACTTGATCTGATGGCATGATCCTTTTTTGAGTTTTCTGTTCCATTGATTCCGTTGTAATTCTCGACTTCTCTTGCTCTAACCTTCCCTTGAATTTCCTTCGTAAACTTCCAGTTTGTTCCCTCCCCACAGCTCCCCCCCACCCCCGCCCACCCAACACCACTGAATAGTTTAAAGCAGCTGTTTAGCAGTGGGAAACCTACCTGCCAGAATGCTGGTCCCCGACCTATTAAGGTGCAACCCGTCCCTCTTGTATAATTTATTCTTACCGCTACACATACCCCAGTGATCCAAGAATTTTAATCCTTACTTCCTGACCCAGTTCCCCAGCCACACACTGAAGTCCAATATCTCCCTGTTCCTGTTCTCTCCAGCCCGAGGAACTGGAAGCAAGCTGGAGATAACCACCCGGGATGCTCTACTTTTCAGGCTTATTCCGAGTTCTCCGACGTCCCGCTGTAGAATGTCCCTCCTCTTCTTCCCGAAGTCATTTGTACCGATATGCACTACCACGTCCGTGTCTTTCACCTTCGTCATTGAGGATTTCCTGCACCCTGTTTGCGATGTCCTTTATCCTGGCACCTAGAAGGCAACACACCATCCTCAAATCCCGCCTGTTGCCGCTGAAAACCCTTTCTGTCCCTCTCACAAAGGAGTCTCACATTACCACGGCTTTGTGTAATGTCTGACTCCTCGGGTCTGCCTCCACGCCAATTTTTGATTGGCAGACCTGACCACCTCTCGGACTGGCAGTGATGTCTGTGTCTACAATTTCCAGGAGATCCAACCTGTTCCTGACAGGCATTTCCCCCGGAGTGTCTTGCAATTGTCTTATCTCTGCCTGCCTCATTGCCTTCTCCCTTCTGATATGATCGGTGTAATAACCTTGTTAAAGGTCCTGTACAGAAAGATCTCGTTCTCTCGGATGAGCCTGAAGTTATCTCTTTCTTTCCTCAGTGCTGCATTATGCTCTGTTAATAGTTGAACGTGTACACATTTTCCCCTGTTATACGAGTCAGCTACACCAGAGTCCCTGACCTCCGACATCATGCACGCAGTCCAATGAATCAGCTTGGCAGTCATGTCATCACCCTCTTCAACTGTGGCATAAACACTTCTCTCAACTTTTTTTGTCAAAGTCTCCTGAGCCAAAGCATCGCTCTTTTCTCAACAGAAATTTCCCTCGACCCCTGTGTTGTGTTGCAAGTCTGTGGACTTTTAATTTCGATTAGAGGAGAAGGGAAGGAGGGAGGTCCTATTGTGTCGGACCTGGGGCCGAGAATGCACCTACTTAAATAACACTCACCCAACTTACCAACAGCCTCTGCGCTCCGACTTCACTTCCGCCCAGCTCCCTCCTCTCTCCGCTGCAAAAAGACTACTGGCTTTTCGGTAAGTGCTTAGGTAGGTGAGAGCCCAACCGTACGTCATTGCTGACGAAGAGTCGGTAGGCGGGTAGGCTGTCCTCAGCTCTGTCACACCACGCGGGTATCAGGGCGGATGTCCTAGAGGTGGTCGGAAGGTGCTGAAGGCGATTAGGCACGCCGGAAGGCGGGTAGACCGTGCTGACCGCTGTCACCTCGGGCAAGTACTGGCATGGGCTGGTGGTCGAAAGTTGCGACAGGGCGGACCGAAGACTGGAAGGGGCATGGGGTGGATTGAGACCGGGAAGATGCGTAGGGGCGAGCTGCCTTAAAGGGAAAGTGGGAGGGATGTTTGGCGGCCTTGCTGGGGTTTTTGGGTGTCTGCATTGTATGCACTTTTCCTTACGTAATTGGACTGTCTTATATCTACAAAAGTCATTGTTACTGTTTGTAATGATTGAAACTGGGATTTGAGGTTTGTCCTCATTTCCCTGAAAACCGGTTGAATATCATGTTTTGGGGCTTCGCTTTGGCGTTCCTCTCCCTTGTAAAATTGCTGTTTCTCTGTATACAGCTGTAAGTGATACTTGCTCTGTAAATTGTAAATTGTTCAATAAAATTAAAAACAACATAAACAGGAGATTCAGAGTCTCCTTAGTTTCGGGGATTGACGCTGTGCTGGCTGAGCCACAGTCAGTGTATTACTGTTGCAGTTGGTTTATGCTTTTTGGGGGGTGGTGGGGTGGAATCCGAATACCTGAACTGGTTAAATTATTTAGCCAGCTTTGTTAACTGGTGTTCATTTATTGAGGACTGCTTTCTAAACTTTTGATGCACACAGCGTGTTTCAGGTGCAACTCAGATCTCATTGGGGATTGTTATCTCACTGTTTGGTTACACTGTGTGTGTTACTCTTTTCTCTGGACAGTCTTTTATTTGCAAATATCATTGTTACTGTTTTGTAATGATTGAAACTGGGAATTGAGGTTCCTCATTTCCCTGAAAACTGGTTGTACTGTAGGATTTCTGGCCTTGCTTTGCTGCTCCTCTCCCTTGAAAAATTGCTGTTTCTCTGTATACAGCTGTTAATGTTAACTGTTTTGTAAACTCTGAATTGTTTAACAAAGTCTTTTTAAAAAACATCATATTCAGGGGTTCTGCTCATTCCACCAAACTAGCTTCTTCCAGCTGGGTCAGTGTCATGTACGATGTGAGCATAAATGTGGTGTGAATTGATAACAGGTTACTCTCCTTTGTGGAAGGCGATAATATTTAATTCAGTATAACAGGGGGAGTATTTAATATAGGGGACTAGAGTGAGAATTATGCTGAGGGGACAGAGAATGTAACTAATAGACTAATAGAGAAACATCAAAATAGAGTATCATGAGGAATGTTTTGAATACCGTAGAACTGGGAGACGTCAACTGCAGGGGAACGGTGTGGGTTAAATAGAGCGTGGGTAGGATTAAATGGAGAAAAGTAGGGAGAGGCCTAATTCGAGAGCAATAGGGTGAAGGTTGAATGGAGATATTGTTTAAGATTGTCATGTGTGCGGTTTATATCGAGTAGGTTCTTTGACAACAATTGTGAGAGGAATAAATGGAAAGTAATAGGGACAGGGTTTCATCATGATTAACAGGGAGAGGTTTGAATACAGTGGAAGACAGAGATAATTAAATACGGGAGTTCCGATTATACAGATAATTGTTGGATGAAGTAAAGAGTAATGGTGGACGACTAATTACGAACCAATGGAGACTAGATTGTGTAAACGGCAGTGGATAAGACGTGTCAAGAAAAAATGCAGCTTAAATACGTGGGTTGAGGGAGAGAGTGAAATGCAGAGTAATAGGGCGTGAATAAAACATTGGAGGAAATCGTGGATGACAGGGAGGGATAAAGAGATGATTAAATGCTGCGAAATAGGGAAGAGATTACAATTACTGAGATGAGGATCCAGTTTCAGTATGTGTCGTGCTCGGGGATTGGGGATGAGCGACCAATAAATGATGTCATTCATTTAAATTTTCAAACCACAGAATTGAGCTTGAACTCACATTCCGTCCATCACAATAGCCAGTTGCATCCATTTTGCGCTACATCCCAGGATCACCTCTCTGCACCTCACTGACTGCTCACTTAGTCCCTTTCCAGTTGTCGTCTAAGTTAGCACTCGCCCACTCTCTTCGCACCTTCATTTTCCCTCCTGTATCCGCAGTTTCACGTAGAGCAGTGTGGACTGATGTTGTGCCCTTCCGCTGTGCTTGTTCTCAAATTGCAATGGATGAATCGCCTTCAAGTGTTCCTCTTTCCCATCTCAAGATTGTCTCCTCGACTGCTTCTGTACCAGGCTGAAAAGGGGGCTTTCTTTTATTCATTCATGGGATGAAAGTGTTACTGGCCAGCGCGAGCATTTACTGCCCATCTAATTGACTGTCTCATTCACATTGTTGTAAGTTTGGAGCCGCAAGTCGTCCTGACCAGAGAAGGAAACAGTTTCCCTTTCAAAAGGGGGCAGAACCAACAGTCGGCATTGGATTTGTGATTATCATTGACACTTTATTTCCAGACTTGTACTGAGGCCAAATTCCACAGTGATATTTGTTCCCCGGAACGTTAGCTGGATCTTTTCATAAACAGTCCAGCGGTAATTTCACAAGGTCATTGGCTCTCCCTGCTGAATTGCTTTCTTCTGTGTAACAGTCTGGAGAAGGGACTGAATAAAAACAAAAGTAACTGCTGGAAATCAGAAACAAAAATCAGATACTGCTGTGAAAATCCAACACGTCTGGCAACAACTTCGGAGAGAAATCTAAGCTGAATGGTTCCTTTAACAGGGATCAGGTTGGAGAAGGAACTGAATAGCGTCCACCTATCCCAGTGTTGTTGGGTGTCTCTTTGCGAACAATACACTCATTCAATCATTGAATACTAATCAATGCATTGATAATTGAATTAAAAAGAAAATCCCTCAGTGAAATTGTCAACTCTCTGATATAATATTGAGTAGTATTTGAGTGGTTCCTTTGAAATAAGGGCCGCTTGCAGTATTCAAAAAATTCAGCTATTCAATATCAATTATTAGGATATATCTGGGTGCCTTTTACACCGGTAACCAGTGAAACTGACAGACTATTGGCAGATATCGTAGGGAGTGACAAAGTTTTAATATGGTTGGTATGGCGAGATAATATAGGTAAACTGCCCCAATCCTGAATAGGACATTATAACATCAAGACTTTGAAATGTACGGTTTTTGGAAAGTGACTGGGTAGACTGGGCAGGCGTGCAAAAAGCCATATGATAGTTAGAGTGCAAAGGGAAGGGAAATGTTGCTAAGCTTACAGAATTCACTGTTACAACCACAGTAGAGGGTAGGAAATCTGATTTGAATTCTTTAAGAGCAAATGACTTGTAACGCGGTAAAACTGAGCTGTGGCCACTTCTGAACACCACATTTTAGGATGTCCATCCGTGGATATTCTATGAGAGGAGATTAAGAGCTGTCGGGGCATGATAAAAGGCTATTCAGCCCCTCAAACCTGTTCTGCCACGCGATGGCTTATTTGTAAGCTAATTTCATACTCCTTACTTCTACCTTTTCCCTTAATACCTGTGTTGAACAAAAATACATCTATCTCAGATTTCAAACGAACAACTGATCCAGCATTCATGCCATTTGTGCCAGAGAGTGACAAACATCCACCAGCTTGTCTATGTGGGAGTGCTTCCTAACACGTCTCCTGAACATATTGGCCTGAATTCTCCGACAAAGTCCCTTTGCTCCAGAATCCCCAAACAATGAAATTAGGTTATCTTTATGCACTTTGTCTCTTAAGTTCAAGCGAAAGAGAAAGGAAGCCTGATTTTTACAGTCTCTCCTCATAACTAAATCACGAAAGTCCAATTTCCTGCCAATCTACGCTGTACTCCCACCAAGGTTAATACATCCTTTCTGAGATGTGCTGCCTGACTCTGCTCACAATAATTCAAGCGATCTCTAAAATGTGATTTCTATAACCGCAGCATGATGTCTGTGGTCATATATGGGAATAGACGTTCACTGTTAAGGACAACATTTATTGCCCATTCCAGAGAGCACCTAAGAATCAGCCATGTTGCTGTGTGTCTCGAGTCACATATTGGTCAGATCGGCGAAGGATGGCAGCTCCCTTTGCGATAGCACATTATTCTTCTGGAAATTACCGAGACAAAATAATGAATCAGTGGGTTGACCACTTCCCTATGAACATTGACACTATCCCCTGTAATCTTACTTTTCATTTGATCTGAATCACTTGCTTAATTAGTGGGCCTCATTTAACACGAATAGTGAGACGAGGTTTATTATCTTTAAAATACAAGATAAATAGATATACAACTTTACAAAATCCGCCTTTCCCCGAATGACCTTACAGTTCTGAAATGTATATGCCCATTCACTAGTGTATAATCCTCGACTACAGCTCATCAAACTAGAATTGAGTCTGTTCTTCCTACTTCCAAGGTTTCTGCTTCTTTGCCCTGATGTTTTCTGAAGTGCATCTGGAACGTCTCTGACTTGAGTGGCTTTTTTTTTAACCTTTGAGGTGGAGATGCTAGTATTGGACTTGTGTGGAGAATGTCAGAAGATGCATGAAACCAGCCAATGGTGCTTTTGCCTGAAACGTCGATTTTCCTGTTCCTCCGTTGCCGTGTGACCTGCTGTATTTTCCAGCAGCACTGTCATCTTGATCAGATTATCGCTGTTTGGCTTTATTTGAAACCACAAGCTTTAAAGTGAATTCCGACGTTCTTTTAGCAAGTTATCCAGAACATGTCTGACTTCTTTGGCATATCAATAGTTTGCTGCAACGATGTATTCAGCTTAACTTAAATTCTGTTTCTATCTCAGGACAGGTGTTACATAAGACGGTACTGAACACTTTAATTTCTCCTCTTCAGTTCTCCATATTAAAAACAAATATCTTCCTGGATTAATATCTTAGCTGCACTGTTTCATGAACCGCAGTTCAATACAATCAATCAAGATAAGGGGTTTGCGTAATCAATCAAGATAAGGGGTTTGTGTACGTGGGCCGGCCACACCGACACGACCATCGATCCGATGAGTCCTGTTCCATTTCCACTAGCTGCTTCCGGAGACGTCACTGATGCAATCTTCCTCCACCGTCACCCCACAAGGAATGAAAACAAAGATGAAAGTGAGACAAAAGAGAAGAAAAACGATGCGACTGGACCGGTTATCAAAATCTAATATGCTCAGAAGGCTCGACGCTGTCTATACTGCAAATGCCTGCCACATTAAAACAAAGGAAGGAAATGTGGGGGGTTGAGCAGTACTCGAGTGTTTCTGCTGTGAAGTGAGACGAGAGACTCTGGGATTCGTTTCAGTCAAATCCACCTCCAGTAGGTCGGTGTTACTCCCTCCTGCTGGCCATCAAGGGAACGTGCAATCTGTACGTTAAACCGTTGCTCCCAGTAAATATGGATAATCATGAAAGGAAATACGCAGTTTGGACAAAGTTGAAGGCTTTCTTTGCGTCCCCAATGAAACTTGTGGGAAACTTTCAATGTGAGCGACAAAAGTTTCACTATCCTTAAAGATTTGCTCAAGGTGAGAGAGTAACGTGGAGAACTGCCAACACTCCAGAAAAGCGTGCACAATCTACGCCTGCTGCAGACAATCTGGGTTGGTGTCATGGAGGACTTTAAGGCGGTGAAGAGCCAGCAAGACCTCCGAAGCTCCACACCGTGGAGCAGGATAAACCGTGCTCCCTCTTGCTTTTCCAGAAGGTGTATATGGAGAGCTCTGTGTTCAGAGACTGAAGGCAGAAGACCGCTCTGTAACGTTATCTCAGTCGGACATACTGAGGATGAGCAAATTATATTATATCAAACTATTTACAAATTATTTTATGACATGAAGCCCTCAGACTGCACAGCCTCCTAGTCATTTCTCCCAACCATGTCAGTCTAAGATGACAGCACCCAGGAGAGGCTGCACTAACCGTTTTCTCGAGTTGAGCTGACAAAGGCCCTCGAGTCGTCAGAAAAGAATAGGACTACTGGAAGTGACGGATTACCAGCCAATTTATATTCTGATTCTGTGAGACTTGATTGGCCAACATCTGATGGAAATGGACAGCAATACGCTTCGAAAAGGTAGTCTTTGTAAATTCATGAGGACCGGTATCATTCCACTTCATCTGCAATCAGAAAAAGGAGAGGGATGACTGACGACCAATTTCCTTGCTGAATGTAAATTGAAACGTCCGGACTAAATTCGTCACCAACTGGGTCAGTTCTGCATTGAGCCCAGTGTTTCACTCTGAACAAAGGTGATCTGTACTGGTAGCACGGTTCGTGAAAATCTCTCACTTCTCAGAAATGGAGTCGTTCACGTGCAGGGGACTTAGAAGCCGATCTCACCAGCCCCGACCAGGTAAAGATTATTGACAGGGTCTCACAGACATAAATGTTGGATGTTCTTTTCAAACTGCGCTCTTAGAAGTGAATCCACAAATGAATGTGACTGCTCTAAACAATATTATCAGTGCAGTGGTTGGGAATCAGAAAGCTTCCTGATGAGATCTATAATCCGACAGGGCTGTCACTCTCACTTTTCCTCTCTGATTGTTGAACTGGATGAATCTGAATAATTGTTGAAAATCATTCAAGTGTTTCTTCCTCTTTGGCGACAGTCTATCCACTGAGAACTTAATTAGTTAGGTTTCTCAGTCCATCGTTGTTCAACTATAATTTCTTTCGTTACTTAGATTCAGGGCCCAGATTCTTACTGAAATTTTTCATTTTGCATTTGAATGAACATTTCAAGCACTTTATGATCACTCTTCCCCAATGCAATAATATTGAGCTGTGTCCGTATTTCGTGAAGAAAGTATATGAACTTCCTGCATGCTCACATCTGTGCTCTTGCAGTGTAATTTTGCTGCTATTCTTTGCAACATGGATGACCTCCAATTTCTCAACACTTCATTTACTTCCAAACTGAGATTGATGCCATTTTCCCAATCCTCAGACTGCGTTGAGTAAAGCATTCACAATGGCTGTAGAATGCTTCCCAGAAGACTAGCAATCCCCATCAGAATACAGCAAAACCCATGCTTCCAATGTGTTCAGTTCGCACAAGATCCAGAATCCGCACCAATAATCCACACGTCCAAAACCCTTCCTCCTGTAACCACTGTTTCCAGCCACATGTTCATCGGCCCAAAGATTGCTCAGAGTAAGAAGTGGTCAGCTTTTCAATTTCTTGCCCGATTTCCTGAATTTTACTTATGGGAGTTCATCGCTGTTTATATCTATTATTGTCATGAGTTCAGCCAACTGGAACTCATCAAATATGAGTTCTCTGATTGTGGCTGTAAATCTGATCCAATTAGGGAGCAACGGCTTAAAAAATAGAAGCATGAATATCAGGGATATTAAGATGCTGAACGTCAGACTCAATAAGAGACCACTGGAAGAAGCTATGCATTCGTAACTAAAAGGTGACGAATGACAGGGTGCTGGCCTTTAAAGAGTGAGTTCGTTAACAAATAATGTTTGTCTTTGTGCACCAGGATTTCGGGCTCTTCACTTTCCAACTTTCTCGCTCCCATCCCTATCGCACCTTTGCCAATTCCATACCTCAATGTGTGTTGACGTGCTGTAGAGTCATTCCAGACTCCAGGCACAGTTGAGACAATATACCATCCTACACTCTGTCAAGTCAAGACTGATGATTCTGACTGAGTGAGTCAGTCTTTTTAGATTTGTCCACTGCTGCCATTTGACGTTAACAGATTACCGAATTGACTTTACAAATAGGGAAAGACAAACATCACTGAGGAGATTGAAGAGCACAAACATTTGAGTGCAACATCGATTGACGAAATGATAGCTGGAGAACACGGATACAATGGTGAGGAAATGTAATAATTCCAACCCAAGGGTGAATTCCTCAAATGTATGAAGGTCTGAAATGAGTACAGTCTTCAAGATAGTAAAGAAAATTATTGGCGTTGAATGGGTGGAAAGGCATCTTGTTGCCCTCTTGACTGGACTAGGATAAGCATCTAAAAAATTATCGATGGGCGGAAACGTTTCCAGACTGAAATGAATGAACATTATGTTGCACAGACAATGTTGTTTTCTTTCACCCCCTGAAACTGTCCTATTCCTTCTCCGTGTTCCTGTCTTCCTTGGTTTTTACTGTCACACCGAACATTGTATTGTCAACAAACGTAATACATAATGTCATCTTCTCTTCATTTGTTGAGATTATAAATGGCTGTGTCTCGAGAAATGACCATGACTTCTACCAGAATGGCAACATCGACACATTTATTCCTGCTCTGTTTTCTATCATTTCCCAGTTCTCACTCAAAGTCCCAATTCCCCACCACTGCAGGCCTCATTCATAATTTGGACTCCGGCTCAAACATTTCCAAAATTTGACAGTTATACCTCCTTATGTGCGCAAATCCTTCCCTGGCCTCACATCCCCATCTTGCTTGAAACTGTTGCATCCGAACATCAGTCAGATGTTTTAGGTTTCTCATCTGTACATGTGCACTACACTACAGGAAACAGAGAATAAATCATGCCCCTGAGCTCTTGTACAGATGGTGTGTGTCTCAAAGTCAGCTCTGAAACATGCTCTAGGCACACTTGCCCTCGAAGGAGAGTCTGTATTCATTGGAGCTTATGTAACCGTTAAGAGTGGTTTTGGTTCAGAATTAGAATGAGAATTCCTACTGTCGTGATTCAGGCCCTCGGCTCAACATGTTAGTACTGACCCACCGAAGACGATCCCACCCAAACTCATTACCCTACATTTATCCCTGATAATTGTACTACACCCATCACATTGGCAATTTAGCATAGCCAATTAAGCTAATGTGTACATCTTTGGATTGTGGGAAGAAAACTGCACAGTCACGAGGAGAGTGGACAATTTCCACGCAGGCAGTCGCCCGAGGCTGAAATCGAACTGGGGCACAAGGCGCTGTGAAGCATTGGTGCTAACCACTATGCCACGATAATATCAAGCTACTCATGGCAAGTTATTATCAGTGAGTTATTTTACTTGCTTAAATTCATTGCGGAAGAGTTATTTAATTCAGAATCTGCATCTTGCAAAGGTGAGGAAATCTATTGCGATGTTGTGTTCCTTAACCAACTATCACCCTTCACATAACAGCTATTGACAACTACATGAAGCCACACTCCACAGAGCAGGAATAAATGTGTCAATATTGCCATTAAGGTATAAGTACACTGTCTTTCTCACATATACTCTGACATTCTCGCATACCCATGAAGAACCTCTCTCATACACACACACTCTCATATGCACACACATACACGCCCGACATTCACTCCCACGCATGCACACTCTAACAGGCATACACACTACCACACGCTGAACCAAGACTGCACACACTCTCTATCATATGAACTCGCAACCACACGCGCACACTCACATACACACACTCGCGCTGTCTCTTTTGCATACGCAGACCCAGGAGTTTATGGATTCAATTTGTGTTTGTACGATTACATTTTAGTTTGCTCAAAAAATGCATGAATCCATGTAAAACCCCGTAAATTCCACTTTATAAACAGAACCAGCTTAACTCAGCATTGGGACACAGACAGGGCTCCAAAATTAACGCATTATCTGAGCTGAGATGACACCTATTTTTCGAAAAGAAAACATTGCTTGACAATGTAATTTAGTAGTCATTCTGCTTTACATATCAAAGAACAGAAACCAAACCATCCCATCCTAAATATTGAATGACTTCGCATAAGATTGTTGAATATATCATCACATCTTCATGCCACTGTGCTTATTTGGAGATAAATTCTGTGTCTTATAGTCTTATTTACCACAACTACCTGAGGAAGAAGAGGAACTCCGAAACCTAGTGTTTCCAAGTAAACATTTTGTACTATAACCTGACGTTGTGTGAATTTTTACTTTATCTATTCCAGTCCAGCACGAGTAAGCCCAAATCATAGCTCCACAAAGAAACAACATTCATCCAAACAATTGACAATATTTCAAACTAATACGCGTTTCTCCCATTGGCCAGAGTTATAGAAAGTTCCGGAATACGTCCACCAAAGTCGAAAAACAAAGTTCGCATGCACACAGATTTCTTGAATCTTCTGAACGCATTCCAAGGAGCCGAGAAAGAGACCAGCCGAACACCTACAACGCTAGTTGCCAGCACGTCACCCCAGTAGAGCAAGGAGACTAAATCGAGGGCAATGAATGCACCAGATGAGGTGGGTGGATGTGTTGGAAAATCTCCACTGAATGTGAAATTAACCTTTTTGGCCTTGGAGAGAGGTGAGGAGGGAGGTGTGGGTGCAAGTCTTACACCTCTTGCAGTAGCAGTGGAAGGTGCCAGGAGTGGATGCTGGGCTGTTGGGGGCTGCAGACCTAATGCGGGAGTCACGGAGGGCATGGCATACACAGAACGCAGACAAGAGTTGGGAGCAAAAAATATCTCCGGGGGTGGAATCTGTTTGTAGGTGGTCGAAATGGCCGAGGCTACTGCATTGTGGACAGAGATTAATATAGTGGAAGGTGAGGACGCGGGGTTCTATCCTTGTTACGGTAGAAGGGGTGGGGTGGTGGAGAAGTTGCGTTTCAGAGCATTATTGATCATGACAGACGCGAATTTGTGATCGTTGAAATCGCATGTTACCCCAGATGTCCTCCTGTTTCAGGGACCACAATTTCCCCGCCCACATTATAAACAATGCCCTCCAACACATGTCCTCTACCTCCCGCAACCCCACACCTGAACCACACCCCTCCAACTGCAACAAAGACAGAACTCCCCTGTTACTCACCTTCCAGCCCACCATACAACCGTCATCCTCCGCCGTTTCCACAAACCGCAGTCATGCTTCACTACCAAAGATGTGTTTCCATCCCCAGCCTTTTAGAATTCCGCTGAGACGTTTCCCTTCTCCACTCCCCTGTCAGGTGCGCACCCCCTACCACCCAATTCTCCTTACGTGGCGCCTCCCTTTGCTCCATAAGATGTATAAAACCTATGCTGACACATACCCCTCACCTGCGTCCAAGTCGTCAAAGGATCTTTCCACATCCCGCAGAGATTTTCTTGCAAACCCACCCACCTCGTTGACTGCATGTGTTGCACTCGATGTATTCTCCATTACATCTGGGATACTGCATGTCAACTCGGCAGTGTGATTCGGGGAACATGTCTGGGTCACACGCACCAGACAAAACTGCAGGCTACCACTTCAACACAAACTCGCATTTCTCAAAGCCATGCGAGGACTTCTTCCACCACGATAACAATCGCACTGCCAACTGGAGGAAGTAAGACTCAACTTTCCCTCGGTAGATTCCATGCACATGGCATTGAAATCGATATTGCTAATTTACAATTCTCCCCTCCCCACACCTCATCCTCGACACAAGTTTCAAACTCGGCATCGTTCTCGTGCCTTGTCATACTTGTCCATCTTCCTTCCAACCTCTCCTCTCCACCTTACCCACCGACATATCAAATTAGGTCCCACCTGCATTTACCTGTTGCACTTCCAGGTACCTCACACGCATCCTCACAAATCGAGTTATCTCTCAGAACACTTTCCCTTCTGTATTCCTGATGAACGGCTGAAGCTGCTCGTTGGATGCTGCCTGACCTGCTGAGCTTTTCCAGCGCCACAATTATGGACTCAGACCCTCAAGCATCTCCAGGCTTCATTTTCTTCCCCAGGGAATAGTGCAGTGGAGCATACGGAAAGCATTGAAGTCTGACCGTCACAATTCTTTGATAGACAGAGGAGTTAATGCTTATTTCAAACAGACAGGAATAGGGTGCTCAGCAACAATCAGATCAACTGCAATATGGTTGCACGGTCGGTCAGTAGTCAGCACTGCTGCTTCACAGTAAGCAGTATCCTAGATTCCACTCTCGCCTCGCCTGCCTCCCCCTATAGAGTTTGCACATTCTCCATGTTGTACTCCAAATTCCATCCACAATCCAAAGATAAGCCAGTTACCTGAATTGGCCATGCCAAAATGCCCATAGTATTTTTGGATGTGAAGCTCTGGTGCATTAGCCAGGGGGAAAAGAAGGCAAATTTGTCTGCGTGTGTAACTCTGCAGAGAAGTCCGTGTTACATGTTGGGTCGAAGAGCCTGTTGCCATAACGTAAGGATTCTAAGGAACAGTACAGTGGAGTCCACGGTCTTAATAGCTGCCTGCTGCTCTTAGCTCGTGCGTTTATCTCTTATTCAATCTTTGAAGCTGATACTGTGGCCGAGGAATAGATAACCCATCAACCTCCGATTGTTACCATTTGGAAAAAAAAACATTGATTTCCTCTGAAAAAATGAGCAGAAACAATATTATATAATTTAATCTTTGAGCATATTAGAGGGAGGAGAATGAGCTCTTTAACATCGCCAAAAGAACAGTACTGGGTCTGTGTTTCAGCCAGAAGGCAGTCAAATGTACGGGCAGATGTGTTGAAAAGCTGTAACGAGTGGAGTACCACAGAGATCAGTTCAGGATCTTCACTTAATTTCCATTTTTCTCAATGATTTGGATGAGCGTACTGAATTCATTGCAGCTCAAATAACTCACACACCTGGAAGGTCATTCAAACTTTGGCAAGTGGAGTCCCAGAGTCTCTACTGGGATTTAGGCAGGGGAAGTGAGTTAAAAAAAAAAACATTCGTCCGAAACAGTAACATGACATCGATTTACTAGAATGGCAGGAAGAATAAAACAACAGTAAACTAATGAAATGGTGATCTACTTCAGAATAGGGCGGTATTGTACAAGATATGTTAATTACAAGAACACATTTAATTCCTATTAGGGAGGAGCGTTGCTGCTCAGTTCATCGTGATGAAATAACAAAAACCAGCATCTGGAATCTGCCAGCAATAACAGTTTCCACTCAAGTACAGTCCAATCACAAGATCACATATCATTTCAACCGATGCTCCATCGAGTCAGTTCGTTCCATGTGTGAAAATATGTCTCAGAGCCGTTATTCTGTACTCTGTTTCAGGAGCTTCCCTCTTTAAACAAGAACATTTCACTCACTGATTGAAACGCGAATCTTCTCATGCATTGAATATGTGCTTTTTCGAACGAGTTCAGCATTTATTCCTCACACTATTATTCCAGGATACGGAGTTACACGAAGGAGAACATGGGGAGAACATACCGCCTTTCCTGAGAGAAGGGGACTCAGTGAGCAGGATGGGCTTCCTGCAATGTAGGCATCACTAACAACAATCTTTTTTTTCCCTCTCCATAGAGATCCATCTCTGACCTCACTCTAGCTTCACCGCTACAGCAGCAAAAAAGGAAGACAAATTGAATTTCGCAGTTACGTCTAAAATAATAGAGCATAACAGTGGGGTTATGATTGAGATTGAGGGTTATTATTGCATTTGTGGCTGTTCAGAAGAACTGTACGAGGTAATTCCAGCAATGAAGCTGTTGTCTAGTTCCCACTTAAATCAATTTCGACAACTTATTAAATGTTTGAATGAATGTGCCCAGTTGTCACACGGTACTGAAACAATCAGTTCAATGAGAACACAAGGCGATAACAATATAATCAGTTTCTTCTTTATTGTGAAACATGTTACAATACCTTCCAAATATAGGCATACGATGACAAACCAGCCTTCAGGGGAAGCCTTTTCGACAATTCTGACCAATCAGGAGAATTCATTCATACTTTGAAACGTTGTCGATCATTTGGCTTTCTTGCTACAGTATGTTTCTTATTGCAGCAAGACCCGGTGCCTTCCTGTCTGATCCCTTGTTTGTTTGGTGGTTATGTTTGTGTGGGTATGTATTTCCAAGAGAAATGTTAACTCTTACATTATACTGACAGCATAAACACCTGGCTGCTGTATTTGCACTGCGTCTGCCGAGTGGCTTTTGTATCTTGAGAGTTTTCGTTCGCCAATGTAGTCTGAATTTGTTGATTTTTGGCGAAGTTGGCCATCGGAACAGGCGGCTGCTGCAATTATTCCTTTTTGAACATAAAGTAGCTTGTGTAAATGAATTACAAGCCCATATGTAAAAGTTGGTTATGCTTGTTGTTAGATTAGTCAGCTATTTGTCAATTCTGTCATCGAACAGCTGATGAATGATGTCAGTCATTCGCAGACATGTATCACAGAATCCCTACAGCTTGGAAGCCGACCATTCCGCCCACCGAGTCTTCAATGAGATTCTGACGGGAATTCCACCCAGACCCACCCCATATAATTTATCCAGCTGGAACCCTACATTTACGATAGCTAATCCGCCCAATCAGCATATCCATGGACACTTTGGGAAAATTATCATGGACAATCCATGAATCCTGCACATCTTTGGTCTGTGGGAGGAAACCATAGCATGCGGAGAAACCCACACAGACATGGGGAGAATGCGCAACATCGACACAGACAGTCACTCAAAGAATCAAACCGAGTTCCCCAGCACAGTGCATGAGCAAGGGTATGAGAGATTGAGTACAGTGTTGAGAAATTGGAGGTCATCCATGTTGCAAAGAATAGCAGCAAATTTGCACTTCTATTTAACTGGAAAAAAATGCAGCATGCCGATGTGCAGAGGAAACTGGGTGCCGTTGTGTACGTGTGTGTGTCCATGTGTGTGTGTGAGAAAAAACAGTTTACATCTCTAAGTGAATGTGTGTATGTATGAGTGTGTATGAGAGACAGTGTACATCTGAGCGTGTGTGTCGGTCCGTGCCTGCTCATGTGTAGGTGTGTATCTATGTTTGGGCGGAGAGAGAGAGACAGAGTGACAGTGTACATCTGTGTGTTCATTTGCGTGCACACACATGTAATTGTGTGTGTGAAAGATCGTGCACACCTCTGTGTGTGTTGGTGTGTATGTTTGTGTGTGTGTGTGTGTCTGTGCTTTGAAGATGTGGGTGAAAAATATACCTTTTTAGAAAGTTAAAAGCGAACAGTGACAGCACGAAGTCTTCTCAGTGTAACATATGCTTCCGCTGTTGGATTAGCTGGATCCCTGGAAACGACAAAATAAAATGCGAATTAGGCCACCCAGTTAAATTACACGCTGAAAAATACCAAATTCTAATCCAGTTTGAATTGAGTACATGGACTATCTTAAAATCCAATGACACAATCCGATGCTGTGGGGCATATGACCGCGTTAAGTTCTGAACAGTTGGGAGGAGAACTTCCTATCTTCCATCATGTAAAAGACTGCAAGGAAAAGAGCTCCCTTAAAAAATACCTCTATCGACCAGTAACCTATGAAGCAGAATCGCTAAGAAGAAACGAATTTGCAAGAAATTTCAAATAGAAAAATTGAAAGCTAACTGGTTTTGAGATAGAAGTTTTGTTTTGTAAAATTTAATTGGAGTTTTCTCGGACTGCTATTATCGAAGGGAACGTAAGAGACAGGTTAGAGTAAGGACTTAGGAATAATTGTTAGCTAATGATTCTCTGTTATACTTTAAGAAAGAAAGTTGTTATTTTTAAAAAATAGTTCTTAGCCGATCGATTTTCCATCAATTACTGCATGGGAAATTTCTATTTTTCCGTTGCTGGTTTTAAATTACGCACAAGGGTTACTCCACGTTGTAAGAGATTTGGGAGTTCATGTCCGTGATTTGAAATGGTAACGACATGCTTGAATAGATTTGACAGTACAAAAAACCCGAGCAGACGTAAACACTTGCACGTTCGTGTTCTTGATCTTGAAATAAAATGTAGGGGAGAAAGTTTGTTCAATTTCGGTGACTTGTGGTTGATTAAATTATAAACGAGAGAAATTACTTTTAAAATTGGTAAAATTATGTTGTGGGATTTTAAGATGATAATCATTTCTGCCATGAAACTTCAGAGGAAAGAAAGTGGCCATTTTTTTAGAATCAGCAAGTCAGTTAGATTTGGGTGTAACCAAGGACAAAAGTAAAATTAAAATTGTAAAGGTGTAACTCAAAGACTTAGGAGTGCCAAAGAAATAGACGAGTGCAGCTGAGGTAGAAACATACTTACATTTCTGTTGAGGAAAGTCGTGTTAGAGCATAAACAAAGAGAGGGGGTGGTGAGACATAGGGTGGGTGGAGAAAGGGATAGAGAAAGAGTGAGAAAAGAGGTAGAGTGAGCAGAAAGGACACACAGAGAAGGTTCTTGCCTTAGCAACAGGGAGAGAAGAAATGTTGAGAGAAAGAGAGAGAGGAAAGAGAGAGAGAGAGAAAGAGAGCGAGAGGAAAAGAAAGAGAGATAATGTTGGTAGCTAAGCATTACCCGAGACATTTTGAACTGTCGAATTTACGATTTCATCATCAAAGTAAAGTTAACAGGTTGGAGATTTAAAAAGAAAGCACTGATATAAACAAATATGTCAAAACTCTGTCACATTTTGATGACAAAGATGTTGAAACCTTCATTGTTTCATTTGAAAATTTGTCAAGGAAGATGGTGTGGTCCGATGATGTTTTGGCGACGCTAGTTCAGACTAAACTGGTAGCATAGCAAGTGAGGCATTTGGCATATTATCAGACGCGGTTGCAAGAGAGTATGAAGAGGGTAAACAGACTATTTTAAGTGCTGACGAATTGGTACCAGAAACATATAGATGGCGGTTCAGAAGCATAAAGAAGTTCCAAGCTCAGGTATATACTGAGTTCACAAGAATTAAGCATATTCAATTTGATGGATGGGTTCGTGCTTTGAAATCAGATAAGTCTTTTGAGGCTGTCAGGGAGATTATTCTGTTGGACGAATTTAAAAATCTCACTTTCAACAGAAAGTTCAGCAAGTGAGAAGTGTAGCAGGATTAGCAGGCTATCACATGTTGGCGCATATGTCACGTTTCCGGACAGAATTTTCTCCTGTGAGGCATAGATGTTGGGAGAATTGCAGTTTCTACACTACAAACCCGAGAGTCGAGTGCACTGATAAGATTTCACCACAAAAGGAAAAAAAGCCCAACAGTACGGGCAGGCAGTGAAAGGACTCAGGTGTTTTCACATAAAATTACATTGCCAGTGATTTCAGAAGATCGTGAAAGAAAGTAGCTGTGGGAAAAGATATACTAACGGAAGCTAAGGCAGTGTCATTAGTGAAGTCAGTTAAAGAGACCCCAACAAGTCTTCGAGGAGATGCAGGAGAGTGCACAGTCTCGGAAGGGGCTATGCAGTTAGTCCCTGATTTGAACAGCGGGAGAAGGGCAAGAAGTTACAATTTTGACAGATACAAGATCGTACCAGTCGCCGATAATAAGGATGAGCGAATATGCTTTCTTTCTTAACTGTTTCCTGAAAGTCTGGGAATTTGTGGGATAGATTGAAAAAAATTTAGCGTTCCGTTATGTAAGATTAGATTGTTGTGCCAGCTCAAGACTGGGGAAGTTACAGTGGGTATGGTTGAGAGAGTGTCAGTTCCAGGAATTTAGATTGTTCTTGGTTATGATTTGTCAGGATGCAAGGTGGGACTGAATCCCCTTATTGTAGAGAATCACAATGAAGACGAAAAAAAAACTGCAGATAAAAATGAGAATGTGTGGTAAATAGATCGCACTATCATAAGTCACAGAACAAGGCGAAAATTATAAAGAAAGACGAAGGAGTTGAGGTTTAGTTAGTGCAGCATATGTTTGACGCAATGGTGCAGGAAAAAGGTGAACAGGCAGTCGGGCAGATAGAAGTGTTTAGTCCTGAAATGCGAAGGGACTTGCAACAGCAAGACTCGATGAGAAAGGATATTAAATGTGAATGTTAACTCTGAAGAGGAGGCAGAGTGTGGTCTGGAGGGTTATTATCGGAAAGGTAGAATACCAAGTCCGAACGTAATACCAAGTCAGATTAGTGCAGAGGAGAAATGGACCTAAGTGCACCAGATTGTGTTTCTGGTAGTATACAGACAGAAGGTGTTGCGGGTCGCAGATGAACTACATGTAGGAGATCACCTAGGGGTAAGAGATACACAGGCTAAGGTTCAAAAAACATTTTATTGGTCTGGACTGCACATGTTAGTGGTTGACTTTCGCTGTAGGTTTGATATATGCCCAGTGGCAAGTAAGCCACATGCGGTAATAAACCCAACATATTTGTAGCCAGTTTTGCACATTTGAAGAAACTTTCACGCGGATTATAATGGATTGTATTGGTTTCCTACCGAGAACTGAAAATGGGAACCAATACTTGTTAACTGGAATGGGTGTGTCTACCAGATTTCTGGAATGAATTCCATGACGGAGTATCAAAGTAAAAAACGCTGGTGGTGGAATTCGTAGCATTCTTCACGAGGGTATGTGCTCCCCAGAAAGATTCAGTTGGAACAATGATCAAGGTTTTCTGCTCGGCTGTTTAAAGAGGTCATGGATAGCTTAGGTATACAACGCTTTAAATTCAGTACGTGTCATCCTGAACACGAGGGAGCTTTAGAAATGTGGCAACAGACCTTGAAGACCATGTTGAGAGCATACTGTCAGGACTACCCGAATCATTGGGATGCATGTATCCCATTTTTTATTGTTTGCAATTGGAGATGCCCCAAACGGATCTATTCAGTTTACTCCATTTGAAAGAATATTCGGTCATGAAGTGAGAGGCACTTTTAAATTAATTACACAGACAGTGTATTCCTGTGAGTGTGCATTTGCGTGAGAGACCGAGTAAATCTGCGAGCGTGTGTGTGCGTCAAAGAGCTGTATGTGTGAGTGGCTAATAGTGCAGATCTGTGAGTGGTTGATTGCGTGTGTGTGGGTGTGCGTGTGAAAGAGAGAGATGATGTAAATCAGTGAGTTTGTGTGTGCGTATGTGTCTGTGACAGTGTAGTGACGGTGGATATCTGTGAATGTGCGTGTGTGAGTGTGTGTGAGAGAGAGAAAATGTACATCAGTGAGTTTGTATGTGCTTGCATGTGCGTGCATGTGTCTGTGACTGCGCAGTTCACAGTGTACATCTGTGAATGTACAAACGTGCGTGTGAATGCGAGTGTGCGTGAGTGTGTTAGTGTGTATGTGTTTGTGTTTGTGTGTGAGAGAGAGGCAGTTCTGAGAGATACTACACTGTTAGACACTCATTACGGAGGTAATGTTGCACATCAAAAGGTCATTCCTGAGGTAGTGCTGCACTGTCCGATACTAGGTACAGAGGGATTTTCAAAGAAAAGTTATTCCTTTTCTGGATTCTGGTCTGGGCCAGCATTTATTGCCCATCTCCTGTTGCCCTTTAGAGCGTGGTGGTGAGCTGCCTGCTTTAACAGCTGTAGTCCACCTGCTATGGGTTGACCTAGCATACCATTAGGGAGGGAGTTTCAGCGTTTTGTGCAAAGACAGTGATTTTTACTCTCTGCAATATCCCTATAATCTTAATTTGCTCCTGTAAGCACTGCATTTATGTGGTGAGTTTATTTGTGTTTCTAATCAATGGTACCTCCCTCGATATTGAGAGCAGGGATTCCAGTGATGATAACACCGTTGAAAGGCGAGTGATAATGGTCATATGGTCTCTAATTCGTAATGGTCATATTGGGGTCTGTGATGCTGCGGCTAACATAAGGAGACCGAAATGATCATCTTTTCAGGCTTTCTGACTGATTGTCACAAATGCATCAGCTTTACTTTTTTTCCCTGATGTGCTGTAGTTCCCATAATGGTGGCTTCATTTTCGGAGCGCAGCAACCTTCTCTAATTGCCTCTTAAATTGTCCAATGCGTTCTCTGGCTACACGTGACAAGACGACAGAGATAGTTCTCAACCATTCATTGTGGTCTCACTGAGTTCTATCCTCACTTACTGCTTATGCTGTTTACTGTGTGGACCATTCTGTTTTGTCGCTGAAGGCATTAAGAGATTTTTTAGGTGGTCCCCTCATTTCTCGGCCTGGCTGGTACTTCCCACAACATGACTTTCTGCACTCATCATTGAACCAGCATGGATCCCTGACTTGATGGTTACTGTAAAGTGGAAGATATGTCCGGTCGATGGTTGGAAACGGCATGAATTGTACAGAGCATGATTCCGCTGCTGCTGATGGCCCACTGCGCCTCATGGACAACTCATCATGCGTTGCTCTGCCAGTTTAACATTTGTTGCATTCAGCACACGAGTGCTATATAACATGATTGAGAGTCGACAAAATGTGAAAAAGGCCCTTCCTCCCCACGAGAACTGTGCAGTGACCTCTCTAACCGATCTATTAAATGGAGAGGTTTATCTGCAGCAGATGGATTGGCGACAATGAGCTCAAATGTATGTTTCTCTTTTATTGATTCCCACATAATCTGCCACAGAGAAGACCAGCAACCAGAGGATCTAACATCTATCCTGAGCACTGTATTGACTATTTACCAAGGAGCTGCCACCTCTTCCTGGTTCTATCTCGTCAATCGGACAGACCCTGCCAGAAAAGATCATGATGTTGCCTGGGATATAGTCCTGTTCACAGAATCTTTCTTTGCAGAACATATCTGACTCTTGCTTGATTGGTCTGTGGGAAATGTACAGCAGGTTGCATTTGCATATTGCCCAATAAAGAGTTATTATCACGTTACTTCTTAAGTATTTAAAATAAATTATAAATCATTATCTTTCAGTTGAAAACAATTGAAATAACAACGATTAAATTACTTGAGCACAAACCAAACTATTACACAATTCAGCGCTCGTAGCATAGAGCTGATCCATGTTCAGATCAGGAAACACACCACCTTGCAGTCAGCAAATCTGTTCAAAATGGCTTTTAAAAAGGCTGAATTCAGACATAGTTCTACAGAACATCACCACTACCTCCAAAACTCTGGTCATCTCCGAAACATGTACAGAGAGCTTTCAAACCGTACCTGAGCAGTAATTCACACAATCCCTCATAAGAGACCAGTGATAAAAAGCTCCGAAAGACAAGTTAATGCATGGGGAAGACAGGTCAATGCACGATCACAGGGTTCAGCGCTGATCCAAATGCAATTGGAAATTTGCACAAATCATCCGCCAACAATCATGTGTCACACGTTTATCTCTTCTGAAGCCTTATGGTGTGCCATCTCAGCTTTGTAATTCTGCACCTTAGACCTGATCCTGAAGGTATCTGTTAGGAAAGTGATGGACTCGTGCAGCACAAGCGTCTTAAATTCAATCTTTCATAAACTATATCCATTCTGTACCAGCTTTACAACATCAATATTCAAACAGGATTATCCAACTACATTTATGGCCATCCTCATCCATGTCGAGATGGATATTTCTTTGTTAATGTTCTCAGAGTTGGGCGAACTATTAACAGTCAAGTATCATTACTGAATGTCCGTCATCCTTTGATAATACCCACTTTTCGATTGTCCAATAAGTGCAATCAAGTTCCACCTGTTCCAGATGTGTGCAAGAGCATCTCTGAACAGATTGAAAAACATTGACCCAGAGGAGCTGCTCTCAGGCTTGATTCATTCAATCATTTGGACGGATGTTTTTAATACAAAGTAACGCCAACAGTGTGGGTTCAATTCCACCAATGACTGTGGTCAATGCAAAAATGTCCTTCTTTTGCTCTTCCTTTGCGTGAATCTGCAATGAAACTACCAGCACTCGACTCTGTCTCACCAGAGAACAATCTCATCATCATCTAGGACAATGGTGCCTGAGCTTTTCATTTCTGATCTGCAGGTTTTCTTAGAAACACCTTCCCTGAGGAATTGCTGCACGGCAGGCCTGGAGCTGAGCTGGTTGTTCACATCCAATCACCGCCATTTTTCTTTGAACAAGGTATGGTTTAAGCCAGTTCAGACGTTTCCCTGATTGTTATTTGCTCCAGTCTTACTATTGCTCCTTGATTCCACACTTGGTAAAATGCAGTCATAACGACAACTGCAATTGTTCTCACCACATCTCTGGAATCTACTTTTGTTCCTTGTTTGTTCTCCATCTCTAAACTAAGGCTACAATAAGGTCAGAGATGAATAGCATCGGTAGCGTCCAAACTGAGCTTTAGTGATCAGGTTGTTGCTGAGAAAGTGTTGTATCATAATACTGTAGAATAAATCTTTCATCGCTTTACTAATGAGCTAGATTAGACTGATAGAACAGTCATTAGTTATCAGACTGTGCATGTGATCGTGTGTATGTGTGGTTGCACGCATATATTTAAGGACAGGACGCATCCAGATCGTTTTCCACATTGTCACTCAGGTACCAGTGTTGTAGCCCAGCAGGAATACCTTGAAAGCAATGCTGTCAACGCCCAGAGCCTTCGCATTCTCAATCCCTTCTGGCATTCGTAGATATGACATGAAATTAATCGAATGAGCTGAAGACTGCCGTCTGTGGTGCTCGAAATCTTTGGAGGGGACTGAATTAGATTATCCTTGTGAAACTTCGGTCTCAAAGTTGTTGTGAATGTTTCAGCCTTATCTTTTCTATTGTCGTCCTGGGCTCTTCCAAATTTGAGGAAAGCGATTTTTGTATATCCACCTCCGGTGAGTTGATTGATTGCCCAGCAACATTCATGACGGTATGTGACAGGATTGCATCAAATAGGTTGGATTCGTTAGTTGTGGGTTAGCTTTGATCGGTCTTTCAATTGTTTCTTAATTTCAGGTGCATCAAAAGCACAAATCGTTAACTTCAGCACATGTTTATGTATACAAGCCATAGCTCTTGCTGCAACATTCTGACCCCACCTCCTCAAAACTGTACACTTCAGCCCCAGTCCAAATGCTTTGTCCTTTAAAACCCAAATAACTCGACCAGTTGTGTTGTTGTCAAGTCACACTTTTCAGTCGATCTTGTAATGTCCCGCTGTGTTTCATTATTTGAGGGAGGAGAACACAGGATGGCAGTGATTCAAGCTAACCCCTTACGTCTCAAGGACAGCTAGTGACAGGCAGTAGACGCTAGCAGGCCACGCCAATATTCGATGAATGGATTAAAAATACCCTCCAGCACCTTCATCCCTCCGGATCTCAGTAACCTTCACGTGTCCCGACATCCATCCCTACCGCTGTAATCTCTGCCAGCAATTATAGCCGTCCCTATCTCTGTATCCTGCTCCAGCAACAATACCTTTCTCTATATCTGGGCTCTCTTCCAGCCACATCCTATTTCCTTATCTTCCTCCAACATCTGCATTGCTCACTATTTATTCTATTGCTTCAAAACCATGTCCAATTGCCATGTCAGTAAACTCTTCCAATCTGCACCCTCACGCTAACTTTGTCACCTCCGCCGGCCCATACATCTTTCCCAGCTCTTACGGTATTCTAGAACGTGGTTACATATTGCAGGCCGGTGCACCGACCTATGACTGCGAAGTCCAGCAGGTATTACAGCCCTCGCTACCTCTGCAACATCCACAAGCATGTACAGCAACCCAATTTCTCTAACTTTCTTCAGCCCATTCACCACTCCATGTCTTCTTCGGCTATTCCAGCCTGAACAGCACTTACAACCCTTGAAACATCTTTCAGACCGTTTAATCTCATCTGAATTTGTAATGCTCTCCAGCCCAAACATACCTCACGATCTCCGTAAGTTCAAAACATTTTTGCATTCCTCCATATTTCCAGGCACTTGCTAGCCCCCACACAACTCCATCTTTCAGTAACCTCCTCCTGCACATGTACAGCCCTGCTTATCTCTATGACATCCTTCACCATTTGCTCCCGACCTACCTCTGTAACTTCCCCAAACAGCTATATCCCCTATTATATCTCTCATCTCCCATATGTACAGTCTGTATCGGTGTAATCGTCTGAAGTATTGACCCACTTCCATGTTCCTGGAACTTACTCTAACCCCGAAAAGTCTCCCAGTCTCTGTAGTCTCTTCCAGCAACGACAGCCACATATATCTCCAACATTCTCCAGCACTATCACCTATACTTACCTCAGTACCATTAACCAGACGTTACATCCTGACGTACCACTATAACTCTTGCACAATCTGCTTCATTCCCTATCACTGCAAACTCCTCCAGCAACTACATCGTCCTAATCACTTTGACCTCCTCACACCCATACATCTCCTTCACATCTTTCTAACTTCTTCTCGCATTTACTGTCCTCCATATAACACTAACACACAAACGCTATTCCAGCCCTCCTGAGGCCTCTAATACTCTCCAATCCCTATCCCTGTTACGTCATCCACCCCCAACAAACCTCCCTACCTCTGCAAATTCTTCCAGGAATAACATCCTTCCCTAACATTTTCTTTATATCATGCAGCTCAGACTCACCTAGTTTTGTGAACTCGACCAGTTATTCCAGACCTCCCTATGAATGCAACATTCTCAAACACTTGCTGTCTCTGTAACGTCCGACAGCCCCAATAGCAGTACTTGATCCTATATACCTGTCCGACGCCGACACTTCCTCCTATGTTTGATGCCTCCTCCAGCCAGTACATTCTTTCATATCTCTGCCATCATCTCTACCCAGTACACCACTCTTATCTCTGTCATTTTCGCCTGAATGCAAGCCTTTCCCAATCTCTCTAACATCCTGCAATCCTTCAACACTCTCCCTATCAGTGTCACCTTCGCAAACATAAGGTGCAGGACGAAACCCTCACCCTCACAAAAGCCTGAAACAGAAACACCCATTGTGGAACACATCACCTTGTAATCTGTTGAAACAGTTTTCGAACTGGCAGAAAGGGGTTGGCAATTATAATAAGCCCCTGACACTCAGTTTGTAATTGACAAACAACAAAACAATTAACAAACCGAATAAATCCCTTCAAACTACCAAAGTTTCACAAATAACAAAAAATCTAAATATATACTGTTTCAATAAACAGAAGTCTCGCTCATAAAAACAAAATTTTAAAAATGCGAATTTAATCTCTCTAACTTGCAGCTAAGCTACGTCTTGCAGCATGTTCTGTGCCTTATCTGTCGAATCTTTCTGACAGGAACAACATCTTTATCGATTTGTTTTGTCAGAAACATTAAACGGCTAATTGGTAGGTACCTTTGGCTTTAATTATTTTTTCTCGAAGTGCTGCGAGCTGTTCGCTTAGCAGATGGTAAAGGGGTTCCTGTTTTGTCCAACTGTCTTCTTCTTTTATACCCTTAATAACATACAATGGGATTTGTGAAACATTGCGAAAACTATGAGATCCGAATTAAACATGTGTTTAGCTTCAACGTCCCTGGTTTCAATTGGTTGGCTTTAATCAACACTTGCTGTCTTCCAAACAAAACAAAACTGTCGCTTGCTCTATTAACTATACAGCCTTTTGCTCTCTGCACCTACAAACATACATTCTTTCTGAGTCTCTAAGCATAAAAAAATCATCTTTTAAAAGCGCAACACACTACTTCCATCCAGCAATTTATAACCATCAATATTTTACATACACCAAATTCTAACGTCCTGCCTCCCAGTCCACAAGTACTCTACGCAACTTAGAAACACCTCCCTCCTTAAACAAATGATCATTATTGAGAAAACATGACTTTATTTTATTTTATTTTCTCAACTTTAATGCTATTCTGACGCGATTCGAAGTTCATTAATCTAGATTTACACATTTCATGTTTGTACTCTGTAAGTCTAACATTGAACTCTACCACTTCTTTCTCATGTAAACCTCTTTTTATTTTCTTTTAAAACAGTGATACAGTGTCCGCAATACAATTTTCTGGAACATATATAATTTGTAAATTATATGCTCACAACGAAGACTCCAACGGAATAATCTGATGTTCTTGTTCTTCCATCGATCCAGAAATGTCAACAGTTTATGATCAGTATACACAACCATCGCTGATGCATTATTTGCAATGTAAATATTAAAATGGTGTAAGGCCATTGCAAAACTCAATAACTTTGTTCAGTAGTTGCTTTACATTTTCTGTTGGATATTGAAGTGTTTTAAAAAATAAAGTATTGGCATTGCAAATCCACTTTTATCCATTTGTAACAACACTGCACCAACCCAAACATCACTTGCGTCGCTGGTGAATTTAACGTATTTTAAAAGATTGGGACGATTAAACGTGATGCAGTGGCTTACACTGCTTTCACATTTTCAAATGCCTCCTGGAATTGTTCTATCAAAAGTAACTGTGATTTCTTTTATCAAGTCCGTCATTGGTGTCACCATGCTTCTACAATTTGGTACAAACCTCTGGTAAAATCCGCTACATCACAAACATTCGAGCAATTCCTTCTTCAGTGATGGTCTTGGAAATTCCTATATGGTCTTCGTCTTCACGATCCTCAGTGTCATCTGTCCGTGTCTGACGTTGTGAACCGAGCATACCGATTCCACCTTTTTCAATTTCGTTTTAGCCATGTTTACGAACAACGTTGCCTTCTGTAGTCTCTCAAAGAGATCTGCGAAATGCTCCATGGAACCACAAATGAGTAAAGAACATTCAGTCATCTATGTCGACGGCACCGTAAGTCAATCCTGCCACAACAATGTTCATAAGGCTTTCAAAAGTAGCTGGTGCATTTGTCACTCCAAAGAATATTACTTTATTTTGATACAAGAGAACGTGATGACTAGACATGCTTGAGAGTATGAGTGGAATAGTGTCGTGGTTGAAGAGCAAAGCAGGCTATGCAGCATCTAAGAAGAAGGAAATCGATATTTCGGACATAAACACGAAACTTTGCTGCTGAAGGTCTTTTTTCCCGAAACGTCGACTCTCCTGTTCCTTGGACTTTGCCTGACCTGCTCCAAACGGATGCCCTTCATTTGGGCTTACAAACGCAGAAACTACTTTTGTTCACTCACACAAAAATACTGACCAGACTCCGGAAAGTAATTCCAACGTTGCGATTGAAGTAGCTTATCCAATTTTTTTGCACACGATCCTGCAGCTTTGGTACTGTGTACAAGACTCGTTTGTTCACTGCATTTCCCTTCCGATCATCGAAACAGCATCATTGAGTATCATTAACGTTGGGAACAAGCACGATCGGCGAACTCCAATCACATTCACTCGACTTGATGATATCTTGGACCGTCGCGTCCACTTCCTATTGAACTGAATCTGCTTTGAGCGACTTAAACCTGTTAGACCATAAGAAAAAGGAACATGAATATGGTCATTTAGCCTGTTGAGTCTGTTGTGCCATCCAAACAAGTTGGAAGAATTTCTAAAAACCGTTCTCCCGTTTGCTCCCCATAAGTCCTGACAATAAGGGAACCAACTCTCTCAATTTTAAAAATATTCAATGGACTGGCTTCCACAGCCTTCTGTGGTGATGAATTTCTTAAATTCAAATCTTTCTGGCATCAGACATTTATCATTATATCTGTTCAAAATTGTCTTTTATTTTCTTCAACGCTATACCCACGAATTCCAGTCTCTCCTGCCAATGGAAACGTCTTCTTAAAATCTTCTCTGTCCAGGTCATTCATTGCTCTTTGTGTGTTAATTAGGTTACACCTTAACCTTCCAAATTCTGTCGAGTACAAACCCGCAGTCCTCAAACGTTCCTCATTTGTTAAACTGTTTATTCCCAAGACCAATCTTGTGAACTTGTTCTGAATTCGCTACATGTCCAGTCCATCCTTCCTGAAATATGCGGGCCAAAATCACGTACAATACTCCAAACCTGGTCTGACGATGGCCTTACAGAACTTCAGAAGGAGGTCACTGCTACTATATTCAAGTCCTCTCAAAATTAAAACCATCATTGCATTTCCATTCATAACTATTAAGTTAGACAAGAGGTGGGTTGGAACAACAAAGCAAGTCAGGCAGCATCCGGTGCAGAAGTCAGCATTTCTGGTGCAACCCTTGTTCAGGACTGGGATTGGGTGGAGGTGTTGCTCCAGTGAAGGGGGTGCTGGGTCAGGATGGTGAAATTGTGAGAGAAGAAAATAGGTAGCCGTTAGGACTGGGTTGTTCAATGGGTGGAATGAATCTGGTTGGTGGCTGCGTGGAGTGAAGCGAAGGGGATGAGTTCGAGGGGGAATTGGAGACTGTGAAGGGAGGTTACGCTTAATTGGAGAACTCGTGTTGAGTCCACCGGGTCGGAGGTTGGCCAGGCAGAAGATGAGGTTTTGTTCCTGTAGTTTGCAGTTTTGTTTATTGTGACAATTGTTATGACACGGGGTAAGCACCTCTGATAATTTAAACCTGCTAATTAGCAGCACAGAATACTTTAATTCCGTGCTTTAATCTGTTTAAATTTGAGACACATAGATCTATCGCAAAACTCACTATTTGATGGAATTATTCACAACTTTATGTCTTTTTCTGTCAAACAGAGAAAAATTAACTCACAACGATTTACAACCCATTCCTCCAAAACTTAAGTTCACCTTCCACTCTGCAATACTGGTCCAATAAAAAAGTCGCGATTATGATTTATGAAAAATATAATTTCGTTTCAAAACCAGTCAGCTGGTCGTGTGTCCTCTGTGGATTTTCCTCCATGTTATGTCTTCTTCTTAGCGATTATGTTTCACAGTTCGCTGATAGATAAAGATACCTTTAAGGAACAAATATTTCATCGTGCAATCTCTCGCTGGTGTTTGGTGTTTATCATTTCTCTTTTCCGCTCTGGGTAACTGTACAAATGTCTGATATTAATACCCAAACAACAGATTGTTTAGTTGTTTTTAATATTGTTAAATTGCTAAATTCAAACAGGATTGGATTTTTTTTATCATGCGGCATAATTTGAAATGATTAGAAAAATATGAACGTGTTTTTGTCTCATGGGAACACAGGTACTGCTAACTGTTTGACAAGAAGTTACAATATAAAATTTCCAGTACAGTGTTTTCTTCTCTCAGTCATTGCTCGCTTTGAAACCCTCTTAAAAGCTCAGTTTCCCTGACATTTGGAAAACATATCACCACTTTGGAAAACATGAACCACCAGAATGAAAAGGTGGCTTCATTTTCTCTGTTCTTCAAACACATTCCCATATCATGCAGATCACTTTAATATACGCCCACCTTAATCTGTTCCTGTGTGTGTGTGTGTGTTTTATATCCTTTATATGTCATAAAAACATTGGAAAAATACAAGTCCCATCGAAACTTCACCAGTTAAATCCGCGATAACACATTTGCAATTACATTCTAATGACACGCAGCATATTGATTTTTACATTCAAAATCTGTAACATAAGACTGCAACGAAATAGTCTTCTACCCTTGTTTTCGAAGCGTTCTAAGAATGTAAAAGGATTGTGATCTGTGCGCACAACTGTCTGCGGCACATTGTCCATGATATTGACATTGAAATGTTGTCAGGGCCGTACCAAACACAATTCATCTTTTTGATCGTGGAGTATGTCTTCTGGTGGATGTTGAGCTCCTTCGAAAAGTAACCACATTTCAATCATATCATATCCTCATCTTTCTGTATCAGTCAAGTTTCAACTTTGATATCACTAGCATCAATGGCAACATTAAAAGTTGTTGAAATGTTTGGTGCAGCTAAACCTACTGAGGTGAATAGTATCGTCTTTAAATGGTCAAAGGCCGACTGGCTTTATGGGCAGACTTCGTGTTCTTGTTGTCCAGTTTTTTAATGGTGTCGCTGTGCTGCCGAAATTTAGAGCACACATCCAATCGGAATAAGAGTCTGAAGAATTGAAGTATCTTTTCATCGAGGTTGGTCGTGGAAATTCCTCGATGGCCTTCGTCTTTGCGTTCTGTGGGTCCAGCCTTATTTCACCAATGTTATAGCCTAAGAATGTCATCTTTGCTTCCATGAAAACAGTTTTGTTTACGTTTTTTTCATCAGTTTTGCTTCTCACAGTCGTTCAACGATCTCTGCCAACTGTACTATGTGATCTTTCCAGGATTTAGCAAAGATCACGACATCATCCCAATAGACTGCACAGTTTTAAACACTGCCATAACTCAGTTCATGAAACTTTGGAACGTGCCGGGTGGATTCGTCACTCCCAAGGGCATCAATTTAAACAGATATAGCCAATTCAGGGTTAAAAACCCAGAAATTTATTTCGCTGCCTCTGCTCAAGATACCGCCAGTACTAAGGCATTACTTCCAACTTGGTGATATAACTTGCTTGTGCGACTTTGTTGGTACAGTCCTCCAATCTCGGAATTAGATAGGAGTCCGTTTTTGTAACTGCATTGATCCACGCGTTGGTATTGAATCTGTGTTGATTCCAATAATCCACGCAGAAACATTGAGTACTGTCTATTTTCAGAACTAAGACGATCAGCGACCTCAAATCGCTCCAGCTTGTTTCCATGATCTCCTCGTCGACCATGGCCTCCAACTCCTTCTGGACCCGTCTGGCCTTGGAAGGATTAAGTCGATAAAATTTTAATTTTATCATCGCAGTATTCTACAAATCTGCATCATGCACAATAGCATTAGTCCTCCACATCTGATATTTACATATGTTCTTATACTGCACTAACGAACGTTTGAACTTTATTCTAAGTTCATGAAACACCTAGCTGACTAAATCGATCCCACTCCTCAAGGGTTTCTTCATCTTTTATATCTATTTTTGGATACAGCAAAATCAACATCATCGAGATTTGATTCCACACTCTGCGGGGCAGCAAATGAATAAGATTCTTTAGGTCTTTCTCTCTTGTATAATACAGTGTCAACATGTTCTCATGATATACCCAATCCCTTATTTTTCTACAAGATAGTTCACCTGACTGAACGTTTTCTCAGTTTGATGGGGACCACGAAACCTGGCTTTGGAGGGATCTTCAGTTACTTGTAATAGTGCTTCACGTCATCCCCTTGGGAAAACTTCAAAGTCTCCGAGATTTTATCTGCCACCTGCTTCATTCTATGCTGTGTCCTTTTAGGTTGCTGTTTAGCTAACTCACATAACTCGATTTCACGTCTTCCACAAACTAAGTGTAAAATTCCTTCTTCAGTCCTATCAAATTGCATTTAATTAACTCTAAATGACCTCTCGCTTCATGCCCGCATATTAACACCACCGGACTGAACTGAATAGATTCATTTGCGGCATCTCTAATGGGAAACAATACAAATAGTGTACCTTTATTCCAATCATTCAGGTGATCCTGATATTATGCTTTCGACGTCGTCTTCAAGGTCGGATGCCTCATTTCTAAAGCTCTCTGGGATTCAGGATGATACGCACTGGATATCAACTTCTCGAAATGTAATTCAACACATCCTTATCCAGACGAGCAGTGAAAGTAGACCCTTGATCCGAGGAATCCCTCTGGACAGCCCATTCTGTATGAAGAGAGCTACTAACTTCTCCAATTCCCTTCCTGCCTTGGCACTCCGGAAAGGAATTGCCTCCAGACATCTGGTAGACGCATCCGTTATGTTACAATGTTCTTGTTGCATCTTTTAGTTCTCTGGAGGGGACCTACATAAGTACTTATAACCCAAATGAGCGGTTCTTCAGGTGTGGGAACTGGCAACTGGCTGACATACCATTTGGCATATATGACATGTATGGCAAAAAGTAACCACAACCTTGTGTATTCTACGACAAGAAAATGCCTTTGTACCCTAAGCCTCAGTCATTATTACCCTCAGGTGACCTCCTACAGGCAGTTCATGTGCTACCCGTAACAACTCATATCTGCATGCCAATGGCAACTCAACTTAGTGCACTTCGCCCCATTTCTCCTCTGCAATGTCATGGTTTCCATTTCCGTCTTCGGATTACATCTTTTATAAAATGAACGGCAGGCATATTCTTTGCCTCATTTACTTAGTACGGATACACATAAATCTTTTTATCGACTTGTCTTGGTGTTGCAAGTCTCGTTGCCTTTCAGAACGAAATCCTTCTCTCTAGCCCTCTGTTGTCCAGGTTTCTCCTGCACCATGATGTCAGCAGGACGTCTGGATTCCTTCATGTTTCTCTTTAGCTTTCTCTTCGTGCTGTGACTTAGGGTCCTGGATTTGGTTACTACACAGTCTGGGAAAATACAAAGATATTTCTGTTTTAACTCCTCCAGTTTTTTTGTCATTCTTGGGCTTCTCCACAACGAGGGCTGCCACTCTTATCTTGGACACTGCCAAATCATTCCCAAGTAGAAACTAAATTTGTGGAACTGCCCTTCTGTCAATCACTCAAACTGTAACTGACACAGTCTTGAGATGGCACTCCAAACTGATCTTCAACAATGGAACGCTAAATGTCTGTCCATCTATCCAAATAATTACCACACGTTCGTGTGTCAGATCAGAAAGAATACATATTCGCTCATCCCTTAGTTTAGATCCTGTATCTGTTAAAATTGTATCTTCTTGTCCTTCTCCCCTTATTCTGTCTCATTAAAATTTATCCACATATCAGAAATCTTTGTAGTGATCAGATGCCATTTTCATACTTATCCTCTCCCTCCACCGTGCACTGTCCTGCAGTTGCACGGCTTTTCTTGTGGTTTCGTTTACTATCTGCACAAATGCCAACGGTTTCGCTTCTTCAGCTTTACTTTTGTCCTTAGTTAAAAGCAATTCTAACTTCGTTGCTCATTCGAGAAGTTTGGCTATTTTTTTTCCTTCAAATCTTTCTTGGCAAATTTGAGTCTCATCTTTAAATCCCAGAAATTCTTCAGGAAGTTTAAGGACAATTACAATCATTTTTAAGTTAATCAACCACAAGTCACCGAACATAAACACATTGTTTCAATTAAGTTTTATTCAAAGATCTAGGACACTAAACTGCAGGTTTTCAACTCTTCTGGGTTTTTTAAATCTCTGACTGGATCTGTCTAATTCTCGTCAAATCACGAATCCGAGACTCAAGCTGTCCAAACCCCCGGACGATTTATGACACGGGTAAACCACTTTGCTCATATAAACCAGCAACACAGAAAAGACCCACCTCCGTGCTGTTATCTGCGAACGTTCGAGAGGCAGCAAACTACCGCAAACGTTAATGTTTAAAGTAAAAAGTAACAACTTTTTCAAAAATCCACCAATAACAATTAACTAGGAAATATTTACAATTCATTTCTCCAACCCTATCATTTACTTACCCTATCATCTCGACAATACTGTTCCTCTAACAAATATCCCAATTCCGATTAACAAAAACGTATAAGCATGTTTCAAAACAGTCAGCTTGACAAGTGCGAAGGACAAAAAGCTCCAAACAGATAAATCGAGTGAGTCAGCAATCAGATACTAAATGACAGTGCACACCGATGTGTAGGGCAAGAACGATTTTGGAAAATGATAAATGAAGTTATGGTACACCATAAATTTGATAATAATGAACAGTAGATCCGCGATTGTCATTTCCACCAAATAAACAGACATACAATTGGAAGGGCCACAGTTTCCTTTTGTCAAAATCAGGATTGTCGTCAAGTTCTCTGTAAGAGAGATGGAACAGACAATTGATATTCCAGTGACTGACTGAACGTTACTATTGACAATGCAGGAGTCCACTCAGTGTAACTATCAAAATGAGCGAATGATCCACATATTGAATAAAATGAATAAGATGCAGGAGACCCTACATGATTGACAAAATGGTCGCCACATTCTGTTTATCGTTCATCCAGGTGCTTTAAAATGTAAAAATAACATCATGTTCAAAGAGTGATGTGGATATTACAGAAACAGAATTGATGTGTATATTACATTATTAATTCACTAACATCCAATATGAAGAGTGAACAAGGAAACTTTTAATACCGGTTAAAAACTGACTTTTAAAAAATATCTCACCAGGAAGGGTACCCGATGCAAGAACTGGGTAATAATTCACTTTGGCCTGAATAGAAACTTTGTACATTTTTTTGTCAGATTTAGATTTTGTCTTTAAGAACTGAAGGATTCTGATTGTTGCATGCCTTAAGTAAAAGAAGGATCTCCGTATTTGTACCAGTGTCAAAGCTACCGGGAATCAAGCAAATTGATGCATTCTTGACACTGTTAATGTCATTTCACAAATGAACACGTGGCAATTATGTCCACCAAAGAAGATAACACTGGATTTGATCTAACATTGTTGAATACAATATTACATGCAACTGAAACAAGCAGGCTCGCGCTGTTGTTTGGAGTCTCCTTCTTATTATTGTGACATGGGAGGTTCTTACATTAATTTACCTCTGTTAAATCTCCCATCTTTCCCACAACAAAATACAAACTGACACCTCCAACTCTCTCCACTTCACAAACTTCTGGAACTTCTACACAATTCATTTCCTGCTTTTTCAGTCATCATGTTAGTAATAGTTTGTTCATTGGTAAATATACGACTGCCTGAGTGTTAATCATTAATTCCGTCTGCACTCGGCTACGTTTTAATTTGGAGGAGGAGATGGTTCGAGTGGAGGCAAGTAACAATCCCTCAAATTGGATTAAAAAAAAGAGAGAATTATGAAATCTGGAGTTCCTTTGACGAGGAAGAGATGCTATCAGTCCAACAGTTGCAGTGTTTCGCTATTGACAAGAAGTCAACATTAATAGTTTTCTTTACAATCGTCTCGTCCTCTCTTTTAACACATCTTTGCAAGCGCTTCAGTCCCTACTTTACTTGACCACAGATGAACTGATCGCAATGCAGTACATCGAAGTCCATTAAAGCTGCTCCATATGTGCAGACACATGTTGTAAAATGATATTCTGCCAGCTTTGAAAATCCAATGTGATGAAAGATTACAACCATCCACTGCTGTTACTCTCTATCATTTGCACGTGCAGTGAGCATTCACCGTCTTCAATCCTGGAGTGCGATATGGTCACTATTATAGAGTGTTAAACATGTCAAATATCCCTTTGGGCGACCTCGTACTTGTAGACTAGATATGCTACATTTCACTGTAGCAACCCACATTTCACTGTCTCAAAGTCTCTCAACTTTTCTTCTTCACGTATTCATCCAGATAACGTTTAAAATGAATAATTAAGCCAGCCACCATTACGTCTTCCTGCAGGTCATTCCATAGATGGACAAAACTCTGCATGGAAGTGTTGTCCCTTTAAAGATTTCCCAGCTCATCTTAAAACCAGGCCTTCTGACTTTGGAATCCCCTTCTCTTGGGAAAGAAATCTCGCCTATTCATGATATACCAGTCCTGAAGCGAGAGCTAAACCAGGCAGCATTGCTGATCACTGCACCACCACACCTTTCCATTTTACCGTTCTTCTTTCATTAATGTGCGCAGATTAAATCTGCATGTTTTTGACTCAAACGAAATTGATATCAAGGGAAAACAGCCCCAGGCTGTTCGGCCTGTCCCTATAATTCAGATCCTCCAACCCTGGCAACATCCTTGTAAATCTTTTCTGAACTCCTGATGTGGTGGAGGCTGGTGAATTGCAACATTTAAGAGGCATGTGGATGGGTATATGAATAGGAAGTTTTGGAGGGATATGGGCCGGGTGTTGGCAGGTGGGACGAGATTGAGTTGGGATAGCTGGTCGACATGGACGTGTTGGACCGAAGGGTCTGTTTCCATGCTGTATATCTCTATGACTCTCTGTCTCTATGAATTCAAACGAGGACGAAATATATCTCTTCTCGTCTTATTTCAGCATTGTGTGTTTCAGATCGCATCAAGACAACTTTTAATCTCGTGAAATTGTCAGTTCGCAACCTTCAGTGATTTTCTTCATTCATTCACCAGATGAGGCTGTGGCTTTTCAGATTGTAATTTATGGCTGATCCCTAATTAACCAGAGAGCCGTTAAGATTCAACTACATTGTTATGGGTCTGGCTTCACGTGAAGGCCAGAGCGGGTAAGGATTGCAGTATCCTTCACTAAACGCTATTTATCAACCAGACCTGTTTTTCCTTCCGAGAATCAAAAATTAATTCATGGGCATAATTAGACTCTGAATTTCAGATTGTTGAAGTCCGATTTCATTTTAAGGCGGGACTCTAATTCTCGGTGCTCAGCACATTAACTTCATCTCTGGATGAACGGTCCAGCTATAATATCACTAAACCATCACTGCTCCCTTTTCGAGTGGTGATTGTTTTCTCCTCTTCTCGGAAGCCTTTTTCTATTTGGTTGAAGAGTATGTATGATTTCAGGATTCATTACCGATAACTTCACTGATTCTTTCAAATCTACTGGTACTGTTTCACAAACAACTTCATCAATGATTTCTGTCTACTTTGATATTTACAATATAAATGACATGTTCTTACTTCAATATTTATTGTTGTCCAGCAATTTTGATCGGCAATTAATTCTGCTCCATTTCAAAATAGTCAATACATTGCAGTCAACATTCGCTGTCATTTGCACAATTTCGATTATTTTAAAATCTAGCGTTGCAATCCCATATATTGATAGAATCTCACTCGCAGAGTGTACACACTGATGGGAAAAAATAATAATTCATTATTGAGCAGTTCTGTCATACTGATTGTTTTCAAAAGTGTCAGCAAGTGTTCCTAAATCGAGGTAACTTACAATAGTACAACTTGCTTACATTAATGAGGTCACATCTTTTCTTTCGTCCCTTTGATGGAGAGAAACGGATTCTGGTAAATATGTCCCGTTAAATGTCAATATTGTTTTCTTTATCACTAAATGGTTTGCATGAATGTGCATGAGGCACTGACCCTGTAAAACTGTACGCAATTTTGGAAGTCCTGACATTTCATCTTGGGAAATTGGAGAGATTGGCGGGAAAGAGGTGATAAAAGTTTTCAATGCAAAATAAGGCTAAGTAGAATAAAGGAAGATAGTGCAAATGCAGGAGGGGTAAAAAGAGTAAATAGGGAGACATTAGCCTCCTTAAGTATCAACAAGGCTTCTTACGTGCTGAACGACGGGAATAGGTTAAGACACAAAATGAATATTTCAGTTCCTTTTTTAGATGTGCAGAACGGCAGAGAAGTTAGAGAAATTTGTGAAATTAATATTGATGTCTTGAGAAGAATCCACATTAGAGGAAGTAGTGTTAGACGACTTGCAGCACATAAAATTGCATACGTCATCCAGTCTTAAATAATTGTATTGCAGACACTTGTGGGAGACCAAGGAAGGCATTGCTTGAACTAGTGCTAAAATATTTGTATTATCGACAGTCACGGGTGAGGTGTTGTAAGACTGGAGGACAGGTAATGTTGAGCCATTATTTCAGAAAGGTTGCAAGGAAATGCTGCGGAATGAGAGCCATGTCAGCCTGAGGTTAGTGACAGATAGATTGTTGAAGGGGATTCTGAGGGGAAAGCTGTTCATGAGGTTTGAACAGCAAGGATTGGAGTCAACATGGTTTTCTGCGTCGGAAATCACACCTTACTTACAGTTAAAGAGTCATAGAGATGTACAGTATGGAAACAGAACCTTTGGCAGAACCCATCCAGGTCGACCAGATTACCCAACCCCCAATCTAGGCCCACCTGCCAGCACCCGGCCCATATCCTTACAAACACTGCCTATTCATGTATCCATCCAAATACCTGCCTCCACCACTTCCTCTAGCAGCTCATTCCATACACGTACACTCTCTGCGTGAAAACGAAGCCCCTTAGGTCACTTTTATATCTTTCTCCTCTCAAGCTAAATCTCTAGTTTTGGATGCTCTCACACCAGGTAAAATGCTTAGTCTATTTGTCCTATCCATGCCCTGCAAAATTTTGTAAATCTCTATTAGGTCACCCCTCAGCCTCCGATGATGGAGGGAAAGCAGCCCCAGCCTGTTCAGCCTCTCAAATCCTCCAACCCTGTCAAAATTCTTGTAAATACTTTCTGAACGCTTTCAAGTTTCACAACATCTTTCTGACAGGAAGGAATCCAGAATTACACACAATATTTCAACAGTGGTCTAAACAATATCCTGTACAGCCGCAATACGACCTCCCAACTCTGGTATCTATACTCTGACCGATAAAGGAAAGCATACAAAACGCCGTCTTCACCATCCTATCCACCTGCTACTCCACTTTCAAGGAGTTATGTAAATACATTTCAAGGTCTCTTTGTTCAGCAACACTCCTGAGGACCTTACCATTAAGTGCGTAAGTCCTGCTATGATTTGCTTTCCCAAAAATGCAACACCTCGCATTTATCAGAAATAAACCCCTTCTGCGACTTCTCAGCACATTGTCCCATCTGATCAAGATTCTGTTGTAATCTGAGGTAACCTTCTTCGCTGTCCAATTTTGTGGTCGTCTGCAAACTTACTAACTATCCCACTGGTACTCACAACCAAACCATTTATATAAATGACGAAAGGTAGTGGATCCAGCACTGATCCTTGTTGCACCCCACTGGTCACAGACCTCCAGTTCATAAAAACAACCCTGCACTACCATCCTCTGCCTTCTACCTTTGAGCCAGTTCTCTATCCAAATGGCTAGTTCTCCCTGTATTCTGTGAGACCTTACTATGCCAACCAGTGTCTCATGGTGAATCTTGTCGAACGCCTTACTGAAGTCAATATAGATCACATCTGACGCTCTGCCCTCATCAGTACTTTTCGTTCCTTCTACAAAAATCTAGTTTGTGAGACATGATTTCTCACGGAAAAACATGTTGACGACCCTTAATTGAGCCTTGCCTTTCCGAATACATGTACATCCTGTCCTCCGTGATTCCCTCCACCAACTTGCCCATCACCGCCGTCAGACACAGTGATCTACAGTTCCCTGGCTTGTCCTTACCACACCGTTTAAACAGCGTCACCACGTTCGGAAATCTCCAGTCTTCCGGCACCTCACCTGTGACTATCGATTATACAAATATCTCAGCACGAGGCCCAGCAATCACTTCCCTAGTTTCCCGCGAATTCCTCTGCTCTACGTGACCAGGTCTTGGGGATTTATCCACCTTCATGCGTTTCAAGACATACAGCCCTTCCTCCTCTTTAATATGGTCATTTTCTCAAGATGTCACCAGCTATTTTCCTAAATTCTGTATCTCCCATGTCCTCTTCCACAGTAAACACTGATGCAAAATTGTCATTTAGTATCTCTCCCATTTTGTGCGTCTCCATGCAAAGGCCTGCTTTGCTGATTTTTCAGAGGCCCAATTCTCTCCCTACTTCCTTTGTGCACTTCATGTATTTAGAATAAACCTTTGGATTCTCCGTAATTCTACTGGCGAAAGTTATCTCATGTCCCCTTTTTGTCCTTCTGATTGCCCTCTTAAGTATACTCCTCCTGCCTTTGTGCTCTCCTATGGATTAATTCGATCTATCCTGTCTGTACCTGACATATGCTTACTTCTTTTTTTTAACCAAACCCTCAATTTCTTTCGTCATCTAGCATTCTCTATATATAACAACCTTTCCTTTCACCCTAACTGGAACACATATTATCTGGATTCTCGTTATCTCATTTCTGAATGCTTCCTGTTTTCCAGCTGTCCCTTTACCTGTGGGATCGGTTTTCGAAAGTCTTTGCCTAACACCATCAAAATTGGCCTTTCCCCAATTTAGAATTTGACTTTTCGACCTGGTTTTACCTTCTCCATCAGTATTTTGACTCTAATAGAATTATGGTCACTGGTCCCAAAATGCTTCCCCCACTGAAATCTGTCACCCAAGAGTAGGTCACATTTTGCACACTTTCTAGTGAATCAATGCATTTTCTTGCACACACTTAACGAATTCTTCTCCATCTAAACCCTTAACATCTTGGTAGTCCCAGTCTATATTTAGAAAGATAAAATCCCCTACCTTAACTACCCTCTCATTCTTACAGATAGCTGAGATCTCCTTAAACATTTGTTTCTGAACTTCCCTCCGACTAGTAGGGAGTCTATAATACACTCCCAATATGGTCATAATCTCTTTCTTATTGCTCAGTTCCACCCAAATAACTTCCCTGGATGTATTTCCCGGAATATTCTCCCTCAGTTGTCATGCTATCCTTTTTTTACAAAAACGCCACTAATCCTCCTCTCTTGCCTCCCTTTCTATTATTCCTGTCGCATTTTTATCCTGGAAAATTAAGTTTCCATTCCTGTCCATCCTTAAGCCATGTTTCTGTAATTGCTATAATATCCACGTCCCATGTTCTAAACCATGCCCTGACTTCTTCTGCCTTTCCTGTTAGGCCCCTTGATTTGAAACAAATGCAGTTGAATTTATTAATCTTGCCATGTCCCTGCCTGGTGACTGTTTGACTCGCTTCTGTTCTCAAGTGTACCAGACTCAGATTAAACTCTTTCTTCACTATCTCCCTGGGTTCCTGTGATTTTTAACTTTATGGCAAAGAATATTGGTGAAAGCAGAGTAGTAAATTTGGCTTTTTTGACTTCAGTGAAGCGTTTTCCAAGATTCCACATGCCAGGGTTAAATCAGGGTTAAATCACATACGAAAGAAAGGAAGGTAACCAATTGGATGCAAAACTGGTTTGAAGATAGAAGCAAAGAGTAGTCATAGAAGGTTCTTGTTTTGCACTGCAGGCCCTGTGGATAGTCGTGTTCCAGAAGGGTTAGTGCTTGGCTCACCACTTCTTGTCATCTATATAAACAGTTTTGACGTGAATTCCGAACGCATTCCTAGATTTGTGTATTCGCAAATTATTACTCTGTCGACATCATCAAATGTACACTAACGTAACTAACAGTAAAAGTCCACTTGTCCCAATTCTCTGTACCTGCCCCATATCGTTGTTGGGGAAAAATATATACCTTGTATCGAAACTTTTAAAATAAATTATTCTGTAGAGGAGACTTGAACAATTAGCTACCATTCATTCCATCGCCATGTGGAATTATATCTTCGTTCAGAACAAGGTCGGACACAATTCCAATGAAATAACGTATTTCTCAAGTTATGTAGCAAAATTCAATTCCACTGCCAAATAATTAAGCAACCTCGGGACAATCGTAAGCGTTTCATAATTTGTCAGCCCTACATTGTTAGTGTCTGCAAAAGTAAATGTTGTCTCATACTGCTGTTTCAGCTTCGCTAGTTTTACCAATAAGTGAAAGAGTAACAATATATCATTCAATGAAGCAGCATTAATGGCCTGAGAAGCGGAGAAAGCCTGCAGCTGCAATGCCAGGCTATCAAAACGAATTGATCAGCCGGGGATCAGGCGGCAATGCATATAGCAGGCTGCAAAAATAAATGCTTTGTGAAGAAAAACACCTTCCACACAGTTTTGTGTCAATTTTGTTTAAATCTTCTGCAATCGTAGAATCCCGACAATGTAGGCACAGGCCGTTCGGCCCAACAGGTCTGACGACTCATTCCATACCGTGTCACTGTAAGGTTACATTTGCCATGGATAACCGAAGTGAACAGCACATCCCAGTACCATTTAGGCAATTTAGCATGGCCAATCAATCTATCTTGCAAACCTTTGGACTGTGGTCGCAAATTGGAATACCTGAAGGACACCCACACCCACTCAGATGCAAGGAGACTGTGGAACTGCACACCATGATTCACCCGGGGCCAGAATTAAACCAGACTTTCTGGCGCTGAGAGGCAGCAGTGGTAAGCATAGAACAAGCATGCCGTCCAGTCTGAATTAGAATGCCGCCATATCCTTGACGGTTATGATACTTGAAGTTGAAGTTGTAAAACATTTTTGTAAGGTATCCAGCCTCCACTCCCTCCCCAGTCAGTTTTCCACGACATGCTGAGTGAACAAAATCTTTTCTCGAATACCCGCTGAATTTCTGCCTCATGCACATGAGTCTCGAGACTGATTCTTCATGATTCGGAGATGTCAGCGATGGACTGGGGCGTAAAAAGTTAAAAATAACACAACACCATTTATAATCCAACAAGGTTAATTGGAAACTTTAGCTTTCGGAGAGCTACTCCTTCATCAGTTTTTTGTGGGATACTCCACCACCACCTGATGAAGGAGCAGCTCTCTGAAAGCCAGTGTTTTCAATTAAACCTGTTGGACTATAACTTGGTGTTGTGTGATGTTTAACTTTAATCCCTCATGCAAGAGGAACATCTGCCTTTCACTTACTCTCCCCAAAGTCCTCATAATCTCATACACCTCAATCATGTGCCTCTTCAGTATTCTCTGCGGAAAGTAAATAATCCAAATCTATCTACTCTCTACTTATAACACAGTTTCAGCATTCCAGGCAACATCCTGACGAATCATGTCAGTGCGCCCTCTAGTGTTTTCGCATGCTTCCTGATAGGAAGTGAACAGTGCTGCATATAGCTTGATTCGTCCATCATTACCTTCTTGCTGTTATACTGTGACACGGCAAAATCAAGTAAGCTCTATAAATGTTAAACTATTATAATCACCTGCTCTACAGACTTCAGATAACTGAGAATAATTAGCTGAGGCTTCGTGTATCCCTCTGATCAGACCAATGTCCGGCCATTCATTCAGTGCAACTGCATCTTCTTTTCTTCTTCCAAGCTTGACAGGTGAAAGGCCATCTGCGATTGGACTGCCATACTGAGAATTTCATCGAAGGTATGGTTAGTAATTTTGCAGATTACATCAAAACAAATGATGTGGTGGACTGTGAAGAAGTTTATGTCTGAAAGCAACGGAACGTTGGACCAGATGTACAATTGGAGGGAGGGAGTGGAATAAATGAGTTAAACACAGATAAATGTGTGTTGCTGCATTTCGAAAAGGCTAATCAGGGCAGCACTTATACAATTAATGTTAAGTTCCGGAGTTCTGTTGCTGTGAACAGAGACGTTGGAGTGCAGGTTCATCATTGCTTGAAATTTCAGTCGCAAGTGGGCAGGATATTGGAGAACGTGTTTTGCATCCTTGCCTTTATTGGGCAGTGCATTGAGTATTGGAGTTCGGATGTCATGCTACAGTTGTACAGGACGTTTATAAAGTTAATATAAAATACTGCATTTACATCTGATCTGCCTGCTATCGAAAGGAAACTTTTAAATTTGAAAGTGTTCAGCAAAAATGTACTGGAATGCTGGATTTGGAGATGGTGTGCTCTCAGGCGAGGCTGAAAAGGCAAAGGCTTTTCTCTCTGCAGCGCAAGAGGATAATGGGAGACCTTTTGATTCCATGCATAGGGTGAGGAGATAAGGTTATTTTGAAGTTTGCACCACAAGTTTCCATAGCCTTCAGGTGAAAAGGGAAAGATTTAACAGCGAGCTGAGTGGTAATGTTTTCACGCAAATGGTGGGGCACATATAAAATGAGCTGCAAGAGAAGTAATGGAAGTGGGTACAATTCAAACATTTAATAGGCATATGGGTGGAAACATGAATAAGAAGTGTTTACACGGATATGGGTCAAATGCTCGCTAATGGGAGTAGATCAGGTTAGGATATCTTGACAGAATTAACGTGTTCGACAGAAGATCTGTTTTTATGGACCATGACTCTATGTTTTCATAATGGTTTGACTCTCACACTCTATCTTCCTGAAAACGGGTGCGGATTTAATCATCGGAACCCACAACACTGCTGACCAAGTTGAACATAAGAGACTATCCCACTTGATAAATTTTAATTTTTATTATTGTTCTCTGTTTTATGTGCAGGTTACCCCTTGAACATATTAACAAAATAGTCAAGTATTTGTTGTGGAACCGGAAGAATTACTTGCCCTTCTGTGTCAGTTGACATTTGCTGGAGTGATTGTATTGTAAGCATCAGAAAGGAAAACTTAAGCTATTTATCCAATAGACAGTACTGAAAAGAAGGGAACAGCGACCATTTACAGCTCAGCAACAGGTTCTTCAGCCTTTCAAGCCTTGGCCGATCCAAATCCATTGCCTAAACCTAATGACAAATTCCTAAGCATCTGTAATCCTCTGCTCGCTGTCTACTCATACATTTGTCCAGACGCAGCTGAAATGAATCAACCGTTCCTGCATCTGCTCCATCTGCTGACAACGCGTTCGAGGCACCTACCACCCTTTATTAACGTACTTTCTGTGAGTATCCCCTTACTCTTTTCAACTCTCAACTTGAATGTGTGAACTCCCGTTATTGAATACCTTATCGCGGGAACAAGCATAACTCAATCCACTCTGTCTATACCCTTCCTGATTTTGTAGACCACAATCATGTCCCTCCTCAATCTCCTTTTTTCCCAAAAAAATAATCCTTACCTATTCAACCTCTCTTCATAACATCTCGTCCCATACCAGGCAACATCCTCGTAAACCTTTCCTGCGCCCTCTCCAAGTGTCCACATTATTTTGGCAATGTGGCTATCAGAACTGTATCTAGAATTCTAAATGCGGCCAAACCAAAGTCTTGTAATGCATTAACATGACCTGCCAGCGCTTATATTCAATGCACCGAACGATGAATGCAAGCATACCATATGACTTCTTGATCACTCTATCTACCGCTGCACCTAACTTCAAGATAAAATGGACCTGAACTCCCAGATCTCTCTGATCATCAACTACCCCGAAGGCTGGACCGTTTACAGCATAGGTTGCTCGAGAGTTAGACTTTCCAACATGCATCACATTTTCCTCGATTAATATCCACCTGCCACTTCTCTGCTCAAGTCTCCAGTCTATCTATAATCTCCTGTATACTTTGACAATATGCTATGTTTTCTGCTACTCCACCAATCTTCGTGTCATCTGTAAATTACTGATCCGACGACCAAAGCCCTCTTCCAGATCATTTATATATTTCATAAATAACAGTGGCCCCGCACTGATCCCTGTGGTACACCACTGGTCTCCTTTCTACATTTCGTGAAACTCCCTTCAACCACAACCCGGTGTCAGCTGCTGCTCAACTAGTTCTTTATCAACCGAGCTAGAGAACCTTGCACTCCATGTGACTTCATCATCTCCATTAGTTTGCCATGGGGAACCTTATCATACACCTTACTAAAGTCCATGAATATGATATCTACAGCGTTTCCTTCATCTATCAACTTGGTCACTTTCTCAAAAATGTATTAAAGTGGTAAGGCACGATCTTCCCCGCACAAAACCATTTTGCCTGTCACAGATAAGTCATTATTTTCCAATTATAAATAGATTTTGTTCCTGAATACTTTCTCCAGCAACTTCCGCACAACTGACATTAGGCTCACTGGTCTGTCGTTACCTGAAATATCCCTAATACGTTTCTTGTACAGAGGGACGGCATGGGCAATCCTCCCGTCCTCCGGCACTTCACCTGTGTTAAAGGATGCTGCAAACATATCCGTCAGGTCCCCTGTTCTTTCCTCTCTCGCCTCCCTCAGATCCCATCCGATCCTGGATATTTGTCTACCTTTACATCCGTTAGCCGACACAACACGTCTGCAGAGACAAATAGTCAGCAAAAGTTTCCCTCTATGAGCATGTTGAACATGATTTGCAACTGGCATGCCTGCAATCCATCTACTTTAGGAAATTCTTTTCTTATAATTCGTTGTAATCTTATTCGGTAAATGTCTCTTCACGATTCTTAAAACAAATTCACACTAAGTGCCATCTCATTTAACATGGGGATAATAAGCATTTTTTGACAAGTGTGTCTTCCACTCTGAAAACACCATTTGAGGGCTTCCACTCTAACCTAGGCACTGCTGCACTGTGATGAAGCCATCATGTTCAACTGTCATATTGTCTATGACCTGTATCCTTCAAACATGTGGATCTTAAAATTCAAGGTACAGAAAGAGTTATGAAAACAGGTGTCTGCTTATAATTATGATGTATTCTCATAGCTTCTTTTATATTTCCAACACAGTTTTAAAATGACACCGACATGTGAAGGAAAGCAAACATGTAATTCGAAAAACTGGAAATTCAGCTCCATGTTCCTCCATTGTTAAGCCTATTCCTCAAGCATCAGAAGGTTATATATTGAAATTGCATAAGAGAAGGGAAACCCCGTTGGATTTGAAATTCTTTGGATACCCATCCGCATGCTGCGCCTTGTTGTTTTGGGCTTGAAATCCGATATCTGTGTCAAGGGTGGAACTGGCCTCCAAACATATGAACAATATAAAAATACGATGGCTATGTGTCCACTGCGTGGCTAGAAACCCGTACAGAAAAACAAATTTAATTAAAATGCAAGAACAACTGCCAGATACATTTTGGATTCCTACCAATTTGTGAAAGGGATGGTGAAGATCAAATAGAAGTGGTGGTGTGTAGTCTGTGCAAACGACAAGGAAAATTGTCAGGAATACCTGTGAATCTAGAGTGAAGTCAAAAGGAGATGAAACAAAGAGAGAAAAGATTTCCGTGAAGTAGAAATGGGAAGCGACTGTGAATTTCGACTACAGCGGCGGATTACTTTACTTAATTTCATAAGGATGTGAAAGCATGCAAAGTTTAAGAAAATCATAGGATACAACATCACAGATTCAGACCAAACGACACAAACTGGTCCATGCTGACCAAAATGTCCAACTACGGTAACACCAATTTCCCTGCACATGTTCCATATCGTTCTAAACCTTTTACATCCAGGTATTCGTCCAAATGCCTTTTAAGTGTTATAAATGTGCCCGCATAAATTACTTCTTCGGGCATGACATTGCAAATGCATACCAATATGTGCGAAAAGAAGTTGCCCCTCAGGATCCCTTTTAACTTTTCCACTATGAACTTAAACTGTTGCTCTCTTGTCCTTGTCTCTGCAATCATGTAAAAAATAACTGAGTGCATTCACCCTATCCATGCCTCTCGTGATCTTAAATACTTCGATAAAATCCCCATCAGTCTCCAGCCCATTAAAAAAAAAGTTAAGCTTGTCCAACCTCCCGTTATAACTCAACCGTTGAGTACTGGCAACATTGAAATTTCGTCTGCACTATTTTTCAATTTAATAATATAGATCCTGTAGCAAGGTGAGCACAACTGAAGACAATACTCCAAGTGCGCCCACATCAACGTCCGGCACCACTTAATCTTCCACGTTTATCTCAATGTCTTTACAAATTAAAGCTAGTGTGCTAAATGCCTTCTTCACTGTGCTGGCTGCCAGTGACGCAACTTTCAGGGAACTCTGCACCTGAACGTCAAGATCCCTCTATTCCACTACACTCGTTAAAGCCCTGCCATTCACCATGAAATTCCGACCTCAATGTGACTTTTCAAACTGCAAGACCTCACATTTATGTTTATTGAACTTCATTTGGCATTTCCCGATTCACAGCGGATCAAGGTCCTGCTACAATTTATGACAACCTTCCTTACCGTCCCGGTATGGCTTATTTAAGTGTCATCAGCAAAATCAGTGCCTTGCTCATTCTCATTGAAATCATCGAAATACAGAACAAGTAGCAATGGTCGCAGAACCGATGCTTCAGACATGCCACCAGCCACGGGTCTCCAGGCTGAAATGCATCCTTCCACTATCACCCTCTGACTTCTACCACGAAGCTCAATGCGTATCCAATTTTCTAACTCTCCATAGATTCCATGCAAACTAACTTACATAAATCCCCACAGATTATATCTACCGCCACGCCATTGTGACTCTTCTGAGACAATTCAACAAAGAACCCTAACATATTTGTGAGGCATTATCTCCGACGCACAAAGACAAGCACACTGATTCTAATCGAACCCAATCTTTCCAAGTGCATGTGTACTTTATCACTCATTATTCTCTGAATCATCTGACCCACCACAAATGCTCAGCAATTGTCTGTGTGGAGTTTTCACGTTCCCCTGTGTCTGAGCGAATGTCTACTGGTTCATCCGGTTTCCTGCCTCAGTCTAAAGCTGTTCAAGTTGGCTGGATTTCAATGATAAAGTGTCGTAGTCTTCAGGGATTTATAGATTAGCTACGTTAGCCAGAGGAAATGAAGAGTAAAATTCTACCGAAATAGTTTGGGTGCAATGCTCTTCGGAGGATCGATGTGGACTTGCTGGGCTGAATCAACTGCATCTGCGGAGTAGGCGTTCTGTTCTCTTGAATATTCGTTGTTGAGCAACACTTGGCAGAGGTGGATTCTCAATCACAGTTTACTATGTTTTAACAGGTGAGCTATCAGTGCATCAGACAAAGAGATGCACCAGGGCACCACAGCAGCTGAGATACAGCACGGACAGAGAAAGTTTGCATATGCAAAGTTTTGGCCCAGGCTTGTGACCATAATCGTCAAATGATTGAGTCTTTAAAGGTTCAGTTACTTCGTTTTCCAAGGTGAGGCATTTTACTTATGTGCACACGTTATGTATTTAGATCATTCGGCTGCAAAATATAACAGCCCGACGATGACCAATCTGTATGAACCCCGGTATCTTCAGCGCAACACAACATCTTCACACTCAGGAACTGCCAAATGTCAACATGCACTGAACAACACAACAACCCCTTCACTATTATCAATCACGATCCAAACAAGCATCCCAGATATCAAAAAACCTCCGGTTCCTCCTAAATAGTCAGTGGTGGGCCCAGGACTTTTTGCCCGTCGCTCGTTGGCTTCAGAGAGTAGTGGTGACAGTAATCTTTATAAAATGCTTAAGTCGAAGTGGAGCACAGAACAGAACAGAACAGTGCTGTCACGGGGAAGCTTCCCGGATCTTGCCATAGCAACACAAAAGGAGCAACACAAAAAATAAGAGTATGTTGAGTGAGGCGGAGAATTCGTATTCGTGACATTTTCAAATAACAGCGGTTGCTGCCCCTCGAGAGCATAGTGGTTTTCATTAGAACGTGCAGGCTAAGGAGCCGTGATGAATTTCTGCAGTGTGCCTTGAATGTGATACAACATATCGAAATTGCGCCATCGATAGTGGTGGGAATGAACTTTTCCTGGAAGTGTTTGCAATCATGGAGACCTAATTCGACAAGTACTCTGTCGAACTTCTTTTTGCGTTGTTGGAGCTTCACATGTTCATTCAAGCAGCACGTATTGCACAATGGTCATACAATCCCTACAAGGTGGAAACAGGCCATTGGCGCAATCGGTCCACACCAATTTTCTGAATGATACGTAAACCTATTCATTGTTAGGCCCCATTCCCATGATGAATGCACACAAACGATACATCCTTAAACGCAATGGTCAATTTAGAATGACCAGCTCACCTGACATGTACATCTCTGAAACTTCAGAAAACTGGAACAACTGCAGGGAGCCATGCAGACACCGGGAGAATGTGCAAAACAGAGGCTTGAATCGATCCTGGGTTCCTCGTGCTGTGAGGCAGCCGTTCTAACCACAGAACTACCGTTCCACACCTGATTTGCTCCCTGTCGATGGTGGACAAACTTTGAATGATTCCCAGCATCGGAACTGCTCTTTAAATCCGTGTTTTTAAGTGACTTAGGCCACATCAGGTTCTGGTCAAAGAAAACTGGCATTGGACGTCACCGCGGCTGGATTGTTCGCCCTGCTGCCGCTCAGCTGCAGTACTGTGGGTTCAATTCCACCCCTAGCCAACTCTGTGGAACTTGAACGTCCACCGTGTATGGGCAGCTTTCTACCGCATGCTCCGGGTTCCTCCTAGTTCAATGATGTTCAAGTTAGATGAATTGGCAATGAAAAACTGACGATAAACTTCAGGGATGTGTAGGCTTGGTGTGTTAGCCAAGGGAAACGTAACAGGGGAAGGGGATGGGGCTGTGTGGGATGATCACCAGAGGAATGATGTTGTCTTCTTAGGGCTCAACGTCATGTTTCCATGCTGTAGGGATTCTGTTCTGTGGAAGATTCAGCATTGGGCAGCAAATCGCAGAGACGCATAGTCAATGTGCTATTTATTATGATTCCATCATGGAAAACCAATAGTTCATCAGACAATGATGTGCATCGGGCACCTGTCAAGCTCAGATGGAGCTCAGATAGAGTAAGCTTTAAAATGCCATGCTTAGTTCAATGCTTGGCAACATAACCAAAAATGATTACCTCATTAAAAGTTCAAAGACTTCTTTTTTTAAGGTGTCACTTCTGTGCACAAATTAGATACTTATATGTTAAGGCCATAAGCTATAAGATCAACCTAAACAATTCAGCAAAGTCTGTCTGCTCTGCCATTTGACTGATATGTTTCTCAATTTTATTGTCCTGCTGTCTCACCTTTATCTCCTTAATCATCAAGAGTCTATCTGTCTCATTTTAAAATACACAGAACGAATTGGCAGCCACAGTCTTCTATGACAATATGTTTTGCAGATTAACCAAACACTGGCTGAAGAAAGCTGCACTCATCTGAATTTTAAAATGTTCACCTTCATTCTGATGCGAGTGGATACGTGTCTCCCCAACTAATACAAACATCTCCGTCGCATCCACTCTTTCAAAACATCTTTGTATTCAGTAATGTTCAATCAGATCGCCGCCCCTCCTGCTTAAAGCCATCGTGTACAAACCCAGACTGCTAGGCTGATGCTCATATGGCAAGGTCTTCATTCACTGATCATTGTTTCAAAATTCCTCCAGATCCCCGTCAATGTCAGTATATCCTAAGGTAGGAAGCCCATAACATTCCAATTCCTGTCAGGACAGAGCTTCATACAATGTCGTCATTATCTCTGATCTTGCATTCTCGCCCTCTTGCATTGAACGTAGACATTGAATTTACTTTCTTAGCCGCGTGCTAACGATAAGAGAAATCGTTTTCTTGAACTCAAAAAACCGTTTGAACATTCGACCATTCAGCTAATCATTTCCTCTGTCAGTTCCTTGCCCATAACGTCATGGGCTCTTATCTTATTAGACAAAGTTCTGTGCAGTACATTGTTAAAGGCTTCGGAAAGTCCAAAGGGATCACGTTCTCTGCTTGTCCTTTATGTTTCTTGTTTGCAACTTTCTCAAGTATTTGTGATATAACGGTCAAGCAATACATCCCCCACTGAAACCGTAACATCTTAGCCCTATTTTACTGCGCTCTTTCAAGTACCCCTCATCGTATTCTTAATAATAGACTCCAAAACGTTAGCAGCTTCAGATTATGATAACCGATATTAGTTTCTATCTTCTGGTTATGTCCCTTCATAAGCAAGGCTGATACCTTACTCATTTTCAAATAACCAGACACTCTCCTCCACTCCACTGACTTCTAAAAGATCGCTAGCAGTGTCTCAGCAAATTCCTTAGCTATCTTGGTTAGAACTCTGTGATCCAATCCGTCGAGTTATGGGGATTTATTCTCCTTCAGACATTTTACCTGACCAGCAGTTTCTCTTTAGTGATGACCTACACTCACATCAAACCTCTCAGGCTCTCCAAATCGTTCTTTGCTGCTGGAGTTTTCCACCATGAAAACTGATACAGTATGCCTGTTCAGTTCCTCTATTATTTCTTTTTCCCCATGATGATGACCCAGCCTCAATTTCCAGTGGTTCACTCTCATCACTCCCTCTTTCTTTCCGTTAATATATCTTATACTCTTGAAATTCGGTTTTCCACTACTCATCAGCATTTGCTCACATAAGACATGAATCCCCCTGTATTGCATTTTAGTTACCATATTCTGGTTTTGAAAGCTTCCCAAGTGTCTAACTTCCTACTAATCTCTAACACAATGTGCACATCTTCATTTGTGTTGTATTGTCGCTGACTTACGTTGTGTGATATGATTGCCTTATCCTGTCTTTAATTTGTTTCTTCTTCCTTCGGATTAATTTAGCCAAAATTACTACAAAGATGCAAGCGAATACAGCTATATTCTTCTTCTTCTTTCTGACGTGCTCCACTTCCAAACAAAACCTCAATTATGTGTTTGCAGATGTGATCTCTCAAATGTAATACTGTGGTATCTGAGACCTTCCTCAATCTCAATCTGAATTCGATCATCTTATGATCACTGCCCAATCTGTGTTCCTTTAGTACTATTTCTAATTCAGTACTTCTCATACCAAACCCAGAATGCCTTGTTTCCTAGTGTTTCTTCCAAAAGCTGCTCCTGATGTAGTCACATATGTGCTCCACAAGTAAATTATCTCTATGTTGGGTCTCAAAGTGATTTTTTTTCCGTTTCACCCACACGGTCAAGTCTCCCATGATTATTGTGATATGTTATTTATGTATGCTTTTCCTATCTCCTGATTTGTTATCTTTGCCACAAGCTGACTGCTGGTAGAAGGCCTGTGAATATCAGCAATCAGCGTACAATTTCCTCTGCGATTCCTTCAATTTAACCACACTGATTTGTCAGACTCTGTGTCAGTTCTCGCTCCCAATTTTGGAAGACAGAGGTCTTGCAAAGGTTCGTAAGTGTCAGCAACGATATGATGGAAAACTGGTATTCTCGAAGCACATGTTGAAAATTCAGAATGAATTTCCAGGAGAAGTGGCGAAACTAGATTTAATCACGTCGAAGTGAGCCATAAATGGAAAGAGGTTTTGGCAAGTTTATGTTGGAGAGGTATGGGGTATGTATGGTAGTGATCGAGGGGAATGCTTGTTTGAATTGCCCGAACACAGATCAGAACGTGACCTTGTAAATGGCGGCATTCCATCTTGCTGACAGTGACTTTGGGAATAATTCAGTTGACTCTCTCTACAGACCACAGTGAGCCGTAACGCTCCTGAATTCAGTAAACAGCTCCGCGTGTGTTCTCTGATAGTAGCAATTCACTCATCCAATGCTCATTGTGGGAACATTATCGCTGATACAATACGAAGTTCTGACTTTGAAGTAGAAGTGTACAAAGTGACAGTTGCATTATTTAACCTCACTGCCATTTCTGGATAGTTACATTATGAGACAACCTTTATCACATCGTGAAGGTTTGTTTTTTTTCTTCTATAATTCTCTCCTTACAATAAACATATTTCCCCATCGGGGGAATTACCTCAGCTGCCGTCATTTGTTTTTTTTTTAACCACGTTTGGAAGTCAAACGACACTTGAATATTGCAAGACTGAAACCGCTGCGGAGCTGTTAACGGGTATAAAATAAAGACCTTGTAAATTGTCACTCTCAGAATCAAAGTTACCGGGATTGTCTGCAGAGGAAAGGGACAAGTCCGCTCAAACTGAACATGCATCTTCCAATTCAAACAGTGAGGAAAGTTTTCTACGTTGTCCTAGGAACAATCGGTTTTCCCGATGAGTGGTGATAAACCTCTCGCTTGACAATTGTGTTCATCCTCGTCTGCACCATTGCCCTGTGCGTAATAATGTTACTTGAAACATCGTTTCATTTCAGATGTCTCTGACCTATTTTCTGTTGTTTCAATTATTTCAAGCTCTCCATATTTCGTCTTTTTACGTTGCATGTATCACCAGTCATCAAAACAAAACAAGCAAATATTATTTTAAGGACTATGTGGAAGCGTAGAGTGATGGCATTGAACAAACGTTTTGATTCTGTCTTTCAGTTCTTGATGGGTCAGAAATTTATTTCGAGCAGATTTATTTGACAAAAAGCATTAAAAAAGAGAGAAAAATAATAATTGAAAGAATTTAAGTAAATCAGTAGTTATTCATCAAAGCAGATAGTTGCTGCAGTATTTGTTGCCTTGAGATTTAGAATGTAGAAATAAGGAGAGAAATAGGATCATTCAGACAAAAGCACGGCCAGACAGTGAGAGGAGGTCCTAAACAGCAGAGTTGATATAAGCTAATCGACACTCGTAAAATTACAAGGTGAAAGAGCATATATTAATTTACATGCCGCCTAAATCAAGATTTCAGTGGGTAAAACTGGAAAGCAGCATTGGGTGTTTGAGTAACATTTATACTAAATGGTACTGTTTTGTGAGCATTTTAGATGAACAAGAAGCTTTAGCATGGAAATTACATTGAGTGTTCATTGAGGTTGTGGTATTTGTGTTTCAACAACCTTAAGAATATGCTTACATGATGCTTAGTACAGAGTCAAAGTAAAGGATTCAAGTCTGAATTAGCTCTGGAGACATGGGTGAAAGTGTCTCTAATATCTGCAAGATTTTGACATTATACAGTGCATAGGGCATAGAACGGAAAACTGCATTTTATAAGTGTTGAAACTTTCCACCTGATATTTCCATTCTGTTCATTTCAAGAAAAACGTTCCTTGCACAGCGTATTTTTTGTTGTTGTTGTTGTGGAAGGACCTTTGCTTTTACACTGTTAAAGGTGCATTGCCAGCCTCTTGTGAGCATACACCCTGACTGATTCGACAGCAAAACCGAAAATGAAAAATAAAACCTGTGATCTCGAAGGTCCGAAGTTTTTAAGCATTATCATCAGCTGTATAAGAACAGCATGCCTCACAAATGATAATGCTTCAGTTTACCACACAGCTTCATTAACTCTGAAGCTGTATTCCTGACTGGTTTGTGACCCCTGATCGAAGTGACTGTGTATTCAGTGCACTCTCCTTCAGGATCTATTTACACTCATGTGATGCACTACATTGTACTGACTCAAAACAGAATTGAATTTTGGACGTTATGCTGCATGATCTCATTTCATGATCAAAGACTTGGTAAATATTATGTCATGAACGAAATTACTCATTATAGAATAAATTATGCATGATTCTTCATGCCAAACATTATGTGACAGTTTTCATAACATGAATCATCGTATTTGGATGAACTGGGCTATGACTGGTCTTCATGTTCCACTCACCTCCATCTCCATTCCTGCTCTTCCAACCTTTGAATGTATCCTGCCATTCAGGGATCCCTCATAACCAACATCTGCCTTCCTCAGTTCTGATGAAGGGGAACTGAAACTGAATTTTTTTCTCTGATGTCCTACACAGATGCAGCCAGACCGCCTGGGCTTTTTCCAAAAGTAATTGTTGATTTTTTTTTTTATTTACAACATCCAGAATCTCTCAGGTTTTATTTGTCTTCTCATAAAATACTCTCATCTCCTCCACTTCAAGTGATAGTTACACAACCTTAGAGTAAATGGCATTCTGTTTTGAATTGTTTCGAAAAAAAAATTACCTACTATCGTGGACACTAGTATTTCAAAAGATCACACATGTACAGATGCTGTACAAGCCCAGCTTCAAAATTCCTACACAATTTGAAAAGATTTCTCTGGGTTATCCTTGATCATTCTCTTATCTGAATGATGCACCTGCAATGTTTCCAAATTGGATTAATTTCTTCGTTTTAAATTTGTCATTCAAGTTGATAGATTTGTCATAAGGCGTGTGGTGTGTTGTCTTTCATTAGCAAGGGATTGAGTATCAGAATCCCGACGTTAGCCTGCAGTTCTGTCAAGGCTTCGTGAGATCACACTTGGAAAATTATGTTCAGTTCTCATTGATTTATTATAGGAATGATTTGGAATCTTTGGAAAGGGTACAGAGGAGATTTACCTAGATTCTGCGAGGACTGAAAGATATGCATTCTAAAGGTAGTTTCAGGGTAATAGGAATTTTCTGAATGGAGTGACGAAGTTTTTGGGATGACCTGATCGAGATGGACATGATGAAGAGACGAATTGATCGAGCGGAGAGCCAGACATTTTTTCACAGGACAGAAATCGCTATCACGAGGGGTCATAATTTTAACGGGATTGGGAGAATGTTTTGTCGAGATTTCAGAAGGTGCTTCTTTACATAGTGAGTGTTTGGCGTGTGGAATGTACTGCCGGCGATAGTTTCAGATACATTCGGAATATTTAAGCTACTCTTGGGTAAGCACATGGTTGACGATAAAATGCAGGTGTATAGGTTAGTTTGAACGAAGAGTACGATAAAACGTTGGTACAACGTCGAGACGGAATGCCCTGTACGATACTGTACCGTTCTATGTCCTATGTTCTGTGTCGTGTCAGATTCCTGCAGCTATTAGAGGCACCTTCCCAATTTCTCGAGAATTATTCGGGCCTGAATCCCTTATCATCGACTGTGTCCAGAGTATTACGTAAGTATATTATTACCATTATTGATACAAACACTGTTATTTTATTGTCCAGCAGACGTTGTCCAATATATTTTGGTTATGTTTCCACAGTGTCAGATGACTATTCTTTAAATCATGACACTCCATGACAGCCAATTCACAGGGAATGTTCAAAGCATAATGAGTATGTAGAATTTGTGGGAGTTGTTCTCAGCGAAGACAGAGGACTCTTCTTTTCTCGGAATTGGCTCTGTTTAATAATTGGCATAAATAGACAGGAAATTATCTGAATGCACTGGAAGGTTGATAAACCAGCTGCGATTTTGTTTCTCGTTCAAACTTTTACCTGCATTCTTACCTCTTTTCAACAACGTGCTCCATGTTCATGTCCCATTTGCGTTAAACCGGAAGAAACACTGTTTGTCACAGCATGTCTGTTGAGATTATTGCTCTTCTAACAACACTCCACACAGATACTTGGTGGTGCTAAAATATAACCTTTACCTCAAAGACTCAGAATGATGGATGCTTATGTTTTCAATTATTTTATGTTTGTCTGTCGTTCTGTCTCTTCCAATCCATTTCGTGATAATTACAATCCTGACTCGGGAAAAGTGTGGAATATCGGCCTGCAGCACTCGCTACCTTCTGGCTATGGCAACAGTAGATCTTCTGGTCGTTATCATTGAGATCATACTGAGCAAAATCAAGAATGATTACTTCCCACCATCGTTCCTTGACATAACTCGCGTGTGTAGTGTTCGATATGCACTGCGCCGCATAGTCATAGACAGTTCTGTATGGCTCACCACTGCTTTCACCTTCGATCGCTATGTCACCATTTGTTGAAATAAGCTCAAAGCCAAATACTGTACTGAGAATACTGCAACTGTGGTTTTGGCAACGACTAGCAGTCTGCTGTGTTTAAAAAATATTCCTATCTACTTTAGATTTGAACCATCTAAGATCATTAACAATGTACCATGGTACTGTTCAAATAGTGATGCATATTATGAGGACCCTGTGTGGAGAGGATTTAACAACTTTGAGAAGATCCTGACCCCAATACTTCCATTTGGGTTAACTCTGTTCCGCAATGCTCTGACAGTGAAACACATTATAGTCGCCAGCCGTGTCCATAAGGGACTGAAGGGTAAGAATAAAGGAGATATTTCAAACGATCCAGAAATGGAGAGTAGAAGACAGTGTGTGGTTTTACAATTCGCCATATCTGCCAGCTTCATATTTATGTGGCTGTGGTATATTTTATATTACTTGAATGTTGATGCACCTTTAGATAGTGATGGTGAACATACATTTAAAATGTTGCATATATGCTGCGGAATTCGAATTGTTGCACAAGCAACATTGTCTATGTGTCATCTCTTCCGAGATTCAGACAGAAGCTGAGAAACCCACTGGAAGCTATTTTTACATAAGATATCCAACAAACATGCTAACAAAACAAACGACAGTAGCACTGAAACTGCGAGAGTTTGTGGATCAAAGTTTACAAATGATAGCTTGGAGGGCGACATGTCTCACAAGAGATGTTAACAGTTGGAAATACTTTATATGAAAAAGTTACCAAATTGGAGAAACATCGACAGCGGCTGTTGGATACCAAACACTATAGAGGCAATAAAAACACAGTGACAGTGGCAGGAATGCAGTAAATGTCCACCCACACCAAAGGACAGCAGAATAGTGGCTCGATGACACATAGAGAGACCTGGATGCACATATATATATATATATATATATATATATATATATATTGCGGACCATGACACCATTTACCTCCTTACTCAGACTCTGCAATTCAGAGGGATCACATCTGCTCAATTGCATCGATACCATTATGTAGAATCATCTTAATCAGTTGTTCTTTTGAAGCAATGGATATTGAAAAGTTTCCGTGTTGAACTGAAATTGAGAGCTGAAATTAACAAGACGCATCATGCATGTCCAATCTGAGCAAGGCACCAGAAGAGACCTTCGATTGATCAGATGTAAACAGAGCAGGAGAACAGTCACCATGTCTGCTGCAGGGGAGATAATGAAGCAGTGTCGATTGTCCCTTATCCAACTCCCTTATCCAGCACCCAGCCCATAACACTCCAAACCCTTCCTACTCATATATGCATCCAAATGCATTTTGACTTGAGATCTGCTACCCAATTGATTTTCCTAGCCCACATGCACATGAAACACCCGCATTATTGTTGTCGTCGCACAGTTTTTCCCATGCCTTTTATTTGTCCTGATTTATTTTCTTCCCTCGATCATCACTATTGCCGGGATGTCTGTGCATAAATCACATCACGGACTTTTCTCCTTTTCGGTTTCTCAATTGAACCCACACATATTCTACGCATTCTGACTCTTCAAGGCGTCTTGCTATTGACGTGATTCCATTTCTGACATGGCAACCCGTTCCCTCTTCTTAATATTGACATGTATCCATTGACATTTCGTCCCCAGTTTGATTCCCCTGCAGCCACATCTCTGTTATACACACAACATCAAACCGGCCAATTTCAATCTGTGTTACCAACTAATTTACTCGTTTATAGGCATAACCTCTCAGATTTCCCCTTATATCCAAGGAACATGACTTTTTTTTTCATACACTATATCTCCGGTTATTTGTCCTGGGAACTTTAACACCTTTTCCTGAGCACTCCCCCTTTAACTCTTGCCAGTCAGGCTAATTATAGCTAATCGTGCGGCTTTTCCTTTTGCTCTTCCCAAGTCAGGTCGTGAAATTTCAGTGTGAAGCGATGCGATGATCCAACGTGGAAAAACCCAGTTGAGGTGCTTGCGTGAGATAGTTAGTTCTTGAACAGAGGAGAAGATGGAACAGCCGCAAACTCAGAACAAGGTCTGACGAACACGCACACTTGGATTGAGGGCTACTTGTTAATTCCATGATCCACCCCGTCAATCGGATCAGGATGACGCATTTACGGGCAATTCACACTAGTGCCAAGGTAAACGTAAGCTGGTCAACGTTGCGCTTGTCAACCTTACCACGTCACTCAGGTCCGTTCCTGTGTCAGCCTGACTACTTCAAGCATTCCAGTGCTGTGTGGAGACTCGACTTTTACATTGCACTTCTGTTTGTCAGCACGCTTTCCATATTTTGTGAATGTTATACTAGTCAGTAAAAGTTGTCAGTCGTCAGTGGTCACCTTCCTTTTCATGAGTTCACACATTTCCCAACGTGCAACGCTAATCCTCCACTTCTTGAAAACTATCAGGTTTCTGTTTCTCATTAAACTAAATTATTTCTGTTAATCTTGGCAGTTCTTTTCGATTTTCCACGGCTTCTCCCTACCCAACTGCATTATCGCTAATTCTGCTACAACTCCGATTGTACTTTTCATTTCTTCAGGCCACTTTGACTCTTGCTATTTCTGCTCTATGCTTAACCCTATAAGAACCATTGTATCTAAAACGTGGATTACACTCCCATCAATAAATCAAAAAAATAAATACATAAATGAACTAAATGAAAACATTTCTGCAGCACCTCTGTTGTTTGAATCTCTCTGCAACAGTACACATCTTTAAAAACGCATTTTTCGACCCTCCTCATATTTCCATAACATTCCTCCAGTTTATTTTTTCACGCCGATCAAGCTATCGACCATCCTCCAGCTGCTACAATCCTCCCGATCTCCTTATACTCCCAAAACCCTTCCTGCAATTTCATTCTCAGTTCCATCCTCCAGACACGCCAATGCCTCCTAGTGTATGAACATCTACGTTTCTAAAGCACACTGAATCCTTCGAACCATCTTTACTTGGAAGCCGCTAACAAACCTGTTACCTGTTACAGCCGATCCAGGACCACCATCTCTGCAAATGTCTTCAATACGATGTCCCCGCTCAACTTACACCGACAGCTATAATTTTCCCACTGTACGTTTTCTCCTCAGTCTCCTTGCAATGTCAGTAACTCTGCAGTTTCATCATCCTACAATCCTAGCAAATCCCAAGCCATTACTGTTACATCCATGTTTGAATCGTCCGTGAGAAGCCTCCGTTTCTCTCTGTCAAATTCAAGATCCCACAGCCCTGCCACACTGTGAGGTATCTTCTATAGTGGTGTCAGAGAGTCATCGAAACATATCAGATGGAAGGAAACCCTTCGTTCCAAACAGTCCACACCAAAAATATTCCCAAACTAAACAAGAGCCATCGGTCTCCCACCTGTCCCTTTTCTGTCCCTATCTTTTCTATTGTATCTCTCCAAATGTCTTTGAAACGTTGTAATTGTCCTCACATTTGCCATGTCCTCAGGAGGTCATTTTATACGCGAACCACCGAGGTAACAAAAAAGACTCTTAAGTCTTATTCAAATCTGTCCCCTCTCACCTTGAAAAATGTACCCCCGAAACTTGAAAATAAACTCATTCAGCAAAAGTACCATGAACTCTGCAATCAACTGTCATAAATGCCCCATCTCTGTTTCCTCCTACATTCTCTACAATATTTAATGTTTTTGTCAAATTTTCAGGTTCCTCTATAACTGAAATTCCGTCCAGCCGCTCCATCATTCCCTATGTCTTTTCACTCAGTCTCTTCAGATTCATTTTACAGCTAAATCATACCCGTATCTGTAACCCGTTCGAAATCATGCAATCTCTTTTTTCTGCATGTATCTTCCATCTCTCTAACTCCATAAAGTGTTTCCATAACTAACAACAACGCCAGCATCCTCCAGGAGACTGCCACTGATCCAATTGCTACAGTATTCCTAGTTCTGTCTCCCGACTGCAAAACGTGTCTTATCTCTAAAAATACAATGCTGCATTTTACAAGGAATACTCCAGTCTGAACAGCATGAATTATGCCTATAAATTCTTCCAGTGCTTGTAACAATCACTTTGTCATGATGACATGATCCAGCTCCTCTAGCTGACCATGTCAGTGCAATTTACTCTAATTGTACAGCTCTCTGTAAATCCATAACTTTTGCCAGTGCATATGAAGACTCTTACTTCTGCATCTGTCTGTCCAGAAGCACTCCATATCTCTGAAAACCCCTTTTAATATGTCCACAGGCGCAATCACCGTAACCTTCATCAGCCACTTCGGGTATTCCTGTTCTCTAAGCTTCCACATCTCCCAAAACTGTTACCACTCCTGCAACGCCCTCGAGTACTTACAGCCCTCCGAATCTTCGTGATCTAATCCAGTTTACACAAGCTTCTTCTAAAATCCACAGGACCACTTTTCTCATTCAATGTTGCAGTTCTCCATCTCTTGATCTTTCTTTCTTTAATGACTCTATCCAGAGCTTCAACCCAACGTGTTTTTTTTTTTACTGGGCTCTCATTTTTAAATTCGTTATCTCACTTCATCCAGACACATTTCTACCTAGACACACATGAACTCATTCTTTCATGGCATATCGGAGACTTCCTTTTTTTCACTTTCTCATCGCATTTTGCTCTGATTGAATTCACTTTCAATCAAATACGTGTTCTTTCTGTTTTGCTTCACTTTTGTCCACAAATTCTCTGGGCCTATGCTTCCTTTTCCTGGTCTATTTGTCCATACATACGTTGAGTCTCTCCTGCTTTTGACCTCTGTACCTCATCAAGTGTCAATGTCATAATTACTTCAATTTATTATATATTCATAATATTTGTCAACATAAAAGTCTGAATTTATTGAAGCGCCAATTGCTGGACGGACTTTACGCTAAACCATTACTTGTGCAGGCAATTCATATCATATAGGATCACCACCTGTGTTTACCTGCAATTGAAGATAAGCACACTGTTAGAATTAATGCATTAATACTACATCTTCCCCAAGAATTTGACATGCCTGTCATGCGCTGCAGACCAGAGAAACTACACCTTTAACAATTGATGCTATGCTTCTGTCACACTTTTTTCCCTTTTGTCTGGAGTGAATTGGATTTGCTCACAGTTGAGATTAGAATTTGCTGAACAGTTGGAGTCTTGGTAAATGTCTCACTTTCATCACTCGCAGATTCAGATTGAACTCGTGGATAAGTGAAGGAACTTTGGGGCAGTGAATTGTCATGCCTGCCCTGCTCGGTCGGAGTTTCCACCTGAGTGTCAACAATGTCTGGAAATGTGTTGCTGCAAAAGCGCAGCAGGTCAGGCAGCATCCAGGGAACAGGAGAATCGACGTTTCGGGCATAAGCCCTTCTAACGTCGATTCTCCTGTTCCCTGGATTCTGCCTGACCTGCTGCGCTTTTCCAGCAACACATTTCCAGCTCTGATCTCCAGCATCTGCAGACCTCACTTTCTCCTGTCAACAATGTCTGTTCCATTTCATCAGTTTTATTCAATTCAATCAGGCGCACACTGTTGCCATGGTGGACGATGACTATATGGCTTTTTTCTCATTTGAGAAGGCCAGCTGGCGATCCATTTAACCTGTGGCTCAACGCGCCTCAGGTGAGTGGTGAGATCGAGAAAGTGAGATAGTCTTGCCAATTGCAATCAGTGTGGTAACTGATATTGGAGTCCCTCTGCAGTATAACGCATCCATCCAGGCGACAGAGCTCACAGGATAATGCGGGATTATGGAAGAAACGTGTATTAGCATATTTGTGCGTAATGAACTTGACATTTATGTTAAATTGACTGTTAAATTTCATCGAATTACAGAATGTCGATCGCGTGCAAACAGGCCATTTGTTCGAACAGGTCCACACCAATCTTTCAAAGAGTCACCCCTCCAGACACATTCCCCAAATCTATATTTCCCCTGATTCATGCACATAACCTACTCATCCCTGAAAATTATGGGCAATTGCGCAAGGCCAATTCACCTAATCTGCACATCTTTGGTCTGTGAGAGGAAACAGGGCCACCCAGAGAAAGCACATCGTTAATGATACCAATCGACTTACTCCAGTCGCTCCTATCTGAGATTCACCATTCATTTGGATGCTTCAAAAAAAACTCGAAAATCGACACACGAATAACCTTTTTGGCCCTCCCAGCCTGGTCTGACATTAATAGCATAATGTTTGATCATCTAAATTAGTTCGCTATCACCTTTTTCTCCCCCATTTCCTTTGATCCTTTTAACCCTCAAACTGCATCGAACGTATTCGCGATAACATTGAATATTTTTTCTCTGAATCACTTTCTGTGGCACAGAATTCCACCGTGTCACCACTGCATGGGTGCAGGAATGTCTGCTCATCACAATCCGTTATGGTGCACCCCAATAATCAAACTCTTGTGGACCTGATAATAATGGAGAAACCCATTTGGCCTTACTGTTTGGTGCATTGGAATTCAGACGTTGTCCCTCCGACAGTCAAAAGTTTTCAAAAATTTGAAAACAAAGATCATTTTCGTTAGCCAATCTTTCAAATCCAGGTTGACATAAAGCAGAGATCACATGTTTGTACTGATCAAGAAGGGATATTCGTCAGAGTAGAGGATTTCAGTAACAGATTAAAAATTATTAACGTTAACGTATAACTGGACTGTTTGAAAATTTAAACACCTGGTGAAACGTTCACGACAATTGCAGAGAGACAGTGAGAAAGGCAAGAAACCATGGTGCTATGGATGGACGTGAAACATAGGAAACCAGTTCAATACTCCCTGACGACGCGATTTACTGATATATCCTTTTCACTTGTCAGGATATCCTACTCCTCTATATGTCTCCCCTGGGTACTTTCACTTGTAGGAGGCACAGGGCGATAGGGTCAGTACTTGCAAGATATCTGATGTATTGCCGAAAAGAATAAGCTGACAGCAAAAAGGGACTTGAAATAAATAGGCTTCGTTCAGCTAAGGATCTTAATTTGAATGCTAATGGAAAGATAACATCATAAGTTCGGAGGGCAAAAGGCGTCCATGCATCATGCTCATAGGTGACGGGCTCTGCTGCTCAGAATGGTGGGGTAAAATTTCGTAGGGTGACAGCAATAGGGTTTCCATTGTAATGTGAGCAGATAGGCGGTTCTGTGGTCGAAAACGAGATTCCCTGATGGTATGTTGCCTCCCAGGTGCTCTAGTCAGGGAGGTCACCGATCGGCTGCAGAGCATTCTAAAAGGGGTGGGTGAAGAGCCACTTCTCGTGGTGCATTTAAGTACCAATGATATAAGTAATAAATCGAGGCCCTGAAAGCAAAATTCAGGGAGCTAGAAGAGAAATGAAAGAGCAGGACATCAAAGGCAGTGATCTCAGTAATTCTACCAGTGCACGTGCTGCCCAGTGTAGAAATGAAAGAATATGCATGATGAACAGGGAGCTTGAGGGATGTTGTAGGGGGAGGTGTAAAGATTTGTGGTCTTTGGAACCGCTTCATGGGAAGCTGGAACTATTACAAATTGGATGGTCTACATCTGAACAGACTGGAACTAATGTCCTTGGGGGTGTTTATGCTACTGCTGTTGGGTGGGTTTATACTGACCTGTCAGAGTGCGGGGAACCAGAAGGGAAAACTAGTGTACAGTGTGATGTGGATGCTCGAGACTGTATGAAACAGGATCTCGAAGTTAGCATTACCAAGAAGAAAAATAGGCAAGCAACAGATGAACGCAATGGAATTGTTGGTCTGAAGTGCAAATTATTTCATGCAAGGAGTATAGTGGGTCAGGCAGACGAACCAAGGGTTTGCATTGGTGCCTGGGAGTATGACATTATTGCGATCAGTGACTTGATTGAGGGAAGGGCATGATTGGCAACTGAGTGCTCCAGGATAAAGTTACTTCAGACACGACAGGGAGGGAAATTAATGGGAGGGAGGAGTTGGATTGCTGGTCAGGGATGATAAAGGAGGACAATATGGAGGTCTTGAGCAGTGAGGCATTATGGGTAGTGCTGAGAAATAAGAAGTGAGCAGTCACATTGTTGGAGCTATTGTACAGTTCCACCAAGAGTGACAGTGATGTAGAAGAACAATTAGGTAAACCGATTATGGAAAAAAATGTAGAGCCAATCGGGTGGTGTTGACGCCAGATTTTATTTTTCGAAGGTTGACTGAGATACAATTAATGTCAGAGGTCTGGATGGGTCAGAAGTTTGAGGAAGCAGCCAGGAAAGTTTTCTCGATTAGTATGTCAATACTCCATCTCGGGAAGACGACATTTTGGAAATGGAAAGTGGTAGAATTTGTAGTGGGTATTTCTATTTGAATAGTGACCACAGTTCGGTAAGTTACAGAGTATCTGGAGACAAATATGGGAGTGGTCCTACCGGAAGACAACTAAACTGGGGCAAGCCCAATTAAAACAAAACTCAGCAGGAGCTGGGAAATGTGGACTGGCGGCAGCTATTTGAATGGAAGATAACATTTGATATGTGTGAGTCTTTCAAAATAGGTTGAAGATAGTGCAGAATAATCATGCCACTCTGAAAAGAAGCGACAGGAAAGGGATGAATTGTGCACCGTGCCTGACAGGAAAAATTGTGCGACTGTTTAAGAAGGACGGTAAGGACAAGCCAGGGAACTATAGACCGGTGAGCCTGAACTCAGTCGTGGGCAAGTCCTTGGAAGGAATCCTGAGGGACACGATGGACATGTATTTAGAAAGGGAAGGACTGATTAGGGATAGTCAACATGGCTTTGTGCGTGAGTGATATTTATCTCACTTTTTGAATAAGTAACATAGAAGATTGAAGAGGGCAGAGCAATAGATGTAATCTATATGGACTTCAGTAAGGCATTTTACAAGGTTGCCCATGGGAGACTGATTAGCAAGGTTACATATCATAGAATACAGGGGGGGAACTAGCCAATTGGATACAGAACTGGCTCAAACTGAGAAGACAGAGTGTGGTGGTGGAGGATTGTTTTTCAGTCTGGAGGTCTGTGACTAGTGGAGTGGCACAAGGATCGGTGCAGGATTCTCTACTTTTTGTCATTTACATAAATGATTTGGATGCGAGCATAAAAAATACAGTTGGTAAGTTTGCAGATGACACCAAAATTGTAGGTGTAGTGGACAGGGAAGAGGGTTACCTCAGATTACAACAGGATCGAGATCAGATGGGCCAATGGGCTGGGAAGTGGCAGATGGAGTTTAATTCAGATAAATGCGAGGTGCTGCATTTTGGGAAAGCAAAACTTAGCAGGACTTATACTCCTAATGGTAAGGTCCTGGGGAGTGTTGCTGAAAAAAGAGATCCTGGAGTGCAGGTTCAAAGCTCCTTGAAAGTGGATTAGATAGGATAGTGAAGAAGGCGTTGGGTATGCTTTCTTTTATTGGTCAGAGTATTGAGTACAGGAGTTGGGAGGTCATGTTGCGGCTGTACAGGACATTGGTTAGGTCACTGTTCGAATATTGCGTGCAATTCTGGTCTCCTTCCTATCGGAAGGATGTTGTGAAACTTGAAAGGGTTCAGAAGAGATTTAAAAGGATGTTACCAGAGTTGCAGGATCTGAGCTACATGGAGATGCTGAGCAGGCTGGAGTTGTTTTTCCTGAAGCGTCGGAGGCTGAGGGGTGACCTTATCGAGGTTTACAAAATTATGAGGGACATGGATAGGATAAATAGAGAAAGTCTTTTCCCTGGGGTTGGGGAGTCCAGAACTAGCGTGCCTAGGTTTCGGGTGAGAGGGGAAAGATACAAAAGAGACGTAATGGGCAATGTTTTTTACGCAGAGGGTGGTACATTTATGGAATGAGGTGCCAGAGGATGTGGTGGAGGCTGGTACAATTGCAACATTTAAGAGGCATTTGGAAGGGTATATGAATGGGAAGGGTTTGGAGGGATATAGCCCGGGTGCTGGCAGGTGGACCGAGATATCTGGACGGCATGGACTGGTTGGAATGAAGGGTCTGTTTCCATGCTGTATATCTCCGTGACTTTGTGACAATATAAGTTGAATGCTTGAACACGGATAGTGTCTCTCAATCATCCTGTGCTTTAGAAATATTCGATCAACACTGGTGTATCAGTTCACACTCACCTGCACACCCACCCTGAAGGAAACATCAGTAGATCGTTACTCTCCATCCACTCACTCTCGATCAGAGAGACACCTGTCCATGAACTCTCAGACAGATATCTAACGATGTTTCGTATCACTCAGTTAGCCCTCTCTCTCAGAAGACATCTGTACACTGTCTGCAATTATTAAGTGCCATTACTCTTAGGAAGCTGTTTCAGATGGTTTCGTGTTTGACTTACTCAATGTCAGGCACAATTCTTTGCAGTGACTGGAATCTCTCGGTCCCCTCTGTCTCTCAAGGAGAAATCTGCATACTGACTGCAGCCAATCAATCCCACCTCTCGCTCGGGCTGCGATCGATACAAGCACACATCTGCCTCTATCTTGGTAGATAATTGCACATTGACTGCTATCAGGCAGTCTCCTCTCTCTCAAGCAGAAATCTGAGCACAGACTGGTTTCTGTAAGTGCCCTCTCTTTGAGGGAGATATCTGGAAAATGACCCGTGTCCCTCATTCGCCCTCGTCTCAGACAGATATCTATACACTGACTGGTGTCCCTTAGCCATCCCTCTCCATCCCACTGATATAGCTTTATAATGTGTCAAAAGATAGTCTTTTTTGACTAAAAGATGCTCCTTGGCTCAAGAAGACTGTCGTTGACGTTCTCAAGAGGGGCAGTTAACCGATCCAGGCTCTGATCGATATGTCGTACAGAGATACAACAATATTGAGAGGCTTTATTCAAACAAATGAGACTCCAGGCCAAAGTTGTGAAGTTTTAAACGTAACCTGTGCAAAAAAAAGGAGTGGTCGACTGTCGAGGTAACTGAGCTGAGAAGTTTTAGTTCAGTCTTGAACCGGTTGGAAGCTCAACAGGGAGTTGTGTGGAAGCTCTCTGGTTCTCTTTCTGTCCTCCAATCTCAACTTTTAAACATGTGTTCCATTTATACTGCTTTTCAAAGGGTGTTTACCTCTTGGGACTGTAGTGTATATTTGCTTCAGCATAATTAAGTTAAGTTAAATAGTATAAAATTTGTAGGGATAATTTATTCTGTTCTTTGTGTTTCATTGTGTAGTTTTGTGAATAAATTTTCGTCTGTTTCAAAATCTAATAGTCAACTGAACTAACTTAATCCTGTGTCGTTCTACGCCTGTCAGCACCCACGCTCCCCCCACCTCCCCAACTCTCTCTGTATGTCCCCAATTTTTCTGAAGGGAGTTATATGTATATTGACATGTGTTTCTCAGTCAACTTTATGTCATGGGCATATTTCTACGGTGACTTGTGTCTTTCAGTCCCCTATCTCTCTGAATGTGATACCTCTTCAGTTATTCTGCTTTCTCTATTTTAGGGACTTGGAGAGAGTTCAGAAGAGAGTAACCAGGATGTTGTAGGGTATAGAAGGTTTGAGTTAAAAAGGAAGAGTGGTACGTTGCCATTTTTTTCGCTGGAGCATATGATATTGAGAAGCGACCAGACATAAGTTTATTGAATCAGATTGGTCTGAGGATAAAATGCCTATGGACAAGTAATCAACAGTAAATATGTTAAAAGATGTGAAACCAGCCAGATAAGTTGCAGTTATTCGACAAAACGTTTCAATGGCGATATGATTTTTAGAAAGAGCTGCAAACATACTTTTCCAGAAAAAGCTGAAAATATGTAATTCAAAGCTTGTTTTCCCCCTGAACTGGGTTAGAATATCGAACTGCAGCGAACTGCTCTGCACATAAACGTAAGCACTTTGATGTGCATAATCACACGGATTCCTTGTTTACCTGCATTACATTTCCCAGTTTCTCTGCTTTTCAAAGAGATGTCTTGCAGAATGGCATATATCAGAAATCTCCTCAGCGAATACTGCATGTGAGTGCCTATACACATGGCTGGATATACTCAGCAGGTCTGAGCGAATAGCTATAATCAAACAGAATTAACATTTCAAGCCGATGACGTTCAATCTCAACTAAAGACAGCTGTAAATGCAGTTGGGTAAGCCAGCAGTTAAGTGCGTGTGTGTGCGCTTGGGAGCGGGAGGTGACTGGTGCTGGTATAATTTTCCTCATGTGTGTAAGGCAGGGAGCAGGGGACAGGAGATGTCGTGATGCAAATGGAAATGTCACTTGTAATTCTTATAAATTGAAGAGTCACAACACATACGCAGCCGATTTTATGATTCTATGCATTCCTGTCCAGAAGTAGCACGAGGAAAAATGACTTTGTTTATTTTTGAACCTGATTCAGACTTTTTTTTGCACTTGCCTTTTCTGATGTTGTTGTGATGTCGTTGGATGTGACGTCGGAGGAATGGTCAGCATTCTGGGCCTATTCTTACTTCTATCACTGAAAGTTTTGCTTTGCTACTGGATACGGCTCTTCATGCAACCTATAAAACCCCAGTATGAGTCTGGGTTAACATGTAACAGGAGTCACAAATATGTCAATGAGTAACTGGATGCATTGAGCCATAATTTGTGACAATTGCATGGTTACCATTAGTGAGTAAGTTGTATTTCTGATTTCCACCATCGACCAAAAACCATTGGATGAAACAGAGAACGAAAGGAAGAACATGCTGTCTGTCCAGCATCAATGCTCAGTAGCGGTTGTACGTACCATGCACAAGATGCAATGCAACAACTCAACATGGCTCCTTTTGCACCAAATTACGAAAACATGAGTACCATCATGTAGAGGGACACGGCAGTAGTTACATGCGAAACCCATCTGTTGCAAGTTTCTATCCAAACTACTCAGCATCCTGACTTGCAGATGTATCACCATTCCCTGAGTATCAACGTGTGTGTACCTCCAAGATATGTACCACACGTTTTCATTTATATGAAAGTTTTTGTTGATTTGTGCAAAATATGTGTTTTATCTGCAAAACGTTTGAGACTTCAGGTTGGTATTTGTGTGCATTCGAAGTCAGTAAGCAGTCGAGGTTTAGGTATTTAAAAGGTAGACAGAGAAGCCCAGGTTAACCCATTATTATGTTCTTCCTTTCTCAATCACGACAATCCCAGACAGACATGGGAAGGCGCTGGCAGCTGATTGGATGACCTGAAATTTGGTGGAGAGGGGCTCTGAATGACTGACCAGGGCAGAGTACCTTAACCTGGCTCTTGCAGCCATTTTGCCTCTTACTGTGCGGATTGACCAGAGGTGAGCATCTATGAGTTTCTGTCTCAGTGTCTGAAAGATTCTGGGTAGTGCGTAGATCTGAATCGCATATTTGATCGCTTAACTCCATGAAAGCAGCCATTCTGAAGCCTCTGAAGCATAATATGTCTCCAACTGAAGAGAGCGAGGGTGAGGCAGAGCTGTAAACAACTGAAATGGTGAACTTAGCCTCTTTAATACTTGTCTTTCCACGTATTTCCTTGCCTCGAATTTGTCTCATTTTTCCTCTTATCTGTGTCTCTTCGTCTCTGCCTCTCTCTATCTTTTTCTCTGCCTTCACTTCTTTCTCACACCCTGTTCCAATTTGTAAAGCTAATTGTTTGGCACGCTGTCGATCTCTTCCCACCATCCTCTCACTGTGTTTCTCTCTGACATTATCTTTTCCTGTTCTCCCTCTATCTCTATGTAAACAGGTCTGACGTTGTCTCTCAGTCTTTGAGCCTGACTTTGCCCTCTATCGTTTCTCTCTCTCGCTCACACACTTTCTCTTGACGTTGCAGTCTGCCTGCACCCTAAAAAAAATTGCAGCGCCCCACATTACTGTGCTAGCTTATTCTTGCACATCTGCATTTCCTTGCCAAAAACATTACTTCACACTTCTCCAGATTGAGTTGTATTTGTCACTTTTTTTTTGCCTGACTAGCCATTTGAATTATATTATCCTACAGTTTGCAGGTTTTTACCTCACCGGCAACGATCTGGCGATATATATATATCATTTGTAAATTGCATTTTACATTGATAACTCCACATCAATGGTATTTAACAGCGAAAGCATGTACCACTACTCAACACGAAGGAGGTCATGTGGAAGCAACTTCCTAATGACATCCACATTGCCAATGAGGATGAACAACTCGTCAAGACCTTCCCCGTATCTCTACGTCTAGACTTACATCAACTACCAAACCTTAAACAGGTCATGATTTTAGCAAACGTCCTTCACCCATAATCTTATCTTGCAATCTTATTTTCGAGACATCTTGTATCTTTGTTGTTCCTTAAATGAGTGGTTAGTTTACTAACCAGCCAATCACGTTGGAGCAGAAATCACAGATAACGCTCAGCACAGAGAGACGCCACTTCTCCAGGTGTTCTGGCGACAGTAAGGCCCAACAATTATTGCCAAATCCCTGGATAGAGGAAGTGACCTTTAGGTTTTTCCTCACTAATGCTCAGCCAGCTGAGGAATTTCCGTCAATCACACTCAACACCTTTACAAAATCTAGTCGCTCAAATTCAGTATCATCTCCATTGCGATCAGACTGGGTCTGGTAAAGAAAGTCAGTCATGTTCGTCAAATACAAACTTTCCTTCACAATCCACGTGGAATGTCTTAGAGTAATCGGCCTCACTCTCAGTGATCATTGAAAATGTCTCAGAGATTTTATTTTGCAATCCCTTTCCCACCCCTGGAAATGACATAGCAGCCGGTTCCCACTCTTATTATATCTCCCTGACACCATCCAACACAAGCGGAATAATTATTGTCTAATGACTCCATCTCTCTGACCCAGGAACTTCACTGCTGTACAGGTCAATGACTACTACTGGCCGCAACTAAGATTTGCAGCAAACTCACAGACATGCGCAGAGTCTCTCCGGTTTAATCAAGCAGCTCATGTGATTAAACAGATTTTTTTCTGTGCACTCGGTACACAATTAGATTAAATAAAACAATTATGCATCATAAAGAATGTTGTTTAGATATTCGTGAACATATTCATTTGCTCCATGACGGAGCTGTGCAGTACTTGCTCAAACAACTCTGGATTTAGCTGTAAACGGATGCAAAATATAATTTGAAACGTAAATGAAGGACTCGAGAATTCTGGCCGTTTAGAAGCTCCAGATTGCAAAACTGTATTTTAAGCTTTCATAGCCTGATGCTTAAACCCACCCTCTCCCTGTCTCCACAGAAGTTTTTGGAAACATAAAACTACTTTTTTCAGTTTCCAGGGAGAGCAGAATCTAACTGTTTTTGCAGGAATCAATTGTTTAATAAGAAATAGGAATTGGAGGAGAAAAATATGCTCAGAGACTCAGAATAATTGTGATCCATCTCCACACAGCATTTCATGAAAAAAATCATTATCACAAAGAAGGCACAACGTATGTGGGAATTCAGAGGCGAATGAAATCTTATACAATGAAACTGTATTTATTTTCTGAGTGAAGTCGACGAGCGATTAAATTCATTTAGCAGTGATAGGTCAGACTGTGTAGCTCAAACCAACCTGTAAGTGTTCCTTGGACCTCATGAGTTTAACGTTCCTAACCGGTCTGCTGTATTAGACAAGAATATCACAGAATGTTTACGGAACAGAGTGAGAACATGAATTCCATCGTCTCTGCGTCTGCTAAAGAGACACATTAACTGTGATTCCCGCGATTGTAAACAAGGTAATTGTAATATTCAGTCTCATGTTCTCTTATCTGAACTTTGAAAGTCGGAATATTTGTAATGGATATTAATGTGCAACCTTTCCCCAAAAATTCAAACACGAAAGAAAACGGTCAAAAAAGGATCCGAGGGCCAAGAGAGAAAGATAGAAATTAGAAGCAATTTTATCTCCTTCTGGCTAAAGCAGGAATAGCACCAATTGTTTCACTGATATATTGAAGGAAGAGCTATGAGTGGATACCCAACCTGTCCAAAAGTTACAGATACAATTTGGACCAGTGCAGGGAACCAGAACCATATCTTTGACTTGAAGAAAGTAAGACAAGTTAAAAAAAAATTGTAAATGGGCTCAGCCTGGTCAAAGTGGATTATGTTGGTTGTGGACTGCTCATGTCTCTTTTTTGTAGAAGAAGCAGAGTACTTTCAGATTATTCTGTTGGTATATGGATATGCAGAGCAATTGCAAATCCATGGTAAAGAGGAGGCAGCTCGGGCCAAAGGAAACAACCAGAAATTGTGCAAATAACGTAAAACCTCAGTGGATTTGTGAATGTTAAGTGTTGCTTCCAACTACTTTCGATTTCAATAAACCATTGCACTCCCAGACAATCATTTACCCTACACCTTGACTTTCAACTCATCGACCGCCAGTTCTGAGATGCCACAGCGAGAAAGCATAATTACCTTCTCAAAAGACAGACACGAGCTGCAACAGGCAGGGTATCCTTCATTGTGCAGTTATTACCAGGAGCCGAAAAACTATGTCATGTTCTTCCTAGCCTGAAACATATTACCAATGAGGATGAACTACTCGTCAAGACCTTCCCCGTATCTCTACTAGCCTTACATCAACTACCAAACCTTAAACAGGTCATGATTTGTAGCAAGCGTTCGGGACAATGACACCATACCACAATGTCACAGCAGCTGCTGCAAGACGTGTTCGAGAATCGAAATGGGTAACACCATTACACGTGAGGACTCCTCCCATCATGCACGCGGGAGGTAATCTTATGATTCGGCCTGTTTTGTCTGTCTTATGTGCTGCAGGCAATGATGCCTTGAGGCATGTTACATTGGCCAGACCGAGCAAATACCATGTCAATGGATGAATGGACACTGCACAACAATCACCAGGTCGGACTGCTCCCTCACAGTCAGGGTTGGGCTATCCACCAAGGCAGACATTGGGAGAAGCATCAACCGAAGAGTGGCTGATCAGAAGCTAATAGCGAAATTCCCCACTAATGGGAACAACGTTAACCGGGACCTTGGGGTCATGTCACAGTGGAGGCGACCCCACTGCACAATGCTCTCTCTGTCACACACACACACACACACACACACACACACACACACACACACACACACACACACACACACACACACACACACACACACACACACACACACACACACACACACACACACACACACACACAACCACCCTCGCAGACACTCCATCACACACAATATAAATTTTGCGAACATGTTCTTAACCTCCACAACCACCTGAAGAAGGAGCGGCACTCTGAAAGTTAGTGCTTCCAAATAAACACGTTGTACACTAACCTGGTGTTGTGTGTTTTTTTAACATTCTGCAGCAATTTTGTTCTATTTAATTTATTCAGCACGTTCTAAAATATTAGTTCTTCTGTCTTCAAATTTATTGCGTTACTTGCATTTTCCCACGACTTCCACTTTTTGTTTTAAATTTCCATCATCTACAAATTAACAACTAAGTCTCGGAACACAGACAGACCTATTAGGAGTAAGAACAGTAGCAGCTTTTTGAATCGCCTCCATATTACTGGAAGTTTGAAAGTGCGAGACCAGCTGGGAGAGCAGGAATATCGTTAATTCTCCAGATAATAAAAGAATGGGCATGAAGCAAAATGGCATGTTTTAAAACTGGTGTGTACGGGGTGGGGGGGAGTTGGCTGATGTAAGCAGAAGTAAATCAAGGATCTTTTTGATGATGTGAATATATTGCTCAATTTACTTTGCTAAGATTCATATGCTACTTGATGAAGAAGCAGTGCTCTGAAATCTGGTATTTCCAAATTAACCTGTTGGACTATAACATGATATTGTGTGATTTTTGACTTAGTCCACGCCAGTCCAACACCGGCAATTCCAATCATAGTTTACTTTGAGTATGGCACTGTTGTTTTGAGTGATCTGTTTTTGCACATGACAGTTGCAGGAAATGGGGGACCCAGATATTTGGGACACAGATATTGAATTTTTAACAGAGACTGAAGATTCCTGATGAAGGGCTTTTGCCCTAAACGTCGATTTTCTTTCTTCTTGGATGCTGCCTGACCTGCTGTGCTTTTCCAGCACCACTCTAATCTGGAGACTGAAGGCAGCTGAATTCATCTTTTAGTGTTAACAGAGGATATTTCTGCTGATTCAGTCCTGGATGTCGCAGAAATCAGGAGGCAGTGAACATTGGAAGAAACTCAAAAGTGAGTGTCCACATACATACTCGTAATCTCTCTCTTTTGCCTTTACGTTACTCATGTTGCAATTTGGTTCATCCTGCTGTGTGCATTCAGACTGCGGTGACACTTTCCTTTCCTGATGGGCATTAATGAACCAAACACATCTTCACTTCATTCTGACAGGTTCTCTCAATGCCAGCCCAACATTGCCAATGTTGATTCAGCTCGATGTGAGTCTTCGTGATTTTGTAGCAGTTCCATCACTCGTTTTTTTTTTCTGTTTTAAAGCAGGTGCCAAAGGAGGCGAAATTACAGCCGGGACAGCGGTTCAAAATCTGATCGAGAGTTCCTTTTTTTTACAGCAAGAATGCCATTAGTTTCTGAACAGAGAGGGAAAGAGCTCAGTTCACTGTGAAGAAAAAACATGCACGTGCTCTGTGGCTGGACAAGGCTTCAGCTAATTATTTGCCCTTGACACACAAGTGCTATCACCTCGGAGAAAAGCCATGGAAATGTGGGGATTGAAGCAAGTTATGCCGTAACCACTCTGAGGTGGAAATTTACCAACGCTGTCACATTAGGGAAAGACCATGAAGATATTGGGAGTGTGATGAAACATTCAAGTACTTGCCTGATCTGGAGAACGGTCCGCACATTCAGAATGGGAAGAGGCCATTCACATGTTTCAAGTGTCGGAAGATATTTATTCACGCTACCCACTTTGCAACCAACTGGCAGATTCACTCTGGGAAGAGAACTTTTAAGTACTCAGATGGCATGATTCCTGGAAATAGTTCTGGGAACTGCAGTCCCATCAACAGTTTCATTTTGAGGAGAGACTGCTCAGAAAATAAAAGTGTTCAAGACGTCATCTGAATTTACTGTCCTCTAGTCCACCTGCAGTCTGCGTGTGAAATGATTTAATTGGTCATCCCAACTCACAATATACCTTTGAATCCGCACTGAGGAGGGAACATTTAAATGCTGAGTCTGCAGGATGTGTTTTAAAAGTTCGAGAGAACTGATACGCATTCGATATGGTAAAACTGATGAGACTCTGTACATGCTCTCCCTGTGGGATTGTTATCAAAATATCGTCTCATATCTCTGCACATCAGCGAATTCACATCGAGGAGAGGCCATGCTACTCCAGTGAGTACACATTGAGGAGAAACATTTCAATTGATTCAATCTGTGTGAAATGCTTTAAAAATTTGCATCATGAAAAGATCTTATTAATATGTTCACACTGCGGAGAGAGAATTTAATTGCTTAGGCTGCAGGAGGTACTGGAAGAAATTTGGCTATCTGATGATTCAGCAACGTGTTCCCACTCAAGAGAGCCATGTTCGATGCTCGCTCTAGCAATCATCCAATTCACAATGCACCAGCGAGTTCATAATTAGAAGAGGACAATCACCTGTATTGAGTGTAGGAATGCTCTCATTTTAGTCCACAGAAAACTACAGAAGTTGAAAGTTGCTGGTCGTCACATCCAGAACTAACTGCATGTTCATTGGCTCGTACATTCCAGCTGTTTGAGTTGTTAATACTTTGGATTAAAAAAAATAAAATAGCTTACTAATTCAATATTGTGTGGTTTTTTTTCTAAAAAAAACTCTGTAAACAACTTTTGTTTGAGGCTGACAGTCCCCTCTTTCTCCTCTATCATCACGTTCAACACCAAGTGTAAGAATCTCATGGAACGTCTTTCTCATTGAGAGTTAGGCACTCTGATTAGTTGTCTCTGCTGCTTCCCTCCCTTCCGCTACCTCATTGAGTAACATGTGGTGGCATAGTGAATCAGTGGTCAGAAATGCTGCATCCCAAGGAGGAATGGAAACTTGCATGGAGTTTGCACATTGTTCTGTGCCTGCGTGGGCTTCCTCTTGGTCCTCTGCTTTCCTCCCAATCTCCAAGGACGCGCGGATTAGGTGGACTTGTCATGCTAAATTCTCCATAGTGTCCAGTCTCTGCCAATCTCTTCCTTCAGCGTTTCTGATTTTAAACACGCTTCTCTAATTTTGTCTCTCTTCTTTCTCATACCAATTGTTGTTTCTCTGCCTCTCCATTTCTCGTCTTGTGCATGTTTTTTTTGTTCACTCCCACTCTGTCTTCACCCCTTCATCTCTCTCCAGAACACTACTCTCCCAGGTGTTTGTCTGTCTCGACTATGCCTTTTTGTCAGGCCGTCTGTTTACTGACACCCATGTTCTTTTCTTCGCCTTTTAATTCCTTGCCGTTTTTAGTGTCCCTTTCTTTCGCGTGTCTCTTTATCATGTGCACTGTTTCTTTGTTCCCCGTCTCTGTATTCCCCAGTCTATCTCCTTTCCTGTACCTCTGCAGACCCCCGCCGCCAGATTCTTCAGGCCCTCCAAAATGATGCAGCCCCGGTATAATTTGTAAGCCTCAAACTCCCCCTACTTTTGTACCGGAGCGCTCAGTTATAGGGGAAACTATCAAAGCCGAATTAAAGTAGAAGAGAAGAGTGCAGAATTCAGAAAAGATTGTTAAAATCTCCAGTGTATGTACAAATAGGACAGAATTTATGGAAAGGATTAACAATCAAACATCCAGGACAATGGGCAAACAAATGAGAATGAGTGAAGACAGAATGAAGCGACTATATCTGACTGCACGCAGTATTAGAAGAAGATAAATGAGCTTGTGGCATGGATTGACATTGGAATGTTGACGTTTTGGGAATCACGGAGACGTGGCTGCAAGCGGTTCAGGATTGGTAGCTGGATTGGTTTCAAGGATATGCATCCTATTGAAATGATAGTCAGGTGGGCAGTGGGGATGGGGTTACCTTATTAGTACGAAATAAAATTAAATCATTGTTAAGAAATGAAGTAGGGTCCGATGGTGTAGAATATGCGTGGGTAGAATTAAGGAAATGCAAATTCTAAAAGTAACCTCCAGTTGCCTCCAAAGAGTACTCAGGAACTGGGGCACAAGATAAACCAGGAGATAGAAAAGATGTATTGGAACGGCAGGTTGGTAATGTGGGAACCTTTAAGAGGCAGTGTACATAATTCTATTAAATTTACTGTGCAATTTGAAAGGAAGAAGATGAATCAGAGATAATCCTGTTTAATCTGAGTAAAGTAATGATGGAGGCACGATCTGGATAGAATTGACTTAGAGAGATATAGAACACGAAAGACAGAGGATCAAAAATGGTAGGAGTTTCTACTGCTAATTCAAGAGACACAGCAGAGATTCATTCCGAGCAAAAAAATAATAGGGAGGATGAGGCAACCATTGCTGAGGAAGAAAGTCAGGCACGGCATTAAAGCAAAAGAGAAAACATTTCACATCGCGAAATGTAGTTGGAAACCAGAGCATGGCGAAACTTGCAATGACCAAGAGAGGGTACCAAAAACGAAATAAGGGGGGAGAAGATTAAACATGAGAGTAACCTCACCAGTAATTTCAAGGAAGACTCAGAGTCTTCCTTGAAAAAAGGGCAAAAGAAAGCAAAATTAGACTTTGGGCCGCTGGAAAATGACGCTGAAAAGACAGTTGATGGAAACAGAAAAGACTGAGGAATGAATTCCATTGTGTTTGTGGATGACATATGTAATACAAGAATACAAATCTGTGAAGGGACAGAGCTGAGTATGTCGGTCATCACTAAGGAGACGGTGCATGTAAAGCTAACTGGTCTGAAGGTGAGTAAATCAGCTGGTACATATGGACTACAACCCAGAGTTGTAAGGGAGATAGGTGAAGAGATCGAAAAGATGTTAGTGATGATTTTTCGGGTATCACTAGAGTCAGGGAGGCTCCCAGCAGAATAGAAGGTCGCTATTATGACACTCCAGTTAAAATTGGAGAAAGTAAAAAGTCGGAATTAGCCTAACTTCGTTTGTAGGTAAGATCGTGGAATCCGTTGTGAAGGATGCGATTTCTGAATTCTTGAAAGTATATGGTGAAATAGGACAACGTCAGCATGGCTTCATCAAGGGGAGGTCATGCCTGACAAATCTATTAGAATTATTTGAGGAAGTAACGAGCAGGTTCGGCCAAGGAGAGAGAACGGATGTTATAGAACATATATAGAACATAGAACAGTACAGCGAATAACAGGCCCTTCGGCCCTCGATGATGTGCCGACCTGTGAACTATTGTCAGCTCGTCCCATTATCCCATCACCATCCATGTGCTTATCCAAGGATTGCTTAAATCTCCCTAATTGTGATTAAAGTGTTAGAAAAGGTTCTAAGGGATCGTATTTATACTCAATACGATAGGAATTAGTTCATTAGAGAAAATCAATATGGTTTTGTGAAGGGTATTTTGTGCCTCAGAAAAAGTATTGAGTTCTTTGAGAAGGTGACCAAACGGATGGATGAGAGTAAATCCGTTCATGATGTGAATTTGGATTTCAGTAACGCGTTTGACAAGGTTTCCCATGGTAGGCCACTGCAAAGAATACTGAGGCATGGGATTCAGGACTATTTCGTGGTTTAGATCAGAAGTTGGCTTCCTGAAAGAAGACAGATGGTGTTGCATGATGAGAAATGTTCATCATGGAATTCACTTCCCAGTGGCGTATGGAAAGATTCTGATTTGGGTCCACTGCTGCTTGTCATTTTTATAAACGATATGGATGAGCTCATAGAAGGATGGGTTCGTAAATTTGCGGACAACAGAAAGATCGGTACTGTTTTGGATAGTGCCAAAGAATGTTGTAGTGTGCAGAGGGACATAGATGGTGATGGTAACACAATGGACCAAAGCTTCAAATTGAGGGGTGATAGATATAAGACAGATATCAGAGGTAGTTTCTTTACTAAGAGAGCAGTAGTGGCGTGGAAAGCACTGCCTGCAACAGTTGTAATTTCGCCAACTTTACAGGCATTTAAATGGTCACTGGATAGGCATATGAAGGAGAATGGAATAGTATTGGTTCGATGGGCTTCAGATTGGTTTCACATGGCGATGCAACATCGAGGGCAGAAGGGCCTGTACTGAGCTGTAATGGTCTATGTTCTATGTTTTAATGGAACTGCCAAAGGAGCAATCTATGCTATATCTGCTCCTCTGCAGCGATACTTGAACAAGTAATGAACTCAATTAGGGATCCTCTTGGAAGAAGTGTTCACTGCATGCATGATTTAGAATACAGATAGAGTGTGAGAAAATAAATCCTAATCCAGGTTCCAGTACGTGTACAAGGGGGACTACAATATAATGAGGGAGGACCTGGCTAAAGTCGACTGGAAACATAAGTTTATGCTGGGACAGTTGACAAGCAGTGGATAAGTTTCAAATAAGTTTTTCAAAAGTGCTCGGCAAGAGGATATTCCAGTGAAAAAGGAAGGACGTAATCAAAGGTTATTCTGCCCTGGATGTCTAAGAAAATAAGAGAGGTTATTAAATTGAAAGAGAAAGCATGCAAAGTGGTAACACAGCATGGAACTTGAAGAATGGGAAAACTTTAATCTCCCCAAAAAAGCCACCAAAAGAGCTGTAAAGAAAAGTAGGAAATAGCATAAGAAATACAAGCACATAATGTAAACGTTTCTATAAAAACGTAAAACGAAAAAGAATGCTCGAAGTAAACGTTGTCCCTTCAGAGGATGAGAAGGGACATTTAGCTTTGGGATATAATGAAACAGCTGAGACATTGAACAGGTATTTTACATCGGTCTTCACAGTGGAGGTCGCTGCTAACATGCCAATAATTGACAAAGAGATGAATTTAGGTGACGACCCGGGAAAAAAAAAATCGTTATTACAGAAGAGCTCGTGTTGGATTGTCACAGCCAATGCAGTAAGGATAGTTAAGTCTCCCGGCCCTGATGGAATTCATCACAGGGTACTAAAAGAGATGGTGGGAGAAAAATCAAGTGCACTGGCGGTAATTTTCCAATATTTGTTGGTCTCTGGAACAGTCCCAGCAGACTGGATAACAAAAAAAGTGACACCCCTACTTAAAACGTGAGGCAGACAAAAGCTGGGGGTGTAGACAGCAGTTTGCTTAACCTCTCTAATGTGAAAGTTTCTTCAGTTTATTATCAAGAAAGAAATAGCACGTCATTTCGATAGAATGTGGACAGAACCACATGGGTTCATGAAGGGCAGGTCATGTTTGAAACATCTTTTGGAATTCTGCAAAGATATTACGAGCATGATGGGCAATGTAGATCCAGTGAATATGGTGCACCTAGATTTCCAAAAGGCCTTCGACAAGGTGACACACAGGGGCTGCTGCATTATGATGCATGCTGTTAAGGGTAGAATATTACCATGTATAGAGAATTGGTTGACTATCAGGAAGGAATGAGTGGGGACAAATGAGTGTTTTTCTGGTTTGCAATCTGTGACACGTGGTGTGCCTCAGGGATCGGTTTTGTGACCGCAATTATTTACAATTCATGTCGATGTTTTGGAGTTTGGGGCGACATGCAGCGTGTCAAGGTTTCCAGATGACACACAAATGAGTGGCAGAGCAAAATGAAAGCAGAGGAATATGGAACTTTGCAGAGGAAAACAGAAACGTTGAGTGAGTGGGCAAGGATCGAGGAGACGGAATGCAATGATAATACATGTGAAATCATTTAATTTGATCGGAATAAAAGTAAAAAAAAAACGATTATTACTTGAATGGTAAAACGTTGCAGCATGCTGCTATGCAGAAACACCTGGGTGTCTTTGTACATGAATAACAAAAGGTTGGTCTTCAGCTGCGAAAAACAATTAGCAATCAATGGATTTTTGTTTTTCATTGCGAAAGGGATTGAGTTTAAAAGCAGAACAATAATTTTTCCAGATCTACAAGGTGCTGGTGAGACTACCCTGCTGTAAATGTGCAGTTGTGATATCCTTACGTAACAAAGGAATGTCCTGGAACTGGAGGAGGGTCACGAGGTTGATTCCGGCATTGGGTGGGTTGGCTGATGAGTGGCGACAGAGTAGATTTGGATACTATTCATTGGAATTCAGAAGAATGAGGGTGTGTAATACAGAAGCAGTTAATATTATGATGCGAATACGTAAGATAGAAGTAGAGAGGATGCTTCCACTGGCGGGCGATATTAGGACAAGTGGGTATCGCAGTAAAGTTAAAGGGAGCAGATTTAGGACTGAATTGAGAATGAATTTCTTCAACCAGAGGGTTGCTCATCTATAGAACTGCTTGCCCAGCGAGGTAGTAGCTGCTACTTCAGTAAATGTTTTAAACATATTGGTGAATTTTGTTTGAACAATAAAGGAATTAAAGAATATGTTGAGAGGGCGGATAAGTGGATGTGAGTCCATGGAAAGATCAGCCATGTTCTTACTGAACGGCGGAGCAGGGCGTACGGTCTACCCTTGCTCCTAGTCCTCATGTTATATGAATGTACGTGTCACATCTTCAGTGACTGCGGGGGAAGATTCCACGGGGCGGGGGGCAGATATGTTGGGATTGAAGGCAGAGCACACCAGGGTGCCCCGAATGGAATGCTCTTTAAGAAATCGGAAAGAGAGGGGAGAAGAATACATGCATCGTAATTGTATTTCGCTGGAGGTGGTGGAATAAAAAAACATCGTTGATCACTTGAAGCATCACAACACATAAGGCTCGAGACAAAGGTTTGGAAAATTGGATGAGAGTGCATAGGTGCTTGATGACTGACATTGGCAAGATGGGCCAAAAGTCCTCTTTCAGTGCTATAAAAGTCTCAGTCTCTTTGAGAAACTAACCACCAGCCATATAAACACAGTGGCCACAAGGACAGGTCATAATGTGGGATTTTCTTGACTCGCTAAAGCCTGTTTATCACATGGCCTGCCATTACACACCGCCTGTGGCTATTCAGCAGCAGTGTCCGTTAACAGTTATTCACTCTCCTATCCAGATCGTTATACACTCCTTGGTCCAACTGTTCTTCTCTTTCCTTGTGTTCTTTCACGACATACCATCTGACCCTTTACAATACAGAAGTAAGAAACATGATGGGATACTTCCTGCTTGCCGGGATGAGTGCAGTGTTAAAGATGTATTGCACATGAGGTGGAGAGTATAATATGCAGCATCTGAGTAGCAAGAGATATTTACTTCAAAAACATATTGAGGTCTCCTGACTGCAGTTGCAACCATGCTGAAAAGCTCAACAACATCCAGAACAGAGCAGCTGAATTGATCAGCACAACAAGACTAACACAACATCGACAAACATCCACACTCTTCAATACCAAACACTCAGACACATCCCCATGATGCACTGCAGAAATTCAACAAAGCTGCATCAACAATACCTTACAAACTCACAATTACATCCATCTAAAAAAGAATAGGGCAGTAGTTGATCGGAAAACCCGCCAAACTACTTACCATCCTGATCTGGATACCATCCTGACGTTCCTGCCGTTTGCCACTGGTCAAAACTGTGGATTTCACTCCCCTATAAATTTGGTCTATTACCACCACATGGAAACTGCCATTTAAGAAGGCAGCTTCTCATCATTTTGTCCAGGCAAATTAGGAATGGTTTATAAATGCTGACCTTTTCTGGAATAACCACATCCGACGAAGAATGAAAATATATTTGTTTTGGTGCTCTTAGAAGTTTTCTCGTTCTAAGCATAAATGGATGGATGGTGGAGATAAACTGTAGAAATGTGGTAACCGTGGAAATGATTCAATTACTCGTCTGCACTGAAAATCCATCAATGCAACCACACTGGGGTGGAGTCATTCAACTGTTGTGAGGGTGGAAAAGGATTTGCTCAGTTATCTACACTGCTGATACACCACTGCTTTTCACACGGAGGAGACAGAATTTAATTGTCCAGAGTACGGTAAACGCTTTAAAAGTTCTCAGGGAACCGATGTGCTAAGCATGTGTTCACACTGATGAGAAACAATTCAAGTATTCTCGCAGTGGGAGTGGGGATAGGCCGTCATTTGATCTCACTCTACATCTGCAAACTCACTGGAGACAGGCCGTTCACATGCTCTAAGTGTGGGAAAGGAATCATTCAGGCATTCATTCCGCTGAGACACCAGCAAGTTCACACAGAGGAGAGACCATTCATCTCCTGTGTTTTTGAAGATAGTACTTGATCCCAGCAACCTGCTGACATGGCAGCGAATTCCCATTGGCAAGAGGCCATTCACATTCCGAATTTGGGAAAGGATGCACTTAGGTCATCCATCCTCCTGATACACCAACGAGTTCACAGTGGCAAGGAACTGTTTAAATACCAGAGAATGGGAAGTGCTTTACAAGTTACCAGGAACTGAAGTCTCATCAACATGTTCACACTGATAAGAAACCAATCTTCTGCTCTCACTGTGGGACTGATTTCCTGCTATGCATCGGCACAATTTCGCTCCTGTAACTCAGACAAAAGGGATTGCACTTCACAAGGACATCAGTTGCGGTGAATCACATTCAGAAATCCTGATTGTGTGAAAATATATTTTTAAAGTACAAATCAAGCTTTAACAATGAAGAAAATGTCCGCTCATTGGATAGAAATCAGCGGAAAAACGCTGTATATTTGATGTGATTGATAAACGAACAATTAAATACCACATCACTTAAAGAGCTTATTCATATCCAATGACGTAAACACCCGCTGACAGTATTAACACAGTTTAGTTCTAGAGGTAATAACAACAGAACACAATCACCAGCGACCTCACTGGAACGTGTCTGCCACCATAGTATTACCAGACCATAGGTGCTGCTCCCTTCAATAGAGAAAGAAGTGACTGGCGGTGATTTAACCAGAGGGCCACTAGATCAAAGTTGGGGGAAGAGGTTGTAAAGGAGAGCCTTTATAGTAACCGCAAAACAGCGATGGGAATTGAATGCACGTTATTAACATTAGACTCTTTTGAAAACCAACATTGCAGCCAACTGAGCTAAAGCTATTTCAGTTGATTAGCCTGTCGCAGGTATAGATGAATGATTGAATCACTTGGTGAACAATGTGCAGGTGAAGTGCATCTCCCAACAATGTGGCACAGTGTTTAGCACTGCTGCCTCAGAGCAATAAGAACCGGGTTTGATTCCAGCCTCAGGCATCTGTCTGTTTGGAGTTTGCATATTTGCCCTGTGTTTGCGTGGGTGTCCTCGAGTTTCCTCCCTCAATCCAAAAGATGCACAATTTAGGTGTATTGTCCATGCTAAATTGCCCGTAGTATAGGTTATTAGTCGGGGTAAATGTAAGATAGGGCAATTGGTCTGGGTGTTCTTTGGAGATTTCGTGTGGACTTGTTCGGCCGAAGCACCTGTTTCTGCACTGCAGGGATTTTAATTCCAATGTGCTTTCTGGTATTTCATCAAATCATCGCTACTCCTAAAGCTGTTTTCAAAGTCAGAGCATTAAATCTTTCTCTGATTGGTGTGAATAAGAACACGTCTGCTGAGACTGGAGAATCAAATGAATCTCTTCCCACACAAGGCGCAAGTGAAACTTTCTCCCTCGTGTGAATACGCTGGTTCTGTCTGAGAGGAGATGACCAAGTTAATCCTTTTCCCCACTCAGTGCAGGCCTGTCTACTGTATGACCACGCTTGTGTATCCGAAGCGTTGCTGATTAAATAAATGTCTTCTCATATACAGAGCAGACGAATGGTCTCTCTCCATTATCAACTCGACTGGGTGACATTAGACGGGACTGTGAATGTTATCCCTTTCCAAACAGAGTTGAAAAAGCTTCTCTCCCGCTTATGAACATGTTTCTGTGACATTAGGTTGGATACCCAGGTGAACACCTTCCCGCAAATGGAACAGCGGAATGACTCCTCCCGATGTGAAGAGGATGATGTTGAATTAAGATCTATGAATTTAAGACCTTTACAGGTATAAAAATTTGTTTTTTTCCCTCAGTCAGAGGAAAAGTCTCTTGTTAGTGTCAACCCACTGGTCTTCCTGGAAGCTGGATGACAAAGTAACTCCCTTCCCACAAACAAAGCATGTAAAAAGTCCCTCCTCAGAATGTCTCTCTTGAAGAGCGTCCAGCTGACCTGGGTATTTGTAACTCTTCCCACAATCCAGTCATTTCATGGTGACGATCTCCTCACATACCTCCAAGTTGAATGATCTGTTGAATATTTACCCATAAACACAACACAGATATGGTTTGTCTGTCCATAGATTTTTCTTTGGAATGTTAACTGGATAATGTTAAATAATTTTTGCAGTCAGTTCACTAGAACTCTCCCACTTGTGTGCTTGTTGCGCGCGCGTGTGTGTGTGTGTGTGTGTGTGTGTGTGTGTGTGTGTGTGTGTGTGTGTGTGTGTGTGTGTGTTGGCGATTTACCACTCACGCTGGGGTTTGAAAGCTTTTCCCACAGACCTTCCAGGGAAACATGCTTCCAACATGTTGTGATGAATTGAGTGACTCTATTGGATCATCATCGCATGTTTGATTTAGACTCATTCATCTTCAATTCTCTCCATCTATTACTCTGTCAAATGAGATACAAATATTATCGCTGTCCTAACAACGTATAGTCTCAAAACAAATAATTCCAATTTCAGAACGACATTTGTGCTTTATTACACACTCCCTCTCAAGCAAATGACCCAATCATATTGAATGATGCAAAAGGCACTGTCAAAAGCTGTTTTTTTTTTCCCAGCGTCTATGAGGCATTGTACGTCCTGAGGTGCAAACCTGGTTAGGGACGTACTGAGCTAACTGATGGATACCAGAAAATCCCCAACCAGAATAATGTTACACAAGATATGATGGACCTCGCTGTTACTGGACACCAATGGGAAAGTTAAGTGATTAGGGAAAGTGGTTGGCAATCAAAGGTGGTGTTTTGTCCCAGTTGGTGACACGTTACTGGCGTTGTTGTAGCAGCATTCAACCAGACAAGTGGAGAGGATTTCATATCACATGTAGCTTATGTCTTGTAAATGATGGACAGTCATAACGTGAGTTGAGTGTTGTTAGATATTTAGCATTTGCTCTGATCTTGAACCAGCTGCATTTATATATTTAGTCCTTTTCAGTTTCCAGTCACCAGTACACGACCAAAATGTTGCTCGTGGAGGATTCAGCAAAGATATTGCTGTTGAATGTCACAAAGGGATACTTGGATTTTCTCTTGTTGAAGATGGTCATTGCCAGGCAGCTATGTGATATAACTGTTACTTGATATTTATGGAAATTTTAGATGCTGCACACGTTTTGCAACATATGGATGAGATTTTGAGCAGGGTCTTAGCCCAGGTTGAGGGTCACGTTGTAAATTTGTTCTCAGTATGAACAAACTAGCGAGCTCAGCAAGCAAACTTACAACGTGAACACATGGATGTGAGGTAAATCTGTATCTGAGCACATGAACACCATGCTGAATATTGGACAATCGTCAACTAAGAACCATACTTCAAAAGGGAAAATCATTGATAAAGCAGCTGAAACAATTTGGCTCAAGGACGTGACTCTGAGTAATTCCACTGTGACTGAGAACGCTTGGATTCTGAAGCCCCACGTGCTTCACAAGTGTAAGATAACACGTCTGAAGAGTTTGATTAAAAATGCTTCATGCAGAAAAATCCAAGCTTTCAAGGAGGCTGCTTTTTCTCATAAATATCACCTGTGGGCGAAGCTGCTAAAAAAGGTGTCGCACAGGACACTGCACAACACCAGCAATGATTTCTGAAGAAGATGCACACTGGGATGGTAGTGTTAATTGTTTCTCTCTCCACTTGTAATGCCAGACCTGCTGACTTCCTCCAGCACTTCCTGTTTTAGTCTCAGATTTTCGATAGCTTCATGAAGCGTCCTCAAGCTCCGCCCAGTACTATGTCGTCACCTTTCCTCCCGCGCATGCGTCCAGATCCCATGGCAAGATGGTGGCTGTTCAACTTGGAGCTGCAAAATATTTTTCCACGATTTATTTTTCAAGTGCTCTAATGTCGCTGAAAGGGTTTATAAAGGATATTGACTCCATCCCTCCCTCTAGGCCCTGAAGCCTTAACGTCACGAAAAGCATGTCTCCCCATTTACCACAGAGATGAAATCAAAACTGCGAATTCATCTCCCTCTCCTCGATGAGTACAGTGGACACCACGGGAAAGCAGGGTAGTGTCCCGCCATTTAATTCAATTTTTACAGGCAATTACTTCTATTAATTCATACTTTTCTCTTTCCTGCATTATAAGCTTCTGTGATCCAAATTAAATTTGAAAGAGCAAAATTGGCGTATGTCAAGACACCTTACAATTCGATGCATCCATCAAATCACTCAAACCCTCTCTGCAATATAATCTTGTCATTAAAATACTTGATCACTCAAATCATTTTGTAAATTTAAATTCTGAACTGATTGTGATGTATTTTAGAAACACCTTTAGCAGGTGGATGTTGAGCACTAAAACAAAGAGATATGTCAGTTCCTTCTGAGTATCTCTGAACACATTTTGTCAACTCATTTTACAAAGAATCAGAAGATAGTAAACTGAAGTGTTTCTCTGATTCTAGTTCTGTGCTATCCTTTGAGCTACAAAGTCCAGCAGGAGAGTTTCCATTGAAGTATGATGGAATTGTTTCAGCGGTAAATATCATTTAGCATTCATCTATAATTCAATACCCAACTTGCACTGCTGTGGTTCATAGGTCAGGCTCTGGTGTGATCCCTTTCCTGTGGATCTGAATCCATGTACATCCATTGCTCTGTTTCATCACTATCCTCCACGATTATCTCTTTGCCACTGTCCAACCAGTGCTTCCTCTAATAATGAATATTTTAACCTGATGTGTTAGTGTTTCGTTATTTCGTCAGTCTTGTTCAAATGAGGGTTTCATCAAGGCAGCTCCCTAATTTATGTGCTGCTAACCTATTCCACTCCTTTACGTGGGCTTTCTTCACATTCATTTCCCTGACTCTACTATGGTCCTGATTGCTTTTACTTGTCGTGCTCCCTCTTATACACACTACTTTTTTCCCTGCTCTTACGTGTCCGCACCCAGTTCGTTTTTTCTCTTTCTTGTCTGAGTGGCCAGACGCTTTCGCAGGTCCAGGCCCTTCCTTAATAGATAATTGTAAAATACTTACGTAGAACATGAAAAAAGAAACAACAACACAGGAACTGGCCCACGATGTTTGCTGAGTATGACGCCAAATTTAACTCATCCCTTCAGCGTGCCCATGTTCCATTCCCGCTATACTTCGTGTAGTCACGTGCATGTCTAAAAGCCATCTAGAATTCCGCGTCTTGTCTGTGTCCACCACCATCCCTGACAACATGCCTCACACTCCTTCCACGCTCTGTGCAAAACTTTTGCCCCTCACATCTTCATACCCTTCTTTGTGAGCAACTCTACCTATATCTTTCACCTTGACTGAACTCCACAGCCCTCCCTATCTGTGTAACCTCATCCAGTCACTCCAAACCTCACGATCACTTTCACCTCCTTCAGACACTCCAACCCTTCCTATCGATGTCAACTGCTAACACCACCCTGCTAATCTTGATAATCTTCTCCAGTCACTCCAATCCTCCCAATCACTATCCTTTCTTCCAGTCATTCAAACCCTGCTTCTTATTGAACTTTCTCCGGTCATGACAATGTCAAAAGGAATGTGGTGAATGCAGTAACAGGGTAATGAATTAGATGATCTTTCGTGATTATATTAGACAGTGGGCAGGCTAGTGGAACTGAATGGCCTGCACATGCATTTCTATGTAACACTCTGTCTCCATGACTTGCTTCAGTCTTTACCACCCTCCCTATCTGTTTAACCAACAAAATCTCCCCACAATGGAACTTTTACAGACCACAGATTGCTGCTGATCAGTCCTACAGTCCCAACAACCCTCCCATTCTGTTTCGAACTTCAGCGCAAAACAGTCCCGATCTTTGTAACTTCCTTCAGTAGCTGGAACACTCCCTATCTCTGTAGCATCATATCCAGCAGCGTCACTGCCTTTGCGTGCTTCTCCAATCCCGAAAACCCAACGTCTTTGTAACCTTATCCCACACACTGACAAATCTTCCTAATCTTCTCTATCTCTCTTTACTTTTCATGCTCTTGACACTTCGTATCTGATTGAGCATTTTTAGACTTTCTGCTCTTCCTGTCTTTGCAAGCTACACCAGTCGCTGTCGCCCTCCTTCAATCTGTAAACTCCTCCGATCCTTGCAACACTTGCTGTGTCTGTCCATACTTCCAACCCCCATATTACTCCCCTTCTGTCAGGCCTACTGCAATCCCTACAAACTCTGTGGTCCACTGACTCTCAGCCAACATCAGGTTTTCCTACAATCTGTAAACCTCTCCAGTTGCAACAACAAGCCGACCATAATGCCTGTTTGCTCCTCTACCCCCTACAACTCCTCCCGCAGCACAAACCATCTCTCTCTGTAACTCTGAAACTTTCCATCCGTGCTCCCTGTTACTGTCTCTAAAATTTTCCTTTATCTGTAATTGCTCCGATCCCTCCAAACCTTCCGAGCTCTGTAAACTTCTGCAGTTCTTCTGTCCCTCTTAGCCACCACAGCGAATTACAGCATATTTTCCCCTCCGTAAATCCTAAAGGATTGCAGTGGCTCGACGAGATCAATGGCGAGTAAAATATTTCAGAGACTTACTACCTTCCTCGTCTGTGTCACGTCTTCAAACCACTACAACTCACCCTGTGTCTATGATCTCATCCAGTCCTGCCAATTTCCCCTTACATTGTACTTTTCCTGCACTGAGCGCCCTTAAACACAGCAGCTTCTGCAGGTCTCCCTTAAACTTTACGGATCCCACCCGCTTCCTCCAGCTCTGTGCATTAATTCTCCTGAGTGCTCTTGAGTCGACCCACTCTTTCCCTGCCAACTCGCATAATCCTGATAAACTGATTTGGGATTGTCCTTAATCTTGTTGACCAAAGACATTTCACGATGCCGTTTAGCTCTCCTAACTCTTTGCACACGTTTTTATTCTGTTTATTTTTATCTTTTTTAAGGCCTTTGGCAGTCATCAGGTTCCAAAATCTGAAATGTGCCTCATTTTTCTTTTTGACTGAGCTCACAATTGTCAGCACAGATTCCCAAAGCTTGCCATCCTTACAAACTTGCCACGATGACCAGATCATAAATTGCTCAATGCAGTATCATCGAAAATGGTCGAGTGGGGTTCTCAGACAATATCTCCAGATTCATAACGATAGCCCTAATTGTTGAGTCTCCTTTAGTCTTCAATTCAAGTTCAGAACCATATCCAAACGTTTTACATCTACTTGTGGTTTCTGTTTTTGCCTTTGATTTTCCCTACTTTACTTATTTTCGTGCTCTTTATTGAAAAGTAATCTGCTAAATTTGCTTGATACTTCTTGGCAGCATAGTTGCTCATACACTGTTTGCTTTCTAACATCCTTTCGGATCTCGCTCCTTCACATTCGACACTCCTCTGTAATACGGATGTCCCACTGTCTGACATTAATGTAGCATTTGTGTCTGTAAGCTCGTAGAGTTCCTGGGAACTCTGGATTTCGCAGCCTGGCCCATTTTACTTTTGAGAAAACGCTTTCTCAGAGCCACTTTAATTTCCCCTCAGAATACCTGATCTGATTCTGATTTATCTTCTCGTTATTGTTTCCTCTTTACTTGAATGACATCTCTTCTCAACTTATTAAAGTTAGACCGATTCATATTAAATAACCAACTTTTCCCCTACCTTTGTCCTTTACAAGACTTATGTTAGAATCAAATGAATTCTGATCACTCCTCCCCAGATTCTGCCCTTTTCCTTCCAGATGGCAGTGATCACGCGTGTGGAAGATGATGTGCCATTGTACTCACACCTGCTGCTGAGTGTCGGAGGTGGAGGGAGTGAGTCATTGTGGATAGGGACCAATCAAATGGGCTATTCGTTCTTTGATTGTGTTATGCTTTTTGAGTACTGTTGGAGCTGCACTCATTCAGACAAGTGGATATTATTGCATCATATTCATAACTTAAGACTCAGAGGTCGTGGACAGGCTATGGACAGACGGGAGAAAAGTTACTAGCTTCAGGATTCCTAGCGTCTGAACTGATGTTTTAACCATAGTAGCAATATGGTCTTCGATAAACCTGAGGATACTACTGGCAATGGATTCAGCAAAGTGAATATCATTGGATGTCAAACAGCTTATGATAATCATTGTCTAGTATTTGTAAGATACGAATATTACTTGCTATTTGTCTGCCCAAGCCTGGCTGTTGGCCAAGTCTTGCTACATTTCCACATGGACTGACTTTGTGATCTTAGGAGCTGGGATTGTAAAATCATGAGCGAACTTCGTCATATCTGAATGTAGAAAGTCGGAGCTTGGAGACATGATTTTCCCATGTATCTGTTTTCTTTGTCCTTGTCGATTGCCGTGGGTTTGGAATGTCCTGACTCATAAGTACTGATGCAATTCATTTTGTGGGTGGTATGCACTGCAACTATTCAGCTTCAGTGGTGGAGGAGATAGAAGCTTGCGAAAGTGATAGCATTAAAATATACTGGCTTTATCCCATGTTATTCAGGTACATAATCCTTCATCTTCTTTGGGGACACGTTTTCGGGTGTCAGTAGGTGAGTTACTCACTGCAGAATCCGTAGCGTATTTTCTGTTCTTGAAGACAGTTGTATTTATGTGGCTACTTGACGGCAATTTCTTGTCAGTGATCACACATAGATTGCTGACAAACACCGTGTTGGGGACTCAGTGGTGATCGTATTATTAAAAATCAACAAAATTCTTCATTATTGTATTTGTCCAGAATTTGTTTGGCGTGAATATTATTTGCTATTTTTGAGACTAAACCTCAATTGTTCCAGATCGTGTTGCATTTGAACATGATTTTTTTTCAGTATCTGGGGAATGGTATAATCAGTTAGCATTCCCACGTCTGACCATATAATGGAGAGAGGATCAATGCAGCATCTGAACATGTTTGAGCCTCTTTGTTGCTGAATGGCTGGCGAAGCCGTGGGGTTCAATTCACTGACACTAACAACAACCTTGTTATTTACTCGTGATTACTCTAACCAGCAGAGTGTTTCCTATTCTCACACACTGGACAATGGTGCATTGTTGTTAAGACTAATTAGTCTCACTGCCCCTTCGAATTTCCACTATTTTGACCGAAGCTTGCAGTTAGTTTAGGATCTGATTGAGCCTGACGGGACACTAACTGAACATCGCTGAGCAGGTTAGGGCTGAATGTGCACATTATTGCTGACACCTTCCTTCACATTTATATGGTAGACCGTACTCTGATGTGTCAGTGACTGGCTGCAAAGCAAATATCCTACTTTTTTGTTTACATGGCATACTTGAGACATTCATCATATTGTTGGTGGATGTTTGTGGGCTTGCTGGAATGGGACAGCTTGGCTAGAGATGTGGAACTCACTGGAGCTAAATCACAGCTTCCAGTCTTTCCAGCCATTTCTTGACATCTTTTGGAATGAATCGAATTGTCTCAAGATTCGTGTCTCTGATGTTGGGGCGCACTGAACGAGGCTGATATGGATCATCTGCTCATCCCTTCTGGCTGAAGATTGTTGCAAACGCAGCAGATTTATTTTCCCCCTGATGTGCTGTGCTCTATATAATTGGGGATTTCATTGTTGAACAGTAGAAGCGTCCTCCTCCAATGGCCCCTTTCATTGTCCACTATCTTTTATTACTACATGTGGCTGGAACGCAGAGGTGGGTCTGAACAATTGATTATGGGATCAATGACATCTGTCCATTACTTGCTGCTTATGCAATTTCGCATGCAAGTTTTTCTGTTTTGTGCGATAGGAGTTTCTGCAGGTTGTCCCCACATGTCTAGCTCTGGCTGGTGCTGCTCCTGACATGACTTTTTGTGTTCTTCATTGAACCAGGGTGGACCTTGGCTTGAGTTTTGCTGTAGCGTGGCACGGATGCCCGGCCGTGAGGTTGCAGACTGTATGAGTTATCCACTGTAACTCATGGACACCTCCCTGAAGATTGAACAGACTTCTGCATGGGCACAAATTGGTGTGCAGCATATTTCTTAAATCATACTATGTTGAAAAGTAGTGATGTATATAAAACACACGCTGTCCTTGTCTTTCAGCTGCTGAAGTCTTTCATAGAGGTGCAGTAAACTATTTGGAAAGTCACTGGAATGATAACCTTTCTTGCTCCAGTTGAACAGGAGCTTGGCCAGACTGCACTTGGAGGAGTGTGTAGTCTTGACTCTTTATCTCACGAAACAAATTATTGCTACTTAGAGACGGTAAGGAAGGTTCAATAGAATTCTTCCAAGGAAAATGCTATCAAAAAGGGCCATGACAAACTCGACCTGTGCTCTATGGTGTTTCAAAGAATGAGAATTAATTTCATTGCAAGTTACAAAATATTGATTGGATACTTGTTTCTTACTTATTTCTGGCTCTCACTGCAGCATATATAAATTGCTTGAAGCAGTCAGTTGCATTCCGAACTGTGTGTGACTTCAATGGGAGATTGCTTGTTGTTCCTACGAACAAGGGAACAATAGTCCACTTGATATCGTAAGGTATAGGAACAACAGTATGCCCACCAGCTCACAGATTGTGCTCTGCCTTTCAGTTCAGTCATGTTCGTTCTGATCATCCACAACTCCGCGTTTCTGCATTTTCCCCGTCAAATTTGATTCACTGACGGCTTAAGAATATGTGTCTCAACCTTTTTGATACAAAATGGTTCAAGTTCAAAAGCTTCCAAAATGTTCTCCGATGTTTCGCTTTCACTGATGTGGGACTTGGTAGTCTTTAATTCCCTCGTTTATTTCTAACAGGCTTTCCTGAACCCACATTAGATGCGTGCTGCATTATGGCACCAGCTCTTTGGCCAAAACCAAAATAAGAAAAAAAGTTCACAGCCTGTAATTTGATTCCGTCATCTCTCACATCGGTTTAAGATACAAATCATCCATATCTGGGCATGTGTCCGCTCTTTTTTTCTGACAAAACTTCCAATTCTTCCTTATTCTCTCTATAAATGTGCTCAAGGTTCACACGGTCATTCGAACTGAATCCAGTAAATGTTTTTCCAAACTGAATACCGATACGAAAAAAATAAGTTTGACATATTCTGTGGCTCCGTGCACAGATTGTCTCCATGATTCCCTAATAGTCGCCTTTCTTTCCCTTGTTAACCTCTTCCATTTGGTATACTGATAGAATGTCTTCGGCCTCTTGATGCTAAATCTTACTCACTAATGCTGCATCACGCCCCCTTTTTGTTCTTCTACTGAATTTCTTTGAAGCTGCATGAAGATTCTTTTTACGCTGTTCTTGCTTTCTGAATATTTTAGATTTTGAACGTTCTCTGAGCGTATTTTACTGAATTTGCTCGCATATTGTAACATGTAAGGCCCATATGCTCATCCATTCCATTTTGAGCATGAGCTCCCCTCCCACAGGTCACACCACACGGTTTTCCTTCAGCTTTACCAAAAACTAACTGTACTCAGAAGGCTTTGGGCATTACCTGTCTTCTTTTTAAATAAATTCTCTATAGGTAATACAAAAACTTTTTAGTTTGAAGATATTTTGTCTTTTCCTTGACAAAATTAAGGGTATGATGTTATGTTCACTGGGCCTTTAATGCTCTGCCAATCCCGCCTGGAAAGCCTGCCTGGCTTGAATCCCCACAATGAGGCCCAGAACGGCACCGTTTCTTGTTGTATATTCTTCATGTTAAAATAAAATGCTCTCAAGAATACATTTTAACATATTTGTCACCTCTTTTAATCACATGCCTCCTCTAATAAGTGTTCAGAATTGAAACGCCTGTGTAGAATGTACGACTTGTTAATTGTGCACACTACAGTGATTGGTTACAAATCTGATCCTGTACTTTCATGAAACTGGGGTCTACTGTATCCACCTACCAATATATCTGTCATCGTTCTTATTCCAAACTCTAACCACGAAGCCTCAGTTGAAAGCCCTTCCAAGATATCATCCCTGCTGACTGCAGTAATGACTCCTTAATTACGAAAAACGACATTGTCTCCTGCACGTCTGTACGAACTCTGTACGAACAAGTGAGGACTGCAGATGCTGGACATCGAAGCAGAGAGTGTGTTGCTGGAAAAGCAGAGCAGGTCAGGGAACAACCGAGCAGCATGAGAATTGACATTTCGGGCGTCAGCCCTTCATCAGGAATGGATCTGATGAAGGGCTTTTTCAAGAAATATCGATTCTCCTGCTCCTCGGATGCTGCCTGACCTGCTCTGCTTTTCCAGCGCCAAATCTGGACTATCGTTCGAATACCACGGAATATTGAGCTGCCAAAACTGATCTCCTTCACCCATGTTTCTGATGGCAAACGTATCACAGTTGCACATGTCAATCTATTCTGTTATCACATCTGTCTGACGTATAATCGACCCAGCATTAAGATAAAGGATATCCAGCCTGGTATATAACACCAGGAACAGTCTATTTCTCGGAGTTCTACACTTATTCACTGTTTGTTATCAATCTGCACAAAAGTGTAACTCTTGAGATTGCCAAAAGCAATATTTGTGAACCATTATTTCTTCTTTTAAATTGATTCATAAAATAACCGAATGATCACCTCCACATATCATGATTTTCTGGTGATTATTTGCCAGCTTGGTGATCAGACGGGACACCCCTAAGTAATGGTTGCATTGTTTGTGTCTTTCCACAAATGCATGTGCTCCTAGTGATGCTACTGCTCTGTGCAAGTTCGACATTTGGCTGACCCTTTGTGAGAAATGATCACTCTCCCCCAGTAGTTGAAACGAGGGCAAAACAGAGACAGAAGCAGGTGGCAGATTAAAAAATCTAATGTTTGGATGTATCCCATGGGGATGACGCATCAGCATTGCGACCCGTGGTACGAGATCCCTTTAATGAAAGGCTATCGAATGGAGAATAAAATCAGGTAATCTGAATGGTAAAGATGTCGGACAGAAAATACAGCCTATATCGGGAATGTTATGTGAACATGTTGAAATCTGATCATAATGGAGACAGCAATTTGGGAAAAAATGTTGTTAGTTATTGCCCTGAAAAGTGAGGAATTAAATCCACAGAAAATAGAAAATTACAGTGCAATGCAGGCGTTTTAGCTCACGATGTCTTGCGGAGCTGTGGAAATGATCTGAAGCCTATCTATCCTACACTGTTCCATTTTAATTCAAAGGTTTATCCAATTACCAGTTAAATGGCTGTAAAGTTGACGGGTCTATTACTGTTACAGGCAGGCGCTCTGCACCCCTACTGCTCCCGGACATCCTCTGACATCTGTCCTATATCTATCACTCCTCAGTTTAAAGCCATGTCCCCTGTGCTAGAAATCACCATCTGAGAAAAGGATTCTTAATGCTCCCCTCTCTAATTCTCTGATTACATTATGTGCCTCAATCCAGTCACCTCTAAACCTTCTCTCCAACGAAAATAGCCTCAAGTCCCTCAGCCTTTCCTCATAAGAATTTCCCTCCATTCCAGGCAACATCCTAGTTATTCTCCTCTGCACTCTTTTCAAAGCTTCCATATCCTTCCTTTCATACGCAATAGTCCTCGTGCAGCTGCACCAGATTATGGTGTTGCTGCAACATGATCTTGTGGCTCCGAAACTCAATTCATCTACCAATAAAAGCTGACACACCTAATGTCTTCTTAACTACCACATCAACCTGGGTGGCAATTTTCAGGGATCTATGTATTATTTACACTGCCAAGAATCTTACGTTTGGTGCAAATCTCTTTATTGCTGTTGCTCCTGTTGAAGTGAAACACCTCACAAATTAAACTCAATTTGCCAGGTCTGATCTCAGCTGTGCAGGTTATCTATATCCATCTGTAACCTACAAGTTCAACGACCTTAGTCTCACTCACAAATTTATGAACCCATCGTTGTACTCCCTCATCCAAGTCATTTACAAAAGTAACAAGTATCAGTGGACACACAACAGAAGCTTGCGACGCCCCACTGGTACTTGAACTCGGAATGAACATTTCCCATCAATCATCATCCTCTGTCTTCTTTCAGCGAAGCAAATTCTGATCGAAACCGATAATCACCCTCAAGCCGATGCCGCCATGTTTTCTGCAATAGTCTACATGGGGAACCTGATCAAACGCCTTACCAAAATCTATATACACCACATCAAACGTTTAATCCTCAACCACTTGCGTGGTTACCTTCTCAAAGAACTCTGTAAGGATTGTGAGGCATGACCTACCCTTCACAAAACCGCGTTCATGATCTCTAATCAACTTATTCCTTTCTGGATGATCCTGTTGTCTGCAACCTTTTCCAACACATTAAGCAAGGCTCACTGGTCTATAATTAATAGGGTTGTCTCTACTCTCCTTCATGAACAAGGGAACAATATTTGCTATCTTCCAGTCTTCAGACAGTATTCCTGTAGACAATGACGACATAAAGATCAAACCCAAAGTCTCAACCATCTCCTCCCTGGCTCCCAGTGAATCCTTGGATAAATCTGATCCGTCCCAGGGAACGTAACTACTTTCACACTTTCCAGAATTGTTAACAACTCCTCCGTGTGAACCTCAGTCCCATCTGGTCTAGTAGCCTTTATCTCGGTATTCTGGTCAACATCAATGTCTTTTTTCCAGTGTGAACATCGACGAAAAATATTCATTTAGAACTTCATCTATCTCTATGGACTCTACACACTAATTCCCATTCCTGTCCTTGATCGGCGCAAATCTTATTGTAGTCGTATTTTCCCCCACAGATGTACCGATAAAACGTTTTCTGGTTTTCCTTGATCCTGTCTGTGAAGGACTTCTCATATCCCCGCCTAGCGATTCTTGGTTCTCTCTTTTTGTCTTTCCTGGCTAACTTGTAACTCTCAAGCGGTCTAGCTGAGCCTTCATGTCTCATTCCATCATAAGCCTTCTTCTTCTTCTTTCAAGAGATTAAACTTCTTTAGTAAGCCACGGTTGTCTCAACTGACCGCCTCCTCCTTGCCTATCAGTTACCTACTTATCAAGAGCAAACAATAGCTCCACATATAGCTCCTTGAATAACCTGAATATTTCAATTGTGCCTATCCCGTGCAGTTTCCTTCCCCATCCTGTGCATCACAAATCTTCTCAAGTCGCCCCTTGTTGGCCGTCGACATACTGTGTCAGGAAACTCTCCTGCACACATTGGACAATAATTAACCCATCAAAAGTACTCAAAATATAGTATTTCCAGACAATATGTGGCAAATTAAAGTCCCCATAACCATTACTCTGTCACTCTTACTCCTCCAGAGTCATCTTTGCTCTCCTTTCCCCTCCATGTCTGGATCGATTCTGAGGCTGAGAGAATACTCCCCACACGGTGACCTCTCCTGTACTGTTTCTAACCTCAGCCCATACTACCTCAGTAGACGAGGCGTCAAATTCTCTTACTGCCTGCGTAATACTGTACTTGAGTAACGTTGCCACACCACCCCCTCCTTTACCAGAATCTCTGTTCTTAGTGAAGCGTTTAAATCCTGGAACCTGCAATAACCAAATCCTGTTCCTGCTCTATCCATGTCTCTAAAATAGCTACAACATCGAAATCCTTTGTGTCAATACATGCTGCAAGTTTCACCCACCCTATTCCGGATGTGCCTCGCGTTGAAGTAGAGACATAGAAACCACCTTCCCGTTTGCAAGTGATCTCTTGCAACCTGGAAACCATATTTCTTACCTTACTACTCCATCCTGTTTTTACAGGTCCCACCTACCCCAGAATGAGCTGCAATCCTCCAGAAACCCAAAACCCTTTCTCTCTGCAACCTCTCTGTGCCACGTGTTCAACTCCTCTCTCCTTCTATTCCTCGACTCATTTGCACGTGGTACGAGCAACAAACAAGTGATAACAACTCTGTTTCTTCTCGCTCCAGGCTTCCACCCTTGTTCATTGAATTTCTGCCTTTAATCCCCATGCCTCTTTCTAACTATGTCGTTTGTGCCCATGAAGACCACGACTTGGGACTGCTCCCCCTCCCCCTCAAGTATCCAAAAGCATGATCAGAGACATCACGAAACCTGGCACCTGGGAGGAAACACACCAAACATGAGTCTAAGTCGTTCTCACAGAATATCCTATCTGTCCCACTAACTATGGAGTCCCCAACGACAAATGTTCTTCTGCTCTTCCCACTTCCCTTCTGATCAACAGTTACTGAATCTGTGCTCGAGATCTGTCCCTCTGGTAATTTGCTCCCCAAACTGGATGCAAAACAGTATACTTATTAGGGCCACTGATGATCCCTTCAGAGCCTGCTTGTTCCCTTTCCGTCCCCTGAGTGTGACCCATCTGCCTTGTTCTTGTACCAGAGATGTGACTACCTCCCGTTAACTCCTCTCAATGACCCCACCCCGAATGGTGAGAAGTTCATTCAGCTCCAGTTCCAGTTCCCTTTCAGGGATTTTGAGGAGATTGATTTGAGTGCTCTTCCCGCAGATGAAGTCAGCAGGGATACCAAAAGTGGGCCTACCCTCCTGCATTCTGCAGGAGAAACATTTAACTGCCCGAAATCCATTCCCACTGAACGAAATTCCCAAAGCGACTGGTGAGAAATATAAAAGGTATTTTAGGATATGATTTTCTAATCGAGCGCACAGAACCTTTTCTGTTTGGCGAGAGGAGGAGAATGGGTGGGATACACGACCTAAGAAGTGCTTCGGATAACGTAACTGGCTAAATATATTACTTCACTTACGCAGCACTCTCGTGTCCACATCTGCTCAGCGTGAGTTCCGGCTTCTCACGAGGAAAAGTTTTAAATCAGTGATTTACCTTCCCGGCAGCCTCTCTCCCTGTCTCCTCGCAGCTGCCTCAAAATGGCAGCATGGAGCCCGAGTTTTCTCTTTTAAGTGAGAAAACTTCCTCCTGGCAGTCAGCGCTCCTGCTTCCCTCTCTCTTCTTTGCTCCCGATAAATGGACGTTTGACGCTCGATATCATGGAGATTTATGTGCCTCTGTGGGCGGCACGGTGGCACAGTGGTTAGCACTGCTGCCTCGCAGCGCCAGAGACCCGGGTTCAATTCCCGCCTCAGGCGACTGACTGTGTGGAGTTTGCACATTCTCCCCGTGTCTGCGTGGGTTTCCTCCGGGTGCTCCGGTTTCCTCCCACAGTCCAAAGATGTGCAGGTCAGGTGAATTGGCCATGTTAAATTGTCCGTAGTGTTAGGTAAGGGGTAAATGTAGGGGTATGGGTGGGTTGCGCTTCGGCGGGTCGGTGTGGACTTGTTGGGCCGAAGGGCCTGTTTCCACACTGTAAAGTAATCTAATCTAAAAAAAAATACGTCAACTAATGAGGAGGTCCGTGAAGAGTTGAATAGGACAGTTCGGTATCTGTGTCAGGAGCAAGTAACCGAGGTTCAATGTTTATTGAAGCAGTATGAGAAGGAATAAGATGAGAAGGATTCATTCTATTGTGCACGTAGTGCAGTTCGTAATGCTGTTCTTGTAAACAACATACGTACAGGCTTAAACTGCTCAAAGCCATACATGTTCAGAAGGAAGTAAATGCGATGGTCATTGAAACGAGTCAGAGTGAGCAGAGTTCGCCGACCGAGCAGAGTTCGGTCCCAAAGCTGATGTGAGTGAACGATTTTGCGGAGACTATTGGAAGTCAACATCGTAAATAAATTGGACTCCTATCCCACTTCAGAAAGCAACGTAGAGGAAGTCCCACAAGACAGTTACACCACAAATTTTGAATTCATATGCAGAAACGTTTGTCAGAGAGTGAAAACTCTTTCAGCATTTGTAATCCCAAATAGTCTTTATCACTTCAATGCGATGCCCTTTGGAGTGAAGAACACCCCAGCGAAATTCCAGAGAGACATGAACACAGTTGTGGCCGGATTGGAAATAATGTATTTTATCCTGATTATGTGGTGACCTTTAGCTATCAATGGTAAGCTAAAACCTCTTTGAAAAATTACCTGAAGGAAAACTGGTAACACTTTTTAAGAAAACAGAATTCGCAAAGGCAGAGATAACGTTCTTGGGACATAAGTTCGGACATGGAAGTTTGATACCCAAGGAATGTGAAGATGAAAGCCATCAAGGAATCTCCACGAAGATCCTCGACGAAAGTGGTGCTTAAATGTTTTGACCATCTTTACTTTGAGGGTTCTTTTTTCTTCTTAACGTGGGAATTGTGACGAGTTCGAGAGGACGTGTATCCATTTTGTATAGAGAGTGTTCTTTCTTTAATGTTGAAAGCTCAGCTGCCCAAATACAAAGGGTGGGAGATGAGCTGTCTCAAAACAGACACAAGTAATAATTGGCTGTTAAATCGATTGTGTTCAATTACGGGAAAGAGTGAGCTGTTTGTTGATAGTTTTGTTTAGTATTCTGTTATTAAAATATATTGTTTTTCATTTTTTATTTAAGTGCTGGTAATCAGGAGTTCTCTTTCACGCACTTATGAGGTAAGATGAGCTTCTTTGGATGTTTGGTTTAATAAGCAGAGAGGTTCGAGCTCCGCGTCAAAACATAACAAACAAAACTTTGGAAACATGCAGTTTTTACAATAAATGGTATTTTGTGTGCAAAATTATTCGTTGAAAAAAACATATTTTACTTGAATGAAAGAATAATTCTTTTCAGAGTTTTGTTGAAAACGCAATTCATGTTCGTTTTGTTCATTGGGATTGAAAACTTAAAATATTCTGTTCATTGTAATACTTCGAGTTCATAATAATGATGACCTTGCAACACTTGCGTTAAAATTGGTTTTGTTGCGCCAAACGTGATCAGTTATTTGCCAGAATTTGCAAGAGGAATTAATCGGAATGTTTCTTTATTAGCATCATGATGGAGTTAAGTACTTTGAAGTACAGAACGAGTCTTTTGTTGACCACAGTGTGTGCATCGGCTTCCAAAGTATCTACCCAACTCTTCCCATTTGTCAGGCTAATCTCCAGCAGCACTAAAATTCGTAACTTTCCAGGTGGCTTTTGAATCCACATGCACAAGTCTGTGTACAAAGAAGTATCACTTGTCTTATGTCCACCTCTTTTGCGAACAGAAGAGCTGATGCTTTTGGAGATCTTAGTTATGCAATGCCAACTAATCGGCACAGAATTTTTTTGCACTCCGTAGTTTCCCATAATTTTGAGCAAATTAGTAAGTTGACATAATAGTTTTTCCTGTTCCATGAAATGTCCTATTTTTTCATCCTTCCTTTTACCTCAATCCCTCATTCTAGTTATCATTTCAATTAGTTACAGTGTTACTGCTACTCTTCGACAAGTAACGTATTGCGTGTGTATCTGTTTGTGTGTGTGTATGCGCGTGTGTTTGTTCATATGTGTGTTGTGAATAATCCTCTGAAACTGGAATGAATTTAAAGAATGAGATGCAATTACATCCAATACGACTGAGAAAATGTGCAACGTTTCCAAGTGTTCTGATCTCAAAGCAGATGTAAAAATATATTTCAATCATGCATGGGGAAAGTGAACAAATGAAGTTCATGGAACAAACAAAAATCGTTTATTGGATATTTACTATGATAATTGAATGACCAAATATATATATATATATATATATATATATATATATATATATATATATATTCTGCTGAGAATTTAAATTTAGCTTTCTTCAATTCTGAGTTGTAGAAATTCCGAATAATAGGTGGTCATCATTTTTGATATATCCAGTATTTGCTGGAAATGCTCAGTAGTTTTGTCTGTATCTGTTGTGAGAAAGCAGGATCAACAAAGAGTACAGAAGGTGGATAAATCCCCAGGACCTGATCAGGTGTCCCAGAGAACTCTGTGGGAAGCTAGAGAAGTGATTGCTGGGCTGCTTGCTGAGATATTTCTATCATCGATAGTCACAGGTGAGGTGCCGGAATGCTGGAGGTTGTCAAATTTGGTTCCACTTTTTACGAAGGGCGGTAAATACAAGCCAGGGAAATATAGACCGGTGAGCCTGACCTCGGTGGTGGGCAAGTTGTTGGAGGGAATCCTGAGGGACAGGATGTTCATGTTTTGGAAAGGGAAGGACTGATTCGGGATAGTCAACATGGATTTGTGCGTGGGAAATCATGATGCACAAACTTGATTGAGATTTTTGAAGAAGTAACAAAGAAGATTTATGAGGGCAGACCAGGAGATGTGATCGATATGGACTTCAATAAGGCGTTTGACAAGGTTCCCATGGGAGACTGATTAGCAAGGTTAAGTCTCAAGGAATACAGGGAGAACTAGCCATTTGAATACAGAACTGGCTCAAAGGTAGAAGACAGAGGGTGGTGGTGGAGGTATGTTTTTCAGACTGGAGACCTGTGACCAGTGGAGTGCCACAAAGGTCGGTGCTGGGCCATCAACGTTTTGTCATTTACATACATGATTTGAATGCGAGCATAAGAGGTACAGTTAGTAAGTTTGCAGATGACACAGAAATTGGAGGTGCAGTGGACAGCGAAGAGGGTTGATTCAGATTACAACAGCATCTATACCAGATGGGCTGAGAAGTGACACATGGAGTTTAATTTAGATAAATGCGAGGTGCTGCATTTTTATTAGATTAGATTACTTACAGTGTGGAAACAGGCCCTTCAGCCCAACAAGTCCACACCGACCCGCCGAAGCGCAACCCACCTCGACCCAATCCCATACATTTACCCCGTCACCGAACACTGCGGGCAATTTCGCATGGCCATTCACCGAACCTGCACATTTTTGGACCGGGGGAGGAAACCGGAGCACCCGGAGGAAACCCACGCAGACACGGGGAGAATGTGCAAAATCCACACAGTCAGCCGCTTGAGGTGGGAATTGAACCGGCGTCTCAGGCGGTGTAAGGCAGCAGTGCTCACCACTGTGCCACCGTGCCGCCCACATGCAAAAGCACATCTTAGCAGGACTTATACACTTAATGGTAAGGTGCTAGGGAGTGTTGGTGAACAAAGGGACCTTGGAGTGCAGGATTATAGCTCCTTGAAAGTGGAATTGTTGGTAGATACGATAGTGAATAAGGCGTTTCATATGATTTCCTTTATGGTCAGAGTATTGAGTACAGGGTTTGGGAGGTCATGTTGCGGCTGCACAGGACATTGGTTAGGCCACTGCTGGAATATTGCATGCAATTCTGGTCTCCTTCCTATCGGAAAGATGTTGTGAAACTTGAAAGGGTTGAAAAAAGATTTACAAGGATGTTCCAGGGTTGGAGGATCTGAACTACAGGCAGAGGTTGAACAGGCTGGGGCTATTTTCCCTGGAGCGTCGGAGGTGGAGGGGTGACCTTGTAGAGGTTTACAATATTATGAGGTACATGGATAGGATAAATAGCCAACGTCTTTTCCCTGGGGTCGGGGAATCCAGAACTTGAGGGCATAGGTTTAGGGTGAGAGGGGAAAGATATAAAAGAGACCTATGGGACAACTTTTTCACGCAGAGGGTGGTACTTGTATGGAATGGGCTGCCAGAAGATGTGGTGGAGGCTGGTACAATTGCAACATTTAAGAGTCATTTGAATGTTTATTTGAATAAGAAGGGTTTGGAGGGATATGTGCCAGTGCTGCCAGGTGGGACTAGATTGGGTTGGGATATCTCTTCAGCATGGACGGGTTGTACCGAAGGGTCTGTTTCCACGTCTCTATGACTCTAATTGGGTCTGGGTGGGTTTCTTTAGACCTGGAGTATTCAGCAATGTGCCGGTTTCTTTCATTTGTCAGGAGTAAATGCAGAGTAATAGGGTAGGCGAGTGCCTCTGTACTGGTTACTCTTTGCTCATAATGTTCAGGCATGTGTACGTTTGTTGCATTAGACAGTGGAAATGTAATGTAAATGCGAAGTATTGGGGTTACGTTTTGGAGGATCAGTGTGGACCTAATGTGGCAAAAGGCCTGTTTCCACACTGTAGGAATTCTATGATTGATTCATAAGAAGGGTGATAGTTCCCTCCGAGCGAGCTCAGGCCATAATAAAGGAGAAGAGTGAACAGTCAGCGGCAGTAGTTCAAATTGATAACAATGACGTTGATAGGAAGAGTGACAGGACTGCAAGGAATGTTAAGGGAGCTGGGTCTGAGTTGAAAAGTAGGTTATCTGGGACTGTTATATTGGGATTGGTCCACGTGCCACGTGGAAATGCGACAAGGAGGAGGATGATATTACTGTTGAATATGTGGCTAAACAGCTAGTTTGTGAGGTGTATTTCTGATTTTTGGATGATTCGACTCTCTTCCAGGGTGGTTGGGACCTGTACAAAAGTGACAGGATTCATCCTAAATGGAGGCCACATCATCTTGGAAGGGAGCATTGATTGTGTAACTCGGGTAGATTGAAACTGATGAGACAGGAATCTAGGAATGAAAACAGCAAGACAGAAAGTGAACAGAAATTAGATGTTAATATGTTAAGCAATCAGAGCCCATATAATGGTCATGCTGAGGGAAGAAATCGAAAAAGTTGAAAATTGGGACCTGACATTTGGAGTAAACGAGAGACTCAATATTATCGGGTAACAATCTATAAGGATGGAGAGTATAGACAGAGAAGTGCACAAAAAGTATTAAAAGAGAAAGGCAAGTCAATATATCTTCTCTGAATAGTTTATGCAAAAATACATGCAGTATTGGAATAAAATGAATGAGCTAACAGCAAAATAAAAAGGCAAACAAGCGTGGTCTCGTGAGGATTCTTGAAACGTGATTGCAGGAAGGTTAGGATTTGGGAGCTAAATGTCCAAAGGAACTCAGTATTCAGACAAGAAGAAACAGTAGTTGGAGTTACTGTTTAGGTTAAGGATAATATCAAGGCTGTACGTAGAAATGATATTCGCACAAGGGATCAAAAACATGAATCAGTCTGGTTCGAGATAAGCACATGGAAAGAAACCCATTGGTGATATTAATTTCGAAGCCACAAGCCCCCATTCCCGCAAATAATTTTTAAAGTGGGGAATAGCAGAAACCAGGGAACAACGATTACAAGAGAAAAGGGCGCAAAAGTAGACCCCGTATTGGCAGGATTGTCTAAATGCCTAAGAGACGCGGCGGCGCCTGAGAAGGCTTGTTTACCTTCCAGGCATATAATCGGCTATGGTGAATTAACGTAAATGGTCGCACATGCTGTACACTTACTGATTTCCGAGAAAAGGACCGCTCACATGTCGGCTGCACATTGGCTTAGATACAATACTGTGTTATTGGAGATGCCTAACATTACAATAAAGCGATGTAACCTCCTTAATCCTTCTAGCGCTCTACAGAAGGAGACGGAGACCCATATGATTGCATCTTTGTAACAAATGAAATTTGCAGCCTCAGGTCAGACTTGCACTATTCGCCACTTCAGAATCCAGATATGAAGACTTTTCTGAATGGGTCAGAAAAGGAAACAGAGCAAGGAAACAGGCCAGAATTGTATTGGGTATGCTGTAGTGACTACCCACGAGGTAGTCAAAGGGTGGTCACTCCCTTTTCAACTGTCAGTGCAAGCAGCAGAGCTGATCTCCTTGACTATGGCATGTATATTGGCCAAGGGAAAGACAGTGAATATTTACACAGACAGCAGATATGCATTCCGGGTTGCACCTGATTTTAGAACCCTGTGGAAACATAGGGGCTTCTTGACCTCAACGGGAAAGCCCATCACACACCGTGGCTTGATTTCTGACCTCCTGGAAGCAGTCCTACTGCGTAAATCAATCGTTGTGTGTAAATGTGAAGCCCACAAGAAAAATAACGATTCTATTTCTCAAGGCAATGTGAGGGCAGACTCAGTGACAAGAACGGCAGTCCAGCAGCCACCAAGTGATCAGATTGACATATGTATGACAAAACATTGTACCTCAACAGCAGACGTAACGTGTTAAAGTCAGCCCACAACGTAAGAATAGCGTGAGTGGACGAAAGCAAAGTGCAGTCTGAGGGAAGTGGTATGGTGTGGCCTCATTGGTAAACACTGTTGAGCGCGATCGTTATTTCCACTCTCTGCCAAACTGACACACAGTCATGTCCATGTGTCAAAAGTGGGGATATACGACATTAGTTTGGCACACTGGTTACCTTAGGGATTTACTCATTACTCCCAGAAATATTGTGAACGATGTGTTATCTGTGCACTAATAATGTGTGGAGGGAAATACAGATGAGGAAGGCAGCACACCCCCAACCCCAAAGACACTTTGAACATTCATGATGGATTTTATCGAACTAAAACCCAGCGAAGAGAAAAAGTATTATCTGCTAATAGTTGTTTCGTTTTCCAAATAGTTGGAAGCGGTCCGCACGTCGACAGGATGTCAATGCAGTAGCCAAGTCTTTGGTAACTGAAATAAGTTGGAGATGGGCAAACCTGCAAGGCTTATTAGTGACAAGAGGACACCATTTGTCAATAATGCCTTACAACAGTTCAGAAATTATTTGAGATTAAACCTGAGACAACACCGTGCCTACCATCCAGCGAGCGGTGGTGCAGTGGAAAGAGAAAATGCTACACTAAACAAAAAGACAAAATGTGCTGAGGAACTAGGGATGACATGGACAAAGGCAGTTCCAAATGTGCTAATGTATATGAGATCTAGGTGGAGAGGAAGAGCTAATCTTAGCACGTTTGTGCTTTTGTTTGGTAGAGGCTTTTATTGGTAGAGGAATTGAGTTCCGGAGTCCTGAGGTCATGATGCAGTTGCATAAGACTCTGGTGCGGCCGCATCTGGAATATTGCGTGCAGTTTTGGTCGCCATACTATAGGAAGGATGTGGAGGCACTGGAGCGGGTGCAGAGGAAGTTTACCAGGATGTTGCCTGGTATGGAAGGAAGATCGTATGAGGAAAGACTGAGACACTTGGGGCTGTTTTCATTAGAGAAAAGAAGGTTTAGGGGTGACTTGATTGAGGTGTACAAGATGATTAGGGGGTTAGATAGGGTTGACAGTGTGAACCTTTTCCCGCGTATGGAGTCGGGTATTACAAGGGGGCATAGCTTTAAATTAAGGGGGGGTAGATATAGGACTGAAGTTAGGGGTAGGTTCTTCACTCAGCGAGTCGTAAGTTCATGGAATGCCCTGCCAGCAGCAGTGGTGGACTCTCCCTCTTTATGGGCATTTAAGCGGGCATTGGATAGGTATATGGAGGATAGTGGGTTAGTATAGGTTAGGTGGGCTTGGATCGGCGCAACATCGAGGGCCAAAGGGCCTGTACTGCGCTGTATTCTTCTATGTTCTATGTTCTATGTTTGGTCGGCTGCCCAACACAGGAATTGGCCAAAGGTCTAAGGTAAGACAGATAATAGGCCACTGGGAGGATGAGATGGTGTGTTACTCTATAAAACATTCTACACTTTTGCCTCAAATATAGAATCAAGTTAAAGCAGCACTATCCCAATCAGCAGAAGGGTAGCTGCATGATCTAGAAACTGGAGACTGAGTGGTGTTGAAAGACTACAGGAGGAAAAACTGGAAGGCGAAGAGGTGGCCGGGACCATTTTCAAATGTTCCTTGCAACACAGACAACTGTTCAGATCGTTGAGTTTTCGCTGTCTGGCTCTGCATATATTTTATTTAATCTGGCACTTTATTTGTGTGTTTTCCTTGTTATCATAAAATGACCAAAAGGGGGAAAACGTAATGGAATATTAACAAAGTTGACATTTACTATGACATCTGAAGGGGAATACGTTGCTGGATTTAATAATTTTCTGAACTTTACAAAGACTTTGCTGCCTTCTGCAGTAGAGACAGCTTGGTTTGATGAACTTTGCAAACATTCAACCTGCCCTTGCGAGCAGTTGAACTCAGAAAATAAGCTAAGGGAAACCCAAAAACAGTAAGCAATTATTTCCACGGCAAGGGACTGGGAAAACAAGAAGCTCGAATGTTTACCTGCTCTTTTCCTTGAGCGTGTGATAAGAATAATATAAACAGAATATGCGAAATTTGTTCGGGGCCCTGACACAAGGCGTTCATGCCAATGTATTAGTTCCCTGAATGCAGAGGTTAAAATTGAAGCTTTTGCTTTGATGTTGCTAGCAGTTGATTCGATTGGATTTAATTTTCACGACAATCTGCAAAGGACCTCGATGGAAGTACGATGACAAGGAAGAAGGTACTAAATGAATTAAGGCCTGATAGTCTGCACTCAATGGTATTAAAGGAGAGAACAGCGGAGATAGTGGACGCGTTATCGTTAATATATTCAAAAAAACTCCTTGCATTCTTGAACGTGTCAAAATATTGGAAATTTTTTAATGCGACACCCTTAGGTAATACAGGAGATAAGCAAGAATTCGGAAAATATAGACCAGCGCAAGTTTCACTTCTGCAGTGGGGAAGTTGCTGCAGTCAATCGTAAATTAGGAAATACCTAAACACTTTGAAAAACAAAGATCAATTCACCAGTGCCAGCACAGTTTCGTGACGGACATGTTGTGCTTGGACAAACCTGTTGGAGTTCCTTGAGAATGTAACCAGCTCTCCAGCAAATGCGGTACATCAAAACTTCAGATGCCATTTGAAAAGGTGCCACATAAAGGACTCATATCTGCCAGGGGTTTAAGGCGAGGGTATGGAATTGGATAGTCGTTTAGCTGAATAACAGAAAGCACATATACAGAAAAATGCTCATTCTCAGGAGAACCGAAACTTGTGAGGTGTTGCGAGTTTCAGCTGTCATACTTCAACTGTTTACTATCTATCCAAATGACCTGGAAGGAGAGACAGAGTCTGGCGACTAAATCCACCGATGGTACTACAATAGATGGTAAAATAGCTGTGATGTGGAGGTAAGGAGTCTACAGATGAATATTGATGGGCTTGGAGAATGGGACTACACCTGCTAGCTAGTGTTTAATGAAGATAGCTGCGAGGTTGAATTTCCTACTGCCACTCCAACTTGCTTTGTTCATACGCCCACTCCTAATCCCTATGTTCTTCTTTTGTTCCAATTGCGGTTCTTGGATCTTTTTCAACGCTGACAATAGTCGAGTTGCAATAGTCGAGGCGTGTGGTTGAGAGAAATGCAGTTTGGTTTGTACATAATTAATATTGAACTAGATTTCGGTGCCTTTCCCTGCAACGTATGTGTATTGCATGGACTTGCATAGTGTTCTTTGTAACATTGCCTGAAATAGTCAGAGCTGAAGGCATTTTTGGTCTGTAGAATGGACACAGACTCAGAATTTTATTTGAAAAAGCTAAAGTGATTAGGATAAAGTTTCAATTAAATCTACTTTTTGGCCCATGACAGGACGTCAAGTCACATCGTCAAGTCTACCTTGAACTGGGAAAAAAAATTAGAGCATACGCCCACTGTTCTTCATATTGTCAGAAACGCGTTTCAAAAAGTACTGTTGGAACAGTATGCATCTTACAGCTTCTCCTGGGATTGCAGACATTTTTAAAGATTAATATAGTTATTTTGAAGTTAATGTCGTCATGAGTGTTCATTAATATAAGGTCTATTCCCATTTGCGTTTATTAGAATTCGAACACAAACAAAAAGAAAACAAAAAATCGCGATTGTTTCTTCAAACAAATTTTTTTGAAAAAAACGAACGTAAATTTTAAAGGTCTTCTGCGAGGAAACTAGAAAGGTGTGTACATGTTCTAAAATGTTTATTTTTTAAGACTGTAATGTCTTTTTTTTCGAAAGACTAGGCAGCTGTTTTTTTTAAAAGGAGTTGCGCCTTAATTTTGGAGAGTCCTATACAAGTTCAGCTCTGTTGAATACATTGTTCTTCGAGGAATTTATTGAACTGCAATCTTTTTTATTGAGTTAAATAGCAAAATGCTTGATTTTATTTATTTTTCATATATTTGTTGTGTGTATATATAAAATGTGTGTGTGTGTGTGTGGTGTACGTGTGTGTTTGTAAAGTATTCAATTTAATATTATTTTCTGTAAGTAATGATAAGTAACAAATATACAAGGCATTATGAAACAAGTTGCTTTTCTGCATCATGTTATGACTGTCATAAACGGTGCAGAGAGCGATAGCTAGAATATTTAGAAAAGTTATTATTGAGTAAAATCAGTCAGACAGATGGGTGACTATCAGAAAAGGTAAATATATTATTCACAAGTTTCCACTAGCTATGAATCGATCAAACAGATTGTTTTTGAACTGTTAATGGGGATAGTCTCTCCGAGGAATATGGAAGAGCCATCTCTTATTGGACACTTCGAAATGTTCTTATGTTAGGCAGCGTTTGACAAGATTTAGTAGAATTATTGCTACTGGGGACTCTGCTGTGATGGGCTTAAACAGGAGAGTCTGCGGCAGTGAGTATCAATTTTAATGGTTTGTTGCTTTCCCGGTGCTAGGATTAAGAATGCCTTTAACCGTTCGAAGCATATAGCTAATGGTGAGATTGAGAAGACAAAAATTATTGTACTTATTGGAAACAATTAGTATTTTTAGCGAAACTATTACAGCAGTATAAAGTGAATTTATGAGCTGAGGTAGAAGATTAAAACAGGCAACCTTAAAAGTCGCAATTTCTGGTTTACTCGCAAATCTAAACTCAACTGGTGAAGCAATAAAGGTTAAAGGAGGAAAATCAATGCCTGAAGAGATGGTGTGTTATTCAAGAATTCAAGCTCTTGGGAGATTGGAATGTCTTTTGAAATGGAAAAGGTCTTTTCAAAAAGGATTGGAACAACATGTTCAAAAGAGAGAGAGAGTAGAATATCATAGAATCCCTACTGCGTAGAAAGAGTCTTTTCGACCCAACATGTTCACACAGACACTTTGGAGAGTCACGCACCCGGACCCATTTCCCTCGTGACTAACGCACCAACCCACATATTCCTGAACGAAATGGCCAATTTAGCGTGGCAAAGTCAGCTAAAGTGCACATCTCTGGAGAGTGGGAAAAAACCGCAGTTTCATGAAGAATCCCATGCAGACGTTTGGAGATTGTTGAAACTCCACACAGACAGTCACCAGAGGCTAAAAGCGAAACCGGGTCCCCGTTGCTGTTCGGCAGCAGTACTAACCACTCAGCCACCTTGCTGCCGCACTCAGATAGGGAGAATGTATATTGATATCCACAGTGGAAGTATTCTAAGCAGCAGTGCAATTAATCGGACGGATGAAGAAGTTTCTGAATGTGATGAGAGCACATCAATTAAAAAAAAAGACGAGAGAGTCAGAGTATATAATTATTCTGGAGAATCAACTTGTATTTTCTTTCAATGATAGGGGTCTGAGAGGGAATCCTGATGCACTGGGGACATTTTTAAAAACATGAGATTTGGACATGATGGCTGTTGCAAAAACATGGCAGAGAGATATTTAAGAGTGGTAATTCAAAGTTTCGTGTATTAAGTGTATACAAAGGATAGAAAAGAAGATGTGGATTGGCCAGTCGTTTTTGATAACAAAATAAATTATTGCTTTAATTTAGGGAGCTATTTCTGAAAAAAACGTCCAGTGAAAATACATGGGAAAAATTACAAATAAGAAAGGAAAGAAAAGGATTGTACTACATGCACTCCAACGGGAGGAAAGGAATTGAGAAACAAATATGCAGGGAGATCTCATATAAATGTAAGCATAATAAGATTGGAATACCAGGGGTTTCCGGGGGGGGGGGGGGGGTGGGTGGGTGGGGGAGGGTTAAGTTTCCAAACATTGACAGGGATTACGAAAATGCTAAAAGTTTGGATGGTGAAGAATTTGTCACGTGTCCAACAAAATGTTCTTTATCAAATGCGGATGCTCTTACGAAAGAAGGATCAATTCTAGACATTCTTCTGGCAATAAGGCAGGGCAGGTGACTCGAGTAGAATTGGGTGAACACTTTGGTTCTGGCGATAGTAACTCCATTCGTTTCAAAATCGTATTGGATAAGAATAGGCTTTCCATAGGTATGATGCTTTTAATTGAAATACCACATTTGCTTTGGCATGAAATAAGTTTGGTGTTGATTGTTAGCAGCCTGACAAGTGGGTAGGGTTCAACATTGTGACAAGAGTGTTTGCAGGCATTATATTCCTCTCAGAATGAGGCGTAAGGCTGGTTAGATTAAGGTACAATGGATGAATAACGTCAGCGAGTTTCAACTCAGCAATAAGAAAAGTATCGTACTTTCAATATAAACAACTTGTTCGAATAGAATTTGTTTATCAAAATAAATAATGTGGGACATTCGTGAGAAATTAGGAAGCCAAAAAGGGGATATGGGATACCATTGACAGAAAAGGTTAATGATAATCTAAAGGGACTTTACAACGACTTTAAGATCAAGAGAGTAACTCGGGAGAGGATAAAACATCTTAAAGATCAAGGAGGACATATTTGTGTTGAACACCAGGAGATGTGGAATTGTCTGCACCGGGCTTTTATCGAGATTCAACTCGATCTTGTATATGCCACCGTATTAGCCAATTTGATCAAGGTCTTTTTTTAAATATCAGAAAAGCTTCTTTACTGTCCACTGTGCCAACAATTTTGTTGTCATCCACAAACTTACTAACTCTGCCTTCTGTATTCCCATCCAATTCACTTATAGGAAATCACAAACAATGACAATTCAGAACCAATCTCGGTGGAACAATGCTGGTAACAGGCTTCCATTTCAAAAAGCAAACCTCCACCATGACTGTCTGTCTCGTGCCATTGCGCAAATTGAAAATGCTGGAGAGAAACTCAGCAGTATTAGAGCAGAGAAGAAAAGAATTAAAATTTTGAGTCTAACCTGATTTTCATAAAAGCTTCAGATGAGACTCGATATGTTAACTCTGTTTCTCTCTCCAGATACTGCCTCATCTGTTGCATTCCTCCACGATTTTGTGCTTGCATTTCAGAGTTGCATTATCTTTAATATGTTGCTTTTCTTGATGGGTCCAGGCGTTGAACCTAATTATATTTGGACCACATGCTCCATTCCTGGTGCAACTATTTGCGCTGGTGACTCTTGCATCACACTGGACTCTGTTTCTTCTTTAAGTATAAAAAAAAGACTTTTGCCAATATCCTCTTAAATACACAAACCTTATTGAAACGTGATTGCAGGAAGGTTAGGATTTGGGAGCTAAATGTCCAAAGGAACTCAGTATTCAGACAAGAAGGAACAGTAGTTGGAGTTACTGTTTAGGTTAAGAATAATATCAAGGCTGTACGTAGAAATGATATTCGCACAAGAGATCAAAAAACATGAATCAGTCTGTTTCGAGATAAGCACATGGAAAGAAACCCATTGGTGATAATAATTTCGAAGCCACAAGCGGATTAAATCAAAACTTATTTTGATTTAATCCGTGTTACAGAGACAGTGCCACTTTCTAAAACAAAAATTAATGGATTAGTAATTATGAGGTTGTCTGTGCCCTTTATAAATAACTTGTCTCCTGAGGATCTCGTAGCGTTCAATACGTTTCTCAGAATAATTAAAGGAAAATGTTGGTTACACAGCCCATTGTCTCTGCAGCAGCTCAGAATGAGCTCTGTCCCCACTGTTATCACTGTCACATTACATATTTTGTTATTTGCTTCTGTTTTAATTCTGGATATCCAGTCGAGATGTAAACAAACTTATCAACCTGCATTACATGTGATCAAACATTCTGTTCACATTGTCGTTCAGCATTCCGCCTCCCAAACGTTGTCTGCTGACTTGGTCTGCAATGCATTTCATTCCATTTGTCATAAAGATTGATGGTTGGATACTCGTGATAGGGAGGTATGACTGTCATCCCCTCGAGTCTCTTCAGCCATGAAACGCAGTCCTCTCTGTCTCCTATTCAATATCATATTCATTCCATCCCTGACTCGTTAATTCATGGGTTTTAATGAACATGGTTATTGTACATTGTTATGGACAAGGGCTGATTCCTCAAAACATTTTTCAGCAAGTCGCCCAGAACGTACCATGTCACTGGGGTGGCATAGTGGTTGAGTGGTGGGCAGTGCTGCGTACCAGTACCAGGGAAACGAGTTCGATCAACGCCACCCCAACCTGCCAGCCAGCTGTCTGTGTGGAGTTTGTATATTCTCCCCTTGCCTCCATGCGTTTGCTCTGGTTTCTCCTGCAATGCCAAAAAAAGCAGATTAGGTGAATTGGCCATGCTAAATTGCCCATAGTCGTGACGGATGCGTAGATTAGGTGCATTAGTCTGGATTAAATGTGGAGGAGTAAGGGCATGGGTCTGTGTGTGGTACTCCTCGGAGGTTCAGAGTGGACTTATTCGGCCGAATGGCCTTTGACCACACTGCAGGCATTCTATTTCTTGAAGCTAAGTGTATAGTGGTTATTCCTGGAGTGAGTTAGCTGGTCAGACTGCCTAGTTATCAACAAATATAACTACATTCAAAATTACGGAACGAAACAGAACGATCCAAAAATAGAAAACCCAAATAATGTATCCTATCCGAGGAGGTGGACAGGCGATCACGACTTAATGATGCTGTTCCAAAATATGTATGACAATCCCAATAAGTAAATCACTTAGCACAAAGAGTGAAAATGACGCAAACATTATAGGTTACAAAGTCAGAAATGCAAAAAGTCGGGGCTGCCATCCACTTTCAACTGTCACCAAGACTCAACTAATCCTAGAACATAACTGACCCGCGCAGCTCGAGACCTGGCCAATCCTCCTTGATTACACCTTGTTATTTTGAAGACTTGGAAGCCCTCAACCTGAGTCATTTTCTGATAGGTAAAGGCACAAAGGGACCCAATAAACCATTCAAACGTCAGACATTTTGGAACCTTGTATGATTTAGAATCCCTCTTAAAAAATCGAGGACACCTAACCAGCCTTCTGACACGTCCCCTTTAAAAAAATAATTTTCAATGATGGTTTCGTTTTTCAAAACCTGAAAAAAGTTGTTAGTACTCCAGTACTAACGTATATCCACTGACTATAAACATGCAAGCATAAAAGTGTATAAGGATTTAGTCTGTTGCTCTTCCAGTACCAAACCTCCCAATTAGATTCTCTGCGGTATGGAAACAGGCCCTTTGTCCTAACAAGTCCACACCGCCCCTCTGAAGAGTAAACCAATCAGACCCATTCCCCTACCCCATATTTACCCCGTTTTTCCACATATCTCCTCATTTGATTGTAATAACTCTTTTAGGTCATTTCTATTTTACTTAAGATGGTAACTCAATAAGTTACCCCTGACTAATGCACTTAACATTATGGGCAATTTAGCATGGCTAATTAACCTGACCAGAACATATTTGAATTGTGGGAGGAAACTGGAGCACCCGAAGAGAACCCACGCACACACGGGGAGAACATGCAAACTCCACATGGACAGTCACCGGAGACTGGAATTGAATCAAGTCCCTGATGCTGTGAGACAGCAGTGTTAACCACTGAGCCAACGTGTCTCATTGAAGTTTTAATCATGCATCGGCAAGCACGTTTTCAAGAACTTCTACATCCACAACTTCCAAACTGAATGAATGCAGCAACAGGCTTCACCGAAACAGTGTGACAGTTTTGACCTTAAGTTATGCTACAAACTTCAATGGGTGATGACGAGTGCATAGGATGTCATACCAACACCAAGATCGATGTCTCTTTCTCAAATGTGGACTATTTCTCCTTTTGAACGTTCAACGTTTTGGGGAAATAGCTATTAGGTTTTTCTATCTTCTCGTCTTCTTCCCGCAGGAGCACAGCACCGATACCCATATCACTGGAATTGATAGCCAAATTGAAAGATTTTGCGCAATCAGATGAAGCTAATATCGGGACAGTGGTTAACATCGTTTTCAGGAAGTCAAATGCCTTCTAACAATCTGCCATCGAATGAAACCTCATGCCTTTCTTTAGCAAATCGTCAGTCGAGCAGCCAAACTGCTAAAATTCGGAACAAACTTGCGCGAAAGTCCGTTCAATCCGAGTAAAAGGAGTACTACTTTGTCGATGGCATGGGGAATTCCCCAATTACCTTTGTGTATCGCATCCAGAATAGCCACCTGTCCGTGTCCAATATCATGGCCCAGGAACGTAACTTGGGTTACGGCAAATTCATTTTCAGTTATATTTATCATCAAACGGTATTTTCAAAGTTGATCGAACACATCCAATAAATGTGGTAAATGTTCCGAAAATGAGCGTCTAAAAATTAACAGGTCATCAATGTATGCAACACAATTTGTTTAACCGGAAATGATATTACTGGTTAGTTTCTGAAATTTTCCTGGGGCATTTTTCGTACCAAACGGTTAGTCTTTGAACTGATGCAGTGCATTCGGTTTTACGAAAGCCGAAATTGCCTTTACTTTTCTTACAAAGACACCTACCAGTAGCCTCTGAGCAAGTCCAAATTAGAAATGTATGTTGTTTCACCTCGGTTTTCAACACAGTCTTTTAAGAGCGGAATTGGATATGCATCAGTCTTTTTAACTGCATTGACGTTGCGATAGAACACACATGACAATTGGTAACATCTGATTTTGGCAACATCACTATTGCCGAGCTCCAGTCACCCGATTTCATTTCGATTATGTCGTCTTGGAGCATGTGCTCAATTTCCTTCTGAACCTGTACTAATTTTAGTGTGTCATGCCCAGAAGAATATTGCTTAAGCGGAACAGCATCTCCTATATCTCCAACACGAATTTATTAATTTGCCGTTTCTTTCCTCATATCTCCCATTTTGATTGCAATATCTCTTTCATGTCATTTCGATTTTACTCAAAAGGTAACTCAATGATTTATACCCATTTTTGGCAACTTTCCCACTATCCAATTAAATTTGAGCAATGCCCAATTCCGTATCCCTTAAACTTGGTTCTTCCTTTTGTGTTGTATTTATTAACACCTTCTGCTCTTCCTTTCCTTTCCTGTCAAAATATCATTTGAGCATATTCCCATGACCCACCCTGTGCGATTTCTTTAGTTTGGGAGTTCTTGTCAAGTAGTTGACCTCACTGAATTTCCTGTAAATCTGATAAGGTTCACTAAACATTGCTTTGAAGGATTCACCAATTACTGGAAGTCACAGTGATACCTTATCCACGAATGCAAAATTATATTTTCATTATTTATTCCGCACCACCTCTTTCATTGCATGCTGAGATTCTTTTATATGCTTTCTCGCCAACTCTCCAGATCGATTTAGTCATTCCCTAAAATTTGACTTTGTCCAAATGCGTCGTCACTGAATTCTGACTTACTGATTTCTCCTTAATGAATTTTAATTGTCTTCTCACTTCATGCCGACAAACTAATTCGAAAGGACTGAATTTGATCGATTGATTTGGTATATCTTTAATTGCAAAAAGCACAAACGGAATTCGCATATCCCAATGATGTGGTATTATTGACTTTAAGCCGTCAAAATGGTCTTTAATATTTGATGCCTCCTTTCTAGCGGTTGCTGCGAGTCTGGATGTATGCAGTTGATTTTACTTGTTTCCTTCTTAATCTGTCGATAAATTGCCTGAATAGTTTGGATGTGAAGTTTGAAACTTGTTCGTTCGTATCTACTGAAAAAAAATGAATACTGAATCTCCAATCCAATTAGCTGTGATATTGTGGAATGAGATGATCTCTGGAAATCTCATCGATACATCCATCATTGTTAACGAATAGTGATTCCCACTTTTTGTTTGGGATAGGGCCTATTCAATCAAATTAGACTATTTGAAAGGTTCCTCAAAAGCAGGGATATGTATTAAAGGTGAAGTTTTATTACCGCCTGTGGTTTTCCATTTACCTGACGTGAATAACACGTCTGGCAAAATTCAACAATATCCTTGTCCTCTCCAGGCTAGTAGTAATGTCTTTGTATATTATCCTGTACTTTCCTCACTCCCAAATGACCTCCAAGTGGTAGTTCAAGCGCTACCCACAACACCATGCCTCTAAAACCACTGATAAAACTTTGTAATGAATTTCTGTACATTTGTCATCTGCCTGGATATATGATCGTCTCCATTTCCTAAATAAGGTATCTTTTTTTAACAAGGTAATGGCACTCACTGACACATTCAGATTCCTTTTCTTTTCATGCCTTCTGGTACAGCTGTGGTAAATTTCAAGTTTTCATACTTCTGCGGGAACTCAATTAGTTTAGCTGAGCATAAAAATATTTAGTCCTGTTTTGTCTCAATTATCTGACTGGACAAACTCTCTGCTGATGCTGCTTCAGCTTCTTCATCTGTACCCTGTCAGCTCTCCTGTTTCAACTGGTGACGGTGTGCTCGCATCACCCCACAACCAGGAAAGATTGCAGGACAAGAACCCTGCATTCCTTCAATAGCCTACGTCTCCACTGGCCTTTCAAACACAGAAGGCAACATTCTTAGCAGTGAATCAGATATATATATATATATATATATATATATATATATATATATATACACACACACAATTTGCAAGGACGAGTTGTATTCCTAGAGTTTATCCAGTGCTCTGAACAGAAACTTTCCACTCTTTTCTGGGCTCTCTAAACTCACTTTACATATTTGAGTGCTTTTTGTCTCAACGTTAACGGTAGATTTCTGACATAGTCAGTCAGTAGTACATATCTCTTCATCTTTCAATATGACAGACTGTTACGATCATGTGTCCATTAATAGTGATACCCTTTTACCTGCTATTCCTGGACTATGTGAATAAACCATACCTTTGCAGGTATATTTACTAAGCAGATTCGGTACTTCCTTAAATCAACTTCCGATTCGCTTATGCACTCTGATGTGGCTCCTTAGCTACCACTGTGTTTTCTGTTGCAATTAGAACAAAAATTACAGATTTATCCTGTTTTCCTACATCTGGCGTTTTTCCTAGTCCACCAAAACTGTGATTCTATAGGACGTACTTAATTGCAATGAAAACAACACACCTTTGAACTTCATTGTCCACTTGAATGTGTCAGTGAGTGCCATTACCTTGTTAAAAAAAGCTACCTTATTTAGAAAATGGATTTCCTTATGCTCGTCACCGAGATCTGCCTTTCCCCTTCCACGTGAGGATTTCACTTTGCCCAAATTTCTATCCCTCATGGACTGAAATTTATTCAGGAAAACAAAGGTGCTTTAGATATCAACCCATAATCTTCAATAATTTCAGCAGTTAACCTTACCATTTTCACACTCGGTTCTTCCATATGAGTTCGCACTACTTCAGGCAGCGAATTTTTGAACTGTTCCAAAATATATTTTTTCGAAGAATATTGAACGGTTCCTCTATTTTTGAATCTCTTATCCATCAATGAAAATTACTTTGTTTTATGTTTTCAAATTCAACATTGGTTTGAAAAAGATCCATCCTTCGATTCCTGAAACCTGTCTGAAGGCTCCTGGTTAAATCTCACATGCTATTAAAATAGCTTTTTTCTCCTCCTCATACTCACTACTTCTGATATTGTTGCGAATAACGCACCAGTCTACCGATGCATTTTATTTGGATCAACAAAACCCACTTGGTCCCAGGACACTGCATCGGTTTGTTCAATTTTTCAAATGAAAAAGGCTTCCACATCATTTTAATCCAATTTTGCAAGGCGTGAATATATTTAAACAATTTCTCACAGGCTATTAGTTACCATGCGTTTGCTCATTCTCACCCTGTTCCTCACTCGACATACCTTTAGGCTTCGTTTCCATCCTTTTAACCTGACTTTCTTTTCTAAGTGTCCATTTCTGAAGCCCAAAGGTTCTCCCGTTTTCTTTTCTTCAGCGAAAGCAATTTGATCTTTTCCTCTTTCCTCTGCTAAACTAATTGTTCCCTTTCTTTCTCTTCTGATATGAATCGTAATTCAAACTGTTTCATTTCTGCTTCGACATCTAGCTGCAGAATCTGCAAGTGATGTTTAGCCAACTCTTCAGTCCTTATGGGGTTTCCAGAAAATTTAAATGCTGCGCTACTGTTGCAATCATCTCATTTTTCCTCACGTTAGGAGATATCCTCAATTCCAGCTTTTCTACTTATTCCTGCAGCTTGATTTTATGTACGTTTTGTAAAACCCCCAAGGTCACTTCTTCCACCTTTGAAAACATTTTGGTGACTGAAAGAGCCATTGCTTACTGAAGTTCTGTTAACTCAAACAAATCAACACGCGAAATAAATTGTACGAACATCAGTCACTCGCTGTGTAAACCTCACAAAGGACCCCTGATCTAGACCAGTCCCGATCACACAAAATACTATTAAGCAAGTAGCCCAGACAGTAACTTTGCTGTTTGTTAAATGGATATGCACAATGAATATTCCCGCAATGAATGCGCTGGTCAGACTGCATACATTAAAAGAAACAGATTTTTTTTTAATTACGAAACGAAACACAACGAACTGAAAACATAAACCCGAATAGCTTATCTTGTCCAAATCTGAAAAGCTATCCCGACTAAATGATGCTGTTCCAAAATACTTGCAACAATCCCAGTGAATAAGCCCCACATTGCAAAGAGTAAAAATGGCACAAAGATCTTACAGGTTATGAGGACAGAAGGGGAGTAAAGAGGGGTGGGCGAACTGTGTAGAGCATCCAGTTTCAACTGTATCCCTGTCTCAATTAAACATCGCAGTGAACTGACCTGCACAACGCAAGAGCTGGCCACGGTCCCTGCAGAGTACCAAATTAAAAATCATGCAACACCAGGTAATATTCCAAAATGTTTATTTGGAAGCACGAGGTTTTGGAGTTGTGCTTCTTGGTCAATCACTGTCAAGTCCAATTCCGGCAATGCCAAGTCATGTTGATTACAGAGGAACCTCGATTATCCAAAGGAGATGGGCGGGCACTATTTCGTTCAGATAATTGATTATTTGTTGAATTGATTCCCTCTGGGTATCGGAGTTTTCTGTGAATACTCCTCCACCTTCAAGGGACTATGCAAAGGCAAGTTACGCTCGAGAGCCCGTCACTGTTAGTTCCACACAAATTCTCCACCCAGGCCCCAGCAATGCACGATCCCACCCCGCCCGCCTGCTCGTCCGCAACCCCGTTCAACATCGAACCCTACCGGTCCCCATCCGCCCTCAACCCCGCAGCCCCAATACCGCTCCCCCATCGCAGCAACACGACCATGCCCACCCACCGTCCGAACCCCGCCCGCAGCCCCGCCCTCGTCCAACTCGCTCCTATCTGTCCCCTCCTTCCGTGTAGCCTGACTGTACAGCAAAAGTAAGGCTGCTGCTTCCTTTGAGGGTAAGTCTCCAAATAGCGCGAACGCAGTCCACACACACACCCATGCACACACACATCTTTTTGAGAGGTTCCACCTCTGCCCTATGTAGGACTATGTCAGAGAGATGACCTGGGGAAGGGGGGCGTTTAGGACTCACCCCGCTGCAGAACTCCAGGGAAAGTATGGGGTGAGAGAGAGAGAGGGCGTGTGGTCAGTCATTTAGAGTCGGTACCTGGACTGTCCAGGATTATTCTTGGTTCATTTCAGTGAGGTGAGTTTGTTTTTAATCATTGTACCTATAACAAAAGACACGATCAGGGTTGAAATAGCTCTTTGACGTAATGTTTCTCCTGGTACATTGAGATTCCCTTCGGATAATCCGATATTCGGATAACTGATATTCGGATAAATTAATTTCCTCGTTCTTTTCCTAAAACAAATGAATGTCCTCTGCCCGAGGCATTATCTGTTATTTATAAACAAAATAGTCCCAATCAACAATTTACTCCTCAGGCATTTGAGAACATTTGATTGTTTAGAAACTCTCCGAAAAACATCAAGGACAACATGGCCTTGTAAAGGGACCAGCTTTGTGACAGAATGCCACGTTTGGCTTTCGATTGAAGTTAAAAAATGAACGTTTTACGTATTTGAAGCATATTGAAGTATTTGCGAGTCGATGTAATAATGCTGAAGTGCGTTGTGTGTTGAAGGTGCAACATTGCTTTATTAGATTAATGAGAGGAATGTTCAAAGAAATCTACACTTTCTGTGTATGGTCAGGGAAAATACGGCCACTGATTATCTATTGTATGACGCATGTTGTGGAGGAAGAGAGTCCAGAACAGCAACAATAACTTTGGGGGAGTTGTGGTGTGGAGAGCGTCAAGTGGTAACAACATTGCAAACGGACAGCACAGAAGTATCATCTCGCCTGGGAAAACAAAACATCCATCACTTTGCCTCACCACTGCCTTCGTTAGAGCAATGGATGATTGGCGATAAGATTCATAGCCAGCGATGTCAGCAACCAATCCAGTCCACATATCATTGTGAACTGTAATAATCATACCAAAAAGAGTTAAGTGGAGCCCTTTGTTCAGTGGCTGTGATTGATGCCAGTCTCCATGGATCCTTGCCGTGTCACTGGAGGTTTTCCATTTTCTATTATTTAAGGACTTCTTGCCATGATTTATCCCATTCTAGGAGCAGATGCGTCACCTTCGAGACGAACAGCGATCGCCAGCTGCAGAAACAGGGAAAAGAGAGATCAAAACATCAAAATAGACTGGAATGTTGCAACAATGGATCAGAACCTGAGAAAATTATACTGGAATTTTACAACAATGGATCAGAATGTAAGAACACAAGATCGAGATGTTACAACAATGCATTACAATCACGCAACAGTAGACTGGAATGTAACAACAATAGATCAGAAGCTGAGAACAGCAGACTGGAATGCTGCAACAATGGACAGGAGCTTATCCTCGGGTATTTCATATCTTTCCTCGTCTCGGTCGAGATTGTCTTATCGGATATTAGGTGCAGTGATGATTATACAGGCGGGCTACTATCCTTTCCTTGCTATTGTTGGTGTTCCAAGTAAGTGTCCTAATCTCAATTAATTTATTAATATCATAAACCGCGATTTACTTAATTGCTATTTCTATTATGTACATTGGGCAAAGACAGAAACTATTGTATTCAGTTTCAACTGCGATTGCCATTCATTACCGAAAGACCCGCCCACATCCCAGCCCCCACAAACATCTGAAAACAAGACTATTCACAATCCTGAAGTCGTAATTTGCCGTGAAGTGATTCTCTCCATTACCCCAACCTATCCACTAGCATGCGATAATATCCCCAAGTCCGTAACTAGATGTCAGTGCTGATGCATAACAAACCATTAATTATGCCTTGGAAAAAATAAGATTTTATGGTACCAGCTTGTTTTTGACAATCTTGTTCTTGTCTCTAAAAAGAGGGGCATTGTGTCAGTGTAGTAGTGTTGTTTGAAATGTGATTGAGAGGCAAATGTTACTTCACGGACAACATTGTTTCAAACCTACCACCGACGATGTCCGTACGTGAACTCAAATGACCACGTAGTCAGTGTTTCGTTCCAGCCAGTTTCATTTTTTTGAGACTTTGCAGTGATCGATATAACCGAGCGGCTGTGTTGGTGATTTCAAAGGGCAATTGAGACTCAATCACATTGTTGTTGGTCTGGAGTCACACGTAACCGTGACCAGGTCAAGATTGTAGATTTCATTCTATGATTTTTCTTTTCCCCTGGCAATCGACAATGGTTTCGTGCTTTCATTTCATTATCATTAATTCCTGATAATTTTATAAATTGAAATTCCACTATCTGCTGTGGCGGGGTTCAAATCCAGGTTCTGTGACATTACCTGGGTCCCTGGGTTAATATTCTGGAAATAATACCACGAGACCATTGCGTCCCCAGAATCTCCCACTATATCCAGTAGCATTATGAATGTTGCTGTTGGCGTG